>NC_067282.1:97938019-98570769 GCF_020740795.1 Apus apus
TATATATGGCACTGGACCCAGGAAAGTTCTGATACCTGTAAATATGTTTTGCTTACGTTTTTGGAAACAAAAATGTGCTTTTGATGAGAATGTAAATCACCACTTAGAACTGCCGCATATTTCTCCCCAGTGCCTCATTAGACTGTCTCTGTAGTTCAGGCTTGATGCCAAAGAATTGTCTGCTAATAAGGATGACAGTGGTCAACCTGAAGGTGTCCTGGTAATGTTAAAGTTGGATTTCTAGCAGACAAGGATTATGGTCACAGTCATCAGAGTATAACAATTGCTACTACTGTGTTTGTCTCTGGATTGGAACCAGGGTCTTCCAAGAAAGCAGTACTTTCAAACATCTCACTGCTACCTCTTAATATTGTGTACAAATTTAAGGTTGTACCGAGTTTAAACATATTTAGAACTTGCTTAAGACCAATGTAGCAAAATAGAGAAACTGTTCCCTTTGATTAAGAGTTTTTATGGCTTCAAAATAGTGGTGGAAATGAACCTTGATGTGTGTTATTAGCCAAGCTAATAAAAATTTCAATTCCAGGCTGCCTTGATGATCTCTCTGATTTGGAAGTACTATTCTGAACCAGTTACAGTGCTTCCAAGCAAGTGGCTTGCTCCACTGGAGCGCTTGGTAGCCTTTCCTACAGGGGTGGCAGGTAAGGACTTCACCTTAGAAGGATCACCTTTCCCAAGCTGGGGAAGATTTCATGTTGGAAATATTTTTATATTAACGACTCCACTGAAATAGTAGAATTGGATTTAAAAATGGGCAAATGCTTAATTGGTCAGTATTGCTTACGTATGTTTCTTATAAATTGCTGGGGTTTCATAGTAGTGTAACTCCAGAACAATTCAAGTATGCTCTCTCCTGGCATCTTGTCTTGTCTGTTCCCACCCTTTTTCCCATCATACTTTTGTTGTGTTTTTACCTACTTAAATCCTTTTCTTTTGGGCAATATAACGGATTCGTGATCAGAACAATATCACAGGTTGCAGACACTTGTTTCTGAGTGAAAAGTGTGCTTGGCTCTAAGCTAACAGTATAAGGAGACAGGCATAATGAGTTGACTGTGTAGTATGGAAAATTACCTTCAAGCTAAAATGCTGCTGGTCAATCTTCATTTTAGGATTCTAAGTCCTAGTTGCCTTAGAAGGAATTCTGAAATACATTGTTGGAATTGTATATTGTTGTATCTTTAAAAGCTGTCTAGAGAGTGATTTGTATCCAGCATCCTTACTGGGCAAGAAGAGTCTGCTTCGGTGCAGGGTGGGGGAATAGTCCTTGGAAAACGTTAATTTACGTAGCTGTTGAAGGCATTTTAAAAGTTTCACATTCATGTCTGCCTTCAAATCTCCTTTTTTTCTCTTGGCTGATAATCACAGTAAAGAGATCAGTTTTGAATTCTAGAGGATAAACAGAAAAATGTCTAAAAATGATCAAAAAAGTTGTTTTTTCACATGTGCACTATGAGGAACTATGTATTCTGTGATACTGTGTAGCATGGTTCTCTGTAGTTTGCAATATGGACCTGCTGTGTATTACAGTCAGGGCACACCCTCTATTCCATCATACCAATACAATCTTTGTCCTTCTAGTTGGAGTAACAGGACCCTGTAAAACACCAGTGCAAGGCCTCTGGGTTAGTAGTGGAGGTCTCAGTGGTTGTTTTATACATTTCTCTATAGCTGTATGGGGAGCAAGGGGAAAGGAGAGAATTTTGGATTCAATACTTTTAAAAAGACTGATAAAAATTTCAGAGTAAATGTACTTTTTACCTCTGACAAATCTTTAATTTAGGTTTTAGCAAAATGTTCCATTACTTGCCAAGCCTTTGACTTCAGCACCTTAGACATTTTCTGTTAGGTATATAGCAAATATTTTTACCTGTGGGTTGTATATAGAATGAGAGAATGGTTAAGGTTGGAAGGGACCTCAGAGATCATCAGGTTCCAACCTCCCTGCTATGAGCAGGGACACCTCACACTAGACCAGGCTGCACAAGCCTCATCCAACCTGGCCTGGAACACCTCCAGGGAGGGGGCATCCACAGCCTCCCTGGGCAACCTATTCCAGTGCCTTACTACCTTCACGGTGAAGAATTTCTTCCTGATGTCTAACCTAAATCTCTCCTCTTTCAGTTTAAAACCATTACCCTTGTCCTATCACTGCACTCTCTGGTAAAACATTTCTCCCTGTCTTTCCTGTAGGACCCCTTTAGGTATTGGAAGACCTTATAGGTCTCCCTGAAGCCACAGGTTGGCCCTTTTTTGAGTTATTTGGCACTCTTTTCCCCAGACAATCTTTAGCTATTCTTGGGATGAGCATGGAGTTAGCTGCCATCCCTTGATGAGACAGTTGTAAATAAATAAGATGTTTTGTGCCTGTTCACCATGTCATAACTTTTATGCTTCTATTTTTTACACTTCCAAAGTTGTTTTCAGAAGTTTGTGTGCTTCAGGGTTATTGATGCAATGACTTAAAAGATGTTTTATCTCTTTCAGGTGGTGTTGGAATTACTTGTTGGCTTGTGGTTTGTAATAAAGTTGTAGCTATCATGCTACATCCTTTCAGCTGAAGGAATCCCAGTAATCCATGGAGACCTCAACTACATTTTCATGATCACCGTTTTAAGTGAATTTAAAAAAAAAAAAAAAAAAAAAAGGAACAGTTGTCTTTCATGAGACTAGGTCTGAGATAATCTTTGCTACTTCATTTGGATGTCAGTTAATATTCCTTCAGATTTATTTTATCTTTCCTTTGTTTTCCAGTTTGGTGGTCAGTTTTCAAAGAATAGCATTGCTATTTATAGAACCTCATGTCTATTTTGACCAACATGAACACTGATTGATGGGAGAACCATGTCATGGTATATATTCATCAGAATGTAAAAGTGTTTGATTTGTATTTTTAAGTTGGAAGATGGGGGAGATTTGCAGTTTCTTTGCTGTATGACAGTTTCACCCAAAGGTGGGATTGTATTCGGTGGCAAGCGGTACTAGAGGACACATTTGCAGAATCATGCCTTAAGAGACTCGCTCAGTTGTTAAATACAGATGGCTGGCTAGTTTTTCCTCTCTGACTTTTAAAACTCATTGAACACTTGATTTTTTTCCTCCTTTTATTGATAGCTGACGTTTTTTTTCTGCTTCCCAAGTGAGGATCACTCAAACAATTTCCTTCCGTGTTTGGGAGGAAAGGTCTGGTCAGCCTTCTCAAGCTCCGTGTTAAGAAAGTAGAAGATAGTGCAGTTCCTTCAGGGTACTACATTTCCAAGGGCTTTAGCATACATTGATGGCAGTCCAGGAAAGCCTGAAACTGCTGTATAAATGTAAAAAGGCAAGTTAGTGATTGAAATGTCTGAAAGGCAGCAAGCAGAAGGAGGAGGGAAAATAATTTTCTGTTTTGGAGTAAAGCTTTCTCGCTGTATTTGGATACAGGAAACAGCCCCAATATTTTGAATTTAAAGGCAGGCAGAATTCTTCCTAATACCATGTCTGTAGCATAGCAACAAAGCTGCATTATCTTCCATGCCACAGTGGTGTCTGCAACCCTGGCATTGCTGTCCTGTAAAATGCATGGGTGGTTTATAAAGTTCTTTTTCCAAACTTCCTTCTTTTCTTTTTTTTTTTTAATATGAGCCGGAGCAAAGCTCTAGAGGACACCTTTCCCTCTTCTGCTGGGCTTTGACAATTCTGGTTCAGCTTCCTTCTGTGTACAGTGGAATGCATCTGGTATGTTATTTCAGGTCCTTTGCCTTCCTGCAGGAAGGAAGGGGTTAGGGGCCCTCCATAATTAGCACTGCATTTAGAAACTAGTTCAAAAGGTCATGAGACATTGTGTGTATGTGTGCATGAATCGCTTGGGGTTTTTTTAATGTTAATTTTTTTTAAAAATTGTTTTGGGATTATGTTTAGCCAATACGAAAAAAAAATGTGATTGAATGTTATGTATCAGTGTTTTTATTAATGAAATAAAGCCTTTCAACCCATTTAAAGTTTTCTAATGCATTTTTCAGTGTTAATTAGTTTTCCTAAAAAAACCCTACAAAATAAAAAGCCCCCAAAACCCAAACCAACACCCACCCCACCCCCCACCATGTCCTTGCATAAGGAGATAGTGTTGGAATCAACAGGATTCATTTAATAATTTTTAAAATGTATTTGTAACAAATTATTTAACTATGACATTGACATTTCTGAATCTAAAGATGCAGCTAGTGGTACTTTTACTCAGCTTGTATGGTGCTTAAGACAGTGAAGTCAGGAAAAACAGCATCATTTAAAATCTTCCCAGTGGCTTTTGCTGTTCATCCATACTTGGCATGGGGTCATCAGACATGCATGCTCTAGTGCAACATTTGTGTAAGGGTGAAAGGCTTTTGGTCACCTCCTCAGTGCAAATAGGAGTGTGGGATTATGTCTGTTTGTTTGCCCTTACCTTTGGGACAGCAGTAGAGGCATTGTATTAAAAGCTAGGAGAGGAGAAAAACCTACTCTTCTGACTACCCAGATCATGCTTTGGAGCCTGTCCACTATACAGCTTAAGCACTGCTTCAAGAATTTGAAAAGATTTTGAAAAATATGCTCTGAGTACGTTCAGATCTAAATGTCTTAATAACCTTTTGTGGTATAATGTTTCAAATTTTTTAAGTGCTACTGCATTTTAAAATTAATAGAATACCCAGTTTTCCCTAACATTACAATTTAGCAAGCATTTCATGAATTACTATCAGGAACAAAACATAATCCTCCTACCCTCGCTTACATAACCTTAAACACAGGATTTTTAAAGGCTTTTTGAGAACTGGTTATGCCTGACTTCTCCAAAACAATAGTTTACTCTTGCACATTCATCTTTGGATGTCAGCTGTGGAAGTTACCAGGCAAACTGCTTTGATAAGTTCTAACAGTGGAAAAGAATGAAGCTTTAGAGCTTTATAATGCTTGTGAAAACAATGTAATAGCGAATTATTTTTCTTATGTGTGAATTCTGGAAACTTTTCAGGAGTGAAGAAAATAAAAAATTATTTTAATACATTGTTGGTACTGACCCAATAATGAACCTTATGAAAGCAGATTGCTCACTTTTGCCAGCTACCAATCAACTTCAAAACTCAAAATGCAGAGAGGGTGCAAAAGGACTAATTTGTTTTGTAATTTGGACTAGCTTGGACACATTTTAACAAGTAAAAATGTAGTAATTGTTAAGGCACTCTTAGGGAGATGCACATGCCTGCATACGGAGCAAGAGCAGAAAGAAGAATGCACTTCTGTGACGATCTGACCATCGTTTTGGAAAAATCATCAAAATAGATTCTCAGTACTTGTTAGATTTAATATGCATTTAATGAAAGTAAAAAAACATTTTTTTTTTTAATGTTTAAAAATATCTGTATTTCTAGAGTAAAAAAAAAAAGTCGATATACTTAACTAAATATCAAATAAAATAATTGTTTTGGGTATTCTTATGGCTGTATCATTAGTGTTAGATGCTTTGCCTTATGAACTAGTTAGTACTGGTGGTTTGAAATTTGTCTTGTGTAGTCCTGCATCCTTTCACTTTCTTCATTCCTCTCATGTTAGAACTTGAATGGTTGTCTCTTCAAACACAGCCTGGTCCGAAGAGTTCTTTCGTAAGACTGTTTTTCCTATCAGCAAATGTCATATGAGCACAGACTTCTGCTTCAGTGGAAGTGACATCTTGCCTTCTTTCGGTAACTTTACCAAAAGATGGTCCATATAAATCAAATGAAGTTCTTGCTTTTGATTGAGCTGTTTCACCGCAGTTCTGACCTGCATGTCTGTTGTTGCAAAGACTGGATTTTGCACCCGATGTAGGAAGCCCGTGATGCAAATTCTCAGTGGCTTCTGAGAATATGTATATTTTTTTCAGCCTAGCGCGTGTTTTGTTTCTTGGACCTGGAGTTACACATTTATTCCCTGTCTTCTCACTGTTATTTAGCTGTTCTTCTGGCTTTTCTTTTTCAGATTCTTTCACAGCATCTTTCTCTTGATTGTTCTCTTTTATGCTGTCTCCTAGAGGAGTTTGTTCAGTTTTCATCAGTTTTTTCAGCTCCTGTTTAAGCAAATCAGTCTCTTTTTCCTTTATAAATTCCAAGAAAGCATGTTCTTCCATCAGCAGTCTGCCCTCTCTTAAATGCCCTAAAATGAAATATTTGGGGTTTTAGGAATGTTCTTAAATTGCCAAGAAACATAAAGAATCATGAAGCATTAATGAGAGCAAGTTTTAGTTCCTTAATTAATTACTTCAGTTGTTATTATTGATAGTATTTCATTCTTGAGGGTTATGGTAATGCTATTTACAAATAAATATAACAGGATGGGGCAAGATTTAAAGAACAGAATTGTACCATTGAATCCAGGTAAATTTACCTCTTCCAATTCTATTTATTTTTATTAAATAAATTAACATGCATGCTGGCAGGAAGGGAGGCCATCCAGAGGGACCTTGACAGGCTTGGGAGGTGGGCCCATGCCAACCTCATGAAGTTCAATAAGGCAAGGTCCTGCACATGGGTTGGGGCAATCCCAAGCACAAATACAGGCTGGGCAGAGAGTCGATTTGGAACAGCCCTGAGGAGAAGGCCTTGAGGGTGCTGGTTGGTGAGAAGCTCAACACGAGCTGGCAATGTGCACTTAACAGCCCAGAAAGCCAAACACTTCCTGGGCTGCATCAAAAGAATCAGGTCAGGCCAGCAAGTCAAGGGAGGTGATTCTCCCCTCTGCTCTGCTCTCGTGGGACCTCACCTGGAGTACTGTGTTCAGGTCTGGAGCCCCCAACATAAGAAGGACATGGAGCTGTTGGAGCAAGTCCAGAGGAGGGCCACAAAGATGATCAGAGGGCTGGAGCACCTCTCCTATGAAGACAGGCTGAGAGAGTTGGGGCTATTGAACCTGGGGAAGAGAAGGCTCCAGGGAGACCTTAGAGTGGCATTCCAGTACCTGAAGGGGCTACAGAAAAGCTGGGAAGGGACTTTTTATACAGGCATGTAGCAAGAGGAAAAGGTTTTAAACTGCAAGTAGGTAGGGTTAGACATTAGAAAGAAATTCTTTAGCGTCGGAGTGGTGAGACACTGGCACAGGTTGTCCAGGGAAGTTGTGGAAGCCCCATCCCTGAAGTGTTCAAGGCCAGACTGGATGGAGCTTTGAGCAACCTGGTCTAGTGGAGATGTCCCTGCCCATTCAGGGGGGGTTGGAACTAGATGATCTTTAAGGTCCCTTCCAATCCAAACCATTCTATGATTTCATTACATATAATCAGTAATGTCTAAGTATAGGGCCAGAAAGTAATAATGCAACAAAGAAACCACATGAGATCTCGACTCTTAATTGTAATTTTCTTGCTTTTAAATGGAACCTAAAAGAGATCTGTTTTTCTCTCTTAATTGACATCACAGTTGCTTGTTGCATGGAGCAGAATATACTGCAATTCTCTAACCCTCTAATAAGTTGGCTCCACTCTTTATTATGAAAAGGTAAGTGTATAGTGAAGGCCTACAGTAAATACATTTGTCTGCTGCAGTGGACAAATTGTAGTAGGTTCTGTGCTGTGGGGAGACTTAAGAGTACCTCCAAAATGAGATAGAGTCCAGGCCTAAAGGAGAATATGAAGTTGCAGTAATTAAAATACTTCTACTTAAAATGATGCTTCAAGTAAGTCTGATATTGGCAGTGGGAGAAAGCCAGAAGAGAGTCTGGCAAACAGTGAGGAAAGAGATTGACAGGCAGCATCAAAAGACCTGTATTTTCTGACAGCTTTAAAAAGGGATTTCAAAGACAAATGATAACTTCAGTTATCTGGTGCAGTCTGGAAAGGCTGGAGGCTGAGAAGTTGGAGTTCAAAACACATTAATGCATTCCAGATTACCAGCTCTGTTACTGATCTAGTAAGTGACCTCAACAACCTGTTTCACCTCCATAAATGCATGACCTTTAGGTCATGTAATGTCTCTAAGCATTTGTGAAGTATTTAGCATGATAGCATTCAGATCTTTGTTCTTTCTACAAGCCTCTCTTTAATGAAAATAACATAAATATTTTTAGAAAGAAAAAAAACTCAGCTAAAGGAATAGAAGTTCTATACAATCGCGTCAAAGTAAAGGTGTGTAAAGGTGTTTATAGATGAGTCCTTTGCATATAACCATCATATGAGAACACAGTCAATGGCTAAGATTTACCTAACATCAATTTACACTGATCATTGTAATGAAGAGACATTCCCAACCCTTGAGGAAGACCTTTTCCTTTCTCAGCAGTAGATCATAAACTAGATATATATGTTGAGATCATCTATGATGAAGATTCACAACCAACAATTTGAGATCAGTATTTCATCAGGGGGGAATTAACATCTATTCATTGAAGTACAGTTTTACAGATGAAACACTGATTTTTTACCAACAGCTAAAGGACCTGGAGCTCCTTTTAGAAGCACAGCAGTATGAGGATGCCTTATTCTGTTGAACTGCTCTGCTGCCAGCCCAGCAGTGCCAGCAGCCTTATTTCAGTGATGCTTAATTACATTATTTTGTTCAACTAGCTCCGGCCAGTCAGGTGCCAGCTAATGGCTGTCAGAGCCATGTAAACTACCATCTGTTCATTCAACTTTTGAAAACATCAAATGAGTTTCTGAAAAAAATGTTAAAATATACCTCTATGTGTTCTATTAAAAGTTTCTGGCTTTGGTATTCTCTTGGTTGATTGATTTTCTGTTCTACATTGGGCATCCATGTATGCTTCATTTGCTTTAGCTTTTTGATTCTTATCTTCAGAAGTCTTTTTCTCCTGTAATTGGCAATTAAAGGCAAAAATAATGAGAGAATAATTGTTTACTGACTTTTAAAAGTACACGGTCAATGCAATATTAATAAAAAGATCAGTAATTTCTATTACTATCATATTATTATTTTGTAATGAAACGTTTGCCCCACATATTTTCTGTAATTACATTCACAGAAAATCCACATCCTAGAAAGTTGACAGATCAGGCTATTCAGGCATATTCCTGAAATCCATGGAATAACATACAGTTTAGTTGAGAGATAAAACAAATTATTAGATCCAGATCTTTCATACCTTTGTTAGCTGAATTGGACTTTCTACAGTTTCCTGAGTTTGGTACTGTGACAGCAGCAGTGATCTAAAACTCAGTTTATCTACTTGTACTGATTTGTTTCTATGAAGACCTATTGAAAAAGGACAATCATTAGTAATACAGTAGTTTCTAGAATTATATTGTTGGCCTAAACAAAAGATTTCTTTGATTACTGATAATACTGGTTTGTGGCCTAGGATTTAAATTTTTTTTTCTTTCTGGTTTTTTTCTGTTTTTTTCTGCCTGATCTATAAGTGTCAAAACTGGAGCACAAACATAGCTACCTGGACTTCTGAGTGTTTCCATCTGTACATCAGTATATCATAAATACACTTCAGTTTTTGATCTACAAAGTCCTGTTCAGGCAGAATATGCAAAATCAGACAAATGTGTCTGTACCCTACAGCCCCTATGGGCTTAATTTGTGTGGTAACATTCTAGTGTAAATTTAAGAGGTGTGGCATGAGGCCTCAGCTTTCAGGTTCCTAAATTCAGATTTTACAAAGTATAATAAACATGCTTGCTTTTATGTCTTATGACTTGGTTTCTCATCTTTCACAAAGTTAATCACTTATCTAACAGTTTATGGAACCACTTATCTAACCAGTTTATGGAGTGATTGAATAAGACATTTGAAGAAATTGCTGAATGGAGATGCGATGGGAAAGGTAAGTATATTGTTCTTTTATTCTAATTTTAGAATAATTTAGACATGACTACACTAGCTGAGAAAGTTGCTAGCACAGCAGCAAAAATGTGATCTTACCTATGTCAATATTCAACCTTATTCCCAGTTTTGATCACTGAAATCAGAAGACTCCATAAAAATGGTGATTTTCAAATGTTTGCAGTTTGGCTATAAAATGAATGTTGATTACCAATCTGAGGATAACTCCTGAAGGAATGGCTGTGACGATTTGGAGGAAATTAGTTTTCCCATTTGAAAGGCAACCAGTAGTTCAGCAGCTTTTCCAACAGCAATCAGCAGAGCATTCCCCAGATTCAGAACTAGGGGGAGCTGCACCTCTAGATGAGCTAGTGTGACCTTCTCACCACTGAGCAAACTTGGCTTTCGGGAAGTTCATGAAATTAATGGCTTCATTCAATAAATAATTTTTATTTATGTACATACATCTTTCTGATAACCTAAGCAAACCTACCATCAGCTATTTCTCAGAAGTGTTAAAAAATGCAGCCCTAAATTTATTTTTTTCTTTCGTGCTGGATAAAAATTCTTGCAAATGCAAAATAGAAAATAACAACTTGAAGATGTAGCTCTTTCTGTTATAGGAAAATTCAAGTCAATCGTGAAAAAGAAAAACAATTGTCAGTAATTCCAGTTCTAGATTTCTAAATCATCTGTTTCCATTAACTGGCAGAGAATGAAATCTTTATTGGTCAAAAATACCAGATGATCAGACAACTTTGCTTGGAACCTTTTCATCAGGCCTTTGCTCAAAGAAAAGAACTTAAATAGTAAACAGTGATCTAAGTACTGTAATTTAAATAACAATATTGAACAAGTCCATTTGTATGTAAAATTTTTAAAAACACAGCTTGTTATGTAACATAACTGCAACTGGAATTCAGAGCTTCCTAAAAAAGTTTCTGACTTGGAATGACAAGTAGAAATTTGTGTTTCTAACTTGGATTGCCATCCTTTTCCCTGATGTTCACTTGTAGTTAAGGCAAAGTAATGAATTTGAAAAGGAAATGAAGAGGAAAGAAATAAGCACTGACTACAATAAGACTTTGTACTGCTTCTATGTTTTTAAGAATTCTGTGGGCATGTGTGATATTTCCATCAAAATTTTAAGTTCTAATTCCTCCTTCAGTTTAGGAGCAGGAAAATCTAAGCAAGTATTTTAAAGAGGTGCTTGACCCAGGAAAGTAAAGGTTTAAATCATTATCCAAAATTAAGGATGTAAATTTGCTGTGCAGAAAACTCTCCTTTGGGATGTGACAGAATGTTTATGTTACTGGTAAGAGGCAAAATATTACTTCCAAGTACTTGGGGAAAGTACTTGAAATGTTTTTAAGTTTCTGTATAAAACACATTTATTATTAAGTTCTAGATCCTATATCTAAAGCATATGACAATTAGAAATTTGTAAATGCTTCAAGAAAATTATCTTCTTCAACATTTTTGTCCTTGATTAATATAGTGAGCACACAGGCACCTTAACATGTCTTGGCTTGTACTGTTTGTACTTGTTCTTAGCTGTTGCTCCCTTAGTTCAAGGGGTGGGATCCACTTGTCTGAACACAGGCGCCTCATGCTATTTGAGATGCCCTCAAGTATTCAAGGTATCCACATAAGGCTGGCCAATATTACACAGAACTGATGAGACACCCATGTCCTTCTGGAACAACTACAGGGCCAGGCAGAATGTGCTGGGACATCTCAAGTGGCACTGAATGCTTATAATGGACGCCGCTCTTCATAATCTTTGAGAAGCCATGGAGAGTGGGAGACATCCCTGAGGACTGGAGAAAGGCTAACATCACCTCCACCTTTAAGAAGGGTTCAAAGGAGGACCCAGGTAATTATAGACCCATTAGTCTTACTTCAGTCCCTGGGAAAGTCATGGAGCAAACCCTCCTGGGGACTGTCGTAAGTCAGTTGAAGCATGTGACTCGAAAAAGCCAACATGGATTTACCAGGGGCAAATCGTGCTTAACGAACCCTATCACATTCTATGACAAAGAAACCCACTCAGCTGATGCAAGGCGAGAGGTGGGCATTGTCTACCTGGACTTTTCCAAGGCTTTTGATACTGTCCCCCCACAGCCTCCTCCTGGAGAAACTGACTCATTATGGCCTTGACAAGTGGTTTGTACACTGAGTGGGGAACTGGCTGACAGATCATACCCAGAGGGTGATAGTAAATAGTTCCTTCTCAAACTGACAACTAGTCACAAGTGGGGTTTCCCAGGGGTTGATATTGGGTCAAATGCTGTTTAACATGTTCATAAATGACCTGGATGTTGGGATCAAGAGCACCCTGATGAAGTTTGCTGACAGCACCAAGATGAGTGGAGAGGCTGACACTCTGGGAGGCAGAACCACCCTCCAGGATGACCTGGACAGGCTAGCAGGAACCTTATGAAGTTCAACAAGGAGAAGTGTAAGGTCTTGCACCTGGGAACACATACCTCAGGAGTGCAGGTCAGATTGGGATCCACCTGGCTGGAGAGCCCTGTGGAAAGGGGCCTGGGGGCCTTAGTGGATAACAGGGTCAACATGAATGAACAGTGTGCTGCAGGGGCAAAGAAAGCCAACAGGTTGCTGGGCTGCATCAACAAGGGCGTCACCAGCAAAGATAAAGAAGTCATCATCTCACTCTGTTCGGCGCTTCTCAGACCACACTTGGAGTATTGTGTTCAGTTCTGGTCCCTGCTCTACAAAAAGCATGCTGGAGACAGGCTGGAGAGGGTCCAGAGAAGGGCCAGAAGGATGATCAGAGGACTGGAGGACCTGCCATATGAGGAGAGGCTGAGAAAACTGGGCTTGCTCAGCCTTGAGAAAATAAGGCTTTGGGGAGACTTCCAAGAAGATGCAAATTCCCTATTTACAAGGAGTCACATGGAAAACATAAGGGGTAATGGGCACAAGTTGCTCCTGGGGAGATTTGATGGGACCCAAGAGGTAAACTTTTCACATGAGGACAGTCAAACATTGGAACAGTGTCCCAAGGGATGAGGTAGATTGCCCCACATTGGACAGTTTTAAGTCTCAGCTTGGGTGCTGAGCCATCTCATACAAACTATAGTATTACCTAGAATGGTTGGACCAGATGATCCTCGAGGCCTTTCCAACCTGGCATTCTATGATTCTATGATAATTAGGCAGTTGAATCCCACACAAAATAGCTGCTCTTGGAATATCTTATAGACAAGACTGCATATAATAGACGTTTGCCTCCAATACCTGTCTGACCATCCACGTGAACGATATATTCTTTAGTAAAGAGCTCTTTCTTCCTTGATAGAAATAACTTTCTATTGTTCTTTTCTATTATTCTACTATATTATTCTAAATAACATCAATTCTGTGGAGAGAATTGAGAGGATATACAATAACTGGGTATTGCAATCTCTGGTTGCCCATTGCACTAAAAATTAAAGAACTACTAAAGATAAACATTCTCTTCTCTCAGATAAACTGACAGTATGCTTACCAGACTGGTCTTTAAACTTCCTAAACCTTGGATCTGAAAACTCCTCCCCTCCTTTCACCCCAACAAAAGGCAAATTGCAGGTGCTTCACTAATAGACATTTAAGCATCTCTGCTATTTGTACATTACAGGGTCTAAGGATTTCCAAGATAAGAAAACAGATCTTAAAGATCCAATTAAATTCATTATTTTTGCTCATATAAAAGCACTTTGAAGGTCTGTAATAAAACTAGGATCTTGCTACAGAAGGGTTGTTTGTGAGGTGCTCTAAGTTACTGCCATGTTGTGGAAATTCTAGGTCTAGGGTAGGCATTCCTCCAGGTCAAGTCAAAGGGAAAAGCCTGAACAAAAATTTGTCTGAAAAAGCTTTGTGGACTGATAGATTCACCTTGGTAAAAAACAAAGAGGCAAACAGCTCTTGATGCAAACAGACACTCAAAATAGTAGCACTACTTCAGTGTCACTGTTAGTATCCTAAAACTGTGTATGCTAAATGGGTCATGTATTTGTATTCATAAATTATCAAAAAAACCCAAGCACTTCTCTTTAACTTATATGTGACAGAATATTTTTAGCCCACATAAAGTACTCTATTGGCTTGTATTTTGTAATATATATCCCAGTTATAAAACAATGTATGTTTCACATCATTAAACAAAAAAAGAAACGAAAAGACACATACTTTTTTCACAAGGTACTCCATAACTTTTGTCTTTTGGGATTTTAGGCATCCGATTTGCATAGATATTTTTTACAGAAAGTTGCCGATCCTTTTCCTAGGAAGAAATAAACACTATTAAGCTTCTAATACGCATTAAGAATTACTTTTTACTGACTTAATTTTCCCATCTTGGGAGAAAACTGTCAGTGATTTTGTTTTGTGCCAGGCCATGTGCTGACTTTGTCATTTACATAAATAGGAATCTGTTATTTTCTTTGATGAGCCAAATAAAAATTCTCCCTTTTTAAGGCTCAGAACACATCTGTACATCTACATGATCTTTTTCATAACACAATGTTCAGAGGATGAAGTCTTCTCTAATGATTTTTTCATTTGTTATTCTGAGAGGGCTTTTTTTCAAACTATTTTTTTTTACTTCCTTTTTAAAATATGAATTTACTTGGTGCCCTTGGTTACAATGTGCTCAGTTCTGGTTAGCAGCCTATTGCTTGGGACATGACATAAACTTCAGAGGCATAATTTTAAAATTGATTTAGCGAGAGTCCTCTTTCCTTACTGAAATCTGTCATAAGCACAGAAGAGAGATTTCAGTAACACTCTCACTGTATCAGTTTTTAGCATGAAAATAGGAGCTGTGTTTACTTTGGACATACAGGTTGTCCTGAAACTGTGTCCAAATACCTTAAATGGTATGAATAAGCCTAGGTGCCCAAAACTACTAATGTGTAAGCATGAACTCTGTTCTGGAACAGAAATAAGGTTCATAAGCAGGTTGGGTCATCTTTGTGGAAAAACAATTCAATGTTTTGTGAATCTAAATGCAACATTGACAGAACTGGACCCACATAGAAAACTGTGTGGTAAACACATGAAATAAAAAATTTTTAGGTAAGTGTTAGGGTGAGAATTGTATTTTGGAATAATTTGCATTTTGGAACAGTTTACAGTAGTGTTCCTGGGACTACAATTATTCCCATCTCCCAGATTTGCACATAGACTCTGGCAGGGAAATAGCAATGAAAGTGCTGTTTGGGGCATTTTGATATGGGGCCTGGGAAGACCACTCTGCTTTTTCCCTTTCCCAACAGCTCACTGGGCTTTTGCAGCTGAGCAGCCTGCATTGGGAGGAAAGTTTCTGCACCTGATACATAGGTAAGACGGACAAACAATGGCCCTGTACGGAAATGCAAATCCCCATGAATCCTCAGGAGTTGCCTCTTCTGCTCTTCACAATGTGTGGGAAAACTCCCCATAACATTTCACAGACATTTTATTCCATTTAGAAAGGGCTCCCTAGTGGGATCAACAGATGGATCGGTCACTTTACATAGAAATAAGGAAGTATATTTTAACTGTGTTACAAACACAGTTTAAACTGTTAAAAAGCCACACATGTTTTTTGAGTTTTCTGGAATATGTACCGTTTTTCTTGTTTGCAACTCATATGACATACCTTTCATGGCAGTTTTGTTTCTTTTTCTGTTTAGCGTCAGTTTTAGGTTTTCCTGTATGTTTGGTTTACAAGCATGACAGTAAGTGTTGAAGTGAAATATTTTTGTTCCAAAAATATTTGTCTAAAAACCAAGCTGGAATTCAAACAAATTATTTAAATATTTACCTAAGTCTTTTTGTTAAACACTAGTTTTGCAGATTGTAAGATTTGGCTCATTATAATTTGAAAGTGTTACTGCAAGAGAGATCCTTTAAAATTAGCATATTAATATATTGACCTAGATATATAAAAATGGTAACAAGTTGGTGAGGATTATTTGTTCAAATTGTGATGCAATCATCTGTTTTGATTAGAGAATCACAGACAAGAATCATTCTGGTTGGAAAAGACCTTTAAGATCACCAAGTCCAACCGTTAACCTAACTCTACCAAGTTCAGTGCTAAACCATACTCCTAAGCACTACATCTACTTGTATTTTAAACACCTCCGGGAATGGTGATGTAACCACCTATCTGGGCAGCCTGTTCCAGTGTTTGATAAACCTTTTAGTGAAGAAGTTTCTTCTAATATCCAATCTAAACCTCCCCTGGTGCAGTTATCAAATTACTTTCAACTTTTCACAAATAAACCCTACAATTATTTCATCATTTGATATTTTGACTTCTTTTGGTAGGCTGTAGACTCAGCTAGGAAACAAATATTCCACTAACAAATAATATAAAAGAGGCAAAATAAATACTTGAATTTTCTTGTAGGAACAGAAACCTATTTAAAATCTTGAATACCTTAATTTTTTGCTGAAGAGCGTTAATTTCCATTCGCAAGTTTTTTGTAATCATCTCAGCTTCCACAGCTTTTTTGTTCTCGTTTGCCAGCTGATGACTAAAGGTGCTATTGTTCAACCTCAGCTGCTTTTCTAGACTCTTAAAAAAAAACAACATATTTTACCACATGATGTACTCATTATGACTGTTGAAAAATTTCAGTTCTTTCTTAGCAGGTTTAAGGAATAAGCATGCTAATATAATGAAAAATAAGCTTCTAATAATTATTGACTATTGTAAACAATGCATGAAATTATGATGAAGTATCTAAAAAATTCCTTTAAAAATGAGCAAAAACTGTTTAAAACCTAATTTACTAAAAAAAAAAAAGTATATTTGGTATTCAAACATATACTATAACATTACCTTTCTGATGGATTAATGAATACAGTTGTCTTTGAGAAATGTTAAGACAACATTTCTGTTCACAATGAGATCTACTACCTGCAGCAGCATAAGGAGGCTTACTGTAAATGAGAACGAGGTAATTTATTGAGTACTTTATCAAGTACTTTATTATTCGATCCCAGTGCCATGCACTGAAATTATAGTTACTAAAACTGTAAGGTGGACACCCAACCCTGTATGCTTTTTATAGCTTCTCAATATGACTTCTGTAAATATAAAGTTTTCAAGGGAGTCTGAATTCAGTGGTTTCTATTTTCATTTTCTTTCATGTAATAAATGTACTTCAGACCTAGCTGTTCAGATGGTGAAACACTTCTAAGATTACCAGGCTTTTTATTTAATTCTATGCATAACATACCCCATAGAAAATAGAAATTAATTCTTGGAGGACAATGGAAATGTCACTCTTCTAGTTTTGTATTAAATAAAAAAATCTGTATTTGTATCTTTTTGTAAAAGGTTTGATAAGAGTAAAGAGCCATGAGACATTAAAAAGAGCTGAATTATCTCCTCTTGAACTCCCACCAGGCTTTTACTACTGATGCATAATAAACCAACAGTAGAACCAACCCTAAAATTTAGGACATCTGACTGCTGCTTAATTCAGCAGCAGCCCTACAGCTGACTACAGTGACTGACAGTAACTAGTGAACAGGAGATGTAGTTATGCCCATACTGTCCACCAGCACCATGTAAAAATAACAGTGATTGCTAGTTCCAGGTAAGCCAGTTTCACTTGTTCAAGGAAGTAGATCAGCAGCAGCCTGGTGGTCTCCATGTGTGTGATAATCCCGTGCTTTGCCAAGGTAAATTAGGGTCAGGGCTATTGTGGTGAGATGGCCTAGGCAAGCCTGGATGCCCCATGCTGCTGGCAGGGAGCAGAGTGGACACTCTGCTGAAGATTGCTCTCCAGCAACGTGCTGCACTTCTGACCTACCAGGGTTAAGGCATATGACTTAATTCCTATAAGATTTTTACTGCAAACTTTATCTACTCATACATTTCTGATGCTGGAAAGGGGTACTAAACTTGGGACAGCACTGGAATTAAAAAAAAAAAAAAAAAAGTTTGACTTTACATGATTGTATCAGAATCATTAATGCAAAAGGTAAAAGCTAAAAACTTGCCACTTTTCTTTCACAGAAAACTCTCCTATTATTGTTCCACAATACAATTATATGGATATATTACCTGTATTCTCTTATCATTCACTTTCATTTTTTCTATAAGGACTGATAATCTGTGATCAAGCTCCTCTCTCTCTGCAAGAGCTTTGTCTTCTGAAAGCATATGCAAGGTCTGGCATGCTTCTTTAGCTTTTAGCAGTTCTGCTTCAACTTTTCTAAGCCTCCTGGATGTATTTCGCTCGTCCTCCTGAGACATCCTCAGGAGCTTCCTTAAATCTGTCACCTCATTATAGTGATTTGTGAAAAGATCCAGCAAATTACTTTCTGAATTTTCATATCTATCTATTGCTTTTGACTGTTGACACTGAAGCTGTTTCAAAATGTTGTTTTCTAAGCTTGATGCTTCTAATTTGTGTTGTAAATAAAATATTTCATTCTTCAGCTCTTTAATTTTGTGAAGTCTTGATGATGATATTCGCTGAGCCATTGCATTTTTTTTCTTGGAAATCATAGTACTCTGCAGGCTTAAAAATGAAGAATTCTGATGTGGTACAATCTCAGTTGGCAATTTTTTTTCCTCCTGCATTGAGACCAAAGTAAACTGGCATTGATATAGAGCAATCATTTGAGATAGCAAAATCTCATGTATGTCTTTACTGCTCACATAAGCTCATACACTGCTCATCCAAGCTACTTAACTGTGGTATATTTAACAAAATACCCAAGATCTATAGTAAGATTCTGATGTTCAAGTATTTCACAGATTAATCCATTAAATATTTTATATCTCTCTGTGTGCATTTATGTGGCTGCACTGGGACACAGCTAACTAGCTCTATAGCAGGTGAAGGTTCCTTCCTTTCATTTTCTGAAGCCATTTTCATTCAAAACAGCCATCATGCTCACTTTCCATTAATAAAGGTGTCTACACTGGCAGTGTCTTCTGAGGCAAACAGCAATAATACTCTGTGAATAACTAATACAGAGCGTTTGTGTTAACACATTACTCCAGTATCAATGGAAATAAGTTTTATCTCTGTAAATCACGTAGCTCACTAATGTAGGCATGATCTGGGGGGTGATGAACAAAATCCAACCCATCTAGAAAGATTCCCAAGAGGGAGGACCTACACCTTGAATGCGGCATGACAAAAAAAAAAACAAACATAACATTGGAATCTACATGTCTGCAAGAACTCAAGAAACAAGGTGATCACAATAGCACATGGTTAAATTTCTCTGCAGATAGGATTTCTAACCAGCTTTCTGGAGTTTTCAAGTTAGCTGTGAAAATAACTTCATTCTTACACCTTACATGCTTATTAGTATAGAACAGTTACACAGTTGTGCACACTGTTTCTATACAGCAATTAAAAAATACTTATGGGCTAATATTCTAAGTATATTACTGCCATTTGCCTTTCTTTATGGCCAGCATTCTGTGAGAGTTACTCTCATTTTCCTTTCCTGAAACATAATTAGTATTTGAAAGTAGTCAAAACTGTAAATCTGAGTGTGTTCCACCTTTTCAGGCATATATTTAATCTCATTATAGCTCTCAAGACATTTCAGGCAGTGTTTTGCCAGAACTTTATTATAATAATTTATAAATCACATAGCATTTTATGGATAAAATAGGCCAGGGAACAAAATACCAAAAAAATACCAGAGGAAAAGGACAGATCTTTTCAAGCATTTCTGTTGAATCCAATGGGGGTTCTGCACACAAAGTCTTTACAGGAGCAGACCCCAACCAGAGCACCCCACAGCAGATGGGCAGCAACATCACACCAGGACTAGGAAAAGTAAAGCAGGACACTGCCTAGGGCACCACCACACCACGCCCTCATGGCTTCCATGACCTAAGCCAGAGTTTTGGAAAGCTACTGAAAGAGTATTAGCTAGGAAGACAGAGCTGTGTGGGGCAGTTGCTTCAGCTGTAGCAGCAGCCACACCAGCTTTCTGGTTCTGCACAGCTCCAGCCCAGCTCCACAACTCTCCTTGCCACAGCAGAGCCTGGAGCTGGCCCAGATACCCATGGGCCTTGTGTGCGAAGCAGGAAATTAGAGGAACGTATACAGGGTGTCAGTCATACAATCTTGTCTGTCCTTTGTTTTTATTCCTGAAACACCTGATCCACTCCATCTTTGTTCTGATGGCCCTGCTGATGGCCCTGTTGGTAGAGGAGAGAAAGCAGGACCAGCTGGTAGGACCTTGCCCTCACAGAGCCACATGGCGAGAACAGGTTATGGCAAACGAAAGGATAGACTCTGAGATGAGGGAATCAAAAGGAGGAGAGACATTTGTGCAGTACAGTCATTTGTTTTACATATGTTTTAAATGGATTAAGAAGGACTATCATGGAAGTTTAAGTAAACAGAGAAGAAATAATAGCAGTCAGCTAAGGCCAGACACATTCGAGACCTGTAGTGGCCAAAATTAACAGGTGCTGTGAAAAAACTCATCAGAGGTAAAAAACAAAGCAAATGGAAGGCATGCAAGCATCACACTTGCATGTTCTCTGTAACATGATTCCATTGCAGGAAGACCACAATATGACCACAAATGTCACACAAATATTTGCAAAATGAGAATGACCATTACATTACTATTTTATGTTGGTGGAATAGAATGAGATGATGTAAAAGAAATGAGAAAATGCCTTCCTGCAAAACCTGACAAAAATCCTGTAAAATGTACAAATGTGTTCCTGGAAAACTGACAATTTCAAGTAGCCATGAACAAGCAAAACCAACCACCTAAAATATCCAACATTACTAGCAGCCAATGATTCTTCTGCTAAGCAGATTTTAAGATGTGGTTATTCTTCCTGGTCTGCTAGTGTCATGTCAGTATGGCTTCTTGATAGCAGCATGTAACTTATATAGTAGAGGAGATAATCAGTGGTTCCTCCCTCCTGTTGTTGGTTGATTTGCATCTTCTAGATTGGGTAGATGTAGATGAATTTTTGTAGCTCAGCAGAAAAGGATCATTAGTTTTATATTCATTTTTTGACATGGCATGGTGGGTTTTAAGAAAGTATGAGTCTAGATATGAAACACGCAGACATAAAAAGATTCTTCACTGTTAACATTTACGTAAAGGGGATGTATTTGTGCTGTGTGGTCATTCCATTGAAGCACTTAATTTTACATGATACACCACGTCAAAACTGACACTTTCCTGTGGACATATAATATTTGAGTAATGTTCCTCAGGAAAGGCTCTTTCAGACTCATCATATGATGCATGGTTAAAAACCAGAAATTGCAGTATATGTGGGAGAGCCATTTACAAGTTCTCAGATTAAAACTGAGCTCCCATATCTCAGGTGATTATCCTGTCTCTTGGATTGCCGAGTATTGTGGGAGAATGCAGTAGGAAACCTCTCTCTCTCTTTCCTTCCTAGTGTTTCAAACATTATTTATAATTTTTCTGCACTGAAAAATTGTTTCCCCTGTCTTCCTAAATACTGAAAAATGCCAAAGAAAGGGAACAGCTATATTTCTCAAGATAACTACATTTTACTACTACCAGAAAACTAAGTACCTTTCTATCATCTTGGGGGTAAATACACTGCCCTTTTTTCTTCTTTCCCTTGTTTTTTTCCTCTTCTGGTGTTTTCTTGTCTTCAGTGCTTGGTAATTCTAAACGTTTGCTGCTCGTCACTGTTTCACAGCAAGTCACTGACAAACGCCTCAGAATAGTTAGTGTGAGAATTTTCACTTCTGTATTCTCTACTGCATTGTCTACAATCATTACCTCTGCTACAGCTGCTGCTTCTCATACTTCTGTGCTTTGGGGAATCCTCAGTTTCCTTGCTTTTTGTGCCATGTTCTACAAAGACTTAGTCCCTGAAATATGGAGCAAACAAGCATCTGAGTTTACCACTGTGTTTTGGTAGAAGACTTAAAAGCTGAGCTCCATAACTATCAGGAATCAGAACGTTACTGAGTTATTACAGCTAACACAAACAATACTAAACAGTGTTAGGGTGTATTAAAATGGTGCTAAGAAACACTTTGTTACCTTTAAAACAAACAAACAACAATACTCTTTAGCCCATTAAAAGAATTGTTTTTATCTCAGAATTTACAATGACACTAGCATGTGTTTTCTAAAGATTTACAAGGCACTACCATTTAAATATAAAGAAATACCATTGTTTGTTTCCTATAATGTATACTTTTTCTCCACAATGTAAGTAATTTAAAATAAGTTTAATTGTAGTTATGCTCAATACCTACAAAGTGCTATATGATATTTAAAAAATGTGTTCAAGTCTCTAGAAACTGGATATTTCTGTGTTTTTATAGTATTTTTAGCTTTCTACTAATGTAATAAAAATATTATTTAGTAATAATTTTCAATAATTAGATCACAAATCAGATCACAGAATTAACTTACATATTAAAATAGAAAAAAGTCAGCTGCCTTATTAATATTATAGGTAGAGAATACAGCAACACCTAAAGCTGCACCACAGAGTACCTGACTTGGACAATGAAATTAAGGTTTTCTAAAGCTTTTGAGATGTTTATTTTATTTATTTTAAAATCAGGATTGTTTGTAAACAAGAAACATTGCTAAATAAAACCTCACAATAAAATAAAATTGTCTCTGCAAAATTTCAGAAGAAACACGATGGAAAATTTCAGGTTTTTTTAATGAAACAATTTCTTCACAGCCTAACTGTAGCTAACACACTTGTTTGCTTTTGAAAATGCTGCAAGACACTTATCTGCATGTCTACATACCCATATAGCTTGGAATGTATCACCTGTAATGCACTGTTGTTGTCAGAGTTATGGTTCTCTGATGAGATTATGATCTCGTTTCCTTAATCAGGTTCTAAGTAACACTGCTGCTTCCTCTGGAATAGTCTTTTCTCAGCAGTCCAATTCAATAAAATGAATGCTCCTAAGTGTTTGGCTTTTTAAAAAACATGTATGTAACATACAATATAGAATAGTGACTAATTTTTAATGTCTTGGTGAATATCTTTTACACCTCAGTTTTTTTCCCTACTGAGGCTACTGGAGAGTAGAACAGACCACTTCATATTCCTGGCAGCGTTATTTAAACACTGTGATTTTATTATTTCTTGTCATATTGTTCAATCCACTAAATTTCCATAATATCACATTAGGACTACTCAGACCATAGTCTTATTGATGCAGAATTCTACCCAGCAGTAAAATAAATTGTACATTTGGGGGTGTCTAAAAAGGGCATAGCAATTATGTAAAAGCAATTTTAGGGGGGGTTAAAATGATATTTTAGTTCAAACATACAAGTAGCCTTCACTAAAATAATTAGAAGGTATCATTCCAACTCCTTTGTTGGCATTTTTGCTTTGTGGTGGCATTTTATTTTAAATTAAGTTTCTGAAAGGGGCAGGGGAAATCACGTAACATCCCAAGGAAAATTAAAAAGTCTAATTTCGGATTGCATAAGATGTTCCAGGTTGAAACAGAATAGTTTCATTACTCTTGATTCCCTTACATGAACAACTCTTCCTTGTAGAAAACTGACAAATGCCCAGGGTCCTACTAAATTTGAGCCAGTGCAATAACCCCTAAGAGATAAGAACTTGTAAGATGAGGATTAAGCAATGGCCAGCTTGGCACATAGATTTGTACTTCTGTTTAAATTTGATTTGGCACTGTCAACACTTTCTGGCTAAATCGTCTTTGAATCAAATTAGCTTAAATTCAACTTAAAACTACTGCTTGAATCTGACAAGAAGTGTGGGCTGAACCTCACTCACCATCCACCTTCAAGAGCAGATGTTGAGAAGTAAAAAAAATGGAAACGGAGACAAAAAGACAGAAAATCAAAAGGTGAAGGACAAGAAACAAAGAAATAAAATAAAAGCTATTACTATAGAAATGAAGGGGGAAAAGGAGTAGCTGAAGGGGGACTGAAACGGACAAACACTAGGACAGTGTATGCTTAAGGAAGAGATACAGGAACAAAATAATTATGGCCAGATCGATCTGTCAAAGATGAAAATGCCATTCCAAGCAACCAGAAACTGCAAAACTGTCACATGGAAGAATGAACTGTAGTCTGTGTGTAAAAATGAAGGTAAATGCAGGGGGAATCCCGGTGGGAGAACACTGCCTGGCTTCCCAAACCAACCGGCCCTCGGCCTGACCGCCAGGCCCTGAGTGAGCCCCAGGGGAACCAAGCAGGGAGGGAGCGCGAGGTCCTATCCAGGGCCCTCAGACCTGCCCCTGGGCTCCTCCAAGGGCGGAATCAGCTCCCTGGTGTGGCCTGCACAAGCCAGACCTCTCCCACCTCCCCCACGAGTTCCCCCGGGTGCTGGCGGGCTCCAGCTGCCACCCCGCCCGCCACAGCCGCCTCCCAGGCCTCAGAACCCCAGGGCCTCCCTCCGCGCCCTCGCACCCCCGCCAGCCGCGCCCTGCCAGCGCAGCCCCCCGCCCCAAAGCCAGTTCAGCCCCCGAGCATCCCGGCGGCCGCCGCCAGGCCCTGCCGCCCAGCCTGACAACGCCTTGCCCTGCTCCCCGCGCCCGGAGCGGGAGAGCGTGCCCCCGGCCCCGCGCACCCCTGAGCGGGGCATCCCGCTTTCCCCTCGGCCCTCTCAAGAAACCTCCTTCCCCCCCTCCCCAGTCGCGTCCCGCTCCGGCCCCAGTGCCCAGCCCAGCCTGCCTGGTCCCCACCGCCCCTCAGGGCCGCCCCCCCGGGGCCGCCCCCCGCCGCCATTACCGGCCTCCCCGCCCGCCCGGCGCGTCGCCGTTGCCATGGCGACGGGCCGCGGCCCGCGGGGCGCCCCGGGAGGCGGCGGGCCCAGCCCCACGGGCTCCCGGCTCGACGCAGGGCGGGGAAATCCCGTAGGAGTGAAGGCAGACGGGGCACTCTTTTTTAATTCAAGGGTGGGCAGCGTAGGAATCCTGCCCTGAAGTCCCCCGCCGCCCAGCCGTCGGCGGGCGGAGGCCGCGGGCCGCATCCTGTTCCCTCGCCATCTGCTTCGGGAGGGATGCTCAGCGGGAAGGAGAGCAGGAGGGCGTTAACTGGCAATTTTGTCCCAGTCCTGACCGTGGGCGTTTGATGGTACAAATACTTGCTGCTTTGCGTATTAATTATTGGTATCCCTATACTGGCAAGGCCTACCGGTATGTTTTGAAACAAAGGACCGCTGCATCTTGTTTGTACTGGTTGAGAGCATTAGTAACCAAGTAAATTAATTTGGAAATGGTATGTTCCAAATGGCCAGTTATTTATGTGGAGTTTAGTACACTATATTTACATACAAAATCTCCTGAGAAGCAAGCGTGTGTAATAACTTCTGGCTATGCTTTATGTTTTTGCATTAAGGTGGATTTGTTTGTTTGTTTTACAGGAAAACACGCTATTCTAGCAGGCTTTTATTTTACTGGACTTCCTATTGCCTCTCCAAAGAAGAAAGAAATGACAGATGATAAGACACAGAAAACAGTGCAAACACCATACTGTTATTTTAGTGAAGTTCTTTCACAGGATCCCGGCTCCATGCATGCAATACTGAATTTCCAGCTTCACATAATGGTTTGCACAGACAAAAAACTTACTTTCACGAGTGTCTTTACTATTGTGCGTTTGGTCCTACCTAGTTGATCCTGGAAAGAAAGTTTTACATTCCATTTTAAGTATTTTCAGGATTGGACACTGCTATATTCAATCTTAACATTTAAAATATGTGTGAAGACTTTCTAAAACAGTTTCACCTCCGACATAAGGGAATCTTTACTGAGCTCGGTGGCAGGTTGCTCAATTACAGCAGAAACAAACTTTGCCCTTAAAATTTGAAAGTAATGTTACCATTTAACATTCTTAAAATACCTCACATGCTCAAAGACCTCCTTAAGCAAATACATCCAGGCAGCCACTGCACTGTAGCCATCTCTGGGCTAGGAAGTGACAGCCAGACAGAAAGAGCATCCTGGATGACACAGCAGAACAGAATATTTTTTACCAAGTATTTGAGTGCTGGAAATTTTCACTGGTAATGCAAAAAGAAGGAGAAAATACAACAGCACATTCTGGATATGAAAATCAGCCAAATCACTTTCCTTAGTATTAGGAAGTGTACTGGCACATTAATTTCAGAGAAGCCCCTGAGCCCTGCAGCACGGGTGATGATCTGAATTCTTTAAAGCTGATAGAATTTGTAACCGAGGCTTATTTCAATATGATCTCTGCTGAAATTACTTCTGCATCTATACTCCTCTGCCTCTCCTCTTCCTTCTTCCCCTTTGATAATGTAAAATTTGCAGCTGCAAGTCTGAAGTCTCCTTGCTGTGGTCAGGGAGAGGACACAAGCCCTTTTATGCAGGAGGTAGCTGTGACAGTGCCCATGCAACATTAAACATTACCTGACAGCTTTGTGATCTCCCCCGGCACTAATTTGCCAGCTCCCTGTCCCTTCTCCCTTCTCCCTCATCCCTTCCCCCTCTCCCAAATATTTCTCCAGCCCTGTCTCATTGGTGCACTACTCTCCTTTGCCTTTTTTGGACTGCCACCCTGTCAATCTAATGCAGTAAGGCCAGGGGCAGGTGCAAACCCCTTGCTATGGCTCTTCTTACTAACCAATCCCCTGCTGGCCCCTTGTCCCAAAATACCTAAGAGCCAATGGAGTGGGAAAACCTGGGACCCTGGGGAGAGGCCAAAGCTGCTGGATTGCTGGTGGGGGGGCATCCATTTAGGACCCCAGTTAGCCCAGGAGCTGCCGAACACTTGAATTCCTCTTGGGACTGTGGTGACTTGTGAATAGCTGCTGTGCTCTGCTGATTCTTTTTCTTCGCTTTCAACATGGTGATCAAAGTCTTTGTAGCCACATCTTCGGGGTCTACAGCGGTAGGTATCTCATTTAACATACTCTTCTTTCTTCTGGAATCTGGTTGTTAAGTTAGTCTAGAACAGCACAGAAGCCAGGGCAGCTTGAGTTTGCATATGAGAAAAAAAACTCCAGTGAATTTCTTCTAGTCTATATTGCATGCCTTGTTCTTAGAATCAACTCAAGATGTGGAGAAATCCTGTTAATGCAGGTCTGCTTGCATGCAAGGTTTTACTACAGGTGTAATATTTACAAATAAATTATCTAGTAGTTACTGGATGTTCTACTGTTTGGTATATTTTGATATATGTTTGATATATATTCATTGAAGAAGGAAGAAGTGGATATTGTATTTGCACAAAAGGTAAGATAGATTGTTTATGGTAAAAGTTAATGTATTTGTTTTTAAAAGAGGCTTTAGGACAATGCTCCTGCAAAAGGGAAGCTCTTTCTATGAAAAAGCCTGGAGCCAAATCAAGCTAAATAAAGCTATGCAGAAAAAATACTCTTCCTCACCCCCCTCCCTTTCTGTAAGTTTTTGAGGATTTTGGTTGGTTGGTTGGGTTTGGTGGCTATTTTTTTGTGGTTTTCTGTTTGTTTGTTTGTTTGTTATTGTTTTTCTTGTGGTATGTTTTTTGGTATGTGTGGCTCTTGAGTTACTATACTGATGATTTTTAGTATTGAGATCTACTGCTGTAGCTGTCAGCATAGGGTAACAGTTGAAGACAAGGGCATGAGAATACTAGGGAGGCTGGAAGTCTGTGGGAGGTGGGAACCGGGAAAGGACTGTTTCCTTTTATATCCAGTTCCAGATGAGCTCAGATTGCAGCTTTCCTTTGGCAGTCACTCACTCCCAGTGACATGGCTAAACAAACTATCTGGTGCTTGCACATAGCTGTAACTACATCTCTATCTCTCTGACACCAGCTCCATTTCTTTAAGAAGCTTCCAGAGTTGAAAAGCTCCAAAACCTGCCCCTGTTCAAAGGGCCATGTCTAGAAAATGAACCAGGGGACATTCACAAAAATTCAAAGAGGAATACAGCTGAGAAAATTTGCAGTTCTCTCATGAGCTTGTTTCACCAGCCTGTCACTAAGCCTGACATTCTAAATTTGCTATTGATGCTGTACCATTCCTTTTTTAATAAGAAACCACAGATGCAAGGGAGAAGAAGAAGGGGTTGGAAACTTCAGTTTTGGTAATTTGTAATATAGCAAATACTGGTCAAGCAGCTTTATAAATTGCCATGTACCATGCACTGGCAGTCTTTTCTCCCCTGTTTGGTCTCCTGTTTTGAGCTCTCCTGGTTGACCAAGGCAGAGTTATCCCTTCCTGCTTTGACAGTCATCTATTCTCTGGGAAAAGTTGTGACCATGACTGAAATCCCAGTGCAGACATTCTGTATGTGTGTTGGGGCCGTTATCTGTTGGGGCCGTTATCATCTTGTGCACCTCAAGAATGAACTTTGGCCACTTCAGCCATAGGATTGGGGCTGTAGTTCACCAAGACTTTGTTTGCAGGTGCTTTGATTAAGCACTGACATTCAGAGATCACTTATGCAATAAAAGCTAAGTGTATCACATATTTAGCACTAGCTGAACCAAGATCTTTCCTCTAGTATACACATGCCTTGTATCTCCTCCCAGCTAACAGCTATAACTAATTCCTTTCCTCTTGAACTGCAGTCAAGGAATGTGCATGCTGCACTGAACACTAAGCAACATGCAAGCTTTATCCAGCCATTTTGAGCTGAAAAGCATTGCTCCTGTGATTTATTACTGCTAAGAAAGATACAAATGCCAGGGAACGGTAACAGGTTTTAAGCTTAGCATCGTAGAATCATAGAATTGTTTTGGCTGGTAAAGACCTTTCAGATCATCAACTATTAACAAACTGCCAAATTCATCATTAAACCATGCCCCTAAACACCACACCTACACATCTTTTAAATACCTCCAGGGATGGTGACTCAACCACTTCCCTGGGCAGCCTGTTCCAGTGCCTGACAACCCTTTCAGTGAAGATTTTTTTCCTAATTTCCAATCTAAACCTCCCCTATAACAGTTTGAGGCCATTTCCTCTTGTTCTATTGCTTGCTACCGGGAGAAGAGACCAACACCCACCCCTCTAGAACCTCCTTTCAGGTACTTGCAGGGGGCAATAAGGTCTCCCTTCAGCCTCCTTTTCTCCAGGCTAAACAACCCCAGTTCCCTAAGACGCTCCTCATAAGACTTGTGCTCCAGACCGTTCACCAGCTTTGGTGCCTTTCTTTGAACTTGCTTCAGCATCTCGATGTCCTTCTTGTAGTAAGGGGCCTAAAACTGAACACAGTACTTGAGGTGCAGCCTCACCAGTGCTAAGTACAGGGAGACAATCACTTCCCTACTCCTGCTGGCTGCACTATTTCTCATACAAGCCAGGATGCTGCTGGCCTTCTTGGCCACCTGGACACACTCCTGGCTCATGTTCAACCAGCTGTCAACCAACACTCTTAGGTCCTTTACCTCTGGGCAGCTTTTCAGCCACTCTTCCCCAAGCTTGTAGCATTTCATGGGGTTGTTGTGACCCAAGTGCAGGACCCAACACTTGGCCGTGTTAAACCCTCATACGATTCATTGGCCTCAGCTCATCGATCCAGTCTGTCCAGGCCCTGCTGTAGAGCAGATCAACACACCTGCCAGACTTGAAATCATCTGCAAACTTACTGAGAGTGCAGTCGATCCCCTCGTCCAGGTCAGTGGTAAAGATATTAAGAGAATGACCCCAATTCTGAGCCCTGGGGAACACCAGGAGTGACCAGGCACCACCGTGGCCCCAGCTGATTAATGCCAGTCTCCACTGTATGTTTAGCAGCCCACAGAAGCTCTCAGTGAGATCCCAGACACATATTGGAAGGAAGATTATGGCTTCTTTACAGGGCAACATGCCTCTCTGTTTCCTCCTTCGTGGTGTGTTGGGCCTATGTACAGCTGTAGCAATCTCAGCGGGCAGCATGTGTTCAGATTACTGATACATAATTGCAATGCCAAGTAGACACAATGTTCAGCTGGAGTAGTTTTCCACATTTTGTAATTAAAATGGATGGAAGCTATGCTTTCAGTGGACCTTTAATGAGTTTTGGTATATATAAAATAAAACTCACTCATGCAAGGAGCCAGCACAAAACACAATATATCACTAAAATCCTATTAAAACCAAATTTTGTATCAGCCTTGTACAGCCCTTCCTGAGAAGAATGAGTTTAATCCTTAAAGAGCTTAAATTGGAGTCTAAATTGCCTCAGTAGCAGTGGTGCTCTCTTCAATGTGGCTGATCTCCACCAAGTGCATCTGGTTAATTTTGAATTTCAAAATAAAATGAACCCTGCCTTGTCTGATGTAGATCAGCAGAAGACCACTGGTAAAAAATGGAAACTATTTATATTCTATGCACTACACAGTCACACTATACTAACTGCAACTGGTTTTCATGTTAATAAATACTTTTTTCAAGTTACTGCATTGAACCCAGTAACACTCTGGTGCTCTGGATCTGATGCTTGAACAATATAATTCACTGCTCTAGAGTAAATCTGCAGCCTGAATTTTTCTCCTGAATCATTTGGAAATTTATTTTAAATAACTTCAGCTTTTTCTTTCTGCTTCAAACTTACTTCTTATTGAATTACTCATTAAGGCAAGCAGCACTGGAGACACTTATTTCTAGCAATAAAAAGTACTAAATTGTTGTTTTGAAGCAAGAAATAATATTTAAAAAAATATCTTGATATTAAGCACAGAGGTATTTAGAAATTAGTAATATCCTGCAAGATTCTAAGGCATCATGAATCATGGGAGGAAAAGGGTTCATCTCCTACACAGATGAAGTCTTCCAAAGTCTTGCCTGCTGCTGTGCACGGTTAGGGCACCTCCAAAATCCTTTTATTCCCAGTGCTTTTGGTGACATTTTATGAACTTTCCTACCTTCAAATCTGTAGGTCTCAGAAAGACTGAGGAAAATGTGGACTATTTGTATTACGTCCTCTGAAATACAAGGTAGAGGTTTGTCATCTATGTCTGTGAATTTGGCCATATATAAGCCTAAATTCAAATTTCAAGTCAATTTCAAGGCAAATCAGAGGTTAGAGTGTGATATAGAAGAATAATTATCAGGAATAAGTTGTCCATATAGTATTAGAACCAAAAGCTGCAACAACTCTTCCTACTGACATTAGCATTCTTCTTGCTGTAAGCCATCGACTTCATACCATTTGCTTCTGCCACAGGCAACTGGTCAACATGATATGAGGATATAAATGATAATAATTAATTTTGTATCAGGTTAAACTAATATTATCTATAGTTTTTATATGCTAGCTAGATAATAACTATTTAAAGCCTTTATTATTTTTATTTTATTATTATTTTAAGGGAGTAGTAGCTAGAGAAGGTGGAACTTAAACTTTGTTGAAAGAGAAAATTACATTAATGAAATGAACATCCTGCTCACCACCACTTTCCAAGGAATCTATGCCCAAGTAATCTGAGTTCTTGCTATGCCATCGGACACAAGTGAGGACACAAACAAGCTCCTACAATCTCATTCATTCTGGGAAAGCCTTTACCTGTCCGCTGTGTTGCTACGTTCTGGAAGATCTCCCTCTCTGAGTGTTGTTTGCTGGAAAAAATATTTTGGTTGCCCAGCTACCTAGTGCCAATGACAGCAGAGGCTTGCTTTATGGTTTTGTACTTAGTGTGTGTCCTAAGTCCTTTCTTCTGCCTGAACTCAAGTAATAGTAAGCCTTAAGACAACCTACATCTTCTGCATAGTTTATTATTGCTATCATCGTGAGAAACACCTTGTCTTTTCTTTATATAGGCATAATTGCATCTAATTAATTTCCCTCGGCATTCATTTTTCACACAACCCTCCCCTAATTTTTTCCTTCCAGACCTGGTGCTGTCTGAGCCTCCTGTGTATTATGAACCTCAAGCTGAAGAAAAACTTTTTACCTGGGTTTAATTTTAAAAGTTATAGCTACAGCCATAAACAACAGAACACAATGTGTAGCTCAGTTTCCATTATCTCCTCATAGGCACTATCTGTCTGGGACAATATCTATTCCAGGAGCCATATCTACTTCAGTGCCTGTGTCCAAAGAGACAAGCTGATGCTGAAATTGCAGCTGACAGCCTTTGAGTGCACTGGCTTTCAGAGCATGTGGTGAAGCACTTAGTACTGGCTCATGCAGATTTTATTAACCATTTATACAAACATTATTCTGCCACTTCCTCCAATGAAGTGTCCCCACAACTGTCCTTTCTGCCACCTGAATGTATTCTGCAAATAACTGTGTAGCAAAATAGCCATTAAGAAAATGACCTCTGTTAACAAAGTGAGAATAAGAATATAAATAAACACCTCTGAGATCTGTCAACTGCATGGCTTTTGAACACTTTGGATTAGTGTTTCTATTGAAAGTGATGTGTTTGTTTTGTTATGTTGTGTTTTGTTTTGTTTTTTAGCTGACCATAAACTTCTACTGTTATAAAACTGTACAGGATTTCATGTTTTTAATTTTTTATAAGCAAGCATAGATGTATAGATAGATACTTCCTTATTTGAACAAGAAAAATAAATTTTATCTTTAATCACGAAAATTCATGCTTTCAATGTAATAGGTTATCACACTATTTCAGCTTTTCAGGTCTACTAGATTATAGAAATACATAATCCAGGAATTAATTCTTGTCTCACTGATTGTCTCAGACTCATTTACACTAGCTTGGTGTCACATCAAATTCAGTTGTTCAGTTGTCTGATTTGTGGAAGATGTGGCTTCAAATCATATGATGACTGGTGTGTAAAAATGACCTTGATACCTGATTCTAGCTACTGTCTATACAGTACACTAACTTGCTGCATGGAGTAGCATACCTGGCAGCAGAAGAAAGTCACGTCTGGAACATAATTGTTCTAGGAACTAATTAAGTTGACTGTAACTAAAGAGCGACAAGAGAGAACTTACACAGATCAGTCCAAACGGTTCTTGCTTCAAATGCTGCAGTACTTGTAGGGCTCAAGTTTGGCCTTGCAGCTCTTAGACAGAGTAGACATGTGCAAAATGGGGAAGTTCTATAATGTTGCTTATTGTAGCATTCCTTTAGTAGAGAATTATAGTAAGTATTATTTCTTCAAAGTAAGGGGAGAAGTTAGAAGGTTGATGCCTGCATCCTTGGTGTGTGCAGTACTAACATCAAAGGGAATTAGGGTGATGACTGAGTTTTAGCTGGCACAGAAGCTGTGTGTAACAGGCTTTGTGTGTGATGTATTCTTCGTCCAACTGTAGCATTGTTCTGTTGTGTGGGAAATAACTAAGTACAGCAATTAAGCTGTACTGGATATTCATTGAGCTTTCATTCATATTTAGTTATTCCTATCATTAAAGAACAGGGACAAAGAGAAATGTGTGGCTCACGGAAAGCTAAATATCATATGTAATGAGTAGGAAGCAGGAGACTGTTACATGCTGGGAAGAATATGGACATTCTCAGACCTGTGTTGTCTTTAGGCAGGATTAACTTACGTATCAGTACTCCACACTCACAGGACTGGGGACAGAGCAGGAGGCTTCCTGCTGAACCTTGTTCCCTAGATGCAGGTGTCAGTGCTTCCAGGGAGGAAAGAAAGAAGCTGGGGTTATAAGAAAGTAATGGAAGTGGTCTGGGTGCTGAGAAGTGGTGTTGAATCTCGGCTTCAGAAAATGTGGGATCTACTGGAGTAGTGGATCCAACTTGACATAGTTACATCAGCTTTGCTTGTAATGGCAATCTCTTTTAGAAAACAATTTTCCTTTTAAAGAATGAATTTTGTTTTTCCTCTTTCCTAACCAGATTAAAAAGAAACAGCAAGAAGTAGTGGGCTTTTTAGAGGCCAACAAGATTGACTTTCAGCAAATGGACATAGCAGGTGATGAAGACAACAGGAAATGGATGAGAGAAAATGTCCCAGGTGAAAAAAAGCCTCAAAATGGAATTCCCCTCCCTCCACAGATCTTCAATGAGGAGCAGTACTGTGGGGTAAGAAGCTGTTTAGAAATTTAAATACACCTAGAGAGTCTTCTTTCACAGAAAATGACTTCCTTTAGTAGGAAGTGACCACAAACAAACTCCTTAAGACAATTAAAGGTTCATTTTGAAAGAACAGTTCTTAGGAAATATTTGTTGGGGACAGAAAAACAATGAAACAAAATATTGTTCCTTTTTAAGAGAAAAAGATTAATGGAGGGAAAAATGAGTAGAGAAACTCTGCTTAACAGACTGTATGGATCATTCCCTGCAGACCCAGAGCCTATACAGGACCCAGAGCTCACTGCAAGGTGTGAAGTTTACTACCTGTGAGGAGCTATGTGTTTTCCTCTCACATTCACCAGCCTCCTGCTCTTTAGCCTACTCACAGTTTTTCCTGCTGTTGGCTCTCTGCCTGCACTCTCATTTCAGCTCCTGAAGACCAAAGACAGTCCTGTTTTGGTGATACAGTGGCTTCTTCACATAGTAGCTCAGGAGAACTAAATGTAGACTATGAAGTATTACGAATCACAAGAGATATCTGAGTCAGGTTTTTTTGCTCATAGTTTGGATGAAAATACAAAATGGAAAGTACTCTGATATGATCTCTGAAATGAACTTGCAAAGTATTCTGAAACACAGATCACATAGTGAACCCAGTTTTAAGTTACTCCACAAATCCAATGTGAACTACTGCAAAGGCTGTTTTGAGAGAGAAGGGGTTTACAAGCTACTGAGTTTTGGAAATAACTTCAGTGCTCTCAGTGCATAAGTTGCTAGCATGAATAACAGTGCAATTGTTTCCTTATTTTATTATAGGAATCTTGAAGGACAACTTGGTAGGTTAGAGTTGATATGAATTTCAACATCCAAGCTGCACCAATGGAAAGTGTAATTTGATGTAACTTAGTCTGGATTTTACAGCAGCCTCTGTTGCAATAAATATTTCTGAGATTCCCTGGAGAGCTAATGTAGTGAATTAAAGAGTAATTGCCTTACAAAGCATTGCAGCTGGTCAACCTTGCCAGTAAATTATAAATACATGGTTTTTACTCCGTGTCTGAAGCTATTTCAGGAAGCTAAATAATTTACATCTTGAAATAAATTCAGGTTAAGAAAGAGTCCTCTGCAAAGACACTGCCGTGTGGAAAGGGGTCCAGAAAGAAGTTGTAGCTACTAATTAAAAAGCTAAATCAAATTTACAGTTAGTGTAAAAGTCTCCAGAATTCCAATGTACACAGCTCTCAAAGCTTGTAGCTAATCATCCTGGTGGCTATATACAAAGATTCATTAATAACATACTCATTTCCAAATAAATGAGGTAAGGAAATCCATATCAATACATGAGCCTTACCCTTCTCCCCAGGGAAAGGTTGCCTTAAGGGAGCTGCATAGTGAGTGTTAAAGTGGGATTATGTGGGCTGGTTGAGAACATGGCTGGGGGCTAGCAGATTGGGGCAAAATTCCCCCAAGAGATGTGATGTCTTCTGCAGCATGTCTACAATATAAAGCTGGGGATTTGCATTCTACTTACCTGCATAACCTGTACAAGTCCAACAAACCCATTGTTCTGAAATCTACAAATCTGTTTTATGCTGTTTGAGGTTTACATTCTTTGTCCTCAGCTACTTTATGAAAAACAAGACTTACAAAGATCTGTCAGAGTCATGGAGTCCAGTCCAGTATCCTGAGTTCATGAAAGTGCCTTTAAAATATGTTGTTTTAAGGGTCTCAGCCTCATATCATCTAGAAACTTTTGAATTTATAGCCTGGGTATATGCAGCCAATTTATACCCATTTCCTGGTGTGCCAAAATCACCCTTTAGCTTTAACAGCTCTATTCCAATGAACTTGTATATTGGAATTATATCCTCTTTTATTCTTCATTTTGCTATATTGAACAACTCAAGCGCTTTACACCTCTTCTGTTTAAGTAACTTTCTCATTCTCTTTCCTACTAATTTTTTTCTTTCCTCATTCCCAGGTAGTCATTTTTTTTTAAGCCAAGCTTCTTATATTTAATTTCTGCTCATTCTCTTTTGTGAGGTCGCTCTTTTTCCCTCATTTCCCTTCCTATTGATTGTCCTCTATGTTTCGTTCCCATTCTCACGTGTGCACGTTTATACATGTTAATACCATGCTGGCCCAAGAACACTGGTCTTAGGGAGATGAACATTTTAAGATAAAAGGTTTTCTTCCTCACCCTGGGAAAGAGGGATTTGGAGAGACACGTGACAACTTTCAAATATTGTAAAGGCTGCAGAAAAGAAGAATTCATTATTGATCTGAATTCAGTATTGACCCTGCTTTGAGCAGTGGATTGGACTAGATGTTCTCCTGAGGTCTCTTCTCACCTGAATTATCCTGTGGCTTTTGTAAAATATGTTCTGATCCATGCCCACTGGAGATGGGACAAGATATTTTGAGCAAAAAATGCATCACAAGACATTTAAATCAGACATCCAAAAAAAATACACAGTATTTGGGAGATTGTTTTGTCATCTTATTAAAGGTCCTTACCAGTAGATTGGAGAAACACCTACTGGGAGTAGTATAGTGGTTCCTGCCTTGGAGAAATGGTCATCATAGAATTATAGAATCATTAAGGCTGGAAGAGACCCTAAAAATCATCAAGTTCCAAGCCCCCTGCCATAAGCAGAGAGCCCTACCACTACACCAGGTTGCACAAAACCTCATCCAACCTGGCCTTAAAAACCTCCAGCTATGGGGCAACAACAACCTTCCTGGGCAACACATTCCAGTTCCTCACCACCCTTATAGTGAAGAATTTCTTCCTAATATCTAACCTAAATCTCCCCTCTCTCAGTTTAAAGCCATTACCCTTTGCCCTTTGAGATCTTCCCCAGTTCCCTCTTCTGCAGTTCAGTGAATTTTTTTTGAGGTGGGAATAGGAAAAGAGAGGATACTGGGGAGAGGAAAGAAGGCTTCCTCTTGGTGCTGGAACAGGCTCACATGATAAGCAAGTAAATACTGTCCTGTTGCCAGTCTCCTTTTCTGCTGATAGATAAAACTATCTTCATCCCCTGGCTGAACCCAATGAGCTGCTTCACTTCCAAACTTGTACTGTAAAATGGAGATTTCTTACAGATGTATTTATGAAAATATACCAACTGTGAGCAGCTTTTCCATGAGGTCCGAGAAGCTTAAGGCTGTCTTATAAATAGCTTGAATCTTATTTCTCTTTCAGGTCTTTTTTACTGCCACTGGAAGAAACAGCTTAGAAATGGATTCATATGCCTGGCTATAGCACCAGTTTTATGTATCCATTCTAATCCATCAGCATTGGCAATAATGTTCTTATCTGATATTTTTCTTAAGCTGCTTCTTTACTCATGTCTAGACAGACGTCTGCATCTGTGTCACTTTTTAAATATATTGAGTGCTCCCTTGCTCTTTTCTTTGCTTTTGCTTAACAAAAAGCCCTAGAAAACTAGGAAAGAAGTAAAATGTTTTATCTGTAAGCTGAAATCTATGGTTTTCCCATTAAAAAAATGAAATCCATGGAATAAAATAGCCATGTTCATATTTTTAAAAAATCTCTGAATTATTAGATAAGGCTTTTATTTGATGCTTTATATAACTACTAAAGTAAAATATACAGAAGCTATAGGGACCTCTGGAGGTCTGTAGTCCAGCATGCTGCTTCAAAGCAGGGATAGTGTTTGCCTGGGACTTTTATTATCGGAGTTTCAAAAGTCTCCAAAAGGCATTTCCATGCCCTCTCTGTGTGTTCTGAGCTGGTACGGTACCACTTGTGGGGAAGAACTTTCTGCTGATGTCCAGGTGGATTTGGCTGTTTTGCTGTTTGGCATTTCCCCAGTGGCCATACAGAGGAAGATAGTGTAGCGTGTAAATGCACCTATGCACTCGTAGCTTAAAGAAAAACCCATGAAGGTTTGCCTGTTTTGGTTTTTTTAAAGACCTTTTTGCTGTATTTTTCAAAAACACAACTACCCTGCTCCTGGAGCATTTATGTCTTCTCAGAGAGATATATTATTGCTTACCTGAAATAAAGTCTTACTGCTCATTTTTATTTCTGTCCGCCCTAGGAACAGTTATATGATTCAGTGAATGGAAATATGAGCAAGTCACCATTAGGAAAGTAAGACTGCAAATGTACAACACCAAAACTATTCCATGGTCACTGCAGTCATGCCTTTACCCCATACCAAATACATAATAGCTTGCTCCTCAGTGTAAGCAAGGTTAAGTGACCTTCCATTTACTGTGAGATACCGTATTTTCTGTGGGATTTCATTGTACACTACTGGTTGTCAAGGTGTACCTTTGAAGATAGAAGGTTGTATCTTCTTCTGATAGGGAGTTCTGGTCATTCTCATGTCTTGCTTGTGCCCTCAGGTCTGATTATCTACAAGGCTATGCGCCTCTGAAGAATTTTAGTACACCTGCTTTCTGCTGCTTTTCCTCTGGGAAGGAAATAACAAGACATATAAAATGTCAAGTCCACTTTGTGGCCCTTCCTTGTTATAGTCTTATTTGTTTCCCAGCTATTGACATGTTATGTCATACTTTGTTTAGGCTATTTTATGAGTATGTAGTATGCAGGAGAACACAAGTTTCCTGTCAAAGGCTCATGTCAAATTCCAGCCCTTCAAATTGCACACAATCCTTATGTTCTTGTTTGCTGTATTGCTCCAAAATTTTTGGGTTAGACTTCAGACAATGGCTTTCTTAAATATTTAGGGCAGACTTAGGTTGGATAAGAAGAAAAACCCCACAGCAAAAAGATGGTTTGAGAAATGGGTGGCCTGAAGCAGCAGCAGGTATTCTGCCTGGTCAGGGTAAAATATGCTCAGGGGCTTCTTCCAAACTGGGCAGTTCCTACTGCCTGTAGCTAGATCTGTGTGAAAGCCCATTAGTCCCTTAGATAAATCAGTAAAATGGGCTGTCATTTATCCTGTCTCTTAAGCTGTGTTGCTGCTTCCAAGCTGGACTGAAATGTCATTGATTTTCATCTTGTTGATAGTAAGGTGGCTTCTAAACCATCCACTCCAGTCTTTCCCTAGGATTACCCTGGGCCAATAGTTTATTCTCAGGAAATACTAGAACAGGCCAATAAAAAAACTGAGATCCTAACCCAGGTTTACAAAAAATTCTTAAGGATAAGTCAGCACTTTACCATTTACAGGCTTCTATTTTTTGAGTTATGTGGGATAAGAGTAAGGATGATAACTCAATCAAAGCAATAGTCTAAGACTGAGCAGATGTGTTCAGTCCCCTGTCTTACACAGAGCTGCTGTGGGATTGTGGGCTGGTCACTTGTGACCACAGTTTCTGTTGAGATCTCAAATACCTGTTGATTTTTATGTGTGTGAGATGTGAGTTACGAACTTACCAGTAGCAAACTAGTGATAGCAGAACTTCCTTAATTAATAGGAAAATTGCATGGGTGAATACAGTAAAGACCATGCAAGGTCTAGATGGTAGGACAGGAGCCATCCCTCGTGTCTTTTCAGTTATATTGGAACCAAAGAGAAAATGAGAATTTAACATAATGGTGTATAATTTCAGTTCACACATGGACAAGACATTTTGGCTGGTACATAAATGTCAGAGGGAACAACACTGTCCTTTGCTAAGTTTGCCTGAAAAGTAACTCCTTTTTCTAACCAGTGTACCTTTCTTCCTCATTATCATTTCACTTGTGCTATTACATTGATTGTTGTCTTTTATTCACAATAGAACTGTTTAGGGCTTTGAGGGCCTATTTTGTGTTCTTACTCACAGCAAGTTTTTATTTTAACATTTTAAAGTGAATAGCTTTGCTTTGACGTGTACAGCTGAGGCATGTTAAAATGAGATGCTTCATTTTATCTGATTCAGACATGGATGTGATATAACTAAAGTGTAAGTCTCTGGAGAAATTTGCCCATTTGTTCATTTTGCCAGCTGGTGTGAAATTCCCTCTATCTGAGTTTTCTTCCTGGGGCTTAGATAATGCAGGTGTTTGTACAAAGTCATAGTAATTCTCATCATCATAGTAACTCTCAAGATTTGCCTGGGCTTGTCTCTTCCCCCTGTGTTTTTGTTTGGTTTTTGTTACCAACTCTCTGTTGTTTGCTCCTTTTTTAGGATTTTGAATCTTTTTTCTCTGCTAAAGAAGAAAATATTATTTATTCATTCCTGGGTCTTGCTCCTCCTCCAGGCACAAAGGTATGCACTGCTCTTCTTCCATGGAGACAATTTATTTGATTTTAGTAAAAGATTAAGATAGGTAGTGACTCAGCATGTCAAATAAGTGGCAGTAACGAGCATTAAGTTAGATGCTGGTGCAGTAAAGTGTTCTTAAGGGAAAAACAAAACAAAACAAAACAAGTGCTTTGTTCAGTAATAGTAGAAAATATTTTCCTCTTCTTTCACTGCAGCCTCCAGCTGCCATTTTGTTGTTTGTGTTTTTTCTTGTTGCTATTGCTGACACAAAGCAGTATTTTATCATAATGATGCAGAAGTTCCTAATGCAATGTACAGGTTTTGTTAATTACAACAAATGTTCACTTCTCCCTGACTGCATCAAACTCACAGCAAACTAGGCTTCTACTGGCAATCAACAGAGAGGCAGGGGTGGGGACCCTTTCCAGCCTCTGTGGGTAGATACAGACTGGCACTATGGAGTTTGCTCCCTCTGCCTTGCGGAGAAAACTTAAAAGTCTTATGCAGAACATCATATTTCTGGCAAACAAAAAAAGATTTTTCTTTGCTCTTTGGTTTGATTTTTTTTTTGTTAGTGTTGTTTGTTTGATGTTTGGTTGTTTTTGTTTTTTCCCTTTTACAGGAAACAATATGTTTTCTCTTTAACAGAATCTCTTTCTAATTAAAGGTTTTATAACTAAGAGTATTACAGCTCTCTTATCCAAAGATCATGTTAGGTGATAATCAAATGTTGCCATGTTTAACATGGATGATTCAACAAAAGAAATGAATCGAGAGTGAGGAGCCAGAGTGACAGCACAGAACTCTGCTGCATTGTGGTGACCTCGCTGAAGAACTACCCTGGAGCATGACATGGAATTTTTGGTCCCAACCTGCAGCCAACTGTGTAGCAACTTCAAGTGAGACACCGCTGTAAATGTCTCTGGTTTTCCTGTTCTGTAAAAGCAGAGAGAAAAAGGAGCCTTTGCTCAGTGCTTTGAGAGCTAGAGAGGAAGGGATACCCAGGGGAGAGCCACAGTTTCTATAAATGTCTTTGACACTGAATTCCTGTGTGATAAGGGGCAAGTGATTTAAACTTTCTGCTTTAGCTGCACCATCTCCCACCAAGGGAAATAAAAATTACTTGCCTACCACACAAGGGCCTTGTGAGAATTTATTTAATGAACATCCACAAAGCCATGAAAGGCTTAAAAGACTGCAGGTATTACATATTATAATAATTATAAAAAGATATGTGGAGAATCAATGAGATAGAGAAAATTGGATTTTACCGTCTTCCCACTTCATGTATTATCTGCTTCTTCATGCAGGGCTCTGTTAGAGAGTGTGTCTATGAGGTGAAGTAGCAATTTTTTAGAATTCATCCATTCCCAGCTGTCAGCAGAAGCTATTATGGTTTCTACTTCGTGACAACTTTGTGACTGTTGAAAATAGTATGTTTGTTATGTTCTGCTGGGCAGGTAACTGTTAGTGCTATTGGTAATGAGCAAGTATTGTTTATGCTGATTAACTGCTGCATTGGTGGTGGTGGGAATTGTTTCAGTCCAGAAAGTGGAAATAAGCGAGAGTGGTTTTTTAAAACCCATGTAAAGAATGGAAGTATATTTACATCATCTCCCTTTTAGAATGTGTTCCTGAATTTGAGTGAGACATATGCAAACGTTTTAGCATTTATTGCAGAGGTGTTTCTCAGCGCATTCCCTGCATGACAGTCTGGCTGTGCTTTGTTATACAAATAACCTTGCACTGCTTCTGCTTTCCTCTCATTAGACTGTCAATTCAACCTTAGCATGAAGTACAATGGATGGCTCATGACATTGATTTCCAGCAGCATGAATCTGGAATAATGAGTGAAGTGTGCAAGAGAGGGTGATGATGACACATACAAAAGGGTTTTCTACCAAAATCTTCTTAAATTATTCTGGTTTTTTTTTCTGGAATATGGTGATAACTTATAAAAGAGACAAACAATAAAGCACAGAAAGAGCACAAAATGGTCAGTAAGTTTCTAGGGGGTTTTACTTCACTGAGTTGTTCAAAAGATTAATCCGAAGCTGATACATGTTTTATACTCTTTCCTCAGATAATTCTCTTTCCTTTTCCATCCATCTTTTGTCTCATATTGCATCAGCAGTAGTAAAGCTCTTTAATGACCATGATGCTGTTTAACAGCCCAGCCCACTGACCCAGGATGGATTAGAACCTGTTTTCTAGAGGCAGCAGAGGAACTTTTTCTACTTCCTCAACAAATTATAGCTTCCTAACAAAATGCTTGTAGTTTATTTCATTGCCACATCAGCCTGCTGGGTGCAAAATACATTTCAATTTTGCAGATTCACATTTTTATTGCCTTGACTTTTAGTGGGTTAGGTGGCTACAACTTGTGACCAGACCTAGTTGACCAGTGTTTACCTTGAACTGTTACTGCTAGATATTGAAGCTCTGATGATGCCAGAGCCTAATGTGCAAGCTGATCTACATTTACAGGATGAGTGTGACATGTACAGGACACATCAAGGTACAGTTGACTGTAAGATACCTGTAAAGAAGCTGTGAGTACACAGAGATTCAAAGGAGATGCTTTTCAGGTCTGCAAAATAGTCTTTATGCACTTATTTAAGTATCCTCTTACTTACACAAAAGCTCTAATTGTTTCAGTAAGAAACAGCAAATTGACATCAAAGTTAACCAGGCTGGCAGGAAAACAGGCTGGGGAGCAGCTCCCTAAGCAAGCACCTGCTCCTCCCTGCAGCCAGCCATGTTCAGACCTCTACTGAGGGTTCTGGTCAGGCACTGCTCTACAGGTGGCCAGCTGTGGTGTCCATTGCCATGTTCCTGGATGGAATACAATTAATTATTTAGATGCCTTGGTGGCATATGGAAACTTCTGCAGATCTTGGTGGAAAGGCCAAAGCTCTAAATGCTATTTGCTTAGATCAGTGTGGGAGTCAGGCAAAGACTTTCACACTTTTTCCCCCCATATACCAGGTACATTTTTCTCACTAAAGGGTGCTGTGTAGCCAAAAAGCTCAGTGACACTACAAGAAATTGGCACTTCTTTTTGGTACTTCAGAAAGGATCAATTAGCTCACATAATCTTCTCTCTCCTGCTGCCTCCCCATTGTACTGTTTATCATATTTTCTAAAGCATCATTTATCAGGAGCGAGCTGCACAGTTTTCTTTGCCTAAGAGAAGAAGTGGGCATAGTGTTTGTGTTCTTTAGTTTATTATTATGAAATGCCTTCTCACTAGAAGGAGTACTTGGTCGTAAATGCTTCTAAACCTGCTCCATGGCAGGCTGGGCTTTAAATGACAACTATGCTTTGTTCCTAACCCAAGGAGCACTGAAGTTAGTGATAGATTTCTTAATGATCCCATTTAATCTTGGGTTAGTGACATGAACAGTGATGTGACAATAGTATCCCTGTGTACATGTGAGCTATAATCAATGTAGTTTGTACGTTTAGGGCCAGGTATGTCAGTTTCAGCTGCTCCCAAAGTTGGGTACATTTCTTTTTAAAGCCCCCACGACTTCTACGCTTAATCTGAGACTGTTCTCAATATTATTGAAAATGTTCAGAAATATTGGTGATGTGTGAACTGCCCTTTAATAGCTGTGGCTGCCCTGTTTGTTTTAAAAAATGGCACAGAGAATTGTTCTGTCAGTGAGATGTCTGTTACTTAAACAAAGATGTTAAACAGTATGCCATAGCATTACACCTTCTTGGTATCTTGGCAAGATTTGAATGCAGGTAATTAATTGCTTTTTATTTTCAGGGGCAAACAGAGGTTTTGACAGTATTATTTACTACAGTGAAATACTGCCTCTGTTTCCTAGAAGTCCAGAGAGCCAGTAGCTTGTAGCAAGATTATTTAGGTTTGCAATTGTTCGGTGAACTCAGTGAAGCTGATTTACTTGAGCTGAGGATCTGTTTTCAAATTTTGTATGTCCTTAAGTCCTTAATCTTAGTATTCCTCATCTTAATATGTGTGATCTTGACATCCCAGAATCTGTAGAAACTTGAGCTTTAGTCTTATAGTTGAAGAAGTCTTATGCTAAAGCTGCTTTGAATTACAAATTTACAATATGCGTATTTTATTTGAAGAAAAAATGACTGGTCACCCAGTCTTTATGAGTGGGACTTTAAATTAGTTTAAAATAAAATTTTGTGTTACTATGCACAGCTAGTGTAAAGATGCTATTCTGATTAACACAGTTCTCTATATTATCAACAAAAAGTCTCCACGTACATGTGTGTGTGTATGCATACTCCTGTGTCCTGGCTGATAACACACTGCTTCTAGACTTGAGCTCTTTCACCCAGAACCTTCATTTGCCTTCTGCTCTAACTAAGTATATGATTCATCTGAGGTGGTTTTACACTGTAGGTATATTTTAATTAGAATGCCATCTTTACTCTTTATGTGTTTGATGTATCTGCCAAAAAAATATTGAGCATGTGGTTTTTAAAATGAAATTTTAAGATACTTGCTGAAAATTAATATCTAACCAATTTAGCTTTCATGAACACTATCATTTTCATTTTAGGAATTGCTACAAGGGAAGCATCTGTAGGGAAGTTATCATTGGCTTGAGAAAACAGTGTATAAACATAATGATGCACAAGACAATTTCAATCTATGTCTGTTTTACTGCATATTTTAATCTTCAAATATTCTGTTAGCTTGTGGAAGAAAAGCAAGATATAAATTAAGCCAAACAACTGCCTCTGTAGCTCTGCTTTTAATAACACTGCTACCAGCATCAGGTGCAGTGTACCCACAGTTTTGTGTATACTTGAAATGAGGCAGCATTGCCAAGAAAATAAGTCTTTTCTCCTTCCTCTGGCTCCTTCTGCTTACTCCCAGCTGCTCATTCCTCTCCCCAAGCATCCCTCACATGCTGGCAAAAATATTCTTACAGCTGTGTAACGGAGTGTGCTAATTGTGTAAGATAAAAATGTTTTTCTTTTTAATGCTTTTATTTTGATCAGCCTCCTGCTCCAGTTCACCAACCAGCCCAGCAAAGGCTTTTGCTGCCAGGAGGGCAGGGGCAGTGCAGGGCTGGGAAGGACTGCTGGGAAGGCAATGCTTGCTGCTGAGATTTTTTGCTGTTGTTATTCTCTGGGGAGAGGAAGAGGAATTAATGAACCGATGTACCTCCCCCCTTTTCATTACAAGCTCCTTACATTTAAAGTGTATTTTCCATTATTCAGGAAAAAGTTGCCAAAAGGGCACTAAATCTTACAGATTATGAAGTTTCCAGAAAAAGATAAAACTGCAAAAGGATTTTGTCCATCTTCACTCTGTCATGATATCCTCTTCCAAACATTCTCAACCTCCTTTCTTTCAATTTTAGTCCCTATCCAGTAGGGCATCTCAGCAGGAGGGCATATCTTACATTGAATATCACATCACTGGACAGAGATCCCTACGTCTGCACTCCCCAATATCTGCTATCTGGGGCTAAAAGTCAGATATCTATGGTAGTTTCACACTTCTGCAGGCTAAGTATGGTGGCTGAAGAAATCACATGTGCTGAGGAGACTTGAGCAGGACTTGTGAAACTTAAAAGCAAGGGGATCATGAGTGAGGGCTTTTGTTTAACTGTAGAAACAAATTAAATTATGGAAAATCAGAAAAACCCAAACCAACCAGGTGAATGTGTTGTAAGGACTTAGTCACAGTGGTGAGAAAGGAGCTCATCTTCTAACAGGATGTCATGGTTAAACCCCAGCAGGCAACTAAGCACCACACAACTGCCTGTTCACTCCCTGCCGGTAGAATGGGGTAGGGAATCAGAAGAGTAAAAGTGGGAAAACTTGTGGGTAGATATAAAAAGAGTTTACTATGTAAAGCAAAAGCCATGCACACAAGCAAAGCAAGCCAAGGAATTAATTTACTTCTTCCCATGGGCAGGCAGGTGTTCAGCCATCCCCAGAACAGCAGGGCTCCATCATGTGGTTACTTGGGAAGACAAACACCATCACTCTAAATGTCTCCCCCTTCTTTCTTTTTCCCGCAGCTTTATACGCTGAGCATGATGTCACATGGCATAGGATATCACTTTGGTCATCTGGGATCAGCTGTCCTCCCAACTGCTTGTGTACCCACATACTAGCAAAATCTGTGAAGCTGAAAAGTCCTTGATTTCTTAGCAGCAACTGAAAGCATCAGCCTGTAATCAACATTCTTCTCATACCAATTCCCACACTAAATCCAAAGCATAGCACTGTTCTGGCTATTAAGAAGAAAATCAGCTCCATCCCAGCTGAAACTCGGACACAGGAACACGCTGCTCTGACCAAAGCATTTAGGACTTAGGATGACACAGGATAGGACCTCCCCTGAATGTAATTCTCTGTTGTTGAAGGCAACCACACCAGATGACACCTCTCAGAGGCAGTAAAAATTCCCTTTTAATTAAATACTAGAAGTTCTTCCTAAATTTCACACCGCGGATGTTTAGAATTTTTATTTACTGTCAGTTTGTATTAATTCTGCATCTACCTCAGTGCTGTTCCTTATCCTGTCCCTCCCTCTGATGTTTACTCTGACCTATTTTTAGAGAGCCATCGTATCTCCTCACAACGTTACTTTCAATAGATTAAAGTAATGAAACTTTTTTTGTCACCCTTTCATAAGACAGCCTCTCCACTCCCTGAAATATTCCTGGATCCCCCCTCTGCACCTGTTCCAGTCTGAATTTCTCTTTCTTGAGCCTGAGTGACTGGAAGAGTACAGAGTGATCCAGAGGAGGCTTTGCCTTGGCCTTATACAGTGACAATAATATTTGCTCTCAGCTTCACCAGCTATACCTCACTTCACACATCCAAGGATCCCATTTATTACCTCTTTCGCTATTGCATCACATTTGTGACTCGGTTATTCTGTGATTATTTAAATAAATCCATCATTTTCTTCTTTGATGATCATCAACTAACAAGCTCCCAAAGTGCAGTAGAAACATCTCTTTCTAATCTCTGTCCCAGAACTACCTGTCCCAAATAATGTGCCTTTGCTCTTCGTGCTACTGCATTTCATCTTTTTTCTGTTGTTCCATTCAAAGCCACACATGTCTCCTATTATCTGACACAGTGTGTGATCCAGGGTGGCCTTTCACAGCTACCTAGCTGAAGGTACAGCAAGACTTAAAATAAAGAGCCTTCTAGAAGGTCCTTGTTGACCATGCTGGAATAAATAGACTGAATAGATTGGTGTGTGAATTGAGGAACAGTTTCCTGGAGATTTTAAGCAAGAAAGTTATGAGACTATACATGAAATCCCTTATTCTGTTTTTCTCTAACTTCTTGATGAAGTTTAATTGGAATATACGCTGGTGAAAAAGGCTTTTTTTTTTTTTTTTTTTACTGAAGCTCATCAAGGTGAGCATTGGTTTCATTCAAACTTTCACAGAAAAGTTAGAGAATTCACTGTGCTCTGAAGAGGAAGAAGTGCTTGAATTAATATTTTTCCCACACAAACCTCATGACTTTACCAACCGATCAGCATGTCAACAAGTGTCCCTTTCACAGGAAAGTTACCAAAGAGTAAATTTTCATTTGACTTCTGTAGTTAGAAAAACACCTGCAAAGACTGTACATGAAAGAGTTTTACAGAAATACATTGTTCGTTATACGCCCTGAAGCTAACAAAGACTTTTTCTTTTCTGCCAGGAGTCTGAAAAATCTGAGGCCACGGGGGAAACTGAGGCACACACAGAAGACAAGGCAGATGAAGGAACTAATGAAGAGGCTCAGTCTGCTCAGTCACCGTCAGAAGATCAACAGGTTATTTTTCCTTTTTCCCTTTGTGACATGAAGGTTTTACCTGTGTTTAGTGCCTGAAATATAAACACACAGGCTTCCCTAGTGTGCCTCAGGGTGGGAAGACTGACAGCAGAGTGGTCCTGCTTGTCTTTTGGGTGTATTTTCTTTGACATCATGTTGATATGAAACCTAGATAAAACTCCAGGGAACTTTGCTCTGAATCTTGACTAACATCAGGTGTCTATTTAACAGTTCCCTTTTTTACTTGCTACCATGAGATTTCTGTGAGGTTTTTTTTTGGTTTGGTTTTTTTGATGCTTATTTGGAACCAGACACTGGTTATGGAGAATAATTTAGGAGTAGACATCTGAGTCCTATCTGGCAGAAAAATTTGCTGCTATCAGTGGCCAGCCTCTACAGTGCTTGTAAATCTAGTTGTTAATGTTTGTTGTTATGTACCAACATTTACTGTTGTTGAAGCAAGCTAGATCTGACACCTCTAGGCCATGCAGAAACCCCTGGGCAGTACAGAAATGGAATTATAGAATCATAGAATGTATTGGGTTGGAAGGGATCTCTAAAGGTCATCTAGTCCAACCCGCCTACAATAAGCAGGGACATCTCCAACTAGACCAGATTGCTCAGAGTCTCATCAAGCCTGACCTTGAATGTCTCCGTGGAGATCGTTGTTACCGTTTCTGCCTGCATCATGGTCTGATATTACAGTCACATGGGCAGATCTCAAACGGCAGTGGTAAGGAAGCCATCTGAGTTCCTTTAATTCCCTGCTATAATAACCAGCAGTCAGCTAACATTCAAGTTCTTGTGGTTGAAATGTAGATGGATCCCTCAAAAAGGGACCAACCTCTTGTGTGCTGGTGTCTTCCTCAGTGTAGACTGAGCGGAAATGGATCCTATATCTGGAGACAGAGATCCAGCTGATTTATTTCTACTGCTGTTCTGACAGTTTGGCATTTAAGGATGGGCTTATTTGGATGTTGCAGTGTCAGGTGACTCTCTTCTCAAAGAGGAAGGCCTACTGCTGGGTCCAGCACTTACACTTGATGGGTTTTTTTGTGGTTTGGAGATCAGGCAGTCCCAGTGGATTATCTGTTACAAATATATCATCTTTCTCAAGACCAAAACAACTGTGTTTTGTTTTGGTTTTTGTGGGGGTTTTTTGTTTGTTTTTGTTTGTTTGGAGGTTTTTTGTTTGCTTTGTTGTTGTGTTTCTTTTTTCCAGCTAGCTGCAATGTTTTTTCCAGAGGAAGCACCTCACTGTAAGCCTTTCCCTGTTCCCCTTTTTAACAATGACTGAAGCAATCATTGTTAGACTGGAAAAGCACTCTTTTACACAGCCTCATGCAACTCTCAGGCATTGGGAAGTCCCCTTTAAAATTTCAAAATGGCAATGAGGAGAGACAGTCCCCAGTGAGAACTGAAATTTCTGCTTAAATTATATCCAAGCAATTTTCATGTCCCTGTGAATTTCATCTGTTACATTAGTGCCATCAAATACCTTTATTGTTGGCTCTTAGGAGAAGCCCAGCATAAAACTGCAATGCATCCCCTGGCTGGATTAGGTTACTTGCCATTCTGGCTGGCAGTCTAGTCTAATGTTTTTCAAATGAGAACAGAATGCTGGAACGTGTCTGCAAATGTGTCAAGCAGCTGTGTATGAAAGGCTTTGTAATGACATAATGCAATGCCACTCCTATACAACGAGCACCTTGCTCCATTTCTCACAGAATGAATTGGATCTGCAAGTGGAAAATGTATTCCCCTTTAGATTGGCAGAGGAAAGAGCACTAGGCAAGATAGTGTGTTTGAACTTCTGTGGTTATGAGGGCATAAAATATGAGTAGTCTCACAAATCCTCCCCATTCACCTGCACAGTCTTGGCAGTGTTGGAATGTTCTTACAGGGCCTTACCTAAGGAGGAAGAGGTGTATACTGGCTCTTAGGGGAAGAAAAAGCAGTGCTTCTGTTCCTTTCTCACTTGGTTTTAGAGAGGGTACTCACCACTGCAGGCAACAAGTTACCAGGAGTTCCTGCTGTGGATGCACAAAACTAATTTTTCACCTTATTCCACCACCCGCTTCCCATGTTATCTAGCACAAATCACTTGCGTGATGTAGCATCTGTCCACCTTGCCACAGTTCATCCCAGTTACCTATGTTCGGATGGCATGAGTCGTTCTGTAGAAGTTCTGGTATTCACATTCACTATGAACAGTACACAGAGGATGAGTTTAGACAAGAAGAGTAAGTTTGAGGCAGCTACACTGAGATGAATTCTGCCTTTTTTCTCTATCTCGTTTTTTGCTTACAAAAGAAAGCAAGAATAACTTTTCCTTACCTGATCAGGGTTTTATGAAGTTAAATACATTTAAAGACTGTCAGATTGCCATTGAATGTTAGGTCCTAAAGAAGACACGTAGTAACAACACAGTATTTTCAGTATTTCTTCCTCTTCCTCTCGTTCTGCAGCCCAGCACAACTTGTTTGACTGCCTGGCCACACTGAATAGGAGGTGTCTTCTGTGTGCTCACCACACCCATGTCTTTTTTTTTCTTTTATCTTACTAAGATCTGCTCTCTGTATACTGAGTCCTTAAAGGGTGAGCTTTATATCAGCTGCCCATTACCTTTTGCAGCCAACACTTGCATTTTTTGAACAGCAGTCCTGTCCCTTTTGGAGTGTTAGCTTGATCTTTTGACAAACCCTCAAATCAGAATGCCAGAATTGAAAAAAAAAACAACAGAGTTCTATGTTCTGTTTCTGAATTCATATACCAGTGGGAATCTAGTACTGGCGTTTTGGCCTTATTTAGAACTCAGTTTCAAGCCAGCTTTAAAGCAACTCTCTCATGCAGGGTGTAACCCAGCCAGATTTTCTCCAGTGACTTTGCAGGAGAAATGTCAGTGCTATGGAAAAATTCTAGAAGAGTCTTGGCAAGGTAAAGATATCTGTCTTTGCCAGTGAGCATAAGAGAAGAAACAAAATAAGTGGAGACTGTCTCAGTTGTGGAGCTGCATGGAGATTTCAGAAGATTCCTTCAATGCCTCAGTAACAGGATTGTCAGCTGATAGTGAATGTGGGTATGTGTGGAGGCTGCAACCCTCCTCTGCTGCTTCTGCCACCCTTGCTGGGAAATGTGGGAGTCCAGAAGCTCCAAATTTTTGTCTCAGGCTGCTACAACTCTGAGAAAACCTATGAGAGACCCCAGCCCTTTGAAAAACAAACCTCTGACATCAGCAGTTGCCTCCTGAAAGTGGGAGAGTTAAGTCCACAGTGCAACGGGTTGTTCTTCACACACCTCATGTTAGACTGCCTTGGCTTCAGCAGCTTCAGCCCATTATTCACAGAAATTTCCAGGAAAGACTAGAGCAGATGTTGAAGTAAAAAGTCCCTTACACAGATCAAGTAGTAAGTAGCAGTAATAGCTTTCATCCTGGGACACCAAGGGTCAGCTTTACTAGGATTCCTTTAGATTATAGATTTTTTTTTTTTACCTTATGCCTGTTGCATACTTTCCTTCCCTAATCACTTCATGAAGCTTATCCTTGACTTCCTCCTAATCTTTTTTTTTCATTACTAATCCCCATAATCTGATAGAGAAGGCTGAGGAACCCTTTTGTTTGGATATAATGTCCCTTTTTCTTGCTTTGTTTGTGACTTTGTCTCTGAGATTTTTGAGGAAGGCTGTGGTCTCCTATCCACATGGCACAGCAAGGGCTCTGCTGGTTGCTAGATGTGATGGTAATAACTTGTCTTTATTTCTGTAATCTAATTTTAACATTAGATTTTAGCTTGGGGGTTAGAGTATTTTTAAAGTGGTGTCCCAGTTAAATCAGTTTGAAGTACAGGTTAGGCTTGCTTTGAGGCAGAATTATTTTAGAAACATGTTAAAAAATTTTATTAGAATGAAAGTCTATATCCTGTCTCAGCAATTTCCCAGGCCATATATAAAACCTGGCACTGCAGCTCACTTCTTAACTCAGCTCATTCTGTGCAAACTTGTATCAACTGCTCGTGCCTTCTGCATGGTACTACTCAACATATCCTTTTTCTTTCTGATCCTGTGTAAGATGAGATCTTTCTTCCAATAACCAGCTTGGTATCAAACATTTAATTCTATTCAGTGTACAGTTATATATTTTTCTCTTTTTTTCCTCTCTTCTCTTCATCATTTTTGCTCAATCTTTAATCTAAAACCAGCTTGAATTATGTCTTACTCCTCAGTACCATGGAGCCAAGACATCTGGTCCTGCCTACAACAGTTAACAGAATTGCAAGCCAGAGCTGAGTGATGATATAGAACATAGATAAGACTCTGTATAATTCTGATTTAACTTTCATTTTGCAGCCAGCTAATTACACCAAAAATCCAATGAAAAACCTGGAAAAAAAAAGGTTTAATGCTGTGTTTTTCAATGAAGCAGATTTGATTTGAAATAACTGAGAAAAAAGGAGCTGTATTTAATGATTTTAAAGCCTTTTTTCAAAGTAAAAGCTTATCTTAAATGTGATTTGTGAGTTAATCTGGAGGGCATCTCAAAAGAAATCCACCAAATTTATCATAATTTTCCTAAATTCAGTGTTTAATTTCTACTGTGCTTTGCCTGTATGACTTCTGATATTTTTTATTTGACCTGTATTTAAAACATTTTCTTTTGTATCCCTTATATAGGAAAGCAAGGAAGAACATACAGAATCAGAGGTAAAGTATATTTGGACGTTTTGCTTACATCTTTTGTTTTGTGTGCTTTTAATTCCTTCTCAGTCTCATTGATTCTCTCAGAAGTTAGTAAATTCTAATTCTTGAAACTAAATATGCTAGTGTTATATTCTGCTAGAGATAATTATTGACCATATCATAGTCTTATTTTGGGGAATAAAGATAGGTCTTGAATGCTTAAAACTATAAATCCAATAGAAATTGTCTTTCACAGATTCTTTAATAACATTTGCCAAGGACTCCCAAAGCAACAATATCTTTGACAATCACTAACTGACACCATGCTGATTACATTTTCAGTGTTGTGAATGTGAAAGAGTAATTCTGAAATTTTAGGCACTTCTTCCTGTAAAGGAAATATTTTCCTTGCCAGAATTTGTAAGATCCAGGTGCAGATCCTTATACACTTTCTGCTTTGCCCAGCATTGCAAGTTTATGCCTTGAATATTTCTTCAGTGTTTCCAGTAAAACTAATCATTACTTTAGTCTATTATCCACTACAAACCTGCAATTAATAAGAGGACACATTCACATCTTCCCACTTCCAAACTGCAATGCATGCATATATACATGTGTGTACATACACGTGCCTGCTGATGCATGAGAGTTGTACATCGTGGACCTGACAGCTCAAATGGAGCTCTTGGGCCCATAGGGAAAGTGTGGAGCCTCCTGGTGAGGCTGGCGAGAGCTGTTACGGCTGGTTAGTGCCCTCTGGCACCCCTAACTAGTACTTCAAGTCAGAAGAATGCCATTTTATTTTCTGTAAAAGTTAATTGACTTTAGTTTTTAACGGAAGATGTTAGTATCTGAAAGATGTTTGTCTGCAGGCTTGCCTGGCCCTGTTTCACCAAGTGCTAGTGAAAGGGACATTCCCAATGGAAAGGCCCTGAAGAGGCAGTATTCCTTTGGCACCAGAACTTCTAAGCAAGCTGGCCTGTGCGGACATTCATGTTACATTTATGGTTTTGCAGGGATGATCACTTAGTGCAATGGTTTTCCCTGAAAAACAGTGACTCAGACCAGGAATGTGATTACAACAGGTCCATTTCCAAGCACATGGTCAAACAGGATTTTCCTTCAGCAACTCAGATGTGACTCTTGTACAGACTGTGTGTGTCTGAGAGGAAAATCTAACATCTGTGCTGCTCACACACTACCTGCAATCCCAACTGAAAGCTGATATTGTATTATTTGATTGGTTGATTACACCAGGAACAAATTCCCATCTTTTTTACAGTCTAGGCAGCATATGAAGGTATGACACGTTGGGATAAAGCTTAAAGAGGTGCCTTGGAACAAGAGTTTCCTAGAAGAGAAGGAGCAGAGAAGCCTACAATGCAATGTTCAGGTGTTTTTCAGAGTAGGACTGTACATCAGAACTTCTTGTACTAGCTCTCAGAAGGCAATGAAAACAGATTGTTGCCTATGTTACATAAATGCTAGCTTTCAGATAACTGTTGAGTTTGTTGGCTGAGGCAAAGGGCTGTTAGCATTAAATTGTGCCATTTCTCCTATAGAAAACAGAGAAATAAGAACTTTTGAAACAGAGACAAGGCTGTGACATTAGCTGACTCTGAATGATTTCTAGATTATTCATAAGGCTAGTTCCTGTGCCACAAATCTTAACTTGTTTGCTGCTCCAAGAAAGCAAATAAAATACTAATTTTTTGTCATATTTACATATCTTTAAATTATCATTTTGATCTTGAGCATCTATGTACAACTTAGCCACTTAGAGGGGTGTTTTAACCCTCTAAGAAGAGAGTTCTTGTATTCCAGCACTTGCCTATTAACTCCACTTAGCTAGAGCCCTGGCATATTAAGATTAAAAGCTCTATACAGTACTTCTCTGTTGTATTTTTAAGCCCAAATAATATTGCATTTGCTAGAAACAGAACAGTTGCAAAAGTAGAACTCTGCATTTCAAGACTGTTTCTTTTTCCTTCAATTCCTACCTGATAACTACAACGATTTTCTATAAAAAAAAAGAAAGAAGAAAAACAGGAAGAGGGAGAAAAAAATCAGGAAGAGGGAGAAGAAAAGCAGGAGGAGGGAGAAGAAAAGGAAGAGGTGAAGGAAGAAGAAGAGTCTTAGTACACTCCTCTACTACACATTCTCTCTTGAACAGGTTTTCAGGTAACTATTAAGACATCCGGCAGTTTCTAAATATTCTTAAAGTAACATAAACTTGAAATTTTGTCCATGTTATTGTTACATGCAATGACAAGAATAGAAAGAATGTAACAAACCCAAAAAAGATACTGTGCATTTGACACATAATGATTCATTGAACTATTGCCCTCAATGAAGCTGTTAGTTTTCCCCATTTCTGTGGCACTGATTACTCTGAATTTCTCACCCACCCATCTCTCTGATCCCTAATACCCAACAAATACTGCAGGCCCTTTGATCCATCCCCCATTGCTCTTACAACCTTCAGCTCCTTGCCAGGCTTCTGATACCTGCTTTGGGTATATTCCTTAGCATCTTCCTATGGTACCCCCTACCTCTGCCATGTCCCCTAAGTATGAGCAATGCAAAGAGCAGATTGTTAGGTGTGCACTGCTTGAGGGGTCAGTGTGGTTAGTAAGTCAAGGGAGATTCTCCTCCCCCTCTGTTCTGCCTTGGTGAGGCTGCATCTGGAATATTGTGTCCAGTTCTGGGCCCCTCAGTTCAAGAAGGACAGGGAACTGCCTGAAAGAGTCCAGCACAGAGCCACAAAGATGATGAAGGGAGAGGAACATCTCCCTGCTGAGGAAAGGCTGAGGGAGCTGGGTCTCTTGAGCTTGGAGAAGAGGAGACTGAGGGGTGACCTCATCAGTGTTTACAAATATGTTAAGGCGAGTGTCAGAATGATGGAGCCAGGCTTTTTTCAGTGATGTCTAGTGACACGACAAGGGGCAATGGGTGCAAACTGGAGCATAGGAGGTTCCATGTAAACATCAGAAAAATCTTCTTTACTGTGAGAGTGACAGAGCATTGGAACAGGCTGCCCAGAGAGGCTGTGGAGTCTCCTTCTCTGGAGACATTCAAAACCCGCCTGGATGCATTCCTGTGTGATGTGCTCTGGGTGATCCTGCTCTGGCAGGGGGTTGGACTAGATGATCTTTTGAGGTCCCTTCCAACCCCTAGGATTCTGTGATTCTGTGATATATGCACAAAGTGCCAATGGATGGGCCAAAACTGCACTTAACCATTAGATTCGATGCAGCTTCTCTTTCATCTGTGATAAAAATTTGTTCCTCTGCTCTCTTGCTTACCTTACTAAGCTACTCTTACTGCTTCAATTGAAAATTTTAGGATCTTCATGTCTGAAGTTAAGCCCTCTCTCAAATGTAGTTGAAATGGAGAAGAGAGAGGACCCTGACCAGAAATACAACACACTATAATGTTACTCTGATTGCCTTAGAAACCAGGCCAAATGTGACTTTAAAATCTCAAAACGGGAAGCATCTGGGAGGCAAAATTTGTGACTGAGTGAGCATGAGATGTGTGAGTATCCAGTATTACTTAAGGTTTGTCAGCATGTGGCTTCAAGTTTAATTTTCAGGTTTTCTTCTTCCTCCTAATGTCTCTTCTCTGCATGGAAATAAAGATGAGACAATCACTGTTAACCTACAAGAAAGCTGGAATTTCCAGCAGATTTTACCCTGGGTGTCAGGACTCCTTCCCGATTGCAGATACAGAGTGAGATATGTACTTTCTAGAAGAAGCAGGACTCCCAGCTACCTCTGCCTCTGAGGTACTTGCTATAGTTTCACCAACTGTACTGTGATGTGTAGATTCAGTGTCTCAACAGGACAGAAAACCCATCACTTCTTTCATGCTACCTTTCCCAAATCTGAGTTCCTCTGTTGCATGGGAATTAATTCACCCCAATGTTGTCCAGTGTTCAATTATGTTGCATCATAGAATCGTAGAATCATCATCCAGGTTGGAAGAGACCTTCAAGATCATCAAGTCCAACCATCTGCCCTACAACCCCTAACCACTAAACTGTCTCTTGATACACCACATCTACCCATTTTTTTAATACCTCCAGGGATGGTACCTCTACCACCTCCTTGGGCAGCCTGTTCCAATGCCTCACCACTCTTTCTGTGAGGACATTTGTCCTAATATCCAGTTTGTAAAATCACAGGAGTGCTAATATAATTTTCCTTATTTTTCTTCAGGAAGCAGAAGCTGGAGCAGCCTCACCAAAGAAAATAAAATCACTCATTGAAACAAACCATCACTACCTTTCACGCCTGTAGACATATCAATATATAAATACACAACAGAACGAATACACCACTCTGTCCTACCTGTAGACTTTATATATGTATTTGGTATTCTAATTACTTGTTACAATGGGTCTTCTTATGTCTTACTGATGAGATTTCTGTCAATTGTTATATGTTGGAATAGTATTCTTGTCACGTTTTAGATTGTAAGCTCCTCAGGGCAGGAACATTGTCTTCCTCCATGCTTATGTACTGCCAAACACATTGCTGCCACTGAGCAGGTGACTGCACTCACACAACTGATGTATTCAGAGACAAAATATTCAGCACTGAAAACTGTAAAGTGGCTTCCTTTATACAAGCTATGTGAGTCACTTCTCCCTCAGCTGGCTTTTGAAAATGATTGAGATTTCCATTGTACAGCAGTTTAAATAAATACTTTTCCCCTCATGTCTGTTCTTTGGCTGCAAAAGCATTAATTTAACCCTAGCAAGCTGTGCTAAGATTTGTAAAGTTAAGTTTTCTCCATTGTTAGAGTTGTAGGCTGTGCAAAGTCCTTCACCTTGCCTTATGTTCCTGCTGATGTTTCTCCTGTTGTGTGTAAGAGCCCAACCACGACAACACACAATTCTCATTGAAGGGAAGAAATGTCCCAGCCCCTTCTACTGAAGCCTTGGTAGTCTTCGTGGGTACATCTCTATTCAACGGGCCAGAGAGGCAGAGAAAATTAATCCATATTCAAGCTGTAACTGTTGGTTAGAAGTTCACTGAGCTTGGATTTCAGTCCCTTGTCCAATTTCTTTTTATGAGATTTATAAAAACTCTTTATAGAGGAAGGGAGAGGATGAGGACTGCTTATTGCCAAAGTAGCCCATAGCTTCATAGGCAAAACAATCTCCAAAGAAACTACAAGTTTATGTTTGACTCTCATCAAGAAGGCTTTTCAAGCTGAGTACTCATACACTGAGAGAGCTTGAACAACGACTGAACAAATAAAATAGATGAAAAATTTGTGGAGTTTCCCTGAATGTACTGGGTGGATACATTTTATTTGTTTAGGATATATCTAAAGTTGCAGTTGTTGGGAAGGGATGGATGAGGAAACTGCTCTCTGTCCTTGCGATTCTTACACTTGCAGGCAGTCCTGAGCTCAGAGCTGGCAGGTCCAGGTGAGGAAAGGAGCTTGGAGCCCCCACTTACAGCTCATAAAAATAATCAGCTCGGCATGCAGCAGTGGCCAAGACCCAGGAAAATGCTGGGCACCAACAGGAGGACAGCATGACTTTGCTGCCATATAAAGCCTTGATGAGTTGGCATCTTGAGCACTTCGTGCAGTCTGGTTTCTGCATCTTAGGAGAGATGTAATGTCATAAGAAGAGGTACAGTGAAAAAAACATGAGGAGACTGGGAAGAATCTTCAATTTGAAGAAGAAGCCAAAGAATTTACAAAAATCATAAAGGCAGTGAATAAGATGAAAACAGAACTGTTAGCCAAAAAATCCTGCAATACTATAATGAAAATTAGTATACACCTTTAGTATACACAATGAAATTAGTAGATGAGGTTAAAAGAGCTAAAAGAGAGTACTCTTTTATGTGGTGAGTTGGGAACTTCTGGAATTCATTGTCACAGGATACTATGGAGACTGGCAATATCAACAGGCCCAAGGTATTGGGCAATGTCAGGAACAAGAAGCTCATAAGTGGATACTACAGCCTGGGATGTGTCCACCAGTATCCATGAACCAATGAATCATGGATGCTGGGGTCGAATACAACAGACTTGCTCTCCCTAAACTGTGTTGCCCATTTCCACTTTGAAAGACTGAGTACTAAGTTAGGTGAGCCACTGATCTGATAATTTCTTATGTTCCTGCAGCTGATTACTCTTCCTGGGGAAAATGTTCCCCATCTCACCAGCAGCTGAATTGGGGTGCCAGTCATTGCTGCAGTAGCTTTGAGCAAAAGGCAGGACTTTTGGGAGTATAGTAGACAAATACAGCAACCATTTTCTTGAGAGGGTATAATCTGGCAAGCCTGTCAGGGAATGTGAGGAATGCTAAGCCTCCCATAGGGGTATGACTCACTCCCCTGGTCTTCAGCTGGTGATTGAGGTTATGCTCAGTGTGTAGTAAAAAAGAAGACAGGATAGGGGATGGTTGTAATCACAGCACAGCCCTTCGTTGTGCTCCTTGGAATAGTGCTCCTTAGCATGTGCTGATCATCTTTTCTGCCAGATGGAAAGGAGTTTGTGAGTATGCAAAGGATAAACTGAAAGCTGACTGCTGCTTGGTGATTTTAGCCGTAATGTTAATTCTGCTTACATAAGCTTAATACTTTCTGCAGTAATTTAGTGTGACTAGGAAAAGAATTAAGTCCTTTCTAAGTACAGCACAGTATCCCAAATATGTGAACTATTGACTTAAATGTATCTGAAACATGCTGTTGGCATTTTTATATAATTTATGTTTTATTGGGAGAAAGCAACTGTAGTTGGTTAACAGGGCACACCTGGTTCATGATGTTTCACATACTTTGGGAAACTGTGGGTGCAAAATAATCCCAGCTAAAAACAAAACAGCACACTGCTTTTTGTGACAATTTGGTGTGTAAAGTATTTTCCTTGGATGATTGACGCTAGAAACTTCTAATGTACTGAAAAAAGCTAAAATTAGAAAGGCTTCAAGCTATGCTCCCTACAGATTAATATATGTCATTGCATGGTGGCTGTTTGCACTTTAAAACAAATGATTGCTAAGTCCACACTGCTGAAATGTAGAAGAGACTGTAAGTATCATCACAAAGCAACTAAGTAGATAGGGCTAGTCAGTGGTTTGTTTTCTAGGAAACTAAGTATTAGGAGCTTCATTCTGTTCCTTGTAATAAAGAGATTTGAAGAAAAGTCCAGAAGGCAATCTGGTCCATGTTGTGTCTTACATAAGAGCAACTCTGAGCCAACAAGTTGTAAGAAGTTTTCTCCTAAGAAAACTGTAAGAGAAATTCACTGGACAGAAATGAAACAATTCCGCAGTTTTGGCAGTACAGCACTAGCCCCTGTCAGTGTTTCTGGACACCTTTCCAGCCAGCACATCTGTTCACCTGCCTTCCAAGTAATTAGACTTGCTAACAGTCATCTGTTTACTATGAGAACATCAGTGTTAAAGGAGATAAGGCTATTTATCTGCATCCTTTGACAACTTCAGAAGGTCAGAAATACACTTGAAAAACAATCTAAGAAGCTGAAAATTCAATACAGTAATTTCTTCAGAAGGCAGATTGGAAGTTTGTGGTTTGATGTCAAATGTCTTGAGGAATGCTTGCTGTTCCTCCAGTTGCCATGCGCACAGCCAAGAGAGGAAACAGCAGTTCTCAGCTGAGACTCATTCTTAATGAGTTACTGTCTTCATTTTGCTCTTGAGGAAGTAAGGTGCTGAGCTGGGACAACATGCTTAATACCACAGATCAAGGGCACTAGAGTCCAAATTAGATATGAACTACTTGCTGGGCATTCTCCTGCTTCAGAATATACCAACCATGGTTTTGTGTGTGGTGATGATTTTCTGTTACAAAATGTTTTGAATCATTTAGGTTGGAAAAGGCCCCTAAGATCATTGAGTTCAACCATAAATTTTAATGCTGCCAATTCCACCGCTAAGCCATGTCCCTGAGCACCATGTCTACATGTCTTTTAAATACCTCTGGGGATAAAAGTAGGAAGGAATCATGAAGTCCTTATCTTAGAGGGATGAAGGATGAATCTCTGACAACACCTGGAACTGCTTTACAGTGACCATAGTTTATTTTAGGAGCAGTACCTTTCTTTTTCAGGGTGTTTGATTTGTGCAGAATATAGATGTCACCTTGTTTAAGAGAAGCTGATTTTTTATACCAGCTTGTCCAAACCCATTTTTGACTAGACACTATTCAGGTAACTTTTTTTGCACCTTATTTTCCCTGGGAAAGTGAGAAAATTCTTGTTGAAAATTTATGGGAATAAAATCAAAGTATCACTGCACTGATTGAAAAATGAGAGTATAACTGCATCTTATAGAATTAGAATCGCTGAATGGTTTGGGTTGGAAGAGACCTTAAAGATCATGTAGTTCCAACGCCCCTGCATGGGACAGAGACACCTCCCACTAGATCAGGTTGCTCAAAGCCCCATCCAGCCTGGCCTTGAACACTTCCAAGGAGGGGCCACTCACAAGCTCTCTGGAAAACCTGTTCCTATGTCTCACCACCATCACAGTGAAGAATTTCTTCCCAATATCTAATCTAAATCTATCTTCTTTCAGTTTGAAACCATTACCCCTTGTCCTATCACTACATACCCTTGCAAAAACTTCCTCTGCAGATCAAAGACTGAAGAGAAATCTTGCCTTGTGGGGTGGGTTGGTCGATGACCCACCTCATGCTGATGCACACCCCATGCAGAAGCCCGCTATCTGTGTGCTGCCTTGGGTGCTTTCCTTGTCCCAAGACAGTAGCTCAGGACCCAGCCGATGAGATGCAGCAAGTCCCCATGAAACCCCCAGTTCTGCTGTGTTCTCCTTGGAGCAGCAGAAGGGGGCCCCTGGGGAGTGTCAACCTTCTTAGTCCCATCAGATGGCTGGAAGGTACCCACAGTTGGAGGGGAGCCCAGGGAAGCCTTCCTTAAGTCAAGGCTTGAATTGATTATGGCCCAAACTGAACACTTGAGGCCCATTCTCCTCTTCAGACCAGGAGGACTTTATCTCCCCCACTGCAACCATGTGCTGCTCATCCTGCAAAAGCAGCCTTGGAGAGGTCTTTGTGACAGGGGAGTGTGCAAAGGTAAGGGTGAGGGGAGCTGCCAAAGCCAGAGCACCCAACTCCCAGCTGACTGCCCATGCAAACGGGTGGCTCTGGAGCTGGTAGAAAAATGTGGCAGCTTTTGCTCTGCTGACATTGACAAAGGGATCCTGGATGGGTCATTTTTCAGACAGGTCAAATTTCCAGCTTTCTGGAGAAAATTTTTATTTCTTTTTGACCTTCAAGTTTTACACTCTTTGAGCTGTACAGTTAGTTAATTCATGTCGTTTTTCTTAATAGTGGCTTACCATGCCAGAGAAGCATTTATGTGCCAGTGTGTGACGAAGTTGCCACCCAGCACCCACCAGCCCCTGGTGGGGCAGAGCCAGAGCAGCACACGGAGCAATGGTAAAGCCTGCTATTGCTGGCCTGAATCTTCAAAATCACATTACCCTGATAAAGTTAGCACTCCAAGGGTTACCAGGCAGCACAAAGCACACAACCTGCATTATTTATTACTACCCAGCTTGTATTTCCCTTCCTGCACACCATCAGGATTTCTCTCTTTTTTTTTTTTTTTTTTAATATATTTTATTTTAACAAAAGTGAATTGCTTCCACAATAAGCTCCAAAGAAATAATTAAAGCAGATGCATCCTCTTCCAGCATCCCCCTGGCCAGGGAGATGATAATCCCCACAGCAGCAGCCCTGGCTGCTATGCTGGGCACTGCAAATGCAGGCTGTGGGGTGGCAGCTGGCAAGGGCCAGGCTGCTGGTGGGTGCTTCTCCTGGGCTTCAAAATAAAGGGTGCTGTTCCAGTCCTTACAACTAACTTAGCAGCAGCATCTTGGCTGTGAAAGCTTGGCACTGAGTCAGTGATATTTCTTACCTGGTCTGGTCTGGAGGGAAGGAAAAGCAAGAAAAGTGACAAAGAAATGAGGGTAGAAATCCCCTTTGGGCTAAGGAACTCATCTTCTTGCCATTGCATGGGAATGATTCCCAGCAGTCAACAATGGAGCACAGTGTGTTAGAAGAGTTTTGGCTTTCTATGTGCTCCAGTACTTTTCCATAAGGATTATAACATTGCTGGATTTTAATGATGCAGTGTACTGCATTAATATTGGCTACAGCCAACCTAAATGGGTCTGCCACTGGCGTCCATGTGCTCCTAATCTGATTTTGATCAAAGCTGGAGGCAATAAAAGAAAATTACATTCAGCTTCTGGCCAGCCTCTGCCTGGTTTCAGGGCAGGCGCCAGCGCGGCCCATTATGGACAAATGCAGGAGCTGGAGGAAGCAGCTCTGGCAGGACCTTGTGGGCTTGGGTGTCCAAAATCTGGACAGGGAGTCACCCAGCTACACCAGTCTTGGTGGGATGGGTGATGTATCACCCAGCCGTTGCTGGAGGTGGTGAGGACATATCTACTTGATGCCAAGCACTGGAAGAGAAGAAAATGGTGGGGATGGAGGGACAGGGCAGCCACCCATGGGCTGGCATGGATGTGCCCAAGATAGCAGAGACCTTCAAGGATGGGTGGACTGTGTTTAACCAGCCAGCCCAGCACAGGATGCATTGCTGATAAAGTTTGCCACTGGTGACAAGTTGGGAAGCATTCCCAGTGTGAAGGAGAACAGGATGGTGGCCCAGAAAGAAGAGAAAGGCTTCAAAGAACACAAGTGAGACAAAGTATGTGATACAGAGTACCAGCATTGCATACTTTGGGGGCAAATAAGAATTTCTGCTTCAATCTAGGAGCTTGTCCTCCTTGGGTTGGCACAGGAGGAGAAAGGTTTCTGTGCATGGGTTCTTCTCCAAGCCACACAGAGCTGTAATGTGATGCAGTGGTGACAAAGAGAAATGTGATGAGAAGATGCACTAAGGAGCTATTTTCAGAAGTGAAGGGAATACTGAGTAATGTTGCAAAGCACTGCAGTGACATCTCATTTGGGACAGGTACAGTACCCCTGTCTCACACTGAGACATTGGGGAAAAGGTATTCCAGATATCAGGAATATACTTGTACTGACTAATTTACACAAGGTGGCAACAGGACCTTTGTTGGTGTAGTCCAGCAAAATTTCTAAATTTCCAAATTTGAAATTCCCCCAAATGGTGGATATTGGTAGTTGTTTTGTACTTGGGAATAGAGAAAACATAAAACTGGAGAAGCAGCTTGCTCCAGAGGAAGGGGAAATAATGTGTCTTCAGCAGGTGCACACTGCACATCATGCCTTACATGTCATGGGGAAATGCATGAAAAATAAAGCAAGGAGACAGTCTGGCTGACTGTATAACACCGTATACTGAATGTACAGGACAGGTTTACCTGAAATTCTGAGAAACGGGATCACAGCAGGAATATTTCCAGGATCTGGAAGCACCTCTCACCTGAAGGGAGAAAGATGCTGGTGAGGCAGAGAATGACAGGCCCGCTTCACACTGCTGCATGGTTTTTCCCTGTGGGGACATGGCTGAGACTTTGCAGGACCTTGCAAGGAAGCTGGGAACTTCCCTGGAGAAAGTGGCTGCTGTTTGCAACTAAGGTTTCTGTAGTGGAAATCTGCTACCGTGGGTTGTCTGTCATTTAGCGGAGAAGAGTGAATTAAACCAGTGCTATATACCCTTAGCAAAGTATTCTGCTCTCCTGCTCTTAGCAGTACATTTTTAACCAGTCGTGATCTTTGCCTGACTGTTACTATTCCTAACATCAGCATCAACATCTTCTCTCAAGTGACTCATGCTAGAAACACAGGTATTTTGGTGCATGGTGTCTTAAGGGTGCATGTTGCAGTCTTGTCCACAACTACTCAAACATCACAAGAGCCTGGCAGACACTTGATCCTTGTCAGCATCAGCAGACCTCAGGACTCAGAAATGTGCACTGAGATAATTAATCCCCAGGGAGGTGATGAAGCCTCTTTGGATTACAGACAGGACCACCCAACAGTTGCCTGTGGGGTGAGTCTGAGTCCCAAAAGCCGGCAGCAGGGCTTATCGACATGCCGTCGATGAAGGTCAGCAGCTTCTGAAGGGTGGCCCATCAGGCAGTGTTTTTTCTTTCCAAATTAGATGCAAACTTGACAGCAGAAACTCAGCAAGTGCTTCTTCCTCGCTTGGTGCCACCGGTCAGTGAGGTGGCACCTGGGCGGCAGCTTCTGCCCCGGAAGGGGAGAAGCAGGTCCAGGGGCTGCCGTGTCCCTTTCTCAGACTCCTGCACTGAAACAAGGGCCTCTGTGAGTTTAAAGCCATCTTCTGCTCACCAGAAAGAAGTCAATGGTACCTGCTATAATCAAAGATTTTCTGCTTATTTTTCTATATTTTACCCACTGAGGGGTCATGGGGTTTAATGAAGACAGATTTTTCATCAGGTGTTGAAACCAGCTGCTGTTACAGATGTGTGCATGGAATACAACAACCTTGCAAATATCAAAGCAATGTGGCATTAAGAGATCACAGAATGATAGCATGGTTTGGATTGGAAGGAACCTTTAAAGTTCACCTTGTCCAACCCCTCCCTCAATAAGCTGGGACATATTCAACTAGATCAGGTTGCTCAGAGCTCCTTCCAGCCTGACCTTGAACACTTCCAGGGAGGAGGCTTCTACCACCTCTCTGAACAACCTGTTCCAGTGTTTCACCACTCATTGTAAAAAATTTCTTCCTTATATCTAGTCTAAATCCACCCCCTTTTATCTTAAAACCTTGTCCTAATGCTACAGGCCCTGCTAAAGAGTTCACCCCCATCTTTCTTATAGACCCCTCCAGGTACTAGAAGACTGCAATAAGGTTTCCCTGGAACGTTCTTTTTTATCAGGCTGAACAATCCAAACTCTTTCAGCTTGTTTTCATAGTTGAGGTGCTCCAGCCCTCTCACCATCTTCATGATGATGTGTGTCATCCTTCCTGAATTGGGGCCCCAGGACTGGACTCAGTTATCCAGGTGGAATCTCATGAGAGCAGAGTAGAGGAAGAGAATCCCTTGACCTGCTGGCCATGCTTCTTTCGATGCAGCCCAGGATAAGTTTGGCTTTCTGGGCTGCAAGTGCACATCGATGGCTCTTGTCCAGCTTTTCACACACCAGTATGCCCAAGTCTTTCTCCACAGGGCTGCTATCAATCCCTTCCTCCCCAGCCTATATCAGTTCCAAGGGTTTCCCCAATACGGGTGCAGGACCTTGCACTTGATGACTTATCAGATAGATGGCTTCATGCCTGAACAGTAGCTTCTCCTTATATTTGGTTAAGCCTTTGCCAAGCAAATCACTTTCATGGGATGGGGCTGGGGGTAGTGACCACATGCTTTTGCCTGACCCAGAGGTGGCTGGGGTGGGTTATGCTCACCAAGCCCCCATCAAATGCCACCATTGAGAGTGGTCGGCTGCTAATGCCTCAGACTGGGCAAATGGAAAAACACCGGTGAACTGCACGTCACTCAGTAAAGTCTTCCTAACCTTAGTGAAACTAGTAAAGATAAAAGATCAATAAGATGTCCACTTGTTGACATTTTAAAACACCCCACCCCACTGGTGTGCCAGCCAGGTGGCAATCAAGGATGACAGGACACCAGAGGGCAAGAACTCAGCAGAATAACTTGTCTGCAAATGATATAGCCAAAGAAGCAGGGGCAGGCTTTTGTCTCTTGGTGACATGGCTTGCTCACAGGAAAAAAAAATAATCACTGCCTTTTGATCAAAAATAACGACTCCAGCTATTATTTTCCATGAGTTGGATTAATTTTTTATGAGTCTTTTCCTGTAAAGAAGTATGACTAAAAAAAAAGTTTCACGAAAGCAAAGCTCAATGACGTCCCCAAATTTTGCATAAAATTTTGTTTAAAATTACTTTTTGCTCTATCTCTTTTGTGTGCAGGGACCCTGAGACACCCTCTGTGCTGGGACACTGCCAAAAAGGGAACTTTTAACCCCAAAAGAAGTGTGGGGTGAGTTTTGCCTTGAGGGGTATTTTGGGCCCCCTGTGCAGCTGGGACAGTGGGGGGAGCAGAGCTGGGGTGTGAGAACTGTCAAATGTGTCCCCATGGTCCTTCTGCAGCTCAGCAGTGCAAGAAAACCATCCAATGGGGAATTTGGGATTACCTGAGTCTGTCAGCTGCTCTGAGCCATGCCCTCCCTTGCCCACTGCCTGCCCATTACTCCCATGTAAGCCATAGAACCATAGAACCATGTCCAAATGACCCTTAAACACATCCAGGAATGGTGACTTAACCACCTCCCTGGGCAGCCTATTTCAGTGTCTGACCACTCTTTCTGTGATTTTTTTTCCTAATGTCCAGTCTAAACCTCCCCTGTTGTAGCTTGAAGCCATTCCCTCTTGTTCTGTCACTAACTACCTGTGAGAAGGGACCAGCACCAACCTCTCTACAATGACCTTTCAGGCAGTTGTAGAGACTGATGAGGTCTCCCCTCAGCCTCCTCTTCCTCAAACTAAACATTCCCAGTTCCTTCAAGCATTCATCATTATATTTATTCTCTAGGTCCTTCACCAGCTTTGTTGCCCTCCTCTGTACTTGCTCCAGCACCTCAATATCTCACTTGAACTGAAGTGCCCAAAACTGGACACAATACTTCAGGTGTGGCCTCACCAGTGCTCGGTACAGGGGGACAGTCTTTGTGCTCCTGAAAGCAAAGTTTAGCCCAGCATTGGTGCATTTCTGGGTTTTCTGTTGTTTTGGCCTGGATGATCGTGCCACTGATCTGTACTTGTCATGGTACCATTATTTAGAGATAAATTATCTGTGAAGCTCTTGGTCTGGTGCTTGTTTCTGTACTCTGATTCTATGACCTGCTGGGGCCTTGTTCTGTCTGTCTTGATTTGGTGGCTGACCATAATGCTTATGAAAGCTTGCTGCCTCACATGAAATTTTGGGGAGTCCAAAGGTAACAAGAAAGTAGACTGATGGTCTTGGGTTTGTGTAGGGTAAGCATGGACAGTGAAACAGCTGACTTGTAGAGTGGGGGGGAAAGTGCTAGATGGTCCTGAAATGTCACTTCATATTAATGTGCTGTGTACTAAGTACCTTGCAGAGGGTATGGCTTAACCTTCAAAATATAGCAGAAAAGTGCAATATGTACCTATTTGAAGCTGCTGAGCTATCTATTTTTGAAATGTTTGGTCTTTAAAAATCTTCTTAGACGATGTGGGAAACTGTTCTTTTCTTCCCCACATAAGTCTAAGTTAGGGCATTAACTTTTCCCCCCCCCTTTTTTTTTTCCTGCCCATAGGTGTCTTTTCCTGTATTAAAAAGCAGCATGGCTTCAGGATTACCTCCAGCAGCACAAGAAGTGCAACTCTGTGTACTTAGAAATCTGGGGCAGGATGGAAATGGAGGCATCCCAGTTTGATCTTTTAAGTGGAAACACTATACTAGCTGAGCTAGAGGTACTACAGTCCCTCATTGCTTAAAGATTTGATGGTTTAATATTTTAAGCCCAACACCAACAATTCAAATGTACGCAGTTCTCCCAGGCATTCATCACACATTGCTATTCAGCTTTCTGTTTTTGTTGCATTTTATGAATCTTCTATTTCCCTGCAATGACTGTGCAGACCACGGGATGCAAAGTAGCAAAGCTGCTGTGGGAACTCCATGGCAGAAGTGTGGGTCCATCTGCCTGACCACAGCTTTTTCATGCTCAGGTGCTCCATAGAGGAGGCTGGTGGTGATCCAAAGGCTGGCACATTTTTGATCCAGGGGACCAGAATAGGAGAATGTAAGTTAGACACAACTGTGATGAGACTTTTAAGTAATACCAGCAGAAGGGCTCTGTGTCCTTGGTGGTTGCCTTCTCTTGGGCAGAGCAGGGCTTTGTGGAGCTGTGGACTGAAGCAACCAGACAACACTCATTTGCTCATTAAAATACTAGGGGTTATATTTTGCAGTAGTAATACTGAGGACTCCTTTCAGGTAGGAAGAATTTTTCCTTTCTTAATTACAATTCCATTTCCTGAATCCCAAAAAGCAGGCAGTTGATTTAATGGGAAAGAGGAAACAAAGACAGGTACACTTATTGCTTATCTATGTTTTACTGTATTAAGAAGATTTGAACTTCTGGCCTGACCCATGCAGAAGAGAAGCCTGTAGGGTGCTGATACCCCAACATCAGGGTATGCACACCCTCATCCAGGACAGATCACCATTTCATTCTCTTGGAAAAAGGAGAGCTGAGAAAGGGAATATAAACTAAAAGCAAGATTTCTCTTTTTTTTTTTTTCTTTTTTTTTTTTTTAATATCCTTTTCATTATTAAAAAATGCCATCTATAAAAACTTATCTGGCAAGCAAGCATTGAGAAATAAATATGTAAGCCCTCAGCTGGACACTGTGTACTTTCCCATGATGTTCACGTCTTCAAGCTTGTCCTTCATGGGGCAGAGGGCTAGAGCCAAACACACGAGTCGTGACAATCCTGGCTGCAGAGAGACCCCAGGTCCAGAGCTGCTGCCAGGCAGAGCCAAGCCAAGGCTGAAGAAGGGAGAAAGGGCAAGAAGTGGGGCATTTCAGCTTGGCATCCAGCTATCCCACTGGCTACTTATTTTATTTAATGACTTTTAAATACACTCGGGGGGGGGCCTTATTTTGATAAGTGTAGTGAGTGCCAGCCCAGCATACAACAATAAGGGAAACGCCCATTTTTCAGAGAAAGGAATGTTTTAGTGACAGGAGAGGGACAGACCGAGAACCTGCTTTCATATGGAGCACTGCAGCTCTTGGTGGTCCCATAGAGCTGTCCCCATCAGCCAGGAACAGGGAGTTGTACCCCCTACTCTGCCTGTTGGGTTCCTGACCACCGGTTCCCCTCCTCATATGCCAGACAAGCCCTCAAGCAACAAAGAAGGAAAGCTGAAAGCTGTCCACACAGGAGAAAAACATGTGAATTATCTAATTAATCCTGGAAATTATGGGAAAGATGAATGTCTGGCAACCAAAATCCACTGTCATCCACCTGAAATAAAACCCCAAACACCTAAAAATCCAACAGGAAAAAAGCTTTTCATTTTTAAAAGTATAAGTATTTAAAAGGCATTGATAAATACTTGTGGAGCCAGTGGTTTTGCTCAATTTACTAAATTACTGCAAATAATACTTGTAAGTAACAGAAAGCAGTGCAGGAGATCAGGGTTGTAGACAGGAGGAGTGTGGAGGCCCCATACTGGTTAAAAAGGCTTCCCTGGAAAAAAAAGAAAAGTAAAATAGTTAAAATTTTCTTTCAGGTGCTAATATGGCAATACATTATAATCAGTTCCAGGATTTTAAAGAAATAAATGTTCACTGAACAGCCTTTTCTTCTTCTGTGAAAACGTGTTTCACTACTTGGAAATCATTTTGAAACCAAGCAGAAACATTTCAAAGAGGAATTACGTAAAAACTTTTTTTATTTCTGTTGAGTTTTTAGGGGAACATTTTTAAATTTTCAATCTATTTGAGGTGATACTACAACAGATTTCCCTTGCATCCCATTTTATAGCAAAGCCATGCCAGACAGTATATTAGCATGTTGTGTTCAGCTGGATTCAGAAACTTCTGCTCCAGGAAAAAACAGTGTAGGAACCTTTTGTGTTGGTGTCATAATGCTCAAAACGATTCTTCAAAAACCATGGATCCAGGCTGGAGCCACAGCCTGTATCAACCACAGCACACTTGTAACAAGGCTGCTCTGTTACCTTTAGCACCAGCTAAAAAACAAGTGGAAAGTCTGAAGACCTAAATTGGGCTTGGTTTTCATTTCTGTTGCTTTGGTGCAGCTCTGCTGGCAGGTGTGGTCTCTCATAGGCTGGTGGCATCAGGCTGTCTATTGTAGTGAAAACAAGCAGCCCCAGGCTTGAGTCAAAGGCTTCTGCTAAGGGGCCCTTTATCCATCAGGGTGGGTGTTCAACAATGCACCTGGTGTGTCAGTGAACTTTAAACTTGTCTCATAACATTATATGCCTTTGCTGGCTCTGTACAGGACTCAGCAGGACATATACAGGGCAGAGTTGGCAGCTGCCCACAGGACAGGCTCATCTTGCCTTTCAGGCTGCTGCTGAGGGCTGCTACCAACCGTGTGTCTCCCAGCTCAGGTCCACCGAGGTGGGGGTTCAGGGTGGCACATCACTGTTCCTTGCCCTGGTCCTCACTGGCCATGCTGAGGTGGGACCTGGGCTGAGCACTCACCGGCAAATTTGGTTTGGTGGCTGCAGAACTCTTCTTTGATGATGCTTTGGGGAAAAGCATCTTGCAAGCTTTCTAGAAAATATTTTTGCTCTGAGAAATACTGGTGTTTCTTTAAAATGCAGAGAAAAGACCAAAAAAGGAGAATACAATACTTTGTTTTTTTAAAAACCTGGAAGCCTTGGTGGACTTAGTTTTAACTCAAATGACCTGACACTTTTGGGTTAACAACACTTGTTTTGAGCCAGATCAAAAATTTGCTATTTGGATACTTTCTCCTTGGCTTTTGCTCTGTCACCAGCCCAGAACAGGAATACAATGATAATAAATTTAAAAAACCCAACACATTAAACTCAGCAGCTCAGAGGGATCCATTTGTGAGAGCCATAATTGAGTGAACAGTTTTCTGGCACTGCAATCAAGCTCCATCAGAACCTTCATCTCAAGCTGTGTACCAGGTAACAGTGCTCAGATCAGTCAGCGCTGAGAAAACATTTGCAGGCAGATAAAGCCAGAAGGGAAGGAGTGAGAGTTATATTAAACCTCTTTTTCAATCACTTTTTCTGGGGGAATCACATCCTTGTCTGGGTGGCACCATGCCTTCAGGAGGCAAGAAGATACAAGATCTGCCCCCAGGTCAGGCCACTGGGCTGGGGGGGCAGAAACCACTTCCTCAAGGGAAATGAGGGCGTGTGAGCGGGGCACACCCCTCATGGCTTTGCAGCCGTTGTGGCCCAGCGTCCTGCACCCAATTGTCAGGGCTTTTTTTTCTTTTTTTTCTTCAAAATGGGGGACAAGACAAAGAGACACATACAAATGAAAAGCCTCTCTATCCTTCCAGTTAATTGCGCAGTGGGCAGAGACTGAAAAATACTTATTTCCTTATTCCTGCAGGCTGAAGCCCTGGAGCATGTGATTTAATTATCATCATTGTTGTAAGGCAGTGCCCAGTGGCTGCTGAGAGTAAGGACATTTCAGGGGGGCTTAGGAGGCCACTAGTTCCTGGGGAAGATGTGGTGACCCCTGTTTTTTCCAGTCCCTGCCCCTCCAGCGGCTCCCCACAGAGATGTGCCAGACTCCTTCCAGGAGAGAGCCAAAGTGCTGCAGGCAGTAAGGGGGAAGCTGTGATGGACCTTTCTGGTGGCTCCAATGTTTCATACACTGCACTTTTCATTTAAGTAAGCCACATAGCTTAGTTAAAGTCTAAAGGGCTTGAAGCCCAGCCTGAAATGCTGTATCAGGAGGGATGTGGGAAGGTCAGGTGGCACTTGAGAGCACCATTAGCATGCTTTTGTTTTTGGGTGCTCTGTCCTACTCTGGTTTCATGCTAGAGGAGGAAGGTGGAAGTATGGGAAGAGTTAACAGGACCCAGAGGGTGAAAAACAGCCTGGCAAATGGGGGATGTAATCAGCTCAGATTGCTCAGCCTAGCAAAGGGGGGGACCGAGGGGAGCTGGCTGCTCTATGTAGGTCATCTTTGTAGGCCAGACCTTTGAGCCCCGGCCAGCTGTGAGGCAGGCAGGGATGTGGCAGACCTGGTGGCCAAAACCTGCAGCACAGTGGTTGGCAGCACTGGGTCCATCCTCAGAGGGCAAGGAGGGCTGAGAGCCAGGTGGAGCCAGGGCTCAACTCACGCTTGCTGCAGTGAGATGGCTTCAGCATCTTCAGGAAAAGACCTGGGTGAGTTGGTGAGTTGGAAAGAGCCTGGGACAGAAATGCAGTGCCATGTTAATGAAGGTTATCACAGAATATTAGGGGTTGGAAGGGACCTGGGAAGATCATCTAGTCCAACCCCCCTGCCAGGCAGGGTCACCTAGAGCACATCACACAGGAACGTGTCCAGGTGGGTTTTGAATGTCTCCAGTGAACGAGACTCCACAACCTCTCTGGGCAGCCTGTCCCAGTGCTCTGTGACTCTCACAGGAAAGAAGATTTTTCTGATGTTTACATGGAACCTCCTATGCTCCAGTTGCCCATTGTCCTATCACTAGACATCACTGAAAAAAGCCTGGCTCCATCCTCCAGACACTCACCCTTTACATATTTGTAAACATTGATGAGGTCACCCCTCAGTCTCCTCTTCTCCAAGCTCAAGAGACCCAGCTCCCTCAGCCTTTCCTCATCAGGGAGAAGTTCCACTCCCTTCATCATCTTTGTGGCTCTGCGGTGGACTCTTTCAAGCGGTTCCCTGTACTTCCTGAACTGAGGGGCCCAGAACTGGACACAATACTCCAGATGCAGCCTCACCAAGGCAGAATAGAGGGGGAGGAGAACCTCTCTTGACCAACTAACACACCCTTTCTAATGCACCCCAGGATGCCATTGGCCTTCTTGGCCACAAGGGCACACTGCTGGCTCATGGTCATCCTCCTGTCCGCTAGCACCCCCAGGTCCCTTTCTCCTACACTGCTCTCCAGCAGGTCAGCCCCCAACCTGTACTGGTGCATGGGGTTGTTCTTCCCCAGATGCAAGACTCTGCACTTGCCCTTGTTGAATTTCATCAAGTTTCTCCCCTCCCAACTCTCCAGCCTGTCTAGGTCTCACTGAATGGCAGCACAGCCTTCTGGTGTGTCAGCCACTCCTCCCAGTTTAGTGTCATCAGAAAACTTGCTGAGGGCACACTCTGTTCCCTCATCCAGGTCATTGATGAAAACATTGAACAACACCGGTCCCAGTACCGCCCCCTGAGGGACTCCACTAGTTACAGACCTCCAACTAGATTTTGTCCCATTTAGCACAACTCTGACTTCTTCCTTTCAACCAGTTCATGATCCACCTCACTACCTGATCATCAAGACCACGCTTCCTCAGTTCATCTACAATGAGGCTGTGGGAGACAGTGTCAAATGCTTTACTGAAATCAAGATAAATCACATCTACCTCCCTACCATCATCTATCCACCTAGTTACTTCCTCATAGAAGGCTATAAGGTTGGTTAAACATGACTTCCCCTTGGTAAAACCATGTTGAATGCTCCTAATGACCCCCTCATCCTTGATATGCCTAGAGATAGTGCCAAGAACAAGTTGTTCCATCACCTTTCCAGGGATGGAGGTGAGGCTGACTGGTCTATAGTTGGCCGGGTCCTCCTTCTTGCCCTTTTTGTAGACTGGAGTGACATTTGCTATCCCCCAGTCCTCAGGCACCTCTCCTGTTGCCCACAACTTACCAAAGATGATGGAGAGTGGCCTAGCAATGACCTCCACCAGTTCCCTCAGCACCCATGGGTGTATTCTGGCAGGACCCATTGACTTATGGATGTCCAGATTGCTTAACTGATCCCTAACCCAATCCTCATCTACCAAAGCAAACTCCTCCTTCATCCTGACTCCTTCTGGGGCTTTAGGGATCTGGGGGTCCTGGGGAGAGTCTGCAGCAGTAAAGACAGAGGCCAAGAAGGCATTCAGCACCTCTGCCTTCTTTATATCCTCTGTCGCCAGGGCACCCACCTCATTCAGCAGTGGGCCTGTATTGCCTCTAGTGTTAGCTCTATCTGCAATGTATTTGAAGAAGCCCTTTCTGTTGTCTTTGACCTCACTTGCAAGATTAAGTTCCCAAGGAGGCCTTAGCTTTCCTTATTGCCTCCCTAGATCCTCTAACAGTCCTATCTTCCTCCCAAGTGGCCAACCCCACCTTCCATGATCCATAGATTCTCTTTTTCCATTTGAGTTTGCCCAGCAGCTCCTTGTTTAACTATGCTGGTCTCCTGGCTCCCTTACTTGATTTCCTACCCACTGGGATGCTCTGATCCCGAGCTTGGGAGAAGTGGTCCTTGAATGTTGACCAACTATCTTGAGCCCCTTTACCACCTAGTACCCTTTCCCATGAGACTTCCCTTAACAATTGTTTGAAGAGGCCAAAGTTGGCCCTGAGGAAGTCCAGGGTTCTGGTCCTGCTGGGTATTCTGTTCCTCCCACACAGGATTCTGAACTCCACCATCTCGTGATCACTGCAGCCCAGGCTGCCATTGACTCTCACTGCTTCAGCCAGACCCTCCTTGTTGGAGAGTACAAGATCCAGCAGCGCTCCTCTCCTGGTTGGTTTGTCCACCATTTGTATCAAGAAGTTATCATCAATGCACTGGAGGAACCTCCTAGACTGTGAATGGCTGGCTGTGTAGGCCTTCCAGCAAATATCTGGGTAGTTAAAATCCCCCATGAGGACTAATGCCTGTAGTTGTGAGGCTGCTTTCAGCTGCCTCTAAAAAGCCTCAACTCCCTCATCTTGATCATGATGTCTGTAATAGACCCCCACAACTGTATCACCCATGCCAGCCTGTCCCTTAATTCTTACCCATAGACTTTCCACTTGCTCCTCATCTGCCCCTCGACAGAACAGGTTATGGCTAAAGAGTCCTCATGGCAGCAGCAAGGAAACCTCCAGTGCCCAAAGGCCCCACACCGTGGTGAGCATCAGGCAGCCTCATGTGCTGCGCCAATGCAGAAGACATGTTCCTTGTCTTCACCTGCTCACAATTTAAGATGGCTGCAGGGAAACTTTTGGCCAGCTTATTCAGAAGGAACGCAAAAGGCAGCTTGGTGGTAATCTGTGTCTGCTGACAGAGAGACAAGGCAAAGCCACTGGACAGGACATCAAAAAAGCATAGCAAGATATAAGGCAAAACAGCCTATAGTTTGAATGGTTAGCTATTCTGGAAGCTTATCAGTAGAAACAAAAGGCTTTTGTGTCGCTCACAGGCCATAGTTCAAGCTGGTGTTCCTTGGCAGGGCAAAGCAAACACCCACCCAGCCTGCAGGGTCACTTGCCCAAGGAAGAAAAAAAGCTGCAGCCTGTGGCTCTGAGCATGTTTCTCCTCCCATCCTTAGGAGACAGTGCTGCCAGGTGCAGTGCCGGCTCTGCTCATCAGATGGATTGCTCCAGGCTCCACTAGTAATTAGCACTGGAAATGACAGCTACCAGAATAACAAAAGGATGAGGATAGATGGGAGGTTTTATACAGGATGAAACGACAAGTTGCAGTCCATACATCTCAGATCTTGCACTGAATTAGTGCTGCTGTAATTGGTCAAGGAATAAATTCACAGCTTCAGCAGGAGGTGGAGACACCCCTGGGCTCACTGAAGTTCTTCCTGCTTTGCAAGGCCTATTTGTAGTCCCATACAGAAGTAATTAGACTGTAAGACTTTGGCTTAGGTAGTCAAAAAAATTGTTATCAATGTACCTTAAAGAAAATCAGAACACTTTACTTCATACCTCTGAATAAAATTTTATTCAGCTATTACTTGAATGCTTTGTTACAAATAAAGGGTAGAAGCTGGTATTAGGCATGCATAAACAAAAATAAGAACACCATATCCTTTGTGAAGATCAATTCTAGAAGGTTTCAAAGCCCAGTCAGTGTATTTAAGCAATTCCATTAACTGACTTCTCTATGTGCTTTTATTGATTAGTTTTATTCATGTATGCAAAGTTAGGGTGTAAACGGCTATGAGCAGCCTAAGATTTTTCCCTTCAGATGGGAAACTGTGTCAGAGAGCATGGTATCCAGTGTTTTCATAATTGGCTTAAATTTAGGATGTGGTGTGCTATAACTGAGGTTCACCAATTAGGTCCAGTCTGCTGTACAGAAGAATACAAAGCAACCAAATGAGTGTAACACTTAGAGTCACATTAACAGCATGGACGCATCTTTTTGAATGGGAGCCCTGCTTTCTGTAAACATCTAGTGCCCTTGCTGCTGTTGTGCTGAACACAACCCTGCCAAGGGAGGAAACAGACTTTTGCCTCCCTGACCTCACCGCTGTCCCTGTCCCTCTCCCCACCCTCTCCATGTGCCACCACATGTGCCCAGGAGCAGCTGTGCCCATCAGTGCCCTGCAGAAGTGAGTGGAAGCAGGATATGAAGACAGGCAAATTTGGCTTCCTTTGCTCTTTAGGCAGTGGTTAGACAAGTGTGTCTAGATTTTTAAAAAATGCTAGTAAGTTTACCTACACACAGCTTAAATCCTTACCTGCTGATTCAACTAAGCTCAACAGACGAGTAGGTTAGGGTAGGGTAGGGTGGGGTGGGGTAGGGTAGGGTAGGGTAAGGAGGAAACAGGAGACAGGGGGGGTTGCAGTTCAGAAGGAAAAACCCTTCTGTGCTACGAGGGATTAAAGTAGGGCAAGATGCAGCCCCAGGAGCACTGACCAGTACGGGCGTCGGCTGTGGAGAATAGTACGCAACGCTGACTACCCACATATTTTGTTAGCCGCTGATCCTGAGAGGTATTTAAGCCTTGTTTGCACAAGTTATTGTAGAACTTCACATATTCTGTTATAATTAAGTGAGCTGTATTCCCACCTCCCCCCTAGCAGGCATCCTGTCATATAGATAGAGCTTCAAGCGCAGCAAGTTATCTGGTGTGCCTAGCTCACCAGTGGACCTTGCACTGTCTGCCAACGATAGGGTTTTGCATAGGTAGAATGATAATACTGTAAATGTGAGGGTAGAAACCATTTTGCTACTATAGAGGTATGTTTCATTGGTAACTATTTTCCTAATACTAGATTAATCTGCACTGCTATTAATGTCTTTATAGCACAAACTGTGACCATTGAAGGGATGAAGCTGTCATTTCCACAAGTCCTCCTCCTGACTGAAATAAATCCGAATGTAGATTCTGTGTAGAAAAGTCCTGAAAACTTCTACATGAAAATTTGATAAAATATTGCATTAAAGTGAATAGCCTTGACACTTCCAACGCAGTCAGGTAATAAAGCCCTTAAAACATCCTTCGCCTATACCGAGTAAGCAGCCTGTAAATCACTTACCCTCTTCAGCGGCAAGTGCTTCTCTGCCTTCCCCTGCAGCTGTCTTATCAGCACATGCATTCAGAAAAACCCAAGGACAGAGCTCTTATTCACATTTTTCATAGTGCTACCAAACAAAATGCAGCAAACTTAAACCCAAACCAAACAATGACACCTTTTGATGGGTATTTGCAGTCTGACCTTATCTCCGCCTGCCTTATGTTTGAACAAGTTCTTATTTGGAAATATTAACTGTCACTTAGCGAGGCCACATCCAACCAATGTTACTTGTCAGGAGAGATGACAATGTAGAGCCACCAACGCAATCAGTGCTTCAAGCTGCCAGTTTCCTGCTTGAAGGAGGAAGGAGCAATGTGGATAGGGGTGCTGAGGAAGCTGAGTTTGAGGGTCGCTCTGGTTTGGAAGGCAGAAATACCTCTTGGTTCAAGCCAAATATCCTGCTCTGTAAGCCCCACCTGTTCCTAAGCAGTATCTATGTTTTTTAATTCGCTCTGGAATTTGATTGAGCCTCTTTTGATGACTAAGGGAACAGGAAGATTATAGTTTAAGTATATAATTTTCATTTGATGTGACAGGTTAAAGCTATGTGCATTTGGATAAAGCTTAGATTATTTTGGTTTCCTTACAACACTGATTTAGACCCTGACTCACTCTTTATGGCCTGACTTCATGCAGGCATATGTTGACTTAAACCTACTGCTAATGAAATATAGGCATATGGTTACACTACTCTGCTTAAATACTTTGCTGGTGTAGAGGTGGACTTACACAGCAAGTCCAATCCTGAATCAGTGGTATCAACAAGTAGGTTTTACTTGGTTTTTTGGTGGGTTTTTTGGTTGTGTTTTTTTTTTCCCCCAGCACAAAGGCTAGCTATTTCAGAGTTGATTTTTCTTCCTCTTGTGCCCCTCCCAGATATTAGCCTGTGTAATCTCTATGCCCAATGTGTGCTTTTCTGTGTGCAGTCCTGCCAAGAGACTAAATGCCCTCCAGTCTCTCTTGCTTTAGTGACAGCTGGGCAGGTTGAGAGATGTGGAGGAGCAAAGTGCTGAAACTCACATAGCAAGCTGGGAGCAGTCAGCTTTCACTGGCCTAGCTCAAGGGAGTGGAACCAGGTTTGATATGAAATGGCAACACGTTCCCATTTCAGTACTCTCCTTGACTAGGAGACCGTGACAAAGAAAGCCTCAGCAGTTTCCCAAATCTAAAGGAAAGATTTTTGAGGAACTTGGAGCACAAAATAGATAGTCATGCATGCCAAGGGAGGCACAGGCATTCTAGGTGCCTTAACTAATGCTTGCTTCCTTCTTAGAGGGAACTCTACCTGGGTTTGGCTTTATGCCTTTAGAAAAAAAAAGAAAAAAAAAAAAAGATAAACCACCATCCTTTTGGGTGCAGTCCTTCTCTGCAACAATTCTGGAAGTGGATCTGAGCCTCTCGTATTTCTTCTGCAAAGTAGAGGAAGCAAACAGCGTTTTGTGTGTTTCCTTCGCTACATCTATCCATCTCTAGCCTTGGAGGGGAGAGGGCAGAGAAAGAGAGCTGCCAGCAGCCTGCAGTGATTGATTTGTCTCTTGTTTTTTTTTTGCTTTTGTTTTATTTTGTTTCTTATGCTGTGCTAGAACAACCTGTTTCAAAAACTACAATGACAAATCAAATTAAATATTTCTTGTTAGAAATTCAAATGCCCTGAATTGTTAGTAAGTATGTTTTCAAATGGGCTGCTTTATCCATAACATTGAATCAGAAGTTCTATTTTCTGGTTGAACTTGCAGCCCTTAAGAGAGAAATGTATTTCCCCAAAGCTGTTTGCTTCTGTAACTTGTGAAACTTTCTGTCACCGACTGTTCTCACGGGGAGAGGAAGGGGAGGCTGCGGCGGGACGGGGCTTTTTGCACATATACAAAGCTAAAAATGCTGCACTTCTTCACTTGCACCAAGAAGTGTTGGAAGCGGCCCTGGAAAGGGTCTGAGCATCTTGCCCAGATTCAGACCAGCCTTAAAGCCACATTATGCCCGGGGCCAAGCATTGTCCTGAACACTGAAGTGTTGAGGGTCAAGCTAAATGGGGATCTGAGGAGAGGGGCGATGCAATGATGGGGCAGAAAGTGGAGACAGGATTAGGGAATAGGGTGCTGCCACCCTTCCAATGCTGCTGCCCGGGGGTTGCACAGGGTGGTGTTTGCTCCCCTTTGCCCTTTTCACCAGGTTGTCATTCCTCATCAGGAAAAATCCCATGACCTTGAGGGTGCCTCAGTGCAGCCTTTGTAGCAGAGGGAGATTTATCTCCCACTGTGCAAATCAAGGCATGATGTCTCTAATTGGGATCGCGGAGCCGAACTTTCCCAGCGCCGGGAAGGGCTGGCTCTGCTCTGACAGGATTTCCAGCTCCGTGAGCGCCGCTCCCGCCCTTGGGAAGCCGTCGCCTCCCCCTCGCATCGCAGATATGCAGTAAAAAAAAAAAAAAAAAAAAAAGATTTTCAGACAGTTCCTAACTTTCCCTTCCCTGCCGATGGAGCTGCAGCGGTACTGTTGGTCTGCTACCTACGGGAGAGAGGGAGGGAGGCAGGGAGGAGAGAGGCAGGGAGGGAGGAGGGAGAGAGGGAAGAGGCGAGCCGGGAGCTCAGGTTACCGCAGCCGCATCGCTTCCTTCCCTTGCTCCTCGCTCCGGAGACACAGACGATCATGCACCGCCTCGCTCGGGATAGCCGGGCTGCGGGAGGATCGGGGGAGACTTCTCAAACTGTAGCCGGCGCCTCCCTGTAGGCGAGGGCAGCCCGCCCGCTGCCTGCAGCTCCCGCGCCCCACGGCCAGACCCGCCGGAGGATGGATGGCAGGCGCCTGAGGTGAGGAGGCTCCCCGTCCTTCCCCCAACTCCAGCTGCAGGTATGACCCTGGGCGGGGCATCCCGTTCGCCCAAGGATGCACCCTTGGACCCGGCGTCACCGACTTTCCGCCGCCCGCGGTTGCCGGGTGAGGAGAGTCGGGTAAGAGGGGATGCGGGTGCAACTCGGCTGCGGATACTGGGATCAAAGTCCGGACTTCCCTGTCGGGGAAGTCACTCCCTGCGCGCCGAGCAGCCCCATGGCGGTGTGGGGTCCGGCCGAGGGCTCTGGATGGCAAAGCCCACCCTTTGGTAAAACGGGCGATGAGGTGCATCGGGCTAATTGGCAAGAGGGGCAGACCGATGTGGTGGTAAGGAGAGAGTCTTAAGTGATACGCTGCTTGCCAGGGGATTGCGTGTTTTAACAAGGGAAAATATTTTGACAGCCTGTGAACCTGTCCCTAGATAAAGACCAGGATCAGTTAGGACAAATACAGGGCAATGCTCTCCTTGCTGTCCTGTGTGTTTGCTGACAACTTGGATAAAATGCTTAAAAGGAGACAAATCGATGAGGTGCGGGTAAGTAATTTTTTTAAAAAGCCCTTAAAAAAAGGGCCTGATCCTGCAAACATTGCTGTGTGTATTCAGCACTTTTAAAGCCAAGTAGTTATTTACAAGGGATTTGCCAGCACAAGGGCCCCACAGTGGGATTTTCTGTTTCTCTGCTTTCGGCCTTTGCCCTGCTAATCAAAAGAGGAGCTGAACACCATCCTTCCCAGTTAGCATTTGGCACAGGGGCTGGGGCAGCGAGAAGAGTCTGAGTGGCTGTCCCTGGGCTGTCTCTGCTCTGGGTGGAAACTGTCTGATGTCCAGGAACATCATCCTCCAAAAGTACCAGATTGCTTCTTCAATAGAAATGTAAATGCGAAGACTTAGTTCAACTGTTGTATTGATAGGTGATGAATAAAGCTCCAAATGCTAAAAAATGTCTGTGCCAAGAGGCAGCCTGAAACAAGGCAGCACAGAACAACACGAGCTCTGGGCTCACCTGGTCCATGTGAATGCTGCCTCAGTTTAAAATAGGGGAAAAATACATGTCTGAAAGGTAACATTTTAACAAGTACTCATCCTGCAGTGATACTGGCAAGGCTGCACAGCATTCTGTTTGTGGAAGTTTTAAGAGTGACATCGGAATGTCTTTACTGGTAATTTTCCGGTTTTGAATGCTGTTTGAACAATCTGCATAGGTATCTCTTCTCTGCAGTGCTCTTTGACTTCTTACTTTATGTATTTTGAGATTGCTTCTGGGTCAGAGGAACAAGACCCTCATCCTGTCTCAAATACCATTTTTAGGTTTATTTTTATTTTTCATTAAGATGAAAAAAACAACGGGTAGCACTAATTATAAGTGAGCATGCAAGAAATAATTCTGCTTGCTCGACACAGACACATGCATGCTATTTTTTAAGAACTTTTTGCTTCTATAGCTCAGAGAATCAGGCTTTTGGAGTCCTACCATTGACAGCAAGAATTTAAACAAAAATTTTTCTCATTGCTTTATTTGTTTATGAAGATAATACTTTGACTGTGAGTTGGACTTTGTTGCTGCTATTCAGCACAATGAACTAAGTGGGTTTCTATGTGATAAGGTTGCTCTGATTCATCCCATTGTGGACCATTGCTTATCTTTGGTGAGACCTGGAGTTTGGAATATAGCAGGTAAAACAGCAATTATAGTAAAACTTCTGATTCATGAGACAATTCTTAAAACAAATAAATATGCTCGTGAGCATCAGTGATAAAAGTAAGATGGGGATATTGTAGGAATAGGGGGAGCATCAGAAGATGCAAGTCTGTTAGCACAGACGAGAAACCCGGAAACGGATGTTTGGTGCACAGGGGGTGAAGGTAAGACTGAGACAGGAGGAGAAAACTTTTAGGCTGGACGTTTGGAAGAACTTACTACCAGGATGAGAAAAGGTCCTTGTGGGAGAACAAGGAGTGAACGCCCCAGAGGCACTGTTGTTGTTTCTGCTTGTCAGAGAGAGGATGCCTCTGCTGGTTTGCCTGCCAGCTGTGTTTAGATCACCTGTGGAATTGGTTAAGTCAAAACTGTCTGAATATGCTCTTAAAAAGGTAAAAACAACCCAACACCTGCACCTAGGACTGGACTGTAATAACTGTCCTGTACAGTTTCTTTGTGTTGATAGTCTGAACTTTGCCTAACAGCCCATATTGCAACCTCCACTGCAACATCTTTGTCCTTCCTGGAAAAGGGATCTGGCCTTACTAAATATCCAAGCTGATATTTTGGTGGATTTTTAGGGCCAGGAGTCAACATGAGAATTGTGCAGGCAGTTTGGAAAGGCAAAATTATATTTTAAAATAGAGGTAAGCTTTCTTGACTTGGCTGAAATCCCTGGAAATACATTTCTTTTAGGCTTTTCAGAAGCAACACTTTTTTCTCGTGACATTAAGGGAGCAGCTCCACCTCCTGCCAAACTTCATTCTGGTTTTGGGAGCAAAACTACCTTTTGATCATAGGATGTTTTTTGGCTTTTCCAAATGAATGTCATGAGCAGGTTGTCATGGTTGGGTGGATGAGATCAAGGTGCATCAAGAGCTAATGGCTCTTTATGATATTTTAAGTAAAGAGGAAGATGCAGCTTCTGATTCAGAAGATCCTTGTGCCACAAACACCTTCCCTCTGCCAGAATATTCTTGCCACAGTCCTTATTTTCCTTTAGGCATTGGCTGTCTGAGTAGTCTCAGAGGCAGAACCCAGAGACCAGATTTTAGTGTCCAGAGGCAACCATTTTAGTAATGGAAATCTCCACACCTGAGGTGACACACCATATCTGAATCGGAAAGATTGTGCTTTCAAGTGGATGAGACCTGCAGATGTTTGTTCTTTCCCTCGTAATAATAAAGACACACCTTGTTAGTGGGTGAACGTTGCATGGAAATCTCCTATGTCTGCAGGTTCGCTCTGAGACAGCTGCCATATTAATGTTATGTTTATATGCTTATGCTTGCACTGTGGTTAAGTATCAGCAGATTACCCTCTGTACTACAGAAAACACAGTTTGGAGAAGGAAATGGTGGAATTTTTTCTTTGAAGAGATAAGAGTAAGGAGTCACAGTGTGTCAGGTGGCTCTTCTGAAACTGTATTTGCCATAGAATGATGGGAGGTGATCTCAGGCAGGAAGGTGAGACTTCCAGGGACTCTTACTCAGTTACTGAATTTTAACAATCTTATATTTAAAAATCTCCTTTTCTTGGTAATATTTTTCTTTGGTAGCTGGGAAAAAAAGTTCCTTGCTTATTATAACTATACCAGTGTTTAGGCTGTGTTGGTTGTGCTTCTAAAAACAATACACTTATATGCAGATATCTGTATACATCGTATTATGTATATATGCAGGGCATTTCATTTGGATTAATATTAATCTAGAATGCAACATATCACTCTCATATGTTTTGGGTTTTTTTTTCCCCCTAGAACTATTAATTTCAAAACTTGACTTGTTTCTACTCTTATTTTTCTAAATTATTTTTTTCTTCTCTTATTAAAGTCCAAAATGATAACAAAACCCAAAACAGTCCAACCTTCTACAAAGAAGATTTAATCTGCTGTTAAAGTTACGAAGTCAATCAGCTAAATGGGTATTAATAACATAATGACAAGACATAAGTCAGGCAGCACAGAAGGATTTGCAGATCAGTAACAACAATGCTCCTTTTCTATCTGTTGTCTAACTGATCACTTAGGTTGTGGAAATGAGGACACCTGCTGTGGGTCTGTGATCATAGGCGAATCACTCACTTGCTCCTCAGTGTCAGTTCCCAGGCTGAAAAACATCGTGGCCTTTCTGGAAAGCCAGAAGCTTATTTTAAACATGAAAAGCATACACCCCTCAGAGCCCTTCTCCCCCTGAACACTCCATCATGGCAGGGCAGGGGCAGTGCAGAGGTGCCTGGGGAAGAGCAGGGAAAGCTAACTTCCATAGCAGCATTGCAAAAAAAATTACAATCCAAAGAGACAAAAAAAAAGGAAAAAAAAAAAAAAGAAAGAAGGAAAGAAAAAAATGAAAGGGAGGGGAGTTGGCTGTAAATAAAGTGCCTAGCAACTCTCGGTGCTTAAATGATCAAAACTGGCATGCATGGAGTAGACTTGTTTTGACTCACTGACAGACTGACAAGGAGAGACAATCCTGATAGCAGAGGCTGGTGAGAGGTAGCACAGGGAAAAATGTTTTCAGTGGTCTGACAGTCAGGGCAGAAGAAAAAAATTTCCTTTATCCTGTACCCTTTTCAGGTTTCCGTCCTCCTCTTGACATTTGGTTTGGGTGAGGACATTGTTAGTTGCAGTAAAAATCTCCCTCTGAAAAGTGGCATTTTAAAGAGCCAGGAAGGAGATGTTCAACCTCATTGTCTCGTGGCTGTTCATGTGCAGTTATTTTGGTTTGAAATGGCACCACCGGCTCAGGAGGATCTGCAGGATCTGCCCCACTGAGCACCTGGGGCAGGAGGAGCCAGCCAGTGCTCCCAGGGCACAAGGCAGGGGAGTCTGTCCCTGTGTGACCCTTTATTTTGAGTAGAGATTCACCACTACTCGGTGGTCTTGTGTGGGACCTGAGCGGGCGCTGTTGTTCTTGATTAGGTCTGGCAGGTGCCAGGCAGTGTCCTGCTCCAGGAGCAGACAGCCAAAAGATTCTGGACCAGAAGCATCTGGTCATCTCTCTTTGGCTTCTGAGATTGGGCTAAGGGGGAACCCAGCTACTCACTTGCCTTCCCAGTCTCTCCGCTGCTGAACTCACCGCTTTGCCAGAGACGTCATCTTTGAGAGCTCCAAGCTGGCTGCTGCTCCTTTGAAACCCTTGCACTTAGGAAAAAAATAAATGTTTCCTGCTGCACTTGACATTTTCTTATTATCTATGCATGTTTAATCCCTCTTCATGTCCTGCTGAGCTTCTGAGAAAGCGATTTAGAGACTTTATTCTGAGGAAATTCAAACCTTAGCAGGTATTACTAGTACTTATACCAGGGCACATTACTTTAAATTATTAGGAAAGGAAAATGAGAATATCACTTTAACTATGCCATATTTGAAGGTCATAATTCCTGTTTCTGTACTTAAATTATGCCTCTGGTTTTGGGTCTGCCTTGTCACAGCTCTTGTGTCTCTGTTTACAAAGAGTGATCAAAAGCACTTCAGTTGTTTGTGGTTGGGGTCATTCCCTGGCTCCTATGTGCAACCTCAATGCAAAGCCAATGCAGGTCATCCACTGAACTCAGTGACACGACTGCAGCTTTGCCCCAGAAAAATTCAGAAAACTTCATTTCTTTAAACTGATATTTTGCATCTATTTCTCAGAGGGACTCTAGTCCTACTTACCTCTCTCTGCCTTGGGCCAGATTACTTTTCCTGATCCGTATGGCATATAATCTTGATCTCTTGGTGCTGTTTAGATAATTATACTCATTAAGAGACCTGAAGGAGGTGTCAGAATAATTTTGATGGGATAAGTAGGCTTCATCACAGGAGTTACCATAGCCTTGTCACTGTGCAACATGAAGGAGTTGCAGAAGGGTCAGTAGTGTGAACAGAGAAACCCTGGAGCCAATCTGCTTACTGGGGCAGAATGCTGGAAGAAGCTCGTGCCACTGGTAGAAAAAAGTACTTGCCAGGTAGAGATGGGCTGCAGTTCCACTGATTTGGATCACAGACCCTGACCACCTTCTTCTTTTCTTCATGCGTCATTCCAGGCTTGTGTGAGTGGAGCACCAGGCTGCAGGCTCCTGCAGCCCACATTCCTTATGTCCCAGGCTTTTGTGCAGACTTCCTTTGGATCTGCACAGAGCGATGAGACACTGCACCAGTCAGTTTAAACAAGCTGCTCTCTGGGACACAAAGCAGGTAATTTTTTGACAATGCCCTACATAAAATATTTTGCAGTTGGAACAACTGGAGACAGAAAAAGCTTTGAGATAATTATGAACTGCAATTTCTGACTCAGATCAGAGAGGAAAATAAAGAAAAACATAATGCGAACGGATTTTCTAGAAAACTGGGAAGATCTGTTTTGGTGAAAAATACCGGGTGTTGTTCAAAATGACCTCTAGAAAGGAGACTGACTACTAGTAGGTCTCCATTGCTTTCTAGGCCACCTCCTGTAGATTTTTTGCTCCCTTCAATTAACATCTCCAGGACTGTTCCATAGAGATACATGGGTGCAGGCTGGAGTCTTGATTCACAGACCATACTTTTCTGTCAGATGCAGGGAAAGGAGGGAAGACACAGTGACAGAGAGTTTAGAAACCACAGGCCCCATCACACCTAACCTGTGCTCATATCCCTGCTGTAGAGCAAGACACTTTATGTTGGATAGTGATGGTTTAGCTAAATGCAGTCACAGACACATTGTCCTGTTGAAACATGACGGAATCTGTCGTTTTCCATATGTTCTTCATATTTAGCAGTTCTCCCAGGGGAAAGAGAGCATTTGTTCCATTCAGGAATCTAAACCTGCTGTTCCCATGTGGGGTGAGGGACAGTACATGGGCTCAAGTTTCCAGGGGCAAGGAGCCAATTGCAAGGTGATTTCATTGTCTGATACGGCAACTTAAGCAGCCCAAGGAACTGACCTGGCCATCTTAGTATAAAAGGTTTTTAACTTTCAAGATTTTATTTATTCACCTGAAAGCAAGAATGAAATTGATGGTTTTAAAAGCAAAATGGCCTCAGTGAGAGGAAGATGGGCATCTCCCTGTTACCCTTTCCCTGGGCATTCTTCTGTAAATGTCCGCATCATAAAGCATTGCCAAGCTTAGGTCCTCGGGACACCAAGGCTGTACCTCTGCAAATGCATCTTTTCCAAGCACCAACCCCCCATGCCGCATTGCAACACAGGCTCCAGCTGGCCTTGGAGGCATCCAGGGCAGCTATTCCCTCCTTGAGTTCCAAGGGAGGGAGAGTTAATGGCTGGGCCATTAAATGAGGCACCTGGGTGCACTCCCCTGTGTTTTCTGAGTTTACCTGGAGGAGGAGTTTGGGGAATTTGGGAAAGGCTATTGGAGAGTGAAATGGTGAAGAAACAGGATTATGACAGAATATGAGGCACAGTCCTGTATGGCCAGGGAAGCTGAAACTCCTCCACTGCACCTGGTCTGGGGGCTTGGCTGGCTCTGCAGGGCTGGGAGTTGCTGTGAGGAGCTGCAGCTGGGGTGAGTCCCTGGAGTGGGATGCAGCATGTTGTCTGGATGGCTCTCTCCTGCCTGTGGCTGGGGAGGCAGACATAGTTGAGACATCAAACTGGGAACCTGGGTCATTGCAAGTCCTCCCCCCAGACCTCTCTGCAAATACTTTTGTGAGTAGTTCAAATGTTTCATTTGAGAAAAAAAAGAACATGATTTCTATCAGTTTCAGATAAGCTTGGTTTTCCTTTTGGTGATTAAACTGATGATAAAAGCTAGTATTTTCCAGCTCTCACGCTGTCAGAACCATGTATGGGTCTTATCGAGGCTACTGACTACTCATTTGTGGTAGGCAGGGGCCTCCTGAGAAATGATACATGTACGTGTGTACAACTTACAAAATTTATAAAATACATTTTGCATAAGTTTAAAAATGTTTGCATTGCCCAGGCATGTATGTATGTGTTTATATACCTGTATAAGGTATGCTGCTTCATACATGGACTGCAAAAGGAAGACAGTTTGGCTCTGGATAGGCAGTATGCTAATTACGTGCCAGAACCTAAGTTGGAAGACTGCTCTCCCAGATGTCCAGAAGACGGACCTTTTAAATTTTTTTCAGATCTGTTACCAGTGTCCAAATCCAGAAACAAGTAAGAAGCCAAAATATTAAAAAATGTATTTAACATCTTTGCTGACAACACGGACAGTGGAATTGAGTGCACCCTCAGGAAGTTTGCTGATGACACCAAGCTGTGTGATGCGGTTGACATGCTGGAGGGATGGGAGGGAGGGACCTTGACAGGCTTGAGAGATGGGCCTATGCCAACTTCATGAAGTTCAATAAGGCCAAGGTCCTGCACGTGGGTCAGGGCAATCCCATGCACAAATACAGGTTGGGCAGAGAATGGATTGAGAGCCCTGAGGAGAAGGACTTGGGGGTGCTGGTTGATGAGAAGCTCGACATGAGCTGGCAATCACAGAATCACAGAATCATAGAATGGCTTGGGTTGTAAGGGACCTCTAAAGGTCATCTAGTCCAACCCCCCTACAATAAGCAGGGACACTTCCAACTAGACCAGATTGCTCAGGGCCCCATCAAGCCTGACCTTGAATGTCTCCATGGAGACTAGTGTGAGTTAAGTCATACAAGAAAAAACAGATCTGAGGAATACTCTATATAAAGATAAAGTTAATTTAAATATAAGTGGCAGAAGAAATGTGAACTTTTGCAGTATTTTGAAGATTCATTAGGGAATCATAGCAAAAGCACATTTCACTGTGGGAGGAATTTCAGTAAATCAGTACTCCAGTTCTAGTTGTTTCATGCTTTTGAGAATATTGGCTGAGGTTAATGGGATTATTCTTTTGGGTAAAATTAGCTGGATTTGGTCCCGGGAACACCTGTCTGGCCTTTAATATAAACTTAAGCCTGCAACACAAAACCTTTTAATTGTTTGCAAAGTGGAATTTGAGCAAAAATAGGGCACCAATGTGGTTTTGGGGAGTCAAGGCAGAACATTGCTGGTTGGAAGGCAGAGATCAAATTTCCATGAAATCTACAGCTCTGGGGAGTGTGAACTTCATATGCTGCATTTTTAAATGGGAAGCCAGATTCAATCCTTTAATAAGAAAGAGGGAAGCAGAACAGAATGCCCTTCCCCCTCGTAACAACACCACCATTCTAATGCTCTAACATAGTAGTTGGGGGCCCTATATGTGAATGGAATAATTAACTGAAGCATTATACTCTTCTCTTCAGGTTAATTTATAGAGATGTGTAATTTTTTTTGGCACTGTGGCCTAAAAAGGTCACAGGGTTTGCTTTGATAATTTTTCTCCCTCTCGTCTCAAAATTTATAGTAGATTTGTAACCAGATACACAGGACCTTATTCTCTTACAAGGACGAACAAATTAACACGGTTGTTATGTTTGGATCTCTTTCACCTAGAAACTAGGGGGGAGGGTATGGACAACCCCCTTCTCTCCTCAGCATGCCCTAGTGAGTCACCTGCACTCTGCAAAAGGTGAAACATCCAAATAACCTGACCCATTGACGTTTTGTTTCTGAGCAGCTGACCCAACATCAAAAACGTGACTCATGGCCCCTCCAGCAAAAAGATCAGGAGCAGTTTCTCAGTCAGTGCAAGAGCCCCACAGGATGTGAAAAAGACAAAGATGGAAAGAACATGGATGGGTCTACCGGTTGGACAGTACTTCTTGGCTCTGGGACACAGACACTTTCCAAACAAATGGCGAAACCTGGTATTTAAAAAAAAAAACAACCTCTTGCTTTTATTCTCTCTCATTGGGCATGGGCACAAATCTGCTGCTTCTCCACTCTCTGAGTCATGAGAGCCCTGGTGGGTCTAAGTCATGGTTTGTAAGATGTTGAAAACGGGGAGGAGGTCTGAAGCATGTGCCAAAGGTAACCTGCTATCAGTGGACATGCCTGTGTAGATTTCAGAGGATATGCTGGCTTGGGGGGCAGATTCAAGTAAGCACAAGTGTGAATTTGATTGCTGGCAGAACATGGGAATGATACTAAGAGAAATGCATGTGGGTGAGTGTCCTGAAATAGGTAGCTTTCAATTAGGGATGACCTGGCTTTAAATCCCTGGCTACGCAGGGAGTTTGGCATGCAGCACTGAAAGGAACTACATATAATTTTGTTTTGATTTGTTTTTAATGTGCCGTTCCTCCTTTATTCTTTCAGATGGATTCCAGAAAATTCAGGCTGTTCATTTGCCTTGTAGGGCTCAGCTGTGCTAGCTTCTGGGTTTTTTACAACAATTTGACTGAATACTGTATGTTCTGTGAAAACAGCCAAAATTACATATTTGCCACTGAGACTTTTAGGAGGATTGGAGGAAACTTCTTGCAGCTCCCAGATATAGACTGTCGTAAGAACCCGCCTTTCCTCGTCCTTCTTGTGGCATCCTCACACCACCATGTCGATGCCAGGATGGCCATCCGGCAAACCTGGGGGAAGGAGAGAATAGTTGCTGGCAAGCACCTGGTGACATATTTCCTCCTGGGATACACTGTGAACATCAGCCAGCAGGCTGAGATTGCTGCTGAAAGCCAAAAGTACAAAGACATTATTCAAAAGAATTTTACAGATACCTATGACAATTTGACTTTCAAGACTATGATGGGAATTGAATGGATTCACAGATTTTGTTACCAGTCCAGCTTTGTGATGAAAACTGACACAGATGTGTTTGTCAATGTTTTTTACCTCACTGAGTTGCTTCTAAGGAAAAAAAAGACCACTACATTATTCACAGGCTTTTTAAAACTGCAGGAGATCCCCATAAGGACAAGAGAAAGTAAGTGGTACGTGAGTACAGAAGAGTACCCAGGAAAGACCTACCCGCCGTTTTGTTCTGGGACTGGCTATGTTTTATCCACTGATGTTGCTAGTCAGATCTATAATGTTTCAGAGAGTGTTTCATTCATTAAACTGGAGGATGTATTCATAGGACTATGCCTTGCCAAATTAAAAATTCGGCTGGAGGAGCTTCATTCGGAGCAGACCTTTTTTCCAGAAAAAATTAAGTTCTCTGTTTCTCGCTTTAAGAAAATTGTGACATGCCATGAAGTAGATCCATCTGAGCAGCTCAGCTACTGGAATCTCTTAGTGACAGAAAATCATGGAGGAGTGTTCTAGCACCTTTTCTGCACAAGTTAACAAATTGAAATACTCCGTATTTACAAGGCTGCTCTTGACTCCAGCAAAACTCCCAATTAACTCCAGATCCATCACATTAAAGAATTGTAATAGCTATTTTAATCTCAATTTCTGCCCCAAAACATGCAAACCCCTTTCTCTCCAATTCACTCCCACCTCTTTGAATCCCCTGTCTATACAAGTTACAATTCTTATTTTCTTTCTGAAAGATGCAGGCCTGGAAACCTGCCCTCCAAATCTTCCTGCTACAGGACTGGGAACATTTATGCAGTGCCAAAATAAAAGTCAAAGTACTTTTGTTCAGAAAACAAAATCTGCACCCTCTTCTTGGTTCTCCTTGATAGATTACTGCATTTGCATCCTTTTCCAAAGGCATTTAAGAAAAGGCATTTGTAGCTGTCAGGATGTTCCCCTCCTGGCATAGGGAGCTGCAGCCCTGTCCTTGCAGCCAGCTCTGTGTGGGCAGCACTGCATGCTGGCACAGATCCCTCCTTCAGTCTAGACAAATTTTTTTTTTTGCAGAGATGGAAGAATTTGCCCATGCAGCACTCTTGGAACTACCTTAGGTACTACAGGTCCCTTGGTGAATGTGTAAGGCATCAGTTTCCCTATATGTGCCATGAAAATGATACATGCTAGAGCAAGGTCCATGCTCAGTGGAGTGTCCTGGACTTTCTATTAAAACCGACCCTAGAGACAAATTTTCATTTTTGTCTCACTTTGATTGCTAGAAAACTACTGTAAATGGTTTGCAAAGGCTAAACTAGAGTCACTTAAAGTAACATAAACAGTACACCTGATTTAGACATTTTTCCCCATGAGAAACTAGGTATGTAAAGGAGAAATCAGGATGATTTTTCTCTTTTAAACAAGACTTAATGAGAAAATATGCTCCAGTAATAATTCAGGCTGGGATTCTCATTTCTTATTTCATTACCAAAGCAAGACTCATGAAATCACTAGGACATTTGTAGGTTTCAGAGATGAGGAATGGCCTCATTAAAGTAGATGCTGTGAAAAATACAATTGGGCTATGGGAAGGGAGAAAGAAGTTCATGTTTTTTTCATGGAGCAGTAAAAGTGGGGCCGCTCCCTAGGGGAAGCTGAGCCAGGAGCTGAATGGATCTGGCAGGCAGCAGGGCTCTCCCCTACACCCACACGAGAAGGAAGGACCAGCTCAGACATAGTGGCCAGGTCCAGCTGAGAGAGATAAGGCAGTATCGTGGTGACAGGTAGGTCTGAGGACAAGTCAGTGACGGCTGGGCCCTAGTGACAACAGGCAGGGTTCAGGATCAGGCCCAGACAGAGGAACTATGGCCAGACACTGTCCAGGGATGGCAGGGCCTAGGGGATGGGGATGTATATATCCAAAGAGGTAAAAACCATGGAGGAAAGGCAGGGAATTGTATTTCATTAATTTGAGGCTATTAATTTTTATTGTTTATTTTCTTATAATTGAAGTTTGTGAGGACTGTCCAAGTGTCTCTTTCTTTGCTGGTGTCTGAAGAGCTGGATAAACATTTTCAGCAGAAATACGCCCCATCCTGAAAAGCATTTAATAACAGTAATAATACATTATTTATTTTCTTCTGATGTTGAGTAACCTGAACTCATGCACTTACTTTTGACAACTGCTGATAAAAGAAGTAAAGTTTATTTGTTTGGTAGAAGAACAATCTCCTTTATTTTAAGTTTCCCATTCATAAAAGAGCTGCCTATATGGTGTTCGCAGGGATATGGCTATCCAGGTGGTCAGGTGGATGACTGAGGAGATCTTTGCCTTTCCCTATTATGTACCCTATGTAAGGGATTGGGCAGCCCAGTTCCATATTGAACAGCATCTTTCCACCTCCCATTCCAACTTTGGAGCTGTATCTGCCCTTGGACTGAAAGCTATGCTGCAGCACATCTACTTTTGCTGCTGCCTTTGGTAGGTACAATGGGTCAGACTGATCAAACTTAGTAACAGCATTTTAATTGCTATTCTTTTCATGTAACCTGTAGAAATGTCTTTTTGCCATTCACTGTTATTGTACCCAAGGTACAAGCTGACTATTGCTTTAATTTACATAAAAATATTGAGCATAAAAGGATACTTCCTTGCCTCTCCTAGCTTCCTCTCTTGTGGGAGCAGAGGGTCTGTGAGCTGGGACAGCACAATGCAGCCTAATGTCCATCTTGGCCTCTTCTTGTTCTCAGAGAAATAATACTGAAATCCCTTGTAGGTCTCACTTCCACATCTGTGCCTGGTGCCAATCTTCTGCCAGCTGGCAGGACCAGTCCAGCCCCGCAGTCTCAGGGAGACTGTATTTTGGCAGAATATCTGTCCAGGTTTGTGTTGACTTGCTCACCTCCCGTAGGTGTTGAGATCCAAGAAATATGGTGGTGTCTGGCTCCTGGGATGGTGCAGCTGCTGGTCTTCTGTCAGGCTAAGTTGGTGGCCAAAAGGTAAAGTCTCCCAACTGGGGACGTATTTTGGATTGCTTCCCTGAACAATGGTTGCTTGTGGGTGGCATTACCTGAGCAGTTTGCGGCTTTGTATCATCGTTAAAAAGTTACCCTTGAGGGCTAAGTTCTGCTAGAATTCTTGACTATAGCTTTCATTTTATTTCCTAATTACCTGAATGTAGCTACTAAATGGGAAGATGGTGCTATTCTCTGTTAATCACATCTGCAGATGCTACTACTACATTTTTGGGGCTACATTCATAGCTACCATGTCATTGGGAATAAGGCCCTCAGGCACGTGTTAAGAAACCATCCCATTCTGGATACTGTTTCTGAGGAGTCTATTTGTAATTTCTAGTGACCCATGCAAGATGTCTCTCTTTATCACTGCATTTCAGATACTTTGTCCCCTTTGAATATATGTTGTTAAGCACCAAATGGCCTGTCTGTCCTAAGCATTTGCCTATCCCTGTTAAATGTCTGATGAGGAGCACATGAGTACAGGTTGAAATGTTATAGATTCAAATAGCCTGTTCCATTCCTTTTTGTGAAGTAGCTTCCCAAGTAAATGCTTCAGGTTGCTGCACATTATTTCCCTCAACATATTCTTTTCTTTGTGCTCACATAATTTAGAAATTAATTTCATATTTCTCTCTATTCAGTAGGTTTCAACAAGAATATAGTACATGAATAATTACTTATAATACAAGCTTATCTTGCTTGAAGAAAAAGGTGTATTAAGAAAAGTAGATGATTGCATGTAAGGCAAATTTATTTATCTAAAAAAAGCCACTGTGCTAGTCACTTTATATGTATCAGCTAAATGAAATCAGCTTTCTCAGCTTAGGCCTCAGATATTGTTTTTAACACAATCAAAACCATATTAGTGGCCTTTTGCCAAATTATATGCAGTATCCTATGAAAGATCACCACAAAAAGATCAGAAATATAGGTAGAACTGTAAAGATAATACTACAATGTACATATACTTATTTTTCAAATTTTGTACAGGCAAAGAAAGAATTTAGGCAATTTTGGGGTAGTTTATCTGGAAAAGTAGTGCACTATCCTAACATTTCAATTTCTGTGTCAGATTATCTTGAAATAATTTTTTTATTAATAGCTTAGAAAAGTAATTCTGGAAAGCAACTCCATTGCATCTCATTTAGTAGGAAGAAGGGTAAAAATCAACAGAGCTGATAGTGTCTGGTTAGAGCTGTGTATTTCAGCATACTCTGCTTCTTCCTACACAAGAACAGTTTTTCAATACAGAAAAATGAAAACCTTTTTCACAATTCTAACTCAACTAACATATTCTTAGTTTAAGTTAGGATTTTCAAAAATATCCGTGGAGGATTTGGTCGCATGTATCATCCGATTCAGTATTACTAAGGAGGTGTAACCCTAAAGGCACTTTTGAGAATACAGAGTAGCTTTTTGAAATGAAACATTTGCCTTATGTAAAAGCTGAGCGGAATACAAGGCCTAACTGTCTGTAATGGATCAGACAGGAATGCTGCTCTTCTTGGATTTGTGCAGGTTACTCTATAATGTTAATATAAAATGTGTGACAGTGTTTGCATTACTTGCATAGAACGTGAGAATGTTGAGCTCACTATTCAATGTATGATATTTTAGTAAAGTCTTTTATTACCACAGTTTTGTGTGTTCACTTATCTTTCAGTTGTGAATGCATTAACATTTTGGGATGTAGTCAGTTTAGGAGGCTTGCTCTTTTTCCAGTTAAAATTAATAGAACCTTAGAATCATTTAAGCTGGAAAAGACCTTTAAGATCACTGGGACCAACTGCAAACCCAACGATGCCGAGTAGACCACTAAACTGTGTTCCTAAGCACCACATCTACATCTTTTAAATGCCTACATCTACAGGTCTTTTAAATACCTTCAGAGATGGTGACTCAACCCCTTCCCTGGGCAGCCTGTTCCAGTTGATTGACAACCTTTTCAGTGAAGCAATTTTTCCTAATATCTAACCTAAACCTCCCCTGGGACAACTTGAGGCCACTTCCTCATGTCATGTTGTTTGCTAGTGGGAGAAGAGACCAACCCCCACCTCAGTAGAACCTCCTTCAGGTAATTGTAGAGAGCGAGAACGTCTCCCCTCAGCCTCATTTTCTTCAGGCTGAACAGTCCGTTCCCTCAGGTGTTCCTCATAGCTCTTGTGTTTCAAACCCTTCACCAGCTTCTCTGGACATGCTCCAGCACCTCACTGTCCTTCTTGTAGTGAAGGGCCCAGAACTGAACACAGTACTTGAGGTGCAGCTTCACCAGCGCCAAGTACAGGGACACAATCACTTCCCTACTCCTGCTGGCCACAGTATGCCAGATACAAGCCAGGATGCTGTTGGCCCTCTTGGCCGCCTGGACACAATGCTGGCTCATATTCAGCTGTCTTGTTGATCATTGCTAAAATCACAGCAAGGGAATTAATTGGTAAAAGACAATTTTAAATACAATTAATACCTTTTGGAAAATAAAGATCTAAAATGGTGTTACTGTAGCCAGTATTATTTGACTGTGGCTGACTGGCATCCTTCTTGGGACCTGGAAGCATAGTGCTGGTCTCCTATAATTTAAGAGGGAAATGTGATTTAAGTGAAGACCATTAGATATTTTTTTTTTTCCCCCCCCAAATACAAGCAGTTATGAACTAAAACCTGTAACTAGAAAAGGTCTCCCTTACTACCTCTATTTTTTGTTTTCTTTTTTCCTTGCTTACCTTTCTGGTGTATTTTGCTTGTTTGTTTCCAGCTGGACTTGAATTCATTAGTACATTCTACCATTACATTTACAGACGTATCTACAAATATTGTCACACTGGATAGAGGAAAGCATTTGGGTCACAGGAATTAGACACATTCAGTATGTTCAGCCTGAAAAGAGCAGACTTGAATTTGCACATTTTCTGGCTGAGCAAATAGAGATTTTTTCAAAGCCTAGTAACATGGTGGTTTTAAGACTACTCTTCTACAAGGCTCACCCAAGTACATTTTCACAGAAAAATGTAATTGGACAATTTCAGTGGCTGAGAAATAACATGGTTGTTGCCTTACATTTCACAAATTCAGAAATGCATTATTTTTGTGGGGGAAAAAAAATAATCTAAGTCCCTTCCTAGAAACTTTCTAACTGAACCATGTGCACAACATTCCCTGCATTTAGCTACTGATCTAACAGGACCTCATTTAGTGTATGACTTTGGGTGCAGGTATAAAGGCCCATGTAATAAGCTTTGTCTTCTTCCACCACTAAAAGCACATAGAAATCACAGCTGCCCTTACACTTACAAACTGTCAGCATATAGCTATAGGCACAGAAAGTCATAAATTAGTTATGTGGTGTGATTTACACCTCCAGCTTGTAGATCTTCCAGGCAGCTCTATTCCCTTCATGTTTAATTTAATTGTTATTGCTGGAACAGCAGTTGTAAGTAAATGTTTGACTCCAGTACCTGAAAGGACCCGCAGCTTTTACATGTGCTTCTGCTTGTAAAGCTTCAACGAGGGAATTAAAAAGAAGAGTGAGCTGAGCCTGGAGGCAGGAGTGGGAGTGAGCTGCCGTGTACGTGAGTAACACAGCTTGCTTGTGCCAAGGGTGACAAAGAGGCAGAATAGCAGCACTTGTTTTTGGCAGGAAGAGTTAGGTGCTGAGGACGAGGGTGTGTAATGCACCTCTGTGCTCACCTGCTCCTCTAGCCCATTTTAGGAGTCCCATATGCTTATGCTGAGGCCAAACCCTGCATGCCTTGCAGGTGGAACTCAAGTGGCAGGAGGTTTGCTGCTGGAAGACTCTGTAACCGAGGAGTGTTGCCTTCTCCAACTTTGCTGAAGAAATTGATGCAAGGAAGAATAGGGGGCTGGAAATTTTACCATATAAACATACCAGTCTTTACTACATTCTTGAGATCTTCCAGTACTCACCAGCTCCTTAAGCTTTTGGAAAATCTGATTTTATATACAAGTGTTGCAAAGGAAATGGCTGACTATCAAAACGAAATTTACTGCCCCTCTATAAAGCCAAAATACGGTGGCGATCATGATCACTTCCATTACTCTGCCACATAAAGAGAAACTGAATATGTGAAACTATCTCTGCCCAAGACTTTTGTTCTCTTTGCAAAAGGGCAGCTTTCAGTCACAGACTCGGTATCACAGATATGTGCAAAGAAGACATTTATTTCTAAGAAAAAAATACGCCATTTCTACTTGGTGATCTTAACTGCATGCCCAAAGGGAGCAGTAACATGTCAGTCATAAGGATGTATTTCACAGAAATGCAAAAAAGACACAGCTCTTCCAATGTTATTCCTACTTCTATGGTGATAATCTGCTCTCTCATCATTGCAGTGTCTGTTTGGATCACTCTTGCAGGTAACTTCAGGAATATTCACTATTATTTTATTTTCAGAGGTGTAACTATTAATGTTTCTCATAACGAGCAAACTTGTAAAATCAACAGGTAAGAAAGAAGAGGGGTATAATTTCATACTCCCATGGAGTGTTTTCCTGGAATTATCAGGGAAATCCTGTGGGATATGGAGCCCATAGTGCTTGTGTGTGGATGGCACTGACAAGGCTCATGCATCCTTCCTTTGACTTGTCCAGAGCTGGACATACCATGCACTGGCTGATAGGTGTTGAGCACACCAGTTTGAAAAGAGCTTTGCCTGAACTCCTTAAAGAATCTGGCTGTGCACAGGAAGCTCAGGAGGGAGTCTAAAATCATGACCTTAAGCAATAATTAAAAATGTAACAGTGATTATAATGAGTGTAGAGAATTATGTTTACATTTTCTTGGCACGCTATCGTACACTGAAAAGCTCCTTAGAATAAACTGAATGATAACCAGAGAAATAAAGCTAACTGTTTGGAACAGAGACAAAACATTTCTAAAGCTAAAGAAAATGTTTCCAGGGTAACTGATTTACTAGAGAGCACTAAAAATTTTTGTCTTAGATGTACACTCCTAACAGCACCAAAGCTGCATCTTATTTCATTCTGTGATAACCTTTCCTACTTACCTATTGTTGCTTGGCCTCCATGATGAATGTCTTCATCTGCCTTCCCTAAATGATGACATTTTCATTTTACCAGCTACAACTCATCACTGATTTTAGTGCTGGAGATGTGGAATGCACCTGTCAAAAGGCAAACATGGAATGCGGTTCAGAAGACGTGCTGGCTGGAAAGAACTAGAGAACCACATTCCAGTTGTGCATATTTATTTATGCTAAATAAAAACTTCAAGGATATTCATGCAAATAAAGTGTTTAATCATGTGGCTTCCTGTGTGAGAAAGTCTGTAAGAAGACAATACCCAAAGGTTTCCTCATTAAGGGCCCACAGCTATTCTTCACAGCTAGGGTTTTATAATAGCCAGTGAGGGAACACTAAAGAAAAAACTCTGAACAACAATAACAAAAAAAATAAATTAGATGAGTTTTATTTGTGTTGAGGTTTTTGAGAATTTACTCAGGCCTTGACTCATGGTAGCATTACTTCACAAATCCCTAGGTCAGGACAAAGATGACCTGCCTTCCTAGGAAGGAGATAAAATAGGATTCCTCAGATTAACATGAAACATCTTCTGTTGGTGGGATTGGTCTCAGCTAACTTCCACAGCCTAAAATAGCATGTCCAGACCAACCCAGTATTTCAGACTACACTGTAACCAAAATAACGAGACAGGCCTAACCAAAGGGTGACATATCTTGCCTGCTTTATACCCTCATACCAGGACAGGTGAAGCACCACCTGGTAGTGCTTTTATATCTTTAGTGACTACAGAAAAAATCCTTGATAAATAGTTTAGGAGAGATGCCTGTGTCTTAGCTGGTTAGTGGTGACTGAGGAGATGGTCCTGCACACTGTGTGTGGTTACTGGTATTCATAAGGATTGCAGCTCCTCTGGATATGCTCCAACAGCCCTAGTTTGTATCACATCAGCTATTCAATGGGGAAGTCACATGATATGAACAGTACCTTTCAGATAATTAATACACTGTCCAGCAAGTTTTTTTTTGGTTCATTTGGCAAGCCATTTTTTACAAATGGAGGTTTCTTTTGAAATACAGAGACAAACATTACACTATTGTTGGTGTAACAGAGGGACATTTGTACTATCCCATTTTTTTTCCACATAAATATATGTGTGGTAGACAGCAAAGGGCCCAGCTTGCACTGATTTCACTACACTTGATGATGAAAGAAGAAATGGGTGTCTGAACTTCTCATACAGTACAAAGTGGAAACAAGGTGGGGAATGCATCTCAACAGTCACATAAGTAATAGAGGAAATGGCATGGCTCTGTTATTGCTAGAGCTCTTCCTCTAGTTCATTTGGGTCCTGATTAAGGAGGAATGTGAATCGAAGCTTGAAACTGTGATGAGTCTTCAACATATTAACAGAGTAATTGTCACCATTTGACTCAGTTTGACAACAATGCTCTTGATCCGCTCCCCAGGTAAGGAAGGAGAGAGAGAATGAGAGAGAGATGCTCTGGATTGAAAACTAAACTACACAGCTAAATTAAACAACAATGATAAAAGAAAAAACATATAATTATATACAAATGGGTTCAGGAAATGTACAGAACCCCTATTGCCTCCCCCCACCCCCAGAAACTCCCACAGCATCTCCTGAGCTGTGAACAACACAGTAATGAAAAGATTTTAAAAACTAAAGCTGGTGAGAAGAGAAGGATCTGTGTATCTCAGTTGATTTCTATAGCTAGCACTACTAAAATGTTTTGAATGAGAAACATGGCTTTTAGAGCACCAGATATTTGGAGAAATGGTTGGGGAAAGGTGTAAGAGCAAAGAAAGAGGAAAACTAATGGAAATATAATTGGAAAAGTTATGGCTTAGCATCTCTTTGACCTGACTGGATACGAGAAAGAAGCTGATTCAGACAATAGGTCAGCTTCTCCCTTACCTTAGTCTTCCTAGATGTTTCCATTTTCCTGTTCTTCACTAAAGAAAAGAACATCTATTTTTTAGTAAGAAGCCATTTCTTAAAATCTTTGTAACCTTCAAACACCTTCTTAAGCCAGTTTCTGTGGGAAAACAAAAAATTTTATTCCTGTTTCTAGCACTGACCTCAAATCAGATTTAATGCTGTATTTATAAGCAGTTCTTCTTCGCTATTTTAATGCTCAGATCCTCTGATCACATTTTCTTTGACTCAGCTAAATAAGATAGCATATAACATGGAAGTGTAGGGACTGGTAATTTCTCCTGCTAAGTTCTTGCTCGTTAGAAGTAATTTACAAACTAAGGTGTATAAATGCTCTTCATTTTCCATTATGACAATTAGTCCAGCCATCCTGTGAGGAAAAAATAAATAAATAATGTGTATGGCCATGATGGCAGAAGACTTCACTAAGTGACTCTTAAAATGTCCATTTCACTTGGAGCTTCTTACGTGGGTTTGCAGAGCAAGCTGCAGAGATCTGTTCCAGACCACATCCCAGAACAAAAAATGTTGAGGGTTGCTCCAGAAGATCATACAGAAGAAATATACAGTCTGCAAAAAGGAGTTTGGAAGTGTTGGGGGAAAAAAAATGGGCAAAAATCCTCCTACTCAGAGGCAGAAGAAAAGGAAGAATTGGAAAGAAGTGTCTAGAGAAACAGGAGTGGGAGGTAGGAATCTGCCTGGTACTCAGGCAGATGATTCACAAAATTATTTTCCATTTGCATCAGACTGGCAAACTTAGGACCTGATCTTTCAAACACCCAAGAGCATGGATAATCTTGTATATGCATGCTGTTCTCAGTGGTTGGCAATTCAGACACGTTACCATGCTGTGTAATGTCTTATCCCACACGCACCCCAACCAGTGCCAATGGCTGCATTCAGCACAATATCATGGTTGATTAGGAAAGTCAAACTGCAGAAGGAATTAACAAGGGCAGTGAGAAATAATTAATAAAATATTAATACTTGTGTTGGTTGCCTAAGCAGCCCCAGGGAAAACAAAGGACATTTGAATCCAGTCACTGTGCTCCCGACTTACCCAGGAGGGTTTCAGCTGATGAAGCCAAGCCAGCGAGCGTGTGGGTGGAGGTGACAGGTGCTCTCCTGATGAATCTGACTGGGGTCAGATACAGAGCAGGATGTAAACATGGGGGATGCTCTTAGCCACAACACACCCAGTTCCCACTGTGGGCTTAAACCAGTCCTCCCTACATCGAGAGGATGGGAATGAAATGCCTGCAACGGAGGCCAGCAGGGTGGTGTGTGCCATCTTTGTGTGCTTACATGTTTAAGGACACAGCTAATCTTCAGAATGTGACCGACCTCAGTATGGTAAAGAGATAGCGGATCAGCCTTTGATTAGCTAGTGTTACAGTGACAGCTGCAGCACAGGTGCAGCAACGTGACATCCAAAGGGACCTTGAAAAGCTTGAGGACTGGGCCAACAGAAACATAGTGATACCAGTGTGAAGAAGCACAAAGTTCTGCACATCAGGTACAACAACCTTGAGGTACAGGCTGCAATGGTGTTGACTAAGGGACAGTGGGTAGAATTCTTGATGATGAGACCTGGATGAAATGAACACTAGGGTAAATACAGGCCAGAAACACTCTTTCACTGCAAATAGGGCAAATAATGTACTAGATCACATTCAGAAAAGTTTTGTCAGCAAATTTAGAGAAACTGCTGAACTCCTCTACTAGATACATCTGGAAATCAGTTCAAGGAAGATGTAGAGATGCTAGAGATGGCCCAGTGGCAGGATATCAAATGGACAAGAGTCTAGAGCACTGCATCCTTCAAGAGATGCTGGGAGAGTAAGGCTTTAGTTGGGCAGAGGAGAAGTTAAGAGGTGATCTAGTAACAGCTTAAATCTACCTGAAAAGCAGCTATGAGAGAGCCAATCTCTTCTCATTAGTACCAAAATTATAGTTTTGTAATAGTTCCAAAAGCAGCTGTTATCCTTTCCAAAACATTTTTAAGCACAGTTATCTTAAGTCAAGCTGGAAATCCAATCTATCCATTTTAACTTTCTGTACGTTTCCTACTTGGGCAACCAGAGACAGAAACTGCTTAGCAGATGTTTCTGCTTTTCTTCCTCTAGCTTTATTTGGTTGGAAATCAAACTATACACAGAAGGTATTTCAAGGATACTGCTATGCAAATAGGGCTGTTGGTCAGACTGGAGTGTAAGATTTTAGACTTTAAAAAAGAGAGATATTTGAAAAGGCAAGGAAGCAAAAGGAAAAAAAATGTAACTGGTGAAAAAATTTCCTGCAGTTTTCATAGCTTTAGAATTATTTTCTTTACCAAGTTGGAGTGATATTTTTTCTAATAAAGGATAATTCTTGAGATTTAATTATGGAAATTGATCGAAATTCCCCAGACTCTTTTCCATTTGCTGACTTGAACCTTTTCTTCTTGAGGCACTAATTTCTACTTGCTAGAACTGTTACTGTCCTCAGCAGGAAATACAGTTCAGGAGAATCATATGTTCCTTCTTCATGGCTTAAGCTTCTTGGCAGATAGACTCATCATAATCATCTCCTGATGTGTCACATCAATTCAACTCACTAACCACTAATGGCATAGTGCAAAGGATGCAGTTCATCTCTAAGAGGAAGATGAAGGCTGTAGCCATTGGAAGGCAATCTCTCATGAGGTAGCATGGCAGCTTTGGTGAACACACACAACTGTCAAAGTGGCAGGAAAAGGTATGATTTAACTGAGCAAATAAAATATTTGAGAATTAAATTAAATGTTTTAACAAATGTTTTCTTGACAGCACAAAAAATTCCCCAAAATAAAAGCTGAAAGGAGGTCAGAAATATGAAAACAAAAAAAAAGAAAGGAAAAAAAAACCCAAACAAAACACTTGGGTCCTGTAATTTTCTACTGAGGGCTGAAAAACCAATTCCGTTTTCTCAGCAGCTGCTTACAAAACTACACTGCACAGTCAGGGCCCATTTTGCTGGGACCCTTGATGGCAGCAGTGGGCGGGACCCTCCCTTGGCAGCCCCCTGGGGCACCTCCATCCTGCCAGTGGTGCAACCAGGGCCCCTGCGCCAGGGACACCACAGCCTGCTCCACCCCTGTGCCTGGCCCTCTCCCCTGGGTGGGTCCCTCGGCACCATAGAGTGGCCTTGTCTCCAGCCCTGCCTCCAGCCACATTTCCTTCAGTTCCCAGCTGGACCCCCTGAATGCACCCAGGCTCTGGCCCACCCGCTCACCCCACCGAGGCTGGACCCTGGCTGTGGGTGACAGGGCTGGTTGGTGAGAGCACAGCCAGTGCAGAGCCCGCAGGTGGGCATTTCTGCTCCCTGCCGTGTTGCCTGCAGCTCTGTTTCGGCAGGACAAGCTCCAGCCTTGGCACGGGGCACCGAGCCACTCACCTGCGCAGTTATAAACCAGGGGGGAAAAAAAATCAGTCCTGCACCTCCCGCCCTGCCCTGTGTCCTCCCGGGTGTCGGGTGCCTCCCATCCAGCTTTTCTGGCTTGGCTGGCGTGAAGTTTGTTCCTGCTGCGTGTGTCATCAGCTGTGCCTTTCTCCTGCAGGGCCAGTGAAATATTAACAGAGCGACCTGGGCGGGGGAAGGAAGGGGAGAGGCGATCCTCCCCATGTCATGGGGACAATGTCTGGGCAGGCTCCTACCCGGGGGCCCAGCGGCTGAGAGGCGGCCGAGGTCGGAGGGAGGTTTCCCCAGGAGAGGACTGACCTGTCGTCAAAGGGAAATCGATTGAAGTAATCCAGGTAACCCTTCCGGAGCCATGATTCCCTTCCCAACAGAAGGAGCCGGTGGCTGAAAGATAATTTAACCCTCCCCCTTGCTCCTGCCTCAGCGAAGAAGCTAGCCCTGGGCCACTTTTGTGACCCCATCTCCTGCTTGTGCCTCCTGGCCTTTGGGGCAGGTGTCCCCCACATCATGGGGTGCCCAAAGCACCCGAGCTCCGCCCTGTGCTTGGCTGGATCTGGCTGCCCCTCCTTTAGGCCGGTGTCACCAGCATTACCCCCTTGCCTCCAGCGCGGAGGCAGGAGGGAGCAGGCGGGGAGCCAGGCGTGCGCGGCAGCGCTGGCAGTGCGAGTCTCCCTGCGCACCTGCGGAGGAGGGGACAAAGCAGCTGAGGCCAAACCCCAGGTATTTAATTAATCTTCGGCCAAAAGATCCTATTTCGTCTGGGGATTGGGTAGTATTTCCTGTCCCTTTGAAAGTCCATTTTGAAACAAAGCAAGACGAAACATTACAGACCCTTTCATTTCCCTTCTTGCTTCAATTCAGTCCAAGTTACTTACTGATTTTGTCCAGAATTTGGGCATAAGTTTCTGGCAAGTTTACTGTTCTCCATAAGGCTTTGCTTGTCACTGCTTGTGTTGGTGCAGCCGGATTTGTGAGTGGAGGTATAAAGGCTGCTGCCCAGGCTGGCAGGGCTCTCTCCAGGCCTGTAGATCCTGCTGGGGGTGGCAGCTTCCTGGAAAAGGACACAGCACTGACTTTTAGGTGTATTCCCTGGTGCTTCATGTCAGCCATTTCACTTCATACGAGAGATAGTACACCAAAAATCCCAACTGGTTTGTGCACTTGCTGAGAGCTGTTGCAGTGACAGAGCAAGGAGAAATCCCCCTGGAGCCATGCACAGCAACCTGACCCTCTCACCTCACCTGCCCTCTGGGGACACCTCTGCACACAAAATGTGCAAGAAAGGAGGTAGTTGAGAAAAAACCCAAAACCTTTCCAAATGTACCCGGTAAATGCAAACCAGTCAGTCTATAAGGTAGCCCCTCTTCCCAACACACAGGTGAAGAAATCATCCCACAGGTTTGCCTTAAAATGTTGATTAGATGACAGGGCTGTCCCTTAGGTTTTCAAGGTAAATTGAAATCTTGCAAGATGGGAAAACACAGAGCAAACTGCCAGTTGCTCAGGTTGCAACTGCTCCAGTGAACTCAATGAGACCCTCTTGCTTAAAGCACCAAGCAGTGAAGAGAGCTATTGTATAGCTTGATGTTGCAGCTGAACATGTTTGGAAAGACAGCAAAAATGTTTTTTTATTGGTTGCAGTAGTGCAGCTTGTGGTGAAGGTCTGGATATGGGGCAGTTCTCCTATGCAGGCACACTGTGAGAGTCACTGCCACCCACCTCTGTGCCATCCCACCACCACTGCTTTCACAAAAGCCCTGCTGGGAACGAATGCAGGGTCTGTGAAATAAACTGCTGGGCCAGGGCTTTTGTATTTTGTGGCTTTGGTTTTAGCAAAGGGAATGGTTAAAAAAAGTATGCTTGTTACAGGAAACTCAGAGAGTCTCTGTGGTGATACCAACATTTATGCATTGCACAGAGCTGCCACAAAGAACAGCCCTGAAATAAAATATTAGTTCCTGACAATAAATTTGGGCGGGTCACAAAGCCACATCCTCTGACCCAGGTCTGTTTTGTGAGGGCAAGCTTTGATTTCCCAGCTGAGAAGTTTGAAAACCAAGCACTGCAGTCAAACTGTCCCACATATTTTGAGAAGGAGGAGAATAAAATCACATAAGTGAATCACAAATTCTGGAAAAGGAGAAAATGCAGAAGTAAGGTCATAGCTTCCACTCAAGCTCTGTATCTTACCTCTGACCACAGTAGAGGGCTGGTGGTGTTTTATTTTGAAGTGCAACAGACACTCTCAAAGAAATAATCTTGGGGACCGTCTTTGTACTAGTAGCCTTTCTGAATACACCGTCTGGGGAGCTGGGAGGAGATTAGGTGTTTCTCATCCTTGCCCCAAGGCAAGTGGGATGGAGAGCCCCGAGTGGCAGAAGGTGGTCCCCCTGGCCAGGGTGGCCCCTATGTGGTCAGGGCCTGACAGAACTGCTGCAGCAATGATTGTACAGGGCTCTCCCTGGAAATACATGAATAGGAATCCTTGTTTTGGAGTAAAGCACCCACACAAAAAAGGCAAAACAAACTTTTTGGGTATAGTGGCACATTACAACATATTCCTACTCTTTCTCCCAAATACTACCTGGTGCAGGAGGCACCAGTTTCCCAGGGGTGGGTAACAACCCCTTTGAATAGAGGTCTGTTCCCCTCCGACCCCACAGGAGCAGCTGGCACCCTGCACAGCTGCCCTGCATGTAAGGGATGGAGCACAGGGTTCATTAGTCTGCCAGGACCATGCACCCACAATACACATGCAATTGCAGGCAGCTTAGAGTTATTTTTCCCAGCTGCTCATGATTAACTTTAGTGATGGAAATGAAGCTCTCCTGACACAGTCAATCCTGAAACAGTAGTGTTGTAATAGCTGGGGTGGACTAAAGGTGCTTGAGATGCAAGGTCTGTAGGGGGAGGTTTCTCTGCTAAAAAAGCTCCTCTACTTCTTTTGAAACAGTTGCTTTAAGAAAAGATACTGTTCTTTCAAACCCTGGCTCGTTTAAACTTCTCTCCTTGTTGGTACTACAGGTCACATAAAGTCACATGTTATCACAGGACAGAAGTCAGCAGCTCATTACCAAGTTTCCTGATAAGTTCTGTCCTTCAGCTTCTCAAGTATGCAGTGACCACTGGTGGCTTTCTGCCTAAGGGACCAGGAGAGAATGCTCCAATGGAGAAGTTCCAGAAATATATTTTACTTCCTCTCATCGTAACTGCCTTCCTAACAGGTAGGACACATTTATAACTCACCATGGACAAAATGTGTGAAATAATTTTAAAACCATGTAAATGGTATTTAATGACAATGTCAGATTGAACAGTCAGTCCTAGAGGGGGATTATTTTAAATGTTTGAAATTTTTAAGTTTGCTTTTCAAGCCTGAATGATCGAATGGCTTAGAGTGGGCTTCAGTATGCAGGAGTGAAAAGTGGATGGGGTGGGGAGGAGATGGGGAAGCTGCGCTCTCTCTCTTCCACTGAGGAGGGATGACCTATTTATTCTTCTCTCTCTTGATGTTCATTTTCTTCTTGTCTGCTTGGGACTGCTTTTGAGGAGGCATCTGTAGAGAGCTCCATAGCAGCAGCTGATTCTTTTTCCAGAAATATATGCAAATTACCATTTTGCTAGTTTGCTTCCAATTTAGATTTTTCATGCCTGAGTATCAAAAGGAGTTCAGATAAAAGGTATCTTGGTGGCAGAGCTTTAAAGAAAATGTGAATATAAAATGACTAGTTGGGTAACGAAGACAAGGTTGATTTTTTTATTATTATAGTCTAGTCGTGATTTTAACAGGCTCTGAAAGGAGGGAGTTGAAGTGGGATGAGAGGGAAAGTATTGTCATGGCTTAATAATAGGTGAAAGAAAACACAATCATGGAATAAACATTGAGTTTTCTGAGCAGAGTGGTGTTGCCAGTGGAGTTGCACAGGGATGTGTGGTATTCAGTAAGCTCTTAGCCAATGTAGTGAAGAGGAGAGAACTGTGGCAGACTTTGCAGGTGGTGCAGAATTACTTAGGGCGGCCAAATCCAAAAGGAAGCTAGGAATATTTGCCAGAAGATGTCATGATGACAAGTGAGTAAGTAATAAAGGAGCAGAAAACATTCAATGCAAAGAATCACTTAACTGAAGATGTGTAGTGGGAAAAGAGAATAGTTATCTTGGAAAGAGGGTAAATTGCTGAAAAGAGTGGAAATGTCACTGCTTTGTGTCTTCAGCAAAAGAAATAGAATGAAACCTGGCGTTACATAAATCTGCAAAAAACTAGTATCGTGAATACTAGATGTTTTGTTAGCCTTCCTATTTCAAAAACAGACTTGCTCAATCTGAGAAATGTACAAAGTGTGACAGAGGTGATGAAAAGTAGAGGGAAACCTTCATTAGATTAGGGTACTTTTCTGCTTCTGGAAAAGAAGAAATAGTAAGGATTTATTAAGATAATTAATTATATGAAGGGGAATAGTGAAATGGTTATTTACAGTTTCTTCTAACAAAAAGAAGTAACGGCAAGACTGGTTAAACTGTCAGAAAGAAGACCTAAGGCAAATCAAGGGATTTACTTTTCCTCACAGTATGTAATTAAATAGTAAAGCTCTCAGTCAAAGGATATGAGGTATACCAAATAATAAACAGACTGAAAAAAGCTAGAAACAAGTATCATGAAAGACACATCCACAGGTGCAGATGCAGTCATTGGCTCAGGCAGCCCCTAGGTCTCTTATTTTTGGACACTGAGAAGATGTAACAAGGAAGCCTGAATTTTCATTTGTTTTGTTTCTTATGCTGTCTTCCAAAGCATCCAGAGCAGAGCACGTGTTTTAAGAGGATTTCTCTTACTTTTCACTAATGCTTTTAGTTAAGCATGCCTGCAATGGATGTTTTATTGCCCTAGCAGCAAGCTGCACTGGGGCAACCAATGTTGTCCCCACTGCGCAATGGATCCATAGGAGCACATCCCAGAGCAGAGAGAAAGAGTGTGTTGTGGAGAGTCAGGTGTTGCTCTTGAAAGAATGTTGCTGCTTTTGGGATGTCAGGAATTGCACAGCTGGGTGGTGTGTCTAGGCTGCCAAGGTGGCTGCATGGCACGGGTGGCTTGAGCCTCCCCCTGTGTGGGCACAGCATGATGGCCTTTGGCAGCAATGGCATTGCAGACCACAGGGCTGATAGGCAGTGCAGGGTCCCAGCCTGCTGCCAGGAGATTGCTGCTGCTGCTGCAGTGTTCCCAGCCTGGAGACCCACATCACTGGACAAAAGAGACAGTGCAGGAGGAGAGAAGTGGTTCAGCAGCAGAGCCAGGAGAGGCTGCAAGCAACAGCTGCTGAACAGTGAGTAAGAGAAGAGATGGGAACACACTTGGGGGCTGCGGAGAGGTTTGTGTGCACGTGGGTGGAAATACGTGTTGCTGAGTACCGGCAGGCTGGTATTACTTGACAGAAACATCCTGTAATAATTTAAAAATCTTGTTAACATAAGCAAATAAGCTAGTTCTTCTCTGCAGTTTTTAACAAGCTCTGTTTTGGTTTTTAAACAGCTCGGCTGCGGGGCTGTTGATTTTTGAAATTAACTTGAGATGTGCTGAGGAAAAATCTCCCCAAGTTCAAAACAATGTACTGCTGAGCTGTTGCTGGAGCAGTGGGCCAGCAGTGAGGCAGGGAAGGCAGAAGACAAGGTGGGGTGAGCAAGAGATGAAAGAGCAAGTGAAAATAAAAAGCAATTAAAAACAGACTGGAAAGAAAAACATGTGGACATTAAAACAGAAATAGCATAGAGGGAAAGGAGAGAAAGACAGACTAGATGCAAAAACTGAAGCATAAAAGGCAGTGTTTATGGATGAGTGAGATGGGAATAGAGGGGGAGATAATTTTGAAATGCAATAATGAGGGTGAAAAAAACAAAAGGGAATTGTCATGGCAAAAGGAGAAGTCCATTCTGTCCTTTGTTATGCTGCATCCAGATAGATCACTTATAAAAGAGAAAAGACAGCCAACAGAGGAGAGGAGGGAAGGAAAATAAGGTAGCCATGTCTTGATGTCCCTGTTGCCAAGACCTTCAGTATGAAAAAGTCGTCCTTGAGAGTCAGTTTGAATTGGGAAGAAAAAATAGGTGATGAAGGGCAAGGGAGGTTCTTTTGGCAAATGAAGTTCCCCCAGCGCAGGCATCATCCATGGAATGGGATACATTTTTGTTTCTTCAAAACCCCCAGTGATGTGACAGTGAATTTATGTGACAGAGGAGGGAACAAATAGCTTTTAAAAGAGTTGGTATATAATCTGCATGTTGTTGGAAAGGATTGAGCAACTTAAATACCTTAAATACTTATCAGTTTAAGCAAACTTTCACCACTGGTGACTGATTTATAAACATTTAGCAATGTGTCTCAGTGAGGGGGTCCTAATTCAGTTTTATTCTTCAAAAATCAAGGGGTAATGCAATATCATGAAGACAGCCTATCATTTCCATATTGTGAAGATGCTATTTGCGTGGGTGGGATTTCTCATTGCTTATGGGTGAGAAAGCAGATGTTAAACCAGCTGCTAAGACCTGAACACATAATTCCTGTAAGGTGCTGTGACAATCTAGCCTGAGGCCTTCATTTGTCTAAAAGCAGTCATCTGCAAGGCATTTTGAAAGCAGTATGTAAATGAAATTTGCACTAAAATTTTTTCCTTAGTGCAAGAAGCAAGGCTCAAATGAAGGACTTCCAGCACAGGCTTAAAGTAGTGGTAACTGGGTTTAGACCCTGTTTCTGTCATGTATGTCCTTTTTGACCTTACACAAGCTACTTTATCAGTGTTTGTACATGGGTCGAACAATGGAACGCACTGTTGGTTCAGGACTCCTTGCGCTATTGCAGGATAAAATAATAAAAGCAAAAAGAAAAAGACACAAAGTTGTGGCAGCAAGTGGAGAAGGCCCATGAAACACTTTTTTTTTATTTTACTGGAGCTTTAATGAGATCTACATGGAGGCAAGTTTGAGGTATGTCCCACTCCTCAGTTCCTCCTGCCACACATAGGATCCCTGTACACAGCTTATGAACCTGTTCCCTAGCTCTCAGAAGCCAGTGAAAGACCATCTATTACTCCATCAGGTATGGTTGGAGGAAGAAAATCTAGATCTTGCCATAGCTATGGACTGAAGAAAAATTATCTAGTGGGAGGTGTACCTGCCAATGCAGAGGGGTTGGTACTAGATGATCTTTAAGGTCCCTTCCAACTCAAACTATTCTGTGATTCTATGATAAATAAAAGAATATCTCATACCTACCTGCCTATACTGTTCTGACTTTCTAAAGAAAACGAAAGCAATATTAGCACTGATTATGTTTAGGGATACATTTCACTACTGTAATGGAACTCACAGATGTGATCTCATAGCAAATGATTAATTAACAGCTAGCAGGGTACTGGAAGACACACCATTTAATCAGAGCCATGGCAAACTGCAGGTTCTTAAGAAAGTAAACTGTTTATACTGGCATAAAAATAAATTACAAATGCACAAAGATCACTTTGCATAGAGACAAATGGTGTGGATGAGTACTGCAGCTTCTGTTTCAGGAGTAACTAAGTGCATTTTTATGTTAACTCTAAGGAAGTTTGTTCATGGCTACCATGTGTCTGCCATCGTCATAGCTGTTTATATCCACTTCAACCAATCAGGAAGAATTCAGACAAACTGTGAAAATCAGAGAATTCAGCACATTAATATGTTATAGACACCACAGATGTACAGAGAGTAGTGTTGTAAAGACTGTCTGCAATATGAGTAATATTCGAAGACTTGTTTGAGCTTAGGACAGTTGGGTCAACTGTTTATAAAGCAACGTACTAAGTTATGCACGTAGATTTGATTGCTGAGTTTGCAACCTGTTTCATGTTTTAAAGCAATTCATTTCACCTTTACAAGTCTGAATAGAGCTTTCAATAAATGCTACTGGAAAAAATTAGCTATTTTAGTTGAACAGAAATTTGCTTTACTGTGTCTTATCTGCCTTTATTAACTATCAGTGCAAGTGAAGTTTGCTTACACATTGATATATTTTGGAGAACGAGGTGCATGGCAGAGGTAACATAACACAGGAAGGTGGAAAAAATTTTAAAGGTCTTTGTAAACATGAGAGAAGTCAGGATCAATCATACAAAGAACACAGGAGAGCTAGGTTTGTATAATCCTGCGAAACAAAGAATGAAAAGGCTCTTGTCTGTAAATAAATGTGGTGGGTGGGAGGAAAGAGAGGAGCTATTTATATTAAAGAAAATTTCTTGACACAAATCTGGCTAGATATACACTGCCTAGGATTGAATGTGAACTGGGAATTCGAAAATTATGTTGACGTTGGAGCAATGAGATTACAGAAGCTATGCCATGGGAGCATTCATGGAGGCTCTGGTTGCAACATTGTAACTGAGGTTGGCCTCTGGTTCCTTTTATGCGAAGATCAAACATCTCTTTTCTGTGAAACAAAACAGCATATTCTCTCCCTGGCTCATGTCAGCCATTGAGTGAACTAGAAAGTGAATTTTTCAATAATTTAGAATTAATCCATTAATGAATATACTACCTAAAATGTACAAAACTTGCATTGAAGGAAACCTTTAAAAATAATTTAATTGCCCTGAATACTCTTGGCAATGCAGTAACAACCATTTCAGACTTTCTTTCTCCTGGAAAATAATTGAACACTTATGCTCAGGCCAAATTTACAGACATGGGGTTTTAATTAGACTGCTATGGACTATAGTATCTAATTGTTGTAATTATGCAGACTCCAATGTTATTCATTAGGGTAGGACTGTCAGTCCTGGTGCTTCCTCACCATGAATGTTTCCCAGTAAGTCATGACAAACTCACTGGTGAGATAGACCTCACTGGCAGGAATGCTTTTTGCAGAGGGCTCGTGAAATCTCCATCCTTGGAGATATTAAAAATTTGACTTGACAAGGCCTTGTGCAAATGGTTTAACCGAAGTTAGCTCTGCTTGGAGCAGAGAGTTGGGCTACAGATTTCCTGAGGTCCCTTACCACAGAAACCTTTCAGTGCCCCCATCAAAGAGCAACTGTCACAGTGAGTTACAGGTGAACACTTGGGCCAAAAGAGAGCAGACTCAAGCTTAGAGGCAGATGAAGAGAGGAGAGCATCCGTGCAGGAAGAGAAAGAGCTGTGTCTAGTTGGATATGTGCAGAGCATGGGCAGTCTTCTGAGGTGACCTTTGATGACAGCAGAGCCTGCAAGGGTATCCCTCTCCCTCCCCCTCCACTCCACCTGCAACCAGCAGGACTGTTGGTAGCAGTGACTTAGTGAAGTGACAGCCTTCTGAGAATGTGTCATTTTGGGGTCCCCAATACATTGATAAACTAGACCAAATTCAGTAGAAGGTCGCTAAGATGGTAATAGGCTAGAACACTTGACCTCTGAGGAGCAGCTGATGGAACAGGGTTTGTTCAGCCTGTAGAAGAGATGGTGGGGGGTTTCAAATGGCAGCCTGTCAGTAGCTGCAAGAAGGTTGTAAAGAAAATGGAGCCATGCTCTTCAAAGTGGGGAATGTGAAGTTGACAAGAGACAGCAGGCATATGTTGGAACAAGAGATGTTCAGAGTGGACAAAAGGAAAAGCCTTTTCCCCATGAGGACCATCAGGCAGTGGAGCAGGTTGCCCATAGAGGCTGGGCAATCTCCATTCTTGGAGGTTTTCAAGTCCTGGCTGCCTAAAGCTGTAAGTAAGCAGATTCAACATCAGAACTGGTCCTGCTTTATCAGGGGGATTGGATTTGAGACCTCCTGAGGTCACTTTCGACTTGAATAACTCTATGGACAGTCAGCTGTCCCTCCTTGAAAGGCATTGGTAGTACCTCTGCCTTTGCTCTGCTGCACATGGACATAGCATGCTCTGGGGAACTGAGCCAAAATCTAAAGGAGAACACAAAGAAAAAAGACTCAGATAAACAGGTTTCTCACAATATTGTTCTCTCAAGTCCTGTTCCTTAAGACATTAACCAAATAATCTTAATTGTTCCTATAATTTGAAGTTTTGTCCTTCATGAAGACTAGGGTATGTGATGTCCTGTCTCTGAAAAATACTGTAAGATTTGCCCACCTTCAAAACTGCACTCACTTCCCATAGCTATTTAAGGGACTGAAGTCACAGTTGCTGCTTTGATAAAAGACTTTTTCCTTCTTACACTTTCTGCTTGGTAGAAGTGAGTGCTTCTGCCTTTCCATGTGCAGGGGACTCACCATCTGCCTGGACAACAACTGCAAATTCATTCCTCTGAGGGCAGTGGGAGGCCCTGGATCTGTTGAGAAGGAAAACAGAGTGTCTGCATTAGAATAAGAATTCATTTGAAATAAGCTTTCAGTTCTGAAAAATGGTCATCAAAATTCACATTGCCGTTTAAGGCAAAAAGCTCATGAGTTACAGCAGCTCTGGCTAACAGAAAGCCTGAGAAGGTGAGGAAGGATGTATGTGATGCATGTATGAGAAATAAGGGAAGAGGCAGATGAACAGGGGAAAGAGCATAGAAGGATATATACTTGGGCTGCAAAAAATCAGTGGCAATCTAAGGAATGGAAAAGGGACCAGCTGCACACTCTTTTATTTATTTAAAATCTAGAGGACTCATGTATTTTCCTATTTAAAGGTGGAACTTTTTTCTTTCAGCAAAATGAGAACTCACCTTTGAGGCAATCACTGAAGAAAGGAAGTTAGGTGATTTTGAAGTGAGAGGAGGAGAAACCAAAAATCAAATGCTCCACTAAAGAAAAACACTTAATCCAAGGTGGATCTGAAATATTAGATTGTACATCTGCATCTCTGAACTGGTTGATATCTTTCAATCTATATAAACCTGTACTTCTCAAGTGCTCAATGCTTGGATTGGGAATCTGTTATAACAATGTAGTGTTTGACCACTGCTTACTACTGTGGGATTAACATTACTCAGTTGCAATTTCAATTCACCATACATACCTTTTAAATTTTTACTGACAGTCACTACTGAAAAAGAGAAAATAATCTTTTCCTGAAAGTATCAGGTACTGATGACTGTAAGAGGCAGTGTCAGTTCAGCTGAATCAGCAGCTTTTCCTGGTACATGACTTAAGTGCTTAATACCTCAGTGCTCCTAGTGAATAATACTATTTGAACCAGGGTGCCTGGCTTTTTAGCCTTGCATGACTGGCAGTAAAAATTAAGCCAAAGGCCTCTGGGGGTTGTATTGTGTATGTATTTACAGATTTTTTTTATTTTTTTATTTCTTTGTTCCAGGTCTTGGCTCTTGTTACTCTATTATAGAAGGCCCTTCGAATGCAACAGTCCTTGCTGGTTCAGAAGCCCGCTTCAATTGCACGGTGTCGGTCGGATGGGTAATTCTCATTTGGCTGTCCAATGCAAATCCTGTCCTCACCGTCATCAGTTCTCAAGGAGCTGTTGAGACGTCAGACCGCTTCACCTCTCAGAATTATACCAGTGGCAATGCGTTTACCTCGGAGCTGATCATCCACAACACACAGCTGAGTGACTCTGGAAAAATCGAATGCAGCACCCAGCAACCTAGTGAGAGCAGGTTTGCATTTCTTTCTGTTCAAGGTGCGTACAGACATCGATAGAAAGCTGTTTTATTATACTGTATTTAAAGGAAGCCTCTGATGGATTGCTCAGATTAGCCCTGTGAAGGAGCATATGCTCTCATTTACCATCCTTTGCCTCCTGTCCTCCTTGTCTTAATGTTACTGTCAAAGCAGGTTTCTGAGTCACATTCAGAGTGCCATTAACAAAGGTTTGAACTGCTCTTGTTTTTTCCTGTTACATCTCTTACTCTTTATTGGATTGTGTTAAAGTGCCTGAAGGCTGTATCAGGCTCACCAGCAGTCAGTCAAAAAAGACCTTTTGGCTAGAAACAGCATGGATTATCACGTATGCACATCTTTGTCCATTAAATTTCTGATGCCTTTAGGGCAGAGCTCTCTCCTGATTTCTGACTCAGGAATAAGTCTGTATCCATTTGAGTTTTATTTAAGGGTGTGTAGGAGTAAACCACTCTAGACACAAGGCGATACTATTCATATGATTGCTCACGCAAGCTACCGTATTCAAGGAACAGAAAGTTTTTTGTGTGTATGCAGTCACTGTGTATGAGGCCTGTTCCTCCTCTCTGAAGCATCAGTATGGGCAGTTCAGCCAGTAAAGTGAAATCTAACCCATAGACACTATCCATTTGTCAGAGACGCTTCATGCAATGAAAATGTCTCATCACCTACCCGTAAAATTTTCCTAATAAAAGCCAAACATACTTAAAATTTAGAGAGAAACACTTATTTCATTATGTTGCCCTCCAGCTGGAAATATATCAAGATGGCTAAAAAGTAAAATTTCCTGCTTTTTATTAGAAATGTACTAAAAGCTGAGGCTTGTGCTTTAAACACACTGGACAGTGTGTCCGTGAGGTTGCAATATCTGTAGTGTATATAATACATATGGTATAACTGTGTTAATAATTATTGTTTTGAAATTAATATCTCAAGCCATAGCTGATTCTGAGTATCAAGATAAGATTTAAAACTATCAGTAGGAAAGCAATGCAGCCTGTTCTGAAGGAACAAAACATCTTTTGCCTCCCACAGTTAATGGATCTTTATTAATCAAAAATAGCACCTTAACAGTAAAAGAGAACAAAACAGTTGACATTGTTTGTGAAGCCTCAGGATGGTCTCCAGCTCCAGACATTACCTGGATGACAAATGACTCTTTCATTGATAAGTCGAGGTATGTTACCCAGCAAAGTCAAGGATCTGATGACCTCCACAATGCCCTGAGCATCCTAACTTTGACTCCAACGGATACTGAGATTTTGACTTGTTTAGCTGACATAGAAGCACTCCCTAGCCCTCAAAATGCAAGTGTAACTGTTATTTTTGTCAACTCTACTATGGGTAAGTGAATATTTGTTTTACTCTGCTTATACTGTTTTCTTAGAACTGTGTTTTTTGTTTTGCTTTATTTTGAAGTCTTTTATTTGCAAATTAAATAGTATGAGATGTGCAAAGACGCAGCAGTCACAACCTGATACGTGAGTAGGGTTAAATTCACATTTGTGAGACAACTGATACAAGTCTAGTGAACCACAAAGTCCAGCTTAGGACTGAACAAGATGAACAAAGCAGTACACCTGCCACTGACTCCTGCTACGGACTCGCTGCTAAGAAACTGGCTTTTTTTCCTTGACCAAGTACACATCTAATGAATTTAGATGTTAAATATCTGATTACGCCATGCCTGCCATGTGTAAATAACTTATTTACTACCTCATTTACTCAAAGCCAAACCCTGAGTTGGAAACCCCCCTTGGATTTTACTCCCAGTTTCCACACACAACCCAGAATAGATTCTGTACTAGCACTTCAGATGAAAAATAGAAAGTTCTCCACATGAGCTGTGATCAGGTGTGATGTAGCTGTTGTAGCATGGTGTTAATATCCCCAGGGCTTCACTGAAGTGGTCACCTAATTGCAGATGGTAGCATTTATATGTAGGAACTTCTGTACCAATAATATCTATCATCAATCTACTATAAGAATTCCTTTCCACATAGTGTATTCAGCTATTACAGACCAAAGATCAGGTCATCAAAAGAAGCTGTGTGTCATGGGCTTTATCCCAAAGTCTACTGAGACCAAAGAGTTATTTGGCCTGCTTTTCTCTTCCTGGTATGGTCTCTTTCACATCTTAATGGAAGGTAAAATTTGTCCTGCAGCAACATATGTGGAAGTCTTTGGACAGTGCATTTGGTTGCTTTTTATTGCCTTTTATTTAAGGAAATTCAAGATCACTTTAATCCAAGCATGTATGTTGAGTCAATTTCTCAAGAACAGTTAGACCTTTGATAACCCTAAATATTTCCACAAAAGTTGTCAGCATTTCTTGTAATGCTGCTAATCTTTGGCCTCTATGACAACTTATGAAAATAAATTCCTTAATTTAGCACATTCACAGTATTAGGAGATTTATCTGGAAAAGGGTGATTTTATCTGATCAAAGCAAGTGGGATCCACTACAATTCTACCTCATAATCTAACAATCCTATGAATCATGTTTTTCTTTTCCAAACCATGACACAAAAAGAGCAAGTAAGAGGAATTATCTCCCTGTGAGTTAGTAGTGTTTAATGCAGTTGAAGGAGACCATACCAGACAATTTATCTGCTGGGATTTGGCAAGTATCTCAACTATTAGGCAGAGAAATCTCAGGAGAAATTAAACTTGAAGCACTAATTGTATGAAAAGGAGTTGAAGTTGCTGGATATAAGTACACTGTCACCTGTGGTGACATAGTCTACCCTACAATTATGTCCTTTTATTTGCGTTATCCTGTGGTATGGCAAATGCATAGGCTACATGGAATTGGTTGGTTTTAGTTTAGTTGTTTGTTTATTTGGTTTTGGGTTTTTTTGCAGTGGGTCTATGCATCGCCAGCTGTCTTCTGCACAGAGTAGGGCCTCAAAACTATGATTCTTTTCATGATGTGGTGAGCATAATGAGCTTATATAATCATGCTGACAGCTTCTCTTGATAAACTGATTTTCGTTTTGTAATGGGTGAATATGGCACACACAAAGACACCTTATAGTGGATTGATGAGGGGCTTAGTATAGAAGATTCAACATATAAACAACTGAGGAGGCTGAGTAACTGTGCCTTATGAGTCATTATTGGTGAGCCTTTTTCAGAAGTACTTGCTTTGTAATACAGTTGAAAAAGGTCATTTCACTATCCTTAATATGACTTTTTTTTTACAGTCGTATTGCTTCTAATTACTGATTGAGCAAAATAGAACTATCCTGAGGAAATTAATTGATTCCCCTGCCTACTCATTTGTGAAGTACTGAGGTATCCACCCTCAGTTGCCATAGCTACTCATTGTAAATCAGAAGGGGAGAAAAACAGATGTCATGAAGCACAATTAGTGTATTTAGTGACTGTATAGGACTGTCATTCATTTCTCTTTGGAAAAATCGTTGTGCAGCAGCAGACACTCAAAATTTGTCATGATGTGAGAATATGAAGTCTTTAAATCATTATAATGAAATAAAGACATGGCATTTACGACAGAGAAAGATGTATAATGTATATATCACTCTTGAAATCTCAGAGCTTGTCTGGATTTTCATATACAGGCTCAGCCTTAGCTAGCTGTTTTCAGGAAAGAATATAACTTCAAACATCTAGGGAGTCCTTCCCAAATAAAAATTTCAGCCTTCATTTAAAAAAGCTTGAGGATTTACATTCCTCCATGTCCCTCCCTCACAAGGAATACCTGTCTATTCATAAGGACTGCAGCCAAAAATCTGAGCTCTCTTCAGCCAACCCTCTCCTGGTCAACAAATGTCTTACCTTCCCACATCTCTAGGTCAGTCTTAATCTCAGACCTTTCCATATAAGGTGATGTACTTTTATGTCAGTCACTCCTCCACCAGAGCTGTCTCCCTCACAGTGTGTTTGGCTGAGTCCTAGATTTGGAAACTCCTATGGAGTTATCTCAGAAGATGCATTCACAGAGCTGTTACTGGAAAATGGGGTCCATGGCAGAGTCCCTTAGCTGGGCCCAAGATCTCTTTGGCATCAGTGTTGATTTCATGTGGCCTTTGACCTGCAGAAGATGAAGATAGGGAATCTACCCTGAGCCTGGTCTTCCTTTTCTTTTTAAGTTAGCCAGAAAGCTCTGAAGTATCCAAAAAGCAATGTGCATCTTTTCCCAGTCTCTCATTTCTCCTTGGTCACCTGCATGTGCCAAGGAAAATCCCCTTTTCTTCAGATACTTTGCCCAAGTAAATTTTTTGGGCAGATTTGGGAGGCGCCAGAGGTCAGAATAGCAGCAGATGGGCCCTCTAGAATGAGGAAGTGGTTTTGTCCACCCTAAGCACCTCACATAACTTGGTGTGGATTTACTAATGCAGCCAAAAGGGATTTAACGCCCTCATGCCTTAGTGCCCCTCTCTTGCACTCCTACTTGTGTGCTGAGCTGTCAGCTCCTGCATTCATACTGCTGGTGTCAGCTCCAGTTTCTTTCTGGATCATCCAAAACTGGAGAGAAACTAAAATGATGTAGTATCAGGCATGTTTGTGCTGTATCCTGTCCTACCTGCTTCAGCTCCATAGAACCTCTTTTGGCAAGTAACCTGAACCTGACAGGGAGTGAAATACCTTGGTGTGGCAGCCAGACTGGAGGTATGGGCCAGTGCAGATGTGTTTAGCTCCTCCCTTCACACTAAGGGTAAGCTTTCCCCTATGGCTACATAGTTACCTTTCATATTTTAGGTATGTTGAAACTCCTGTGGCATGTTTTGTGAATCCAACTGTATGAGAAATACAGGGTATTTTTAAAATTCTGTGCACATGTAAGGTCTGTTGGAAAATTGGTCATAGCAACCAATTTCATCAAGATACTGAATTATATTGAAATTACCTCATTTAACTCTGTAGACTACAACAAAGACAAAAGAATAAGTGAATGTGAGAATGTCAGTAGTGAAGATGTCAGTAGCTGCATATTCCCAAACACTGAGACTTTTTACAGGTTTTGCTATTTGCTGCTCTTAAAGTGGATAACAGATGCCCTACCAAGTATGTCCCAAAGTCAAACACCTGCTGAAATCAGTGGGAGAAATCCCAAAATCCAATTTATCAGAAAATCTTATCTACTGGCTAGAGATCTCTGTCTGTACTAGTCACCTGTGACTATTGCTGTGATTTGTAGAGAGAAACAGACACTTCTTCAGAGCTGTTCATCCAAAGGGACAAATACACATTTGGCCAAATGAATTGTAGCCCAAAATACCTCTTTTCACTGAAAAGAGCAGCTGGGCAAGACACTTAATATCTGCAGTATAGACATGTAAACCAAATCTCAAAACTTCTTCCCAAACTCAAATGTCTCCAGAGGATGTTGGGAGGTCCAGCACATACACAAAATTTAGTTTAGGTTAGAAGATTGCAGGCCTGTGTTTTTCTGAAGAGAAGTAGCTGTTGAAAAAGTTACAATTGCAATGAAGAATTTGCATGTGGAAACATTTTTAAATTTTGGACACTATGTGTAAATACAGAGTCTGTCATTTGGAAAACACAGACTCCCTGTTAAATAATCAACAAACATTTAATATCTTATCACAGAAGAGATACATGTTCTGAAAAGGATGTTTTGAGGCTCTGATAGTACAATATTTTTCCATTTAATTTAATTTAACAGAAAATGAATACAGTGAAGACAGCGGAAGCACGAGGGTTATTGTACTTGCAGTTGTGTTTTCAGTACTTGGTATTGTTCTTCTGATCGTTATTATTGTGGTTGTTGTTCGCTGCTGCTGCCTAAAGAAGAAAGGTGAGTAGAGCTTCACAGTTGGTCTATACATTAAAATGATCTTCCATTAGGTGTAATTCTCCTAGTTGTGTCAGCTCTGGTGCCGTGCAAGGACCTGTAAGCAGAAGGGTGAGCAGAGAGATCCTGCTCTTAGCCATGACACGGTTAGGATGCTCCTTACTTTCACCTTGCTGTACATCTCTTATAAATTGGTTCCAAAGTAATCAGTGTCAACTGTTGACCTTAACTACAAGGGGGTCATGTGTTTCAGGAGTTAATTTCCGATGGCATTCTGTTCCTATGCTGAGGTTCTTTGTTGAAGCAAACCTTCAGGGCTCTAAGCCTCGTTTCCAGTTTCTCTGTAAGCTGCTCTACGGGGACGTTGCACAATTTTATGAACAGGGAGGAGAGATACATGCCCCTGTGGTAGAGGAGCTCTATAGTATCACACTTTATTTTCTTGCATTTTAAATGCATTCTTTTTTCTTTCCTAGAATCAACGTATCAAGATGAAATCAGGTAAGCTGGATGAGGCGGGAGGATTTTTCCTTTTATCTGAACTCTTCCAGGATGTTGCAGGATGGTGAGAGGGTTGTGTCGCTTCCCATGCCCAGCTGTCCAGCACTCCCAGGATGTGTGGCTGCCTCCCTGCTGTGTGACCTGGCCCGGCATGGGAAGGGAAGACAGCATGCGGGGGAGGGAACTGACTTTAAGAGGGGGGAAAAGCGAGGGCCGCAGCACGTTGTGAACTCCGCCCCCACCACGAAGTGGGCGAAAAGACCCAAAATCCTGCCCGTGACTCGGCAAGCACAGAGCTCGCAAACTGCAGACACGCTCCCAGCGAAGCTGAGGGGCGAGGCGAGTCCTCCAAAACCTCCCGCGCCCCCGGGGAGGCTGGAGAGGAGCCCCGCCTGCCCCGGGCTGGCTGCCGGCAGCCGCCACCGGGGGGCGCTGCGAGCCCGGCAGCGCGGCGGGGCTGCGGGGGGCGGGGGGCGAGGGGCGGTCTCCGGAGCCGGGGGCGACGGGCTGCGGGCTGGATGGGGTGGCAGGCGGCTCGGACCGTGTCCCCGGCTCTTGTAAGGTTCGCTAGCGCTAGGCTGATAATGGCTAAAGCAGGAAGTGAAGCTGCCCCGAGGATGAGTGTCAGCGCTTCGCCGAGGGACCCCCGGGCGCGCTGGGGTACGGAGGGGCAGGCACGTTGTTGCACTGCGTCGGAAAGCCTTAGGAATCGTGAGCCGGTGGTTATCAGCATTAAAATCTGATTTACCGGCGCCAGGGCGGCTGTGACAGCAACGTCAGCGAGGTTATTTGGAGTTGTTGTTTTGTTGTTTTGTTTTGGTTTTTTTTTTTTTCCTGAGTTTCCAGGGAGCACTGGAAATTCAGCCTGTGCCTCCGTTTGTGGGGCTTTTAACTCCTCGTCTCCTAACGCGCTGACCGAGCGTTACACCGCGGTGCCCCACTCCGCAGGGATACCTGCCTTCATTAGCGGCCTCTAATGGGGACATTGTGTGAAGGTCTGTTGACAGATTCCCATTTATAGAGAGCACTTGGTTGATACGAAACAAAATAAGGAAATTAGGTAAACACAGTTTTCTCCTGAGGAAATGATGCTTCAGTTATGTCATGCCATACCAGTAAACGTCCACGTGATTTCTTCGTTTCTCATGCTAAATTGATCCTTTTACCAAGGGCAGCTTTATAAATGAGGCAGGACTAAATCAGTAGGGAATGGGCAGCCAAAAGCAGACACAACTTGCATATGAGTTTTGCTATGAAAAAAGTCCTACGAAGCCTTTTTGCTAGGATTCTAACTTGGCTCTGCTGAAAACCTTCTGCAAGGGTCAACCCTGCTAAGACAAAAATCAACTGAACACGCAGAGAAGTGTCTGCCCAGCAGTGGGGACTGGTATGGCTGGCTCTGTAGTGTTCCTTGGACTCCACCTCACTGATGTAGGTCTGCACAGTACTTTCTTTCCTCCTGTGTCTTTGAATCTTGTCTGGGCAAATACCATTCTATCTCCATGAGCAAATATGTGCTTTCAGATCTCAGTACGGTCAGGTTCTTATTTTCCAAAAAAGTTTAAACAGGAGTTGTCATGCTGACCTCATAACTGTTGCTTACACTCTGAAAGTTAAAGAAACTATTAAGCAAGTACTTAAGCACTGGGTTGAGTCCAGGCCCTATGGCTCAGCTTGGACTTAAAAACTCAGTGTTCAGTTTTGCAAAGTTTTAGCATGTGTAAACAATGACACTGATTTCACAGGAATTATTTACAATCACTCCCAGATTTTGTAGGTTTGGTGTTTTTTTCTTGGGGGGAACCTACCTGACATAAAAATAATTATGATTGTCTAGATTTTGAAGCTGTGTTGTAATAGTAGTGAAGAAGTGTTGAGACCAAGGACATAATTTTTTACTTCCCACATTATTTTTAACTTGGCTGGCTAACTTTCTGTACCTCCCACACTTTTTTTGTAGCTGCTTTTGGTTTGACTACTACACTGACTTTGTTGAGATCTAAGGATCAGATAAAATATACACCACAGTATCATGTAATGTGTGGAGGTGGTATTCCTAAACAATTACTCTTGTCTTCTACCAACCACGACAAGTTTCTTAGTGGTATCTAACACGTTTATCTCCTAAAAGATATAGTCATAGCTGACTACTTAGATTTATGTGTGCATCAGTTGTGCTCATCTGGAACTCTACAGGACTGCAAAGTAATTCCTGCTAAACATAAAAAAGTAAATTCAGCAGTTTCCACAAGCATTGCTAACCGAGAAGATTTCCCTCTTCCCTGTCAAATGCCTGGCTTGCCATAGGCCTGCCATCAATTTGTGCTTGCCACACCAGAAACCTAGGCAAAGGTGGACCTGGGACTATCCCAGAGAGGAGTCCATGGTAGGAACAGATGAAAAGTAGCATCTCTGCTAGCATAAGTGTTTTCCTCTTTTCTCTCTGTTCAGCAATCAGGTCACCATTCTGCTAATTCAGAGATGTGTAATTTTAACCATGGTAGTTCTGTCAGCTTCACTGTGGTTATGCTCACTTGTGAAGTAAATTTCAAAGTGAAAGGTTAACTTTGGAGAGTACAGATGAATCCCTCAGGAGCCATCTGTGGTGATGTGAGATAACATGCTTTTTATTTTTTTGCAATTAGAGGGGGATCAAATAGCAAAAATGATGAGCTATCATAAGTGACCTAGCTGGTGTTCCATTATTAGGACACTGAATATCCTGTAATTCAGAATTAGGCATCAAAATTAATTTCTTATAAAGCCTATGATACGGAACAGAGTCTTCACCCTTTGAAGATTACTCACCTTATATTCTTGCTTTCTGATAGTGTAGCTAATGAAAACTTCCTCAGCAGAATTTCAGAGGTACTACTTATATGGGACAAGATTTGTACTAGCTAATTATTTGGAAGGCTCAGATAGGTTTTGCACCATTTTATTTTTTTTTCAGAGGTGAGGCATATGATTTTTTCTCTGTAGCCTATTACCCAAGAGTTCCCATTTATTAAGTTCTAATGACAGACCTTTTTGTTTCTAGAAAAGTTACAGCTGAGAAGAAAAACTATGGTGATGTGGAAAACAGGCAGAGGCATGGCGGTGAGAATCTGGGATACATTCCGGAGGAACTGTGGAACATAGAAAAAATCCCAAGTAAGTCTGAGTTAGTGCATCACATATTGTCTGACTGCTTCTTACCATGGACATTTTGGACATGTCAAGCAATCACATTCCAGGATGTCACAATACTTTGTGAAGTACTTGTGTGTGGCTTCAGAACTCTTTATTTTCTAGAGTATGGTCCTTCAAAAGTATCGAGAAAACATCAAAGTTTTTTGCAGTTAAAGTTAGTTTTATTCCTGTGTTTGGTTTTATTTGTTTGTTTGCTTTTTTTGCCTCTGTTCTTCCAAATATCTTCTGGGGCCAGATGTGGGAGTTGGTCTGTAGAAACAAAAAAAACAATCCACCACCACCAACTAACAAAAAAAAAAGGAAAGAAAAAAAGGCAGTGAGAGAAGTATAATTTTAGTGATGACTAAGGCATTATCAATTCTAGTCCTTAAGCGCAAAGACTCTTCAAAAGCAAATGTAAATCACCACCAAATCATTACCCACCACTTGCATTTACAACCACATTATTATCATAACATTTAATCAAACACTTAATGGCATAAAATTATTGTGCAGAGTCTATAATCCAGGCATACATCCTTTTATTTCTAACTAATAAATTGTGAAGAAGTGCGTGCAGTAGAAAGGTTTCAGGAGCATGAGGTATTGTTAAATGCAGCAGTTATAAAATGTAAAAGAAAAATTAAGTAAACTGGCCATGAAATCCTTACCAAGTGGCTCTGTTACTTCCCCTTCTTAGCAGGGCAATGGAAGAAAACAAGATGGAAAAACTTGTGGGTCAAGACAAGGAGGGGGGGATCACTCACCAATTACTGTCATAGACTCCACTTGGGGAAGTTTAATTTATTACACATCAGTAATCAGAGAATGAAAAATAAAACTAAAAACACCTCCCCCACTTCCACTTTTTGAAGGCTCAACTTTCCTCCTAGCTCATCTACCTCCTCCCTACAAGCAGTGCAGGGGGAAGGGGAATAATGGGAGGCAGGATCAGTCCATAACATCCAAAATCAGTCCATCATCACTGTCATTCTCTCCTCCTCACACTTTTCCCCTGTTCCAGTGTGGGTTCTTCCCACAGGCTGCAGCTCTTCAAGAACCACTCCAGCCTGGGTCCTTCCCACATGGTGTTGTCCTTCAGGAATGGAGTGCTCCAGCATGTGTCTTGCAAGGGGTCACAAGTCCTGCCAGAAAACCTGCTCCAGTGTGGGCTCCTGCCAGAGCCTGGTCCAGAGTGGACTCTCCACAGGCTGTAGCTTCCTTCAGAGCACATCCACCTGCTGTGGCATGGGGGTCTTCCATGGCCTGCAGGTGGATATCTGCTCCACCATGGTCCTCCATGGGCTGCAGGGTAACAACCTGCATCACCATGGTCTTCTCCACAGGTTGCAGAGGAATCTCTTCTCTGGCACATTAGTGTCTGCAAGACTGTTTCTCTTACATTTTCTTACTCCTCCTTCCCAACTCCTGCTCACTGTATTTTTTCTGCTTTCTTAAATACACTATCATAGGGGTGACACCAATGTCACTGAGGTTGGCCAGCAGCAGGTTTGTCTTTGAGCCAGCTGGAACTGACTGTCCAATGTGGGGGCAGCTCCGGGTCTCTTCTCAAAGTAGTCACCACTGCCATCTCCACCACACTACAAAAACTTGCCATGTTAGTCCAACAAGTTAGCTAGAGTTTAGCTCATGCTATGAAATAATATTTAGCTTCATTCCTGAATGGCTTGTGGTTCATGCTACTGAATAACAATAATCACACTGAATAACAATAATCTTGTATGTTCTTGTTACAGGAGTTACTTCTCTTGCCCCAGTGTCTTCAGAGTTCACTGTCTCTGCTGCAGATTTACATACCAGTTCTGTACCAAAGGTAACTGTAATGCTGATATGTTGACTTTCCCCCTCTTTCCTCCTGCCCCTCCATCTCCCCACCCCAGTGTGTATCTTACTACATCCAAACATAGATTTTGGGTGGAGGTACACATTTTTAAGTAAATTACACCTGTAAATGAATAAGTCAAATGTCCTTTCAGCATTATAACAGTAAGTGCCCTGGGTGTTAGCCTCAGGTTTAGATTGAGGGGATAGGAGGTAAGAGAGAAATAAACACTGCTGATATTTGGAAGACATGTTTAATAAAGCTTCTGTCACATCTTTCCTTCAGCAACCTGCTACATTTTCCTCCCCACCTCCCAGGCTAAAGTTAAAATGTCACAGACTTCCTCCCCTCACAGAATCATAGAATTATCTCTAGTTGGAAGTGACCCATAAGGATCACCGAGTCCAACTCCCTGCTTCTTGCAGGACCAGCTAAAACTAAACAATAAGACCAAAAGCATCATCTAGCTGCCCCTTGAACTCTGCCAGGCATTCAGTGTTTGCTCTTTCCTTTCCATTGCTTTCCATATCTTTCTTCCTCCAAATGTCAGCTAGGCCTTTCTGCTGGCCAGCACAGTGGATACACTGGCTAGGACAGACTTCCCATAAATAAAGCCAATTGTCTTCTCATAATTTCTGGGATGCAAAAGTTTCCTTCTCTCTCTCCACAAGCTCACTTATTACCTTTAATTAATTCTTTCAGCCTGGCCAGCCAGAATAACTCTGGCTTGGCTTTTGAGAACTCACCTCTGTGTATATTATACATTAAATCATTCTAACATGGAGGTTTGCTTTGCTCTGGGCCTGTAAGAAGTTTGGACAGCTGTTATATAGATGCCTTTGCCAAGGTGGAGGGCTGCAATGTTTTTATTGTTCTTCCCACTTGCCAGACTGGAGGAAGTGTGGGTATAAGTTGGAGGCATTGGTGAAGGTGAGGTTGATGCTCCTTTGCAAACAAAATCCAATTAAGGTAGAGTAAATAAATGTACATTTTCTCTGGATCATTTTCCAGTTCCATTTCCACATTGAAGAAGTTGCTTCCATCAGGAACTTTACACTGATCTTAGAGATCTTTGGTATCTCAGCAGTAAATGCTGGAAGGGAAAGCATGCAGCAAACACCCATTCCATTCCAGAGTTTTGCTCCTTTTCCATATGGCTAACATGTAAAGAAGTAGATCTCAGTGTTTGTTCCTCTACTTGCTCAGTTCTCAACTACATCAGTTCTGAAGGGTGATGCTGAGCTGCCTTACCTTCTAGTACAACAGCAACATGAATCTTCATTTAGGCCATGTATTTGTAAAATACATTTAGCACCTCCATGGTGGCTTCTGCCATTATTCTCTTGGGAAAGTGGCAGTAATCCATTACGGAGCTCACTCCTCAACACAATGATAACTCATTTAGTTTTGAAGAGCTGTTTCAACATCTACAAAGCAGAAATCTGTCTTGGGATGACATTGCATATAAATCAGAGCAGAAACATGTCTAGTTCTTTTGGCACACAGTGAAATTTAGGAAGTACTCAATCAATGATTAAAACAATGATCAAAATAATAACAGTAAAAATAAAGGTAATGATAGTGATGTATTTGTGGCTGGTAGTTATAATGTTTGACATTAATGACTTGTCAAACAAAATACTATTAAAGCAAAGCTGAAAATAACGTACAAAACTGCTGAGGGTTCAGTGTGGATCTATTACCATAAGCAACAGTTTCAGACAGTGTTTGATAGGCTTATGAACAAGATTTTAAGCCACTGGCTATGTTTACATGCACAAGGCATGTGGCACAATACAGTCTACTCTGAGAAGCAAAAATGCTTGTGTTGAGGACCCTGTAACCACCTTAATGCATTTTCCAGTGGGAGGCAATAACTTTAGTTTGCTGTAGCTGTGTGCTCATGACACAGTGCTCATTGGTGGTTGATGTGCACTGGTTGTGCCCTGGGCAGCATTAAGCCGTTTGGTGTCATCTGAAAGGTATGCAATATGGGTCATGTCAGACAAGTCCACAGTGAGAATGGTAATGTTGTGAGTGGGGACCATCAGGAGGCTGTGTTCACAAGCACTGTGTTCATGCTCCAGATTAAAGCTGAACCACAAATGTAGGTGCAGCCCTCCATGTCAAAAGCTTGATTAGATGGCCTTGGAGGTCCCTTGCAGATCAGTGGCTAGGGAAACTTTGGAATCCATCATGGCACACAGCATAAAGTTGAACCCTTTCTGTTAAACCAGTTGCCCCTGGACAGTGTTTGGCTCAAGTCTGTTATGGTGTCTTCTAGCTGCATCACTAACTGAACACATATTTTTTAAAAATATAGATAAACTGTTTTTCATATGTTGGAGGAATATTTAGCAATCTAAAATGCCTTGTGAAAACACAGTATTTCTCAGTTTGAACAGGGCTATTCAGTATATTGTGGTGGCTCCATTTTGCATATGCAGGAGCCACTAAAGGTTGGTGAGTTTACCTTAAATTGTGGATTTGCAGCCTGTCAATTTATGGCATTATATACAAACAGTAAAACTTTTTTTTTTTTTTTTCCTGGGAAAAGTGGTTTTCTTTTACATTTGTAACCTCCTCTGTTAACTGCGCAATAGAGGTTTTCTGACAAAAAGTATTACTGGATGCTTTCCAATAAAGCTCAATTGCCACTGCTGCCAATATATTGCATAATAAACATTGTAGTGCACTTTTGTTATATTTCTTGTCAAGTAGGAGAAATCAGACAGCAAGCCATTTAACTCTTTGCTGATTAGAGCTGAAGAAAGCAATTTCTCCAGAAACCACCTACCTTCCTGCCACTGTATTTTCTTAACACTGAAAGTTGTGTTTCTTAGTTGACTTTCCCTGTCTGGATACTGGAAACATTCCCAAGGGTTTTTCAACTTTATTCTTCTGGAATTTTTAATGAGAAATTTGGGTAAAAAAAACCCAAACAAAACAAAAAACAGGAGGAAGAGAAATGACTGAGAATTTTTTTCCATGTGAAGGAGGTCATAAAGGGGTGGACTTCAGCAAATTGCCTCTCTCCCCCTGGAAAATCAAGAGAAATGAGGATATGTATTTGCAATACTTCTATGGAGGTCAAGCAAAAAGAGTGAAGAACCCAGGTCCTCCCTCAGGAGCAGTGTGGGGAAGTCCATCTACTGATGGAAAGAGTCACAGAGGCTGAACACCTAAAGCCTTGTCTCTCCATCTCTGCAAGGTGAAAGAAGTAAAGATTTCTGTGGTTGGCTTGCTTGTCACCTTATGAGATCAGGATAAACCACAGCAACATGGCAAGAAAATAGGTCCATATGAGCAGCTTGAATGGAGATTTTTAAAATTAAAAGAAGCTCGTGGATGTGAGGACAAAATGAAAAGCAAGCCAATCACAGTGACTTGAGATTTTTCAAGTTACCATTTTGACTGGACAGAGGTAACTGTATGTGCTGCACAGCCTTTTCCTCCCGCTCTCAGGAGTAAACTGCATGGAAAGTTTCAGCAGTGGTCAGAGGCATTAGGCAGTCTCCCTGTGTCTGTTAAGGGTATCAGCTTCAAATTTGATCCCTTCTGTTTCATATGTAAAAAGTTATAATTTTAAATTATTTGAGGGATTAAGGAAGACTTTGTATCACAAGTTTCATTTCCTCAGAAGTTTTTGTCCAGCTAGGTAAAAAGCTGGAAATACATGGTGGGTCTCATTATAAAAGGTAACAACAGAAAATAACTTACATCAGCTATTTGGCATTTGAACTCTGAATCAGAAACTAATGCAAGACATTCACAAAAGATAAATGTTGCCCAGAAATTGCACTGATCAATTCATAACATGAACAAAAGATCTGGCAAATCATCTTAGGGAAAAGTAATACCTCAGTGAAGAAGAAGGGGCGAAAAGGTGTGCAAGACATTTTTAAAAATTATTAATATTGAACAAAATTACTGAGCTGAGGAAAAAATTACCAGCTGCTGGAAGAGGAGGCCTGAAGCATCAGTCAGGGGTGCTGGAAGGTCTTTGCTCTGATTAAATTATCCAAGAAAAAGTCAGATGGAGAGTAGAGTTACAGGCTTTTGTTTAATTGCATATTTTGTTACTGTCAGAGACAGGAGGAGATTGATCCTTGCTCCTAGACCCAGGGCTGAGCTGCAGGCCAGACGGGTGTTAGGGACCAAGGTCCCATCTGAGGGGCTGTTTCTCACGCCTTGACCCAATGCACAGAGTTCCTTCCAAAACCCAAGTGCAACGAGGGAATTCCCTTACCATGGCTCTAGCAGATTTTAGGGCAGTCCCCACAGGCAGCCAAGCTGAACAAGGGCCATAGAACTGATTCTTCCAGGTTGTGAGTGCCTTCTCCAAGGAGCTGCATTTTTTCAAGTCCCACTGGTACAAAAGGAGCTCCTACAGTCTCTCCTACACAAACTCCATAATTAGTCCACTTAATAAGCCATAAAAGTCTCTCTGATAAATCAGAAGACTATTTCATAAGAGGGAGTAACTGCTCACTTATAGTGGGCCAGATTCATCCCTGGTGTAATTCAAATGATTTCAGCACAACCACAGGAGGTTTGCACTTGCCACCACAGCCACAATTCAATCCAAAGTGAGTCATAGGTCCATTAATGGGGAAGGATCTATTTTTCTTCTTAACTACTTGAAATGACACTATAAAATGGAAATATTACTTAGTTGTGGTTGTGGTTTTATACTGGGAAGGAAATGAATGATGAATTGTAGCTCCATTTATTGCACTGTATAACTGCTCTGACTCTGAGGTTTGTATGAGAAGAAAAATTAAGCTATCGAAATCCAATTAAAAGGTAAATAAAATAGAAACATAAACCAATGACAGCAAATGATTTTTCCCCTACTGATGAAATCTACTATAGAGTATGTCATGTTATGACATTCATTGGTCAGCGTATCTTAAAAGAGTAATAAATATTGATGATACAGATATATAAAAGGCAGTTTATAGTATAATTTTCCCAAGTGTCTGTGGAAGAAGGGGAGGAGCCAAGTTATGTGGATGGGATAAAACTACAAAGAAGTGAGAAGGAATTTCCAGGCTCTGTGTCTATCAATGGGCAGGGAAATGTGCTGAGTGTATGAAAAGTTGACAGGATGGGACAGGTCTGCTATTTGAAACAATAGTGTAACTAAATTATTTTGAGGGTATCCTCAAAATACCTGCCCTTTAAGCAGGTGTTTTCCTGTAAATGACATGAATTCAGAATGAGAATTAACAACTGAAGATGAGGGGAAAAATTACCTTCAGAAGCAGAAAACTGTGCCTCCCTGATTTTTGTTCTAACAGTTAGCCAAATGTGTGATGCGTGCGGACACATTTGGAACTACTCCTACCTCATTAATTCCAGCAATTTGTTCTAGTGCAGTTACACTTGGACTTTTTTTGGCTGGTTAATAGCAGTTAAAGCCTTTGGTTTATCACACATTTCCACAGCATCAGTGTCTGAGAAGCTGCCACCTGTCAAATCAATTTAAAGATAAGAGCTCTGTTTCATAATGCCAGATGTGTGTTCGTCATTCATATCACTGATGTCGTATGGGTTGCAGAAATGACTACAACTTGCTTGTAATAGCAGAAGTCCTTCTTTCATTGACTGGAGATCAGTATTCAAAACACCACTGAAGGATTCAACCTTGAAATCAGCTGATACACATTTTACCTTCTGATTCATCTGTGCATTGCTACCTCTCTTTTTGTCTGGCTGAAGAGCTGGAAAAAATGGAAAGATTTGGACATTTGTTTCCCTAACCAATAAAAAAACCCAAACAAACCTCTGCAAAGCTTTTCCCAGTATAATACTCCCTTTGTAGTAATCCCTATAAAAAGGCATCCAGGGCAGATGATAAGTCAACAGGCAGGCTTTGAAACATATGACTGTTAAATATCCATGGTTAACTAGATGCCAAGCTAGCAGTATGAAGAGATTTAAAACTATGTAAAAGAAATGCTGACAATACCGCATTCTTACTAATGGAAGAGTTTACTTTAGAAACTCACTTTTGCAGTGTTGGGCTGTGCTGTGAACCACTACAGCTGTTTTTTTTCCCTTCAGTGTGCAGGATGTAATGAATAATGAAACCATTTTTTCTCAGACTAGGGCTGACAGGACTAGCAGAGCACTGGATTAATCTGAAGAAGCAATCAAAACCAAGCAGAGGCTCTAGCAGATGTAGCTTATCAGGGTCTAAATATGAAAATGTTATTGCAGTCCTACTCCTCTGCATTTTGTATTTGTAATGTGTCATATGACATCTTCTATAGCATCAGAAAATGAATATTAGGTCACTGACCAGCAGCCAGAAATTTCCATTTCAGTTAAGTTATATCCAGAGTGAGCTGCAACCTCAGTGAGGCTACATTACTTCAGAGAAAGCTCCACAGAAAATGGGCCAGTACACAGCATGAGTTGATTGAAATGAATGAAATGATTCATTAATTTTTATCAGAGCACAGTGAGAATAGACTATAAGTAACCTAGGGCATTTGCTCTAAAGTAAATAACTATGAATGATGCAGCAGGGCAGAGGTGAACCGTCATGGGCACAGTTCCCATCCCAGGAGCAAACTTGCTGCTCAGTTCCTCCTCTGGTGGTGAGGAGACATGCCATGCCATGGCAGGGGCTGGATGGCTCATTCTTGCAGATGAGATTTTAAAGGAAATTGGACATGCTTGGCTTACATTTTACCCAGTGCTTCCAGGGAAGAACGTGGCAGTCTAGATCCAGTTGGTGCCAGTCCTATGGCTCCCTCCTATTCAAAGTCATGTGTAAACCACAATCTTCTGTAGTATTGCCTACTAATGGCCATAAACACTGCCTCTTTCAACAACATTACTTGATGAACTTTCCGATTAATTTTTTCCTTTAGTAAATCTGGGTACAATACTGTATTTTTGTACAACAAGTTCTGGGAATTATCCCCACCCCAGTATTTTGCTAAACATGGGATTCAAATAATGACCTATTTCAGGAAGTTTCAGAAGCAGTGTTCAGTGAGGTGCTCTTGGAGCCCCTCCAAAACTTTCTGTTTACTCAGTATGCCAACTAGTGTGGTATAATTTATACTCAAAGGACAGTCCACAGTATCTGGGAATACTTGCTTTCCACAAACATAACACTTGCCTTAAGCTTTTTTTAGCTTTTTTTTTTCTTTTTTTTTTTTTTTCCATTCTACTTGTAAATTTGTTATTTTTGGGAGGGAGCAATAGTAGAGAGTTTCTCAAAACCTCTGTCCTTGTGAGACAGTCTGCCATTGCAGATCTGTAATTGGACAATCAGGAAATGTCAAATAACTGTTCTGCCATAAATTAATCATAATATATTAATCTCCAGGGTAACACAGACCAGAGGAAACTTCTGATGTGCTCTGGAAATGAATGAGTGATGTCTCTATCAAGCACCACTAAGGTCTTTGGGCTGAACTGCAAGAATTTAAGTGCAGCAGAGAGATCTTGGAAAAGGTCTCTTGAGCAGAGACAGGCAATCCTGTTACTTCCCAGAGCACCTCTTCTCTCTGCAGAAATAAACAGTAAAGAAGGGTAAATTTAGAAAACAGCAGTATGTTCCAGCAACAAAAAAGGATGGGCCGGGGGGGGAGAGAGAGTTGTGTTTAAAACAGAAGGCAGCTGTCTTATGAAATGTTTCTAGATAGTTATATTTATCCCATGGTTTTCCTTGAGTTGCTGGGACTCATTAAATACAAAAGACACGTTGTCCACATTTGTTATCCAACATTTTCCTCCATGGCTTATTCAATAATGTATATGTACCAAATGCATTAATTAAGATGTCTAATGCTGGAAGAATACCAAGGCAATACAGACTGTACATGATTAACACTCCAGAAACAAGTATCAGGAAAATAAATACCACTGGGAAAACCAAGAAAGTTTCCATTGATTTCCAACAGCTTGAGATCAGGTGGGGAAGTAGCAAGGAACAGTAGCTAGGAGATAGCACCTCCCTGGAGACAGATAAAACCAACACTGGGGCTGGCCACAGCAAAACATTTGACTGTGGTGTTTCATTTAGGAAGCTATATGAAGATAAAGGTTTGTAACTTGGGAAGAAAATTTTGTTCTCTAGAGCTACTTTGTAATTATCTATGTGAGGTCTCACTACTACTTTTAAATATTCAAAGTCTGTGGGTTTTGGATGCATTTGAAAAATAATTTTCCTTTGTCTTTTCCTCTGCTATGATATTTTGTAAAAGCACAGAAGCAATTAGGTCTTAAAATCCACTGTACTGATTTAAAATGAGGACAGGTTTTTCAAAACTGCTGGGCATTGGCCCTGCACTGATCCCACAGGGGTCAGCTTGAAAGCAGGCTGCTGTCAGTGGAGCTGGAATCATGCCAGTCATGGAAAATTTTTTAAAAAGTCTGCTTTGACTGAACACTGAGATGTTGAGGGTGGTCTTTCAGATAGTTGAAATACTGGTGTATTTATTGTTGCAATTCCAATGCCAGATGTTTAGTTTTTCTTACAGCTTAACAGATTTGTTGTGGGGTTTTGTGGGTTTTTTTGTGGTTTTGTTTTTGGTTTTTTGTTGTGGTTTGTTTTTTTTTTAAGAGAGCCAGAAAAGAAACACCCCAACAGCATGTTTTGCTTAAAAGAATGCAGACTTCAGAGCTCACAAGAAGTTCTCAGATAGCTCCAGAGCAGTTAATGAATTCGCTGAACTGCCATCAGTGTGTTGCATGTGAAGCTTTTGTTTTATTCTGCTGTTCATCCTTTCCTTTGTGTTTAGATTTTGAGTGGGTAGCTGACGGTAGATTTTAATTTGGTATAATACATTGGGGTGAGGGTTTGGCAGGTACCTTCCTGAGGACCTTTGCAGTACTGCTTTTCTAGAATTTCTTTTAGCTCTAAAACTGCTTTTACTCTCCCATAGGTGCAACCTCAAAGACATATTGATTACCCCATCAACCCAAAGAAAATTAGAAACATGACACTTGTTTAGGATGCACTTCAGGAAATTTTTCTATCAGTTGCATTTTACATGTTTGGATGCCTTCCTGCAACGGAGAAAGGTTAACACCAATTCTCTCATTTTAAGCTATAAGTTATTTTTATTTTTCTTCTGATGTAATGAAATAAAATTGCAACCTTTATCATATAGCATATGCTATCTCAGCAAAATACTGGACATAAATGACAGCCTTAACTTCAGAGACAATGAATTTTATGGGACTCTACAAGAACAAAAATCCATGCTTTCGGATCCAAGGAAATCAGCAAAACTCCTATCAGCCAGAAATATTGTTATATACAGCAAGATCAAGGACTGCTTCTGCAAGAGATTTATTAGGTTGGGAGAACTGGTTAATAATAATGTTGGTTAATGCAATATCTACTGCTTTTTATGTACTTTAAGTACAGCTGATCATCTTGAGCCTGTAGAGCAGCAACATTTTTCAATTTCTGTTCTGTAATAAAATCAAGGAAATTTTTCATGAGGACTGTTTAAAAATTTTTAACAAAACTATCTTTGTATTAGAATTTGTTTCATTTCAATACATTCTTTTGTTAAAGTTATTTATCTTAAATCAAATTTTCCAGTTTTAAATAAAAAAAAAAACAATCATCACCCACATGCCAAAATATTAACCTTTGCAAAAATCTTAACCTGAAAAAAGTGGATTTGAAACTCCTGGCTTTTAAGAGTTGTTACTTGAATGCTTTATGTCTCTGTGCTCCTTGCAAGTTGAGTTTGGCAGCCAAATGACTTGGGTCACAGCAAATGGCAGCCCAGAGAGGTTGGGAATTTCCTTCGCTGGAGACATTCAAAACCCACCTGGACACGTTCCTGTGTGATGTGCTGTAGGTGACCCTGCGTGGCAGGAGGGTTGGACTAGATGGTCTTTTGAGGTCCCTTCCAACCCCTAAGATTCTGTGATTCTGTGAAATGGTGGCTGCTGGTATTCATGCTGGACCCTGTAGCTTCATCAGGGACAGAGTTGATAATGACTGTGGGAAGCACACTTGAGCTAGGCATCCTCATCAGTAGAAGAGCTCTGGCACATGGACGCTATATGTGCCTTATCGATCTAAAGCTTACAATTTCTAGCTGAAATGTTTTGTCTGGAATGTTGTATTTCATAATAAAACAGTTCAAGAGTATTAGTTTTTTACAAAAAGGCAAACTTCTTCCAGAAAAACAAGTTATTTTCAGTGTACTTGTCTTTCTACCCACTCAAAGCACTCTGAATTATTCAGTGTTTTGCAAGTTCGTGCTTTATATGAACCAATGCAGGTGCTCTTTGAGTGCTGGAAGAAGCCACTTCATGAAGTTACTTTCAGTGATAATCTGTGCAACCAAAACAAAAACTTTGAAACCAGATATCAGGAAAAATAAGTTGTTTTTCATGTTTTTCATTTGGCAACTCATTACATTGTGGCAGATTCTTGCACTGCTAGTAACATTTTCAGTCAAGTGCTGGGACCAGGTCACGGTGTGCCATGTGCAATTGTATACAAAACTGTTCCAAAATCTGACCATCTACATTCTTCCTGTCTTGTTTGGTTAAGGAGGAGCTTTGAAATGCTTTCCCATTGAATGCAATTGTACCCACAGCATGGGAGGTAAATAGCTACAGTTTTGCACAGAGAAAATATAAGCAATTTACATTGTGGAATATCTTGTGCTTTTTCCTTTAAATAACCATGCTCTGAGAGAAACGTCCACCTTAGTCTACTACAAGTATTGTTATTGCTGAGCTCTCCTAGTTACTATGGTAGCTTGAAGCAACCCTAACATAGAAAAAAATCCACTTTATTAGAGGAATGTCCATTGCAGGAGAGAGAGAGGCAAGGGGACGCCAACCTGTGACTCAGGGATAAAAGCCACGGACGGACCTTTGTCTTTCTGTGCATGTGCATGGTCAGCAAGACTTCTGGTTGTCAGAAAAGGAACCCTGCAGTACAAAAATGAAAAGTTCACAGGGGCTGTGGTCTTCCAACAGAAAATGTTGATTTGCTAGAATGTATTTTGAAAAGGAAACAACCCATACTGTGTTGTTTATCTCAAAGCCCTCCATTTCAAGCTTAGCTTCAATATTTTTGTGGTATCATACTAAAGCAGCCAATGTAAAAATGAAGAAAACCTTTCTTCTGAGTAATCTGTCTTTCCACATTAATAAAAAACATTGTGTGTTGAGGACACAGGCAAGAGGACACATGCTTTGAGACAAAAGAGATTCCTGTGTCAGCAGTGCCATGCCTTCCATGCTCCAAAGTCCCCACTGAGATGTTCATGCTGTGCTACCTGGTGCCTGAGGCTCTTCAGAGGACACTAGAACTGCTTTCAAAATTGGTTTTCAGGCTGTGGTTGGGCAAAAACACCTCCTGGCACTGCTACTGAGTGAATGAGCTGATGTGAAAACCCTAATCTGGGAACCGTGTGGGAGACCCCTTCCCTGCTGATAGCTCCAAGCTGTCACAGTCAGACATCAGAGGCCTGCAGCCAGGTCACCCTCCACCTGTGCATCTTGCCTGGGAGCTGGAAAGTGCCCCAGCATGCAGCACTTGCCTCAGGGACCACTTCCCAGTGGACAGCACACAGCTGCAATAGGAATTAGGGCTGGGCATCAAGAAGGCAGGAACAACCTGTTTTCACTTGTGCCCTGTGATAGGACGAGGGGCAATGGATTCAAACTCGAGCACAGGAAGTTCCACCTCAACATGAAGAAGAACTTCTTTACTGTGAGGGTTACAGAGCACTGGAACAGGCTCCCCAAAGAGGCTGTGGACTCTTCTTCTCCGGAGACTTTCAAGATGTCTCTGGATGCCTTTCTGAGTGACCTGCCCTCATTTTTGGTCCTGCTCTGGCAGGGAGGTTTGGACTTGATGATCTTCAGAGGTCCCTTCCAACCCCTAACATTCTGTGATTCTGTGATTCTGTGAATTCCACCCCACTGACTGCACATCCCACTGACTAGAACAAATGAAGGTTTTTCGCACCAATAGGTATCACAACCATGGAAACGTGCACGTTAACCAGAGTCTGGAGCTGTTTTCCTTCCTGCCAGCTACAAGAATGCATCCCACACAGCCATGGTGTACTCTTCACAGCACTAGCATGAGGTTAAAAATTATTATGGTGTCTTCAAAATTTATAGTCGGGGGCATTTGCATGCCTCCAGATTTGTTTTCTTTAGGCATGTTATACAGCCTGTGTATCATCTCCAGTACTAGCTGTTACTTATGTTTGCAAATAGAGCTCCACAAACAACAATACATAAAACACAGAGACAATTTTTAGCACACAGGGAATATAAAATATGCAGGCACTTTCAGGAGACACAGGAGACTAAAATATTGAATTTCCGGCACTTTATGGAGACACCAATCTTTCGTCTACATAAATATTGATTTATAATTATGGCTTGTAGGACATTTTACTAATCTAGAAGTATCTAGTTTTTTACTAATCATAGACTGTGTGGAGTCTGATAGTATAAAACTTTTCCTTACAAAATGTTCTGATTCGAATTCCATACACGTAGAAAAAAATTACGCATTGGAGAGAAACAGTATTTAATTCTACAACAAGGTTTCCTAAAGTTGTCTCACCAGTTTTACATTTCACAGAAAAATTCAGGCCACCTTTAATACAAAGCCACTTAAAAATAACACTGGCTTCATGTGGAGGTTTATTTTTCAGTAAAAAAGCACCTCACATTTGAGTGGGCTGAGCAGAATCAACCGATGTACTCCTACTGAAGGGTATTCACAATATTGACTAAACATTTGGTTTCTTACTGATTTGATTGAATAGAACCTCTATTTTCAATACTTGTTTGGTAGAATGTATAATACATGGTTCTGCTAACCTAAAATACATAATTCTGAACTGTTTAGGTGTCCCAGCAACAGAGCTGGGAACTCTTTGGTTACTGGCCTCACAAACTCCTTCCTCAAAAGGATCCTGCATGAGGCAGGAGGGACACAGCTTCCTACAAGCTTCCCCAGCAGAAGTGCCTGTAAAACCAGAGGATGGTCCCCTCAGAGTATTGCAGGTAACTCATTACACTTTTCTGTCCACCCAAATAGATCTTAATCACCTAACTCTCCCTTCCAGAATTTCTCTAAATCCCACACCCACATTCCCAGAAATCCAATAAAATTATCCAGTAGCCTCACAGTAACTGTGCAATTAAAATTAAGTAATCAGTCTACACCAAAACGGTCTCATATGGTCAAGCTGCCATCTGGGAACATTTCTTCCAGAACACCTTTGGCATCTTAACAGTCTTCCTCAGAAAAGCCTCCAAAAACCCCTTCTAAAGATGAGGGTGAGAACTGAAATTGAGAAAGCTACTTGATATGGAGGAGCACACTCAGTAGATGTGACTTGTATTGTTAGACTCTCCTCCTACTCACCTCATTCAACTCTTGTTCCCCAGGCTACAAACTACCTGTCTCTTCTTCCCCCCTAGGTGACAAGCAGCTTCATTTAACTTTAACTTTCTCTCTCTTGCTTTCCTCTCTCTCTACCATCCTTTCTTCTCTACAAATACCAAATAACTTTTCTTTAAACAAAGGCCTAATTATACCTAGTTAACTTCTGAGCGTTTGTTCTCAGCTTGTATTGAGCTCTGAAAATTGCTGCTTCTATTTCTGAATAAGGGCTTGCATACCTGAAAGTTTGTCTAATATTTCCAGCAACACTAGATGATCCAACAAAACATAACTGCTTCTTCCCACAAACTTTCACTGGCCTATGCATATGCACTGGTGGCTGTGCACCTTTCTCATCCCACCCATCAGGACTTCAAGAGGATACTGTACATTTCAAGTGACCTTCCCAAGCTGGTGTTGGGAAAAAATTAAAGAAAGAGAAGCCAAGTCAAGCCCACACTAGAATGTCTGCACCAAACCTCCTCAGCCAGTGGAATGTGTAGCCATGTTGTCGTGAAGGTGGGATTTCATAATCCCACTCTGCAGTGTTGCAGTCTGTAGCTCTAAATGAGATTCCTTCTTTTCTGCCCTGGGAAATTCAGTTTTCTTTTACCATTTCCTCACCCTGCTCTCTGTTCTTTGGGAAGTGCAGGTTGGTAATAACACCTTTACATTATCCTAGAAATCATGGATTATTTGTGCTCAAATAGCACAGATGAATATGGATATTTACTGGCTCAGAGGAATATTGCAATAGGCTATTCCTTCTCAGCTCGGAGAATTAATGTCCGGGAGCTTCCAGTATCATTCAGCATTAACTCTCATAGCAGAACTCATGTCACACAGATGTTATTTATATTGTTTATTTTCTACTGTGCTATGATCACTCCCTCAAATAAGGCTTACACTGAGTGGTTTGTTTTTTATTAAAAAAAAAACCAAACAACAAAAAGACAACAAAAAAATCAAGTTCCCATAGAACACTGTTTGTTTTTGTTTCGGAGAAAGAGTGCCAAAATCCACGGAATACAATACTCAGAGATTTTTAACAGAGAAGTCAACGAGATCCATCTCAGCTCTGCCTCCAACTCATTAGCTTCCCATCTAGAAAAGCCCAGGGGCTGCTCTGACCTTGGATCGTCTCATCTCTGCTATTGATCCTCTTAGTCCCAACGACTTTCCAGTCAGATACAGATGCTGTGGTCTCAGCTCTGCTCATGTGGACCATGTGTTCATGCATCCTGGGTCTCTCTGCTGCAAACATCACTGTTGCTACACTCCATTTTGGACCTACTGTGAAAGGACGAAGGGAGACCTGTGGGTCAGAAATCCTGCCCCCTGTCAGACAGCTGACAGTCTTTCAGAGATGGTGGCAGACTGCATTTTTCTTTCCTGGAAGAGTAAGGATTCACAAGGTGCTACAAGCTGCCAGATGCTGGGACTGTTCCATACCACTTTTCAGACACACAATTTCATTTACATGTTACCCTGCTGGCCTCCCAAAGGACAGGCAATTAATTCCCCTTGATGAAGCAATACATTTATTTGGTTTTATTAAGAAGCCATAATATTTTTTAAAACAAGACCTATACGCGTTAGGTTTGTCTCAGCACTTCTCTTGCATGTTGCAGCACCAATGCAGGCACCAGTAATCTTCATGACAATTGCTGGTCCACAAAGGGGTGGTGGGTGAGCGATTCCTGTGAGAAAATTAGCCTTGTGTACTCTGGATTGTGGGTTTTTTTTTTTGGTATGCACCAGTCAGACATACTCAAATGATGCAAAACAGAGACTGTCCTATTAAAATACAAGTAAATTTAGCAGCCATTTTTGTGGAGTTCTGCATCTTGGAATTTTGCAAGGTTGCTAAAGACATCCTCATTAAGATCTACATTATCATCCAAGCCCTTTGATGCTGCCTGTGAGGAGGCGGTACCTCAGCCGGAGCTCAGAAAAGACTTGAAATTTAATCACTGCTCCATAGTTTCCTTTTGTGAAACGAACAACTCAGAGGACAAAAAGAGATGAAGTGTCTATGCCGAGCCATCAAAACCAATTGGGGAAGCATCAGAGCTGGCAGAGGAACTGTTTTTTTTCCCCTGCTCCTTTTATCCCTTGCCAAAGCAGGGGACAAACACAGAGGAGAGTCAAAGATGGGACTGCTGAACACCAGGAGTCCTCACAGATGGTGGCAGAGCAATGTGCTGTCCCTGAGTGAAATGGAGCAAAATACCTTGACAAACATTTGTAGCTGCAAATCAGATTAAAATAAAATTAACTCTTTTTTTCACTAAGATATATATTTGATAGTTTCATCATAGTTTATGCCATACTGGGGCTATAGCTGAAACATGCGATGCCTAAAAGCATGAGGCAAGGTTTTACTACAACACTGTATTCCTGTGGCACAGTGTCATAGTGTTTCAGTGAAGAAACATCACCTGAGTAAAATCTACTGGAATACCAGCAATATGAGCATGAGACCTAATTATTGATTACCTTGCACCTTAAAATCCTGAAAGGAGCCATGACATTCTATATTGTGTTGTGCAACCACGTTTGAGGAAACTTTATATCGTTGTATTAAATCACAAGTCAAGATTCTGATTCCTTTGTTCATGCAAACCTTTTCTGGTTTCAGTGAAGTAAGTCTATTTTAAAATTCAAAGACCTTTCTTATTGGGTAGGACTATCCAGAGCTACAAATAAACATACTCCTTCCAAAGCTTCCATATTTTACAGGGTTTTTTCCAATGTCTAAAGAATAGCTGTATTGAATGTGTTTACAAGATGCACGTACCAAAGATGATGGAACATTGGTAGGCAAGGGCTGGAAAGTACAAGGTAAAGGAGGAGGAGGCGGCTGTGACAGCACAGATACATTTCTGCTGCTCTGAGCTGACACCTAGTAGCTGAGATTTTGGGAGATCTACTGAAATAACTTAGCTTTCATATACAATTTTGAGAGTGTTCGTAAGAGGCTTGTCAGGGTCTCAGTGTGGCAGCAGATTCTGTAGCCATCTCTCTTTCCAATCCTCCTCTGCAGCCTCTCCCACTTCACACATTTAAGGGTTCAACCGCCTGTGTTTGTGGTCTGCTCTTCTGCAGTGACGCTGCATAACTAGGCCTTGAGCCAGCCTGCCACTATGGACCTGTGCGGTCATTCGGGCCTTTGGCTGACCTGGTGACAGTTGCTGGAGCTGCTCTGCTCTTTTTCCCTTGGTCCCACAGGGCTGTGACTCTCCTTGTGGGGACCTGGCACCTGCCTTTCCCACTGTCCCTGGCAGTTAGCAGGATGCCTGCCTGGTGGAACAGCTTCATACTGCTGCTCCTGACATCATGTTCTTCTTCTAGCTACTTCTGAGCTTTGCAAAAGTCCACAGCAACCTGGCAAAGAGCTGTAGGGTTTCCCCAGGACGTAGGAAAGATTATTTTCAGGGCAGATTTAAAAGTTGTTTTTACAGATGCCACAAGCTAAGTGGTTAGGATGCCTTTTGTAGTTTCCCCCTGGTTACACAGAAAGACAAGGAGCCTTCGTTCACACATTTAGGAACAGCACAGTCCCAGCAATGAGGCAGTGAGGCACAGCATCACCCTTGAGTAGTCCAGCTGCAGGGGCTCTGCAATGACCACAGCACTGCTGCTGCCCTACATCACTCCCAGAACACAGGTGAGAGGATTCTTTGCCCAAATGGAGAAGCCAGGCAGTTGCTCACTTTGTCACATAACGTGGGAGAATGAACAGTCCACTGAGTGGTCATACAGGGAAGAGGGAGACAAGTAATTTGTCCTTATTAATCTGTGTGCATTAGTACAGGATGGCCAGAGCCACTCACTCCTGTTGCACTGTCGTGCTCTCCTTAAGCAGATGCCTAAAGAAAATTTGCTCAGAAACCTTTTTGGTGCAAGTGCTTTCCTGCTGAGCAGCTGCAACAAAATCACACCTGAACTAAGCATACCTAAGCTGCACTACTGCAAAGAAGATTTTATTTCCCTCCAGAAAAGCTTTCTTTTCCTCCTTCTTTGCAGACTCTTATTTTCTCCTTCTCTGTCAGCTCTCATAGATTTACTTGTTTAATCAGGAGCCCAAACGCCTGAGAGCAGGTGCCTTGACTCCTCAGCTGACTATGAGGCTCAGTGAGCAGCCACATGGCACTGCAGAAATAAAAAGGAAGGAAATCGATATCCCTTTACCCTCAGTGGCCAGACTGCTGATAAATTTTGCCCTGCATTGCAGATGCGATTCAATTATTGCAATGGACCCAATCAGAAATAATTAATGAAGACTTTCTATTGGAAAGAACATCCACCAAACCAGGGCGCTTTTCTTTCTTCTCTTGCTATATTGCTACACTCAGCAGCTTCATAGTTAAGAAGTTGCAAAGACTTAGTTTCCTTAACTTCAACTGCTAATCCCTTTTGATAGGGCAGAGGCACATACAATTAATGTCAGACGATTATGAAGTCATTGTTGGATCTCTGAAATGAAAACTGTAAGAAGAGCCGGGAGCTACAGTTACCAAAGTTACATTACTTAAGTCACCCATTTGCTTGTAGTCGTTAATTTTGCTGCTGGGTAAGATTTGCTTAGTAGACACCTATATCCTTTGTGCCTCTTGCCGCTGCTCAATGATAAAAGTTCGCAATGGGCGAGAGAGTGATAGTGCACTCCATCTCTCATTTTCTGTGTGTTTATCTTCCAGGGAAGCACTGCCTTCAGACACACTCCTGGGTCATTGACCAAGCTAATTCAAAACATCAACTAGATGGCCTGTAATTGCAGCGATTTACATGTAAATGCGAGGCTGTAACTATACCGTTTCCTACCGCAGGTGCACCGCGCGGAGTGCTCAGCCTGAGTCGATGGAGACCTCATCAGTAAGAGTTCATTGGACTCGTTTTGCTCCTTTTGCTGTGTTTTCTGCTTCACAAACACAGTTGTCAAATGAATATAATTACTAGCACAGCGTTTTTTGTTGTTGTTGTGGTTTTTTTGTTTGTTTTTTTTGTTGGTTTTTTTTTTTCCTGTTATGGAGCAAGAGGGTTTCATAAAGGCTTAAAGATCTAACTAAAAGGTCAATTGGTCTAATCAACAATTTGAGTAATACATCTATTATCACACTTCCAATTTAATTACCCAATTAATTATTCCTTCCCCTGGGTTAGAACTGGCATTTCTGTGCACAGAGCATGGCAATTCTCAATAGCCAGGTACACGTTTTAATGTACTTTTATAGCCAAGATAATTTATAGCACAAAACTTCCAAAGGACAGAATGGTTACTTTGTTCTCTGGGCATCAGTCACATCCTCCTTTAGATTAGAAATGTGTATAATGGAACAAGGGGAATAAACATCTAATACAGAAATGGACAAGAGTTGAGATGTATATGTGCTTGCACATCTTTTTGCATGATATTAATAGAAACTAGCAAGAAACATTCTGGCACTGATCTTGGTCACAGTCTGAAATAGTCCCCCTTTTTTTGAATCAGTGAGGTAGCAAGAAGAACAGGGACATGGAGGGAAAGAAATGTTTCAGCAGCAGAAAGTGAAGGAAGGCAACTCTTACATCTTCTCTGTTACTGTAAACCAAACGTCATTAATTTGAAATTATTAAAAAAAAAACAAACCCAAACAACTACATTGAAGATCGCCTGGAGTGACTGAGACAAGATTCTGGCCTATTCTGCTATCAGCTCTTCCAAGAGTCAAATCATGCATTACTTGTTTTCCAGTTTTATACTAATTGCCTTTTCCCACTGAAGCCCATATATTGCTGATATATGGTGCATAGGTTAGCAAGGGTATTTTGTCACTGCTTTTTAATACTGACCTTAAATGTGGTGCAAGCAGGTAAGTAGCAAACTGTTTACAGGTGCAGAACTGAGAGTGTAATTTACCATCCCACTTAATGAGATTTTTGTGGGTATCACCCAAAAGCTTGAGGATATGTATGAAATATGCTTTCACCTACTTCTCAGTCCTTGCCCCAATCAGTGCCTCATCAAATTGAGCTGCCAAGAACAACAGAAAATCCCATTAGGAAGTAAGGCTTCAGAATTTATTAAATACTCTGAGGCACCTGTACAAGCTAGCGCAGAACTTGCAGGGGTTTTCTTCCGCACCAGAGCAAGAGAGGTCCAATGTCAGGCAGCCCTTGCCTTCAGGCCCTGGATTGGAAGGTTTTCTGCTTTCCATAAAACTTCAAAGCCCAAGAAGTGCTGTGGCCTCTAAAGATGCACCAGTAAGAAGAGGGAGGTGCAGGGGAGATTGGCACAGCTGTGTTTTGATATAATGCCACAACCTCGTAACCACACAGGCTACTTCTCCATCCACAGAACAACTTGTGACCAGAGGGCAATGCTGACCTTGACAGTGTGTGCTAGCACTGCTGAGATATTCCTGCAAAGACAGAAAATGTGCTAGAGAGAGGAACTACAGTGAGTTTGTTGTATATGTGGAAGCCCTATTTACTAATCTAAAATTTATAAAAAAATATTTTATATATCTGATTCCACACTGCCTGGCAACATAACAATGCATTACTGACAAAGATAATACAGGTCTGAATCCAATTTATACTGAACAGTTTCACTGTGTTTCCTTACGTGGGTTGTGTTTCATAGCTGTTCCTGGGGATCTCACTGATGCTGGCCCTGCACTGAACTAGGGCATCTGGTGACCTCCAGAGATTCCTTTAGAGCTGAATTATCCTTTGATTGTATGAATCTGTTTGAAACATAAAACAGAAATGCTCACCAAAATGGCAATATCCTCCATAAAAGTAGCTAGCCTTTCCTGGATAAGAGGTATGTTATTTAATACCTTCCCCATTATCAGGTAAACTCATTTGTTTTCAGTTGCATAACATCATTAAAGTTTCAGCATTATACATAGAGATGATGAACTAAATATTTTAGAGAACCTGGGATCAGATCCCATTGACCTTCTCAAACTCCTTCAAGTAATTTATATAAATGAATCTACTTATTATTCATAAAAACAAAATGCCTGAGAAAAATGTAAATGCAGGACTACTACTGAATTTTGCAGCTGAGATCAGAGATAGTCAACTAGGGTCAGAACTAGTAGTTCATCATGCTGCCAAGTCCACTGTAGTGCCTAAACTGCTTCTAATTGTCTCAAAATTATTTTCTTTCTGATCATTTGGGGTAGTACTGGACTTTCATTTAATCAAATGATACTGTACCAGGATAAATGTTGGCCCCCTCACCATGTTTCTGTGCACTAGAGCTGCACACTTACAAACCAACTACACACAAATGTAATAAGTTTAACTGTACTTTTTCTCTAGTCCTAAATGACATGGTGCAGCTATTTTTAATTTCTGTGCAGCAGCAAGTATTTAAACAAGCTACATGTGACCTAGCTTGCATTTTAAAGAGGAAGGATAAGAATAAAAAATGGTAAAATCTGCACAGTGCTAGACACACAGACTGTGAGGCTGGAATTGGGGCATCCCACATCTTGGCCTTGTTCTCACCCTCCTCCACTGCCATCCATGGAAGACTGACATCTTTTAGGGAAAGAGTTTTCATGTCAGCCCTTAGAGGTATATCCACAACTTAAAAATAGCTTAGGATGCCTTCCTTTCTTTCATCTAACTAGAAAATTAAAGGTGTAATGGGGAGGGGAAGAAAGAGAGAGAGGACTGCCTTTCCAGGACACAAATCAGGGTGGTCAGTGATGTCCTGAAATTCCCTCAAGAGCAACTTGTCTTTTCACGGTCCATGGAGAGATCCCGCAGATTCCTGTCCCTCCAAGCTCACCTTCTGATGGAGCTTTGGAAATACCACCAAGTAAAACTCTGAGCTGAATAAAATGGCACTTCAGTGAGGCAAGACAGAGAAACATGACCTCTTTTGTGTTCCTGAGTCTATTTTAGAGTTATGTTGATCTTTACAAGAACCCTGACTTAATAACATAAAAGATACTGGGTCAGAGAGAGAGCACTTTCTAGAAAGGATAGAAAGTAGGTAAGGCCCTTGGAAAAGTCATCAACCATTAAATTGAAATGCCACCATTAGCCCATAGTAAATGGCTAAACAAGGTGTTATTATTGGTAACACAGACATTGTAGAAGAAAGGAGAAGGAAACAGAACTAATAATTTCTTCTCTGCTAAAAGTGAGATGCTTTTAGAGAGGAGCTATCCATTTCCACCAGTCAGCTGGAAGTTGCTTTTATTTTCCATCTCCATTTTATAACTTCTTAACGGAAAAAAATGCAAATAAATTCATTTTAAAAGTTTCAGTGAAATTAGCTACACCTACTCATCAGCTTAGGTTTTTAGATGCTGAACATGCATATCTGTTTTTTTTCCTCACATACTTTATGTCTCCTTTCCTTTCCATGTCTCATACTCCCTCTCGGCAAACTAACCATTGCTAAAAGGAGAGATGTAACTCAGTGGCACAGAACAAGCTGTGTTGAAATGGTTTTGAGACTCTGAGCATACCCATTACTAAATGGATATTTCTAGAAGCCAGCACAATCTGTCTCAGTCTGTTGTTGTGCTTCACAACTCAGAAATTAAAAAGTGCTGATTTTACATTTTCTTTGACTGGCTCAATTTCTGGATGTTAAGTAAATACCTTTATCTTGATAAGTGGACAAGATCCCATTTTGTGAATAAACTGATTCTAGAAAATAGGCCTAGAAGGGGTCTCTTGAAGTATCAAGTCCATATCGCACTTTCTAACTCCAGGCAACATTACATACAATGTCGATGCAAGTCAGCTCCATTTAAAACCATGTATGTAAGGGTGCAAAGGCCCCAGAAGCTGAGGTCGAGAAACCCAAAGCTTTGCATATTAATCCACAACTATATTTTTAAAAGGTGTTCAGCTATAGAGACAAATCCTTCCTCTTTTTTTTACCTTCCTATGTGTGAGTCCTATTACTGACAAAGTTTTCCCTCTCCAGCTATCTGCTCTGTCTTGATCCATGCCTTAAGCTGGTCCACTCTGTGCAGCAGAGGCAGGCTCTGAGAAAATGAAGAACCCCAACATGTATTTGCATGAGCAAAGAGCAGAGATGCAGGATGTTTGCCTCGGTATCATCCTCTTGGCAGCTTCTAATTATGGATCACTTGACCAGGCAACTTTAACTCCCTTTTACTGGAATATATTAAGTGTAATTACTATCCATACTGCACTAGAAAGGTTTCTAGAGCAACTGGAAAGAAAGGGTTTGAATGACTGGACTTTTTTTTTTTTTTTTTCCTGAAAAACATCTGGTAAAATTTGGGCTGCAACACAAGGATCAGAGGTTATTTTGAAGCTTCCACTCTGTCTAAAGTTGAAAAGCAAACAGGACCGAAAACCTTCTGAACTCCAGCTTTATGCTGTTACAGACACCAATTAAAATAAATAAATAATGATAATCTAGCAGGTCCAGCAGTCACAGCAGCAGTTCTGGGTGGTGCACAGTGGAAGGCATCTTATAGCACTACCCTTCATTTTTGGTCAAACCAGCTTCCTGCAGCTGGAGTAGAAGACTGTGATCCATGAGCTTCATGCAGGGGTTAGTACTGGCAGTGGTGTTACCTTTGCAACACACTTGAGCCCTGTTGAGGATGGGAGCCTTCTAGATCTGTTCTCTGGGCTGAATAAGGATTTAGGGAGTACACAAAGGGGAAAAGGTTCCCTGACCTCTGGTCCCTCTGCAGCACTCAAGAACCAATGACACTCTCCCAGAAGTCTTGTTTCACCCTGACATACATAGCATGCATACATACATGGAGGCATATATATGTGTGTGTGTGTGTATATATATATATATATATATATATATATATATGCAGCACCTAATGCTCTCAGCTTGTACTGGAAATAAATTATTTCTGTAAGATGTCACTGAGATCTTTAGGGGAGAGAGTTTGATTTTTCCTATGTTAATTTAATCCAAAGAGTACAGAAAGAGATGCTGAGGGTGGAGAATTTCCTCTTAATTTCCCCAGAGTCACTGAAGTAAAGTAAGTGAAGGAGAACACTTTAAAATTCCTTGTCTCTCTGTACTGCAAGTTATAATTGTTGTGGATCTTTTTAATCACGTTAATTCCTTTGTCTGTACAGTGATTGAAAATTGTTAACTTATAATTATTACATCTTTTTATTCTCTAATTAAAAAGTTAACTGCCATGGGTAAGTGCCAAGTAACATCTGAATGCTATACATTTTCACATCCTCTGGCATTTGCAAAACTGAGCCAATCAGAGTCAAAACGCACAGCACTTCTCAGGCTTTGAAAGGTTTAGGGAATTTGGCGCAAACTGAGAGTGGCTTTCTTTACACCAAAGTTAAGGACACAAATTTGAGTTGGATCTTTCAAAATTCTTTGGCCAGAGTGAAGAATCGACACTTATATTTTGGTAGGTTGTTGGTTTTTTTTTAAGACGGATGACTCACACTGTACAGTAAGTCATGTCATGCAACTCTCCAGAGGGAAGACTAATTTTTTTCAAATTATATTTTATATTTTTGTGACATTGACAGCAATAAGATTTTGTTGGAAACATTGACTCATTTCTCTTTCATGGGAACAAAGATTAGATTGTAACAGAGGCCTTAAGGCCCAGATCTTCAAAGGTATTTTGTAGCTGAACTGCCCACTGCTGTTAACTTCTCAATTAAAAGGTAAAAAAATTCATATTAATTGGAGTTAAGCCTGTGGAAACTGCCTTTTCCCTACATTTACATTTTTTTTTACTTGGGCAAATTAGCTGATATGTATGAATGACCAGTCACACATCATACAGTATCTAGGGCTATGCTTGTTAAATCTATTACTATCAAGAAGCAAAACAAAGCCTATAATTACAGCATGTTCTCTGTAATCAGGGTCATGTTCCAGATCCCCTTCTATTTTCCAGTATTCAAAGGCACACATCTTTCTGGAATGAAAGCTTCCCATTTGAAATCAACATCCTTGATTTCAGCTGCAATACAAACTTCTTTTTTTTTTTTTTTCCCCCCCAGAAAGTTTGTGTGAAATTTTTCCTTCTCTTTAAAAATTATAGAGTGTAAAACCAGCAAGAGGCCTAGGATTCACTTCACTGTACTGATCTCAAGTGCTGGAAAAATTCAGTTTTTGCAGTAAAAATTCAAATATATTCTACCACACAGGTCTTGCAGAGAAGAGCCACCTTCAGTCCCCTTACACAGGTGAAACAAACACCTTGGAAGTCTAGAATGCTTTCTGCTTCAGGATCCAGCTTAGATGTTCTCCTCTCTGCTGAGCCTTTTGGGTAAGTGGGAGTAAAAGGCAGTAAAAATGTAGTCATATGTCAGCAGGCAAGATTGAACACATAGCAAGTGTACACATAATGAATAAGAAGGTGCTATTTTAATAGCCAATTTTCAGAATATAACAGCTCTTGAAAATAGATTAGCTTAGAACATTTTCTCTATTTAGAAGCATCACTACTCAGCTGTGCACTTAAGGAAAAGGCGAGTTTTGGAGCACCTTTAAGTTAAAGGATTGCCATAGGTCAGAAAGTCTGCCAGCAAAGGGATACAATAAAACTAAACCCTGCCATCAGACAGCAGGGATTTCCACCCCCCTCCACTTCTCCCATTAGCTAATCTGGGCAGCTCATTCCTCAAAATGCCAGCTCATATTAGTCCAGAGCAGAGGCACTGAACTTGGGATGTCCTGCAGAGGGCACAGGGCTAAGCGCCATGGGACCTCTGGGCTTCCCCAGATGCAGCTCAAGTGTGCTCTGCAGTGTGCCTTCCTTGAAAGCTGTGACCTCCTCAAAAAACACCCACAAAACAAAACAAAGCAAAACAAAAACAAACAGAAAAATAAAAACATGTTTTGTTCCCCTGCTGAATCGAGTGTAAAGAGCATTCTCTGCTAACATGCTCCTCTGTGCACAGTGGAGTACAGACTGGATTATCACCATGAGATTTTCTGCTTGAATTTGACACATTTATTTTGATGATGAAGAGTAAGATCAATAGCACTCCTATCAGTGCCAATGGGAACTGAAAATATTTCTCTCAGCAGTCTGTATCACTTACCATGTGATTGTGAGCCCTTTGGTCAGAAACACCCCTTTAATAATTTGTCTTAGCATTGTGCCTTGTACCGATAATCTGACAGACCAATGGCACTCCTGTCAGAATACAGATACTGATGCAATGTCCCTACAATCACTTTTCACTGAAAAATGCTGCCACATAACTCAAAGCTTCTTCGAGGACTAAACTTCATTGTATTTACTTTGGGTTCTTACACCGTAATGACATTCCTGAAGTTGCAGAACAAACTGCCACTCATCCAACAAACACTTACCATGCTTATTTCCAATTTGGTCCATTCACAACAAGATGTGGGACAAGTAATGTCAATTTAAAAAGTGCCAGACGTCAGTGGAGGTCCTGGGAATATTAGTATAATGCAAGAGGACCAAATATAATATTTTAAATGGGTTTTCCCCTCTTGTGTTATGACCAATAACCTGCAGAAGCCTCAAAAAACTACAAACAAAGCAAACAAACAAAAGCCCCATGGAAGCCTGATTCAGGCTTCATAGTAATAAAAAATAGAATCTGCAATATTGAGATCCCTAGTTGTGAACAGCAGGATTAATATTTAAGCTATAGATATAAATCATACACCCATACATTTAATGACATTATTCTTCTCCAAACACCTTATGCTGTGACCTCTTTTTAAATGAAACTATGCATATCTGTAAACTTGGAACAGGCTCATGTTGAAGAAAATAAAATACTACTTGAATAATGTCACAAATTGGAAATACACCACTGCGTTTAACAGGGCAAAGGAAAGTTCTCCTCCTGCTGCTGGATCAATGATGTATGGGTTCATGTAAGGCTGCCACCCCTCTACTGCCCTGTGAGACTGTGATGCCAGATATCTTCACTGAAATTCATGACCTTGGAAGTCCCAGTGGCTGGCTTGCACTTGTCATTACATCAGTGATGAAAGAGAACTGCACTGGCTCTTACCTTGTCAGGATGCAGCAAGTTTCTCCAGAACAAGGATAAATAATGATTTAGCATTATATTCTTGTCCAGAAGCCAGGGCAGCAAGTTTCTGAGATGGCACTGTAATATGTTTATCAGTCCAAGTAAACAGATATGAATGGGTTTACAAATACAGGCAGGTCAGATTTTGCCAAAGCTGGGAGCCCAAGCAAAATAAAATGGAGCGCTCTTCCTTCCTTTTCAGAGACAATTCACCACCTTCTCTGGCTGAGGTCTCCAGTGACCATCTTCAACTCATGCCCTCAACTTCCTCTGCTTTCCTAGCACCCCGAAGGAAGCAGGAGGCAAACCACATCTTCCACTTTCCTGCGATCAACCACGCCCCAGCATTTGTCACCCTCCACATTTCTCCCCCTTGTGCCTCATACCCCACATCCACAGCCCTTTGCAGGCCCTGAGAAAAAGTCTCTCCACATCTTTCTTATAAGCCTCTTTTAAGTATTGAAAGGCTGTAGTAAGGTCTCCCCAGAGCCTTCTCTTCTCCAGGCTGAACAACCCCAACTCTCTCAGCCTGTCTCCATAGCAGAGGTGCTACAGCCCTCTGATCATCTTTGTGGTTCTTCTCTGAGCCCATGCTAACAGCTTCACAACATTTTTATGCTGGGGACCCCAGAGCTGGACACAGTACTCCAGGTGGGCTCTCAGGAGAGTGGAGTAGAGGAGGAGAATCACTTCCCTCAACCTGCTGGCCACACTTTTTTTGATGCAGCCCAGGGTACAGTTGGCTTTCTGGACTGCAAGTGCACACTGCAGTCTCATGTCCAGTTTTTCATCCACCTGTACCCGCAAGCCCTTCTCCACAGGACTGCTCTCAATGTCTTCATCCCCCAGCCTGTATTGCTACTGGGGGTTGCCCTGACCTAGGTGCAGGAACTCACACTTGGCCTTGTTGGACTTCATGAGGTTCACATGGGCCCACTGTCAAGATCCCTCTGGATGGCAACTCTTCTTCAAGCAAATCTTTAGAAATCGCCATTCAGACAGTTCCTTACCCATCTCACTGCCCATCCATCAAACCCATGCTTTATATTTTTCCAATTTAGCAGCAAAGATGTTGTGGGGGACCATATCATTTGAGAAGCTTAAATTTTAGTTGAGGCTCTGGTTGTTTTTTATTTCATCATATCCATTTGATCTTCTGTAAGAAATAAAGGTAATACAGAGTTTATAAAATAGGTATTATTATTTACTTAATGGTGCATAACAACTGCCATAGAGAATTTATATTTCACAGGTAATTGAATGGATAGATTGTGACAGCTCTTCTGAGGATGCTCTGGTCTACAGAGAGCATGCACAGACAGTATATGTGTCCTAAATATCCTAGTAGAATATTGCTCAAAACAGTTAAGTGAATGAGATTAAAGTAATTTCAGGATATTTATTTTATTTTTAAAAGGCAAACCAGCATGAGGAACAATAAAGACCATTTGCTAGCAAAATCTGAAAAAGTCTTGTTGCAAGTTATACAAATGTTTTTATGTTATGTACTGCTCAAACAAGTGGACACATCACAGAAGATACAGAAAGAAAAAGGCCCTGTCTCAATGAACTTACACTTTAAACCCTGATTCCACAAAGATTTCCCTTTTTGTTTTAGCACACAGTAATATACAATCTGCCCACATTTCAATTACTACAAGATATCTAGTCCAAGCCCTGAAAGCTACATATAATCTTCCTCCTGTGAATTATCCATGGTTTTCACAGAAATTGTTTGTACAGGCCCCACTTTTATTTCAGACTAGATCTAGCAAGCGGAGGAATCCTTCTGCAAACATGAAGCAAAACACTAAGAAGAAAAGTTTAATAATCTGTAATAATGAAGCATCGCTCCAGACAATGTGTACATTTTGATGATTCTGTTAGTCTTTTATTAAAATGAAGATGAACATTACTGATGCCCTCTTAGGATTCAGAAACTGGCTGAAATAAGGCTTTTTCTCCCTTTTCAACTTCATCTTAAAATAAATTAAATAATTCCTCCAGCTGCTACCCCATCTTGTCAAAAGTGAACAATCGGAACTAGAAGCTGTTTATTAAAATAAAGCATAATGAAAACACTGAGATCTTGAATCATAGTGCACCACATAGCCAGTCATTTAAATGCCACAAAATCAGCTGATACTTGCAGATCAACCAACCTACTTGCAACAACCCACAATAGAAGCATTCAAACTAAATGCCACCTAGAAAGACATGGGAGAAGCGAACATATTACTAAACTGGTCAATAAACACTAGCTGTTTATTTATGCAAAAAAATATGATAGCATTTTGACTTAAGTAGGCTTAGATTCAGAAAAGTGGAGATTTCACACTTAGCCTAGCACTGCTACTGATTTCTTCAGAACAGCTCTCCAGCAGCCACCTCCTGAAGACCAAAACACTCTAGAGGCAGCTTGCCAACCTCTTCTCACCAAAATTTAAAAAGATCCTGAACCAGATGTTGCTTGAGAATAGAGGAAGGGTACAGAAACAGAAACCTTGTTAATAACAAAAATGGTAACAGCGAGGAGTGGAAATGGTAGACTGATATATCATGAACAGCATAGAAATGTGAAGGTCGGTTCTTTAGCAGTACAAAAGTGCATCTCTTCTAAGAACAGCTGCTGTCTCTCATAATGAAGCCCTAAAATGGCACAAAAATAATACAAGGTTCAGTATTTTTATGTTTATGTTGGCCTGTTACCAGCTAACTTAAAATCAGTTCAAATTAAAGCAGCAGCAAATATCTGATGAAAAATGCTGATGTAGCCATGATTTGCATCTGAACCTTTGCTAGTAACAGCCACCTGACAAGAATCCATACTTTTACATAAAGTTTGGTGCTATGACCAGCACCCTCATTTCCCCACCAGCATTTTTAAAAGCAGAGCCGAACACCAGTCATTTCCATGCATTCAAAGCATGCTGGCAATATAGTAGGTTGTATGTAGACCTGAGCAGACAGAAGTGCCTCCTAGATCCTAAGTGAGGCAGCAAATTCTTGAGAAACATAAGACTTTCTTCTTAGCTTTTCCCCCCATGATTTCTCATGGTTTGTCCCTCAGAGGGCTGCACGCTGTGTGGGCTGACCTTAGTTACCTTTCCTTTTGGCCTTCTGCTGTCTCAGTATTCACCATCAACTGCTGTCTTTCTGCAGAGTTCACACTCTGGTATAAGGCATTTCACATTAAGGCATCTAAGTGCTCAGTTTTTGGAAGAAGAAAATAGTGTAAAAAATTCAAACTGTTCATTTGAATTTACTGCTGAGAAGTTGGCTAGGTGCCTCTTCTTGTGTGGGACACTTCTACTTTGTACATAACAAAGCAAACATCATGCTTTTACTAATCAGTAATATGGCTCACTAAGTTTTATCACAAGAATGTAAACCAACAGTATCAATCAATCCTTATTTTTGGTATTGTTAATTAAATGCTTTGATATCATATCACATTTTATTTGTGCCAACATATTTACAGACAGGACCTAGTTAGGGAAGTAGAAAGACCAGATGAAACAAGTTCTTGGAGCTATTACTAAGAAATACCAGTTTTTAGCTGTCTCTTCCTTTCTTCCTTTTGGAAAATAATGAAATAAGCACGCATCAAGCTCTCATATCAGACATAGAGAGAGAAAAGCTAGAAAGCACTTCTGCATTCTTTTAGATAGGATAATAGATAATAGCCTGAGGAGTTAAAGTGGCTGTTCAGCATACAGCTAGTTTTCTTTGTGCTTTACCAAAATCCTCCCACTCTTAGCAGAGATCGAGGACTACTGACATTATACCTGTGTTCTGGTTTAAATATTAAAGGTGAAGCCCCAAAAAAACAGAGGATAGGATTGCTTTCTATTACCCCCTCTCCACCTTCCCAAGGGAAGATAGAAGGGAAATAAGGAAGAGAGACTTAAACTTTAAAAATTAAAATTAAAAACAAATTTACTATATCACAAGGAAAAAGGGTAAAACATTGAGGGCAGAACATAAGTATTTATATACAAATATACAAAACAAATCTTTACAATCACAGGGATATGGGAAAGGCAAGGTTGCTCCAGGGGAGAGGTTCACAGCTCCTCACAGCACCTGATGCAGCTGGATTCTGGAGCGGGCACATGGGAAGCCGAAGGAACCCAGCAGCAGATTGAGGAGGGTGAAAGGAGCAGGAAGGAAGAAGAGAAAGGCTTCTGGCTCTCCTGGCTTTTATAGATTGTGACAGGAAGTGTGTGGGAATACTGACCCTTTTCTTTCAGGGTCCTAAGGACCCTCTCTCTCTATAGGTGTCCAACACCATGCCGGGGTCTCCCAAACCATAACAAATCTCTAAAGGGGAAAAACCACTACTGAGCTGTCATTTGTTTCAACGTCACGCTGCAGCACTTCAGCTTGCTGCAGATTGGCCGCAGCTCACTGAGGCAGCCTCAACCTGCCAAACTTTGGAATAGTAAGCATGATTATATCTCTGTTCTCTCAAATGCCTTTCTGTCATTTCTTACCTTGGGAAAATCTAACCAGCCCTCTCAAACACTCGCAAAGCAGACACCTGACCAGGATCAGAGACAGGCTCAATACTCACTTCCCTGCTGTTTCTGTAATATTCTATAATAGCGTTCTCACTTTTTTGGTTAATATCTCCAACTGGGAGTGTGTTGAATTCAAACGAGACACTTGTGTCTTATTGACTCCTCAATTTTAACTCAATCCCTTTAAACTTGTTTATCTCAATTTATCATGAGTATCCTTGTGTGCCCCTGCTCCTTTAAATAAACCATAGTTAAATTCGTTAAAGCAGATAATAGTTTTACCTTTTAATTTCGATACGGGAGGGAGGTAATTAGTGGAGCTGTGACACTTGGATACCCAGCATATCCATGCTGGCCCCAACTCAGGGCGGACATGCATTAATTCTTTGGTAATTTGCCTTAATCACCCGGACCAGGGGCCGGCCGCTGCAATCAAGGCAGGTGTCAGAAACTCCTGATTGTCAGGAAGGGTGCGCCCTTGAAAGTCAAACCACCTCCTCCTGTACTACATGTGTAGTACATGTGACCCACTCATATTGGCTCAAGCTTCCGAGTAGTTCGTGCTGTCATTTCTGTTTTTTTCTGGGTTTTTGGGTTTTTTGTTTGTTTGTTTGTTTTTAAAGTTACACCCTCCCTGCCCCCCTGGTTGACCTCAGGTGACCCCACCCAGCCCTTCAGCAGGGCAGTTTGAGCTCAGGTAAGCCCTCCTGTGTGTGGGGTATCAACCTCCACAAAAGATATGCCTCTTACTCAAACTGACTGAGGTAACAGATGGAGTAAAAATGGCAGCGGCGCTGCAGGGGGGCTGTGACTGGGACTCACCAATTAAGGACAGAGACAGCCAGCCTACCTTGTTATAACTGCAGCCAGGACCCAGCCTTTGTGGGGAAAACGGCAATATTGTTACAACTCTTCATCAGAAATTGCATATGGTCTAATACTGTAGGAGTTGAGTGAAGGACCAATCAAAACCTGTGGGTCACCTTGCAAAAGGCTATAGAAAAGGAAGGAAAAGCTGCTGAGAGGGTAGAAGGATGCTGCTGCAGCAAAGAGTGTTGCTGTTATCATGGGGTGCTGGTGCCAGAAGAAAGAAGGAAAGGTGAGTAAAATAAAGAGCTGAAATTACTACTCTCTGAGCCCACAACAGGCTGTGGCTCTGCTGCCAGACCTTGGCTGGGAGGGAGAAGACGGCTTGACGGTCTCCTCACCTCCCCAGCAATCCTAAGACCATCGCGCTCTTGCCGTTACCACTGTCTTGGCTGCACATCAGGGATCATAAGGTTAATTTACTCCGTAATTCCCTATTATTCTATGCCTACTGTGCTTCTCTCACCCCCGGGTTACTGTAATTAGCCTCTCACTATCACGCATATCATCTACCCCAAAAGGGGGAACACATCGGGTCCCAGCCCACTATCTGTAATAGTTTTCTTCTTCTTTCATCCTTTTGCATCTCTATATGTTAAACACACACCCATACACACTCACATATAAAAGCCCTAAGACAAACTCACCCCTCACCTGTCTCTGTTAACTCCTGGTGCATCCCAGGCTTTCCCTCTTCTTCTAAGGCTGTTAAAAATGAAAGGTTCAATTGATTTCACTGGAACTGTTTCTCTGTGTGTGTGTGCGCCTGTGTCTGTGCTGTGCTTCTGGTCTAGAGTTCCCAGTGTAAGCAAGCTGATCCCAATCTAGGGATGGACCCATTTGATAAAATATCCTGGTTGTTCACACTCTGACCCAGGTTTCGGCTTGGGCAGACCGGATCATGACACTGGGCCCCCTGGTTGACCTCAGGTAGCCCCTCCTGGGCCCCCTGGTTGACCCAAGGTGATGCCACTGGGCCCCCAGTAGATCTCAGGTGACCCCACTGGGCTCTCCAGCACAGGTGTTTGACCTCAGGGTCCTCCCAGAACACACATCTGCGGTTGCAATGCCGGCGGAACTTCCTTATCCTCAGACGGAGAAGCCCTGCCAGCTCTTGCTGGGGAGAAATGCTGGAAGGAATGCACAGCCAGATGGGGGCTAGGCAGGCGTTCAGGCGGGAGCAGACTGGAAGCTGTGGCAGCAGTGACCGCAACGGGAGGGTTCCTTGTGCCCCTCTGTCATTGCACATCTCCTGATGGGTGGTACAGGAAGGTGAAGCTGCATTGTCTGTGCCTCTGCAACACAACGGGGAAAGGCGTTTTCCAGAAAGGTCTCACAAGGTTTATGTCACTGTCTCTTTTCAAGCTGGCCCCGCACATAGGGCTCTCTCAGAGTAATCTGAACCTATGTTTCTTCACAGATACATGAGTCAGAGCATCCGAATGTGTATTGCCAAATATAGTAATTGTGCTCCATCAAAACATAGGCGCTGGATTGTAGCAGCACACTTTCCGAAGTTTTAATTATTCTTTCAGAAAAATAATCAAAAGGACTCTTTCCCACGCGTCTGTGGAAGCAGCTGAGTGAAGAAACGCCAAATATTTCAACAGAAACGGCAGTGAGCCTCACACGGTGACTTGCTGAGCTCCCCGTCCATGGAGAGCGAAGCGCGGTGGTAGAGAGAGCCTGGGAACTCGGACTGCTTAACCCATGCTGCAGGCGTTCATCGGCGTTCTCAGGCTACCGCCAGCACACACGGCCGGAGGGGCAGCTCGCAGCCCCGAGTGAGGCGGCGGGCCCCACTCCCGGCTCCCAGACAGCCGCCTCTCTCGGGGACGGCCTTTGCCGTCTGCCCCGGGACCCCCCCCGGAGGGGCGCGCCCCTCGCGCCGGGCCTCCGAGGAAAAGCAGCGCTTGCTCCCGGACCTCGCACCCCCGCTTCCTGAGCACCGGCGTGCCGCCGGGGGTCCTGCGGCAGGACCCCGGCCCGGCCTCTGGACCGAGAGGGACGCAGGGGAGGCGGCGGGATCCCCCCGCCATGCGCGGGGAGCCGGGGACCCGCCGGGCCCCGCCACCCGCCGCCGCCGCCAGGGGGCGCCGCTCCCTCTCGGATGGGGGAGCGGGGGGCTCGCGCGGCGGGCGCGGCGCTGATTGGCTGGCGCGGGCCCGGCGGGGCGCGGGGCGCCGCTTCTTAAGGGGCGTCGCGAGGCGGCGGGAGAGCAGCAGCTGTGCTGGGCGGGCTGCCGCGAGCCGGGACGCGCGCGCGCCATGAGCGAGGTGAGCGGCCGTTGGTCGCGCGGGGAGCGCCCGGGGTTGGGGGGGGGGAACCGCTGGGGGGGTGAGCTGGGCTGAGCTGTGCTGGGCATGGCTGGGCTGAGCTGGGCATTGCTGAGCATGGCTGGGCTGGGCTGAGCATGGCTGGGCTGGGCTGAGCTGAGCAGGGCTGGGCTGAGCTGAGCAGGGCTGGGCTGAGCTGAGCTGAGCAGGGCTGGGCTGAGCTGAGCTGAGCAGGGCTGGGCTGAGCTGAGCTGAGCAGGGCTGGGCTGAGCTGAGCTGAGCAGGGCTGGGCTGAGCTGAGCTGAGCAGGGCTGGGCTGAGCTGAGCTGAGCTGAGCAGGGCTGGGCTGAGCAGGGCTGGGCTGAGCTGGGCTGAGCTGAGCTGAGCAGGGCTGGGCTGAGCTGAGCTGAGCAGGGCTGGGCTGGGCTGAGCTGAGCAGGGCTGGGCTGAGCTGAGCAGGGCTGGGCTGAGCTGAGCTGAGCAGGGCTGGGCTGAGCTGAGCTGAGCAGGGCTGAGCTGAGCTGAGCAGGGCTGGGCTGAGCTGAGCAGGGCTGGGCTGAGCTGAGCAGGGCTGGGCTGAGCTGAGCAGGGCTGGGCTGAGCTGAGCAGGGCTGGGCTGGGCATGGCTGGGCTGGGCATGGCTGGGCATGGCTGGGCTGGGCATGGCTGGGCTGGGCATGGCTGGGCTGGGCTGGGCTGGGCTGGGCTGGGCTGGGCATGGCTGGGCTGGGCTGGGCTGGGCTGGGCTGGGCTGGGCATGGCTGGGCTGGGCTGGGCTGAGCATGGCTGGGCTGGGCTGGGCTGGGCATGGCTGGGCATGGCTGGGCTGTGCTGGGCTGACCCGCAGGGCTGGTGGACCTGAGAGGTGTCTCTTTGCTGGGTGGGGTGTCTGAAATACGTGGCTTTGGTCTTTTGATAAGCAGGTGTGTGTGCTCCTTCAAAGCATAACACCAGGCGACGTGTTTGTTTTTTTTTTTTTGCCCTTGAAGGAGTACGTGCGCCAGTGGGAAATAATTTATTTTTTAAAAAAGCCCCTAGTAATCGGAAGATGCGCTTAATGCTTTGTTGTGCAGACATAGTACCTGGTGCGGAAGTTATCTGCTGGAGCTCACGGGGAAAAAAATGCCCTGTTTGTAGTTGGATGCTCATGTAAACTTTATAAATAGTGTGCTGGGAAGCACTGCAATTAAGGAAAAAATGTAAATAGTGCCAAACATTAAGGATGACTTGTACTCTTGTAAATAAATAAAGCTGAAAATCGTCACTTGTGGGGTTTTTTTTGTGTTGTGTTTTTTTTTTTTTTTAGTGGAAAAGTTATCTGAGGCAAACTAGTATTTTTGTTAAGTGTTGTCAGGCACGATGACTGCTTGACCGTGCAGTTGGCCAGATGCTGGGCAGGTTCATCTGGCAGATCTTGCATTCCCTAGTGCAACTCTTTATTTGAGAATCAGTAAAGATACCTGTATTTGTGCCTGATCCAACACCTTTTTTTGAAGGCTGTTTCCTTTTATAAAAGACCTCCTGCTTCATTAAGGAAGGGCATTCCTTAGCAGCAAGAGTAAAATTAAGAGTGACACCAGCTAAGTTTTGACGAGGTATTGTGCAGGTGTTAATGCTGTTGTGCCTTCAGATTATGTGTAAACCTGAGACAGAGCAATGTAGTAGCGTGGTCTCTGGCTCAGGGATTTATGAGGAGAAGTTTGTATCTTGGCCTGCAGGTCAGGTCAAATGGGAAGAGCAGAGGAAACTGGGCAGTTCAGGTGTAACGCATCAGGCTTCCCGTGACCTCTCTTTGGCTGCTGCCTGTGTTTGTATCAGCTGGACAGAGTTTGTGCAGTGTGGGGTTTTTTGCAGTCACTGTCGCTTTGCCACCCAAGCTAGCTGAAGTGCTCTATGAGATGCATTGATGTTATTCTACTCCTTAGTGTTCAGGGGAAAATCTTGGGCAATGCTGCTGTACTTACTGTAACTGTGCAAGGCATTCTTTTGGTATAGCTCTGTGCTGGGATGTGTTTCCTCAGTCATTACCCCTTCATAGTTTGAATTAGATTGCTTGCCTTGTGGATTTTAAAAGCCCTGATGAAAATCAGGGTCATCTATAATACCAGCATAGTTCTTTATTCCTAATACACTTCCTTGTGCCTTCCCACAGCAGCATTCCTAGTGAACTCCCTGGGCTGGAAATGGCATCTTTCTCTTGCATAGCACTAAGCCCAATACATGTGACACTTAGCACTGCACTCATTGTCTTCAGTGCTACTGTCATTCAACTGACAATATTGGAAATCTTATCACAAAGCTTCCTTGCTGTTACTTGCCTATCAGTTCTTACTCAAATGATTATTATTTTTTTTTCCAAAATGTAGACAAAAGCAACTAGACCACTACAAACCACTTCACTGCAAGACTCTTGTTAAAAAAAGAGGCAAAAAAAGATTTGGAGAAAGCAAATTCCTTAGATATATCCATTTGCTGTATTTGGGTGGGAGTCTTGCTGGATTTCACTTATAATGCTATAACTGAAAATATTTTTATTTTGTTTTAATCTGCCGGAAAATCTGAGGAGAGTGAGATTGAAAAGAGGCTCATCTAGAGCCATCAAAAGATTATCCCAAATAGAATAGCGTTGGGAGGGTGGAAAGGTTTTTTTGCTTTACATTAACAATCGTCAGGATTTGAATGGAGCTTGAAATGTGGTTGCGGAAATGTCCAGAGAGAGTTTTCATATCCCTCAAATTATTTGCTGAGACTTTGTGTGGATTCCTTACTGATTGAAGCAAAATTAACTTATTTCCTGTTTATGAGCTGTGATTACCAGTCTCCTGGTGGAGAAAGCTGAACATGAAGCAGCCATTCATCTGGCTAAAGTACTTTCTATGTTTTAGCAGCAGACTTTTTTTTTTCAGGATGGATAGAGAATTTTTCTAAAGAGAAACCCTACACTTATTTGTCTGCAATATTTTGTCTGAAAATGCATTTAAAATGCTCTGTCTGCTGGACAGAGCTCTGTCCCTGTAGTAACTGATTACAGGGAACTCGAGGCATAAGAGTTTACCTAGTAGCATCACGAAACCTTGTTAGTGCTTCCTGCTGCTTGGTTTTGGTGGCGTTTAGATAGACTTAGCTGTATGGGGACCTTCTCACTATGTAACAAAAATAACTTTTAGGTGTTGAAGTAGCTTTGAAAATCTGTCCTTAAATGACTGAGGAGCCTTTTTTTTTATGTATGCAGGTGTTTATTTTTAATGACCCTAGAGGGAAGGGTCATGCTGGAAAACATCAGCTACTGTCAGTGAACCCCTATGAGATGCAGCCCTTCTTCCATTAAAGGTCTCTGGTCACACAGGATGAGTGGGGGAAGCAAACCTGGGTAATGGATTCATTGAATACTGCTACGTCACTATTCACAGCCAGCAGTTTTACCAGTGAGCCTCTAAACTCATAACTGGCACAAACTTGACTCACCACAGGGAATCCTTTCATCTTATCAGTTGTTTAACTATCTGACATGTTGCAGATGATGTCTGGTCATGGTAACAGTATTCCCCTGGCATGGAGGTTCACAAGAAGCATTTCATCACACATATTCACAACAGTCACTGTCATTCATGCCTCCTGTTTTGAATGGTTCTGACCGTTGTCAGGAATTGGGTCTGGATTTGGGAAGAAGTGCACCTAAGCAGGGCGGTGTAACAGCCTTGCATGCTGTTCCTGTGGTTTCTTAATCACCAGTGTAAGGAGTCAGAGTTTAAAATAGCATTTGCAGAGATTGCCTTGTTGAATGCATTTGTTTCCTTTGGATATTAAAGGTTCAGGGTGCTGTTGCTGGGGTAGGGGAGGAGTTCAGGTTGAAAGTATTGTTTAGCTGACTGACTTTGGGAGGGCCATTCAGGAAAACTACCTCATAAGCTCACACACCTGAGGCAACTTTGATTTTTGGACCTTGCATTGGAAGGGTCTTGCACGATGTGCAAGCAGCAGAGAAGTGCTGTACTGATTGCCAGGCTGCAGATGTCCACCAGCTAAGGTGGGATTTGAGCCAGCAGCTTTATATATTTCAGGAGCAGCCCAGCTGCCAGACAGTTGCAAGAACATTCTAGCTTTCCTTTTGAAACAAGTGTCAACCAACCAAGCACATGACATTCATAAGACAGAAGAGGTGGGCTGTTGGGGGTTTGCCTCTGTACAAAGAACACTTGGTCTTGCTTCTTCCTTGAGCTAGAGCAAGCTTTTACTCTTTGCCTTGTGTTGCCATGGGGCTCTTGAATCCTGTAGCAACTGTTATGTTGGCATCTACCTTCAAAAGGATCAGGAAGGGTCCTTCCAACTTGTAATAGGGGTGTGTGCAGAGCATTCATGGGGAATGCGAGAAGGGACATGTCTATGCCAGGACAGCCTTCTGAGGGGACAACTCTCTGGATTGGCAGATGAGGAGCTGCACAGCCCTATGTCATCTGCCAGTCTGTGAAGAGGTGTCCTGGCAAATAGGTGTCCTGGCAGCAAGTTGTCTGCCATGGAATGTCCTGCGGTCCTATGGAGAGCTGTTGGCAGAGAGTTGTTCTAGACCCTAGAACCTGAACATGTCTCTCTCACTCTGGACAAGTATGGTCACCAGGAGGCTGCTAGAAAGGAGTGGAGGACAGCAAAGTGGGAAATATTAGGTACACATGGAGGCTTCTCCCTGATACTGTAGCTGCTTCAGGTAGTTATATGGGAAAACTGGGATTCTTCCAGGGGTTGCTCTCCTGAATTCAGTTGAATCTGTTCCACTGAAATGGTATTTAGCATCTTAGAATCAGATGTATTTAAATGCTGCAGTGAGTTGTACACCAATAACCCTGATAATACTAAATCAAAGAACTGGTGTTTGTAGCAGGGAAAGATGCCATATTTGTTTAAAGGAGTGCCTGTTCTCGTGTGGTGCTTGCAGTCCTGGGCAGTGTTTGAGCCTGTCAGTTGTCATAGGGGAGCCATTCCGGATGCGCTTTTCAGATACTGTCCATAACCCTGTCTGTTAACTGTTTGCCTCATTGAGGGGATACCCACAATAGGTACAGAACTGTATGGATCTAAAAAGAACATGATAGCGTGAAGGAGGAAGTTCTGCAGCTGTTATTGGGTGGGGGTGGGACAGATAAGGCACATGAACATCAGCTTTTAATTTTAACTCTCATCTGTTTATTAACTGAGTGGTAAATTGCAGCTCAAAAGAGGAGGAAGAAGGGAGAACAAGTTTTAGATCTGTCATTTTTCCCACTCCTTTCATCAGTGTGGTTTCAGTGCGATCAAGCATCTTTTAAAATAGCACTTAGAAGTGATCTTGGAAATTGATCTTAATTTTGTGAACCTGGCAGATATACTGTTTAGAAAGAAGCATACCAGTTTTCTTGTGACGGATAGAATGCCAACAGCTTCAAGCAACTCAGCACTTCAATAAAGGACAGTTAGCTTTAATAGATGCTTCAGGTGCCATGTTTCCCTGTAAAAGAGTAACTTAAAGCAAAAACTCCTGCATTTGTAAAACAAGAAAACTCCAACCTTTATACTGCAATCCTTGATAATGGAATATTAATTGCAGGTTGCAAAGACACATTGTTTTCTATTCCAATATCCCTACATTAGCAATGTATTGGTAAGTCTGTAAGAGTCATCTTTCAACACTTTCTACAAAACCTAGATCCTGCTCATGATGAAGTGTGATGTGCAAGTAGCAGCTAACTTCAACAGGAATAGTGGTGGCCTTTTCATCAAAGGTTGCTGGGTGTTGTTTTTTAATTGATTTGAATAAAATATTATTTCTAAGCCATTATTTTCTATTGTCTGTCTTGCTTTACTTTAGGGATGACTTGAAAAATATTGCAGTGTTTGTTTCACCTCTTCTCTGTAACTTTGCTACAGAAGAACTTGTAACATTGTGGCTAGGCCTAGCTCCTGGGTATGCAAATCATGAGGCACCTGCTTCTTGGATGAAGAGGATGAGGAGAAGCCTGTATGCGTCGGAGGAAAGCTATGCCTTTCTTCAGCCTGTCAGTTGCAACAGAGCCTTAAAGTCACTGAGCCATGTAACACTTTATTCTGTGCCGGGCATAGGATCTTCTAATTAAGATGAATAACACATATTCCCCCTTTTTCTTAGGAAAAGATGTTTTGTTTCTTCAGTTATTTCTGTGTTTGGTTTCTAAATAAAAAAGACACTGCAGATAAGCAGAAACTAAGTCAAATCATAACTAACAATTTTTTTTCCACTTCTTGCTCTTCGTTTAATTAAAAAAGTAAGTATTCTCTTATGGAAAGAGGTTGAGCAGAAAGGCTGTCTTTCTTTTAATAGGAAAATGGATGGCAATCTTGATGGAATAAGTTCAGAGCAAGCAACTGCAGAAGAGTTACAATTGGGAAACATTAATAATGACAGTATTTAGGGTCACAATTTATCCCCACTCCCCATACCTGCTCCCTCTGAGACCAGACTAATCAACTCATAGGTAAGCTGGGTAAATGTCACGTAGACCAGGTCTTTGGTGCTGTCTCATTTGATCAATCCATACCAAGTGGGATATAGCCTTATGTATGCACTAACATGGAATTTGGAGAAAGAAGCATGAATTTAGTCTGAGAATAAATGAAAATTTTCTGCCTACATCCCTTGAGTATTAGTTACAGCTGAACTGTCTTTCTACTTAGAGAAGTATTATTTTACAGAAGCTGAATGTTCTTAAATTATCACCTTGGTTTATAGTGCATGAAACATGACCCGAAACAGTGGCATAGCTGATATTGAGTACTGTGACAGATGCTGGAGATCTCTTTTGTTAAAGCTGAAAGTAAGAAAGAAAGGGTGTGTGAGGGGGAAACCAAACCACCTATGAAAGGCGGTGTTCTTCTTGCCTGATTTCGGAGATTACAAAGATTTCTGGGCTGATACAGCAAGCTGATAATGGTGGCACCAGATATGAGGGCTTCAGATTTTCTTGTGTGGAGAGACAGAGCTATAACTGTCAAATGTATGGAAGCATCTTTAATACAGAGTCTTAGTTTCCAAATGCCTGACAAAAAGATCTGAGCTTTTCTGTCTGCAGCCCTACTTGGTGCTCCTCAGCTAGCAGGTTTGATTCTAACTGTGCTGTGGATCCAGCCGATTGGTGCCTGCAGGACTGAAAGCAAGCTGCAATAGCAGAACCAGAGAAACATGAATCAGATTTTCAAGTTATAATGGTTTAAACTCAGAAGGGACATGTGCTGCTGTGCACTTGAGCAGGGCAAAGTTGTGTTGGATCACAGTGCAACAGCAGAGTCCTGAAAGTGAAGGAGAGAGACCTGTAGGGATCCTGACTAGCTGTACAACACTGGTGTAGATGTATTTGTAGGGATTATAGTTGCACCTTTTCTGGGAATGATGGAGCATGGATCAGGAATAGCCAAGCTAGCACTGACCAGGGCTATCCCTGGAAGCAGGACAATTCCATGTTAGGCTAAAGCTGGTTAATCATGACAAGTGTTAGCAGGCTCTTCTGGAATGAATCACTGAGACAGCTGGAACAGTCCTGTCAAGTCAGTATCTCCAGTAGGAACTAGTAGGATTGCATGCAAGAAGCAATTTTGCACAGAGTATGCCTTAGTTTTGTAATGGGGTGGAGGAGAACTTTCAAGGAAAATGGGGATCTGCACACCTTCAGAATCACTGAAGAGAGTGCTGGAAAGCAGACAGTACCTATTGCTAATGTCTAGGGATGCTTTGCATATTTGTGTCCTCTGTGACCTTCAGTGTAAGCTTTGCTACCCCGCAGGTACTGCTGGTCAGGGCACCTAGCTGTTAATCTGCCTTGGTGATGCTTTGTTCTTTATAAATCTAACACTAGAGGGATTGCCAGACACTGAAACAGTAGTTGGCAGCTTTCTGACTACAGAAGATACATTTTAAGGAATGTGGGCATGTTTTTATAGACATCATAGCACTTTTCCACAAATAGGTTGGCTTTAGTGAATTGATATTTCTGACCTAGATGTATTTAACTGATCTGTCCTAACCAGTGCAACTACTTACATGCTGCTGTACCTTTGCCTGTCTACTGAGAATCTGTGCATATTTCAGGAAAGCCCTCAATAGGCTGTAGAGTGAGGTTAGATTGATCAGAGGAAATTATGTCCTATTCTGTGAGGGGCTAGGGGAGCTGGGCTTTGCATGTCCAAGGCAGACTTCTCTTTAAAAGGGACCAAATAGTTTCAAACAAAGTGAGTGCAGATTTCACCAGACAGTTACATGATCTAGTGAAGGAGAGAAGCCTGCCTGAGAAACTGGAGAGTAGTGTCTAGCTAAATGTGAAATACATTTGAAAGTGCTAAAGTCCAAATTTAGGTGAGGCAGTAGAGGACAGGCACAGAAACAGAAAAATAATTCTCATAAAAATGACCAGCATGTCTTTAATTTGAATTATAGGGCTTTTCATTCCCTAAATTGAATGTTTCAAGTCATGGGATTCTTACTCTCTACTTTTCTCTTGCAGAATATGCTTTTCTTTCAAACCTTCAGAATGACATTTTTATTTTAAGATACTGAATACTTTGGATGTTGACTTTTTAAAGTGTGTAATTTTAACTCTAACTGAAATACTCTGAGATTTTTTTTTAACTTGAGATACTGTGTGGTGGCCAGGAGAAAAACCTGAATAAAATTGAAATCTGATTCCTTGAATCCCAAACATATATTAGTAAAGTGTGAGTTAAGAGGGAGACAGGAGTTGGCAACTGCTACAAATTAGAAGCATTCAACTTGGTAGAAGGGAGGAGTAGGAAAAGTGTATTAGGCAAGAGAGGATAGCTAGACAGGCAGCTTTCTACGGATGACGTGGAAAAAGATGTGGCTTCATAGCTCCTTCATACATATCACTGCCCCACTGAGATCTGACGGATATGCTCTTACCACCAGAAAGAGAGCAAGCATGTTGTTGGCTTGGTACATTTAAAATGCGTGTGCCAACACACATGTGCTGCAATTTAAGCAGGGCAGCCAAATGCCTAAGGCAGACCAGATTCATGCCAATTTTTAGTTGCCAGTCAGACCTGACTAGCTAATCACTTCTGTTCAGCATGTTATGCAAGCTGCTGGACAGCACTCATAACCAAGCCAAGTTGAATGAACCTCTCAAGTAAGATTACAGGGCACCCTCTTCGTTTCACAGGGCTTTTAGTCTGAGTGTTGCCTTGTATTATTTGCTTGGACTAAGTCTGGTGCATTTCTATCCTGGAACTGGACTTATGGGGTGGATATGCAGATGCAGAAACACTGGTAGTAAGGTATCTAGCATTAGTGTTGTAAACTGCAAAAAAAGAAAAAGAACAAAGTTGCAGGTTATCTGAATTCTAGCAGTATTTTTTATGGTCATGCCATTTAAACCTTTGAATAGATGCTTTTGCCTGACTCCATCCAGTATGTCAGGCAGCACTCAGCTGGATCTAAGTGAGTGTTATCTGCTTTTTGCATGAAACTTCTAAGGAACTTATTTTCAGTCTAGACATGGGATGGGTATGATCAATTTTTAATGAAATGAATGCATGACTGTTTTCTGGAGGAGCATATTAAGATCTTTTTTAATGGCATTGAATGATAGTTTGCCATGAGCATATGTGTGAATGAGGTGAAAAGTGTCTAGTTGAGTAACATTTTTCTTTCAGTTCATATGCAAGACACAAAGTGCAGAATGGAGCCTGCTACATAATGGGAGACTGAAGGCAGAAGGAATGATTGATGACTACTTGGAGTGGGGAAACTTGCAAGGTTTCACTGAACTTGCAGAGGAAGATAGTTCTGGCTGGAGGGAGAGTGTCTGAAACAATGTGGGGGAGTTTTGGCTGAATCTGCTTGACCCTATATCCCATGGATTTTCCCATTGCTAGGGCACTTCAGGAACTGTACAGCATTTAGTCTTAGGACAGGTAACCTGGTGGGTCTGTCCTGGGACCAGGGACCCTGGAAACTACCTACAGCTGCTCAGTGAAATAGGCTTTAATCTAGGCTTTAATCAGATATGTGGAAATCCCTCTTTTTTGGCCAGCTCTTGGTCAAAGTGACCTGGCTTTCCTTCTGCTTGCTGTATGTGAGTGTATGTGATTGCTGTCTCTGGTTCCTGGCAATCAAGGTGACCTTGTCTATCATCCTGCCCATTTTCCTTTTTAGTATGTCAGGATTGTTTCTACTTGCTTGGCTGCTGTTAAGACTCAAAGTACCAAGACAGCTTTGCTCTGTACTGCATCACACTTCAAACACAGCAGCTCCTCCAAAGTCTCAGCGGGTCAGTTCTAATACAGACTTGAACAATGCAGGACAAATCCTCTGTCAAGCGAGACTCCATTTCAAGACAGCTTCAGCAGCCAATCCAGGGTTCCCCTGTACAAATCTCATGGCATTGAGCCAGAGATAACAGGTTTGCGTCATTTCTCTGTGCAGTCCCTGGGCAGGGTGTGTTGCCAAGGCTGCAGCATCCTCTGACTCTAGTGATTCCCCTGCTACTGGAATAGCCATAAAGAAGTTACTGTCATAACTGCAGATGGCTGGGGGGCTGCTTGGAGTTGCTCTCTGTGACCAGACTGGCTGCCTGGGGCTTTGAGGAATAGAGTGAGGCATAAACAGTCTTGCCACTTCCTCTTGCTGTTGTCTTGAAAGTCAAAAGGCTTTGCCTTAGGGTGAGGATAGAAAGTTCCTTTGCATGACAATGTGAAACTGCCATGATTAATACCTTTTAAAAACCTGGCTGACCAGTTACTAGTGCAGTGTGACAGACTGTAATAACATCTGTTTGCCTTTGAAATGTGTAAGGAAATAAAAAGAAAGCGAGAACAATTTTTGTTAATTGTACAACTGGAAATAAATCCAAAAAAGCTGACAAAAAAATGCCAGAATTATTGTAATCTGGGAAGAAGCAGCCTGTTTTACTAACGATAGCCAATATCATCAGATATGAGGCAATTTGTCAGTGCAGATTGTTGCCATTAATAACCCAAGCTGTCCCTTGCAGACAGCCTCTAACTCAATTACAGCTGGGTTAGTAGCTCAGCAAATTAAATTACCCTAAACTTCAGAAGAGTTTGGGAGAATGAAATATAAAGTAAATATTTATTATAAGAACACCATCCATATTCGGTTATATTATGCCTGGGCAAGGATCCATCCCCTTAATTGGTTTAGGGCACTCTTCCTGTCTGGGGATGCTGATATTAAAGGCTACCCAAGATACCATCAGAATCCAAATTCTGTTTCCAGATTCCCAAGGTTCTGACTTTCTCTTAATCAGATGCCACACTCAGTTGCCATCAACTGTCTGTATTAGCTGTGCAGGTGGCCAGCGCTTATCATTCAGGCTGCATAGATGTACCAGTGTTGCTCCATGTTTTGTTCCATTGCAAAGTAAAGGTTGCTAGGAGGTAATGCTACATCCCATGGAGACAGAGCATGCTATGTTTCGTGATATGAAGCCCTGACTTAACTCAGATTTTCAGTTCCCAGAACAAAATTGCAGTGCCTCCTCCCCACGGTACTGTCTGTTGCCTGTTCGGTTGCCATTGTACAACTGTGTGTTGATCAGAGATGTCAACTATACCACTGAAATGATCAACAGAAACAATGATTGTTTTCACCACAGCTCTGCTGAAGGCTTATTTTTATCTTGAATAATTTCAATGCTTCTATTTTCTGTTTGACCTTGCAAACAATTGTATCCAGACTAATGAGGCCTTGGGGATAGGAAGGTGTGGCTGGATTGGGCTAGACTGGGAAGTAGGAGTTCTTAAGGCATGTTTCCTGCCCAAATATGCCCTTTCTTGAACTGTAGTGCCAGGGCTGATGCTACTGAAAGATAAGAATTAGCAGGAGAGAAAAGAAGGAAGGGATCACCATAAGAAACTATTTTTATTTTTATGGCATCTATCTTAATCTATTTTTATGTAATTGAAATATACCTCTTCAGTCACCTTGGTATTTCCTCTTTATCAATTTCCAGTGTAATTAGGATAAGGGCAGTATCATTCATGTCCAAATGAGAGCTGAGGTAATTTTTTGGCAATTGGTGTGAGAAGACTTACTCTGATTATACTCTTTTGCCCTTTGCTAAACAAAACTTAACATGCAATTTAGAGAAATTCCGCAGTACCGCACTGAGGTTTCAGCTCTACTCATATGAGTAATTCTTCTGAATTGAAGGCAGCTCCTCGTCCGCATATTAGTTACCCCTATAAATAAACCTTGCTGGATGGAATCCTCAATTTCCCGCAGAAAAAAGATGGATTACTTCTCTTGGCTGGCATGGTAATTAACAGGATTTGGGAAATACATTCTTGCAACTGCTTTCAAAATTCACTTCAAAGATTCCATTAATCCCTGCCTCAGAAAAATGAAATTAAAAATTACAATGTCTTTGGAAAAATATCTGCTTAATGTTTTAATTCAAAATATGCTAATAACCTAAATATTAAGCAAGCTACTGTTTGTGCTAATTATGTTGATTACATTTGGTGTTGGCATAAATATTCTGTTTAGAGCATTATATTGAAGCTGAATACAAAATCAGCAGGTTGTCACTGTGCTGATTTATAAATTACATCTCAGCATTGGAAAAAGTGGGGCACAGTGAAAGTTATTCTCTATGCTGTTAAGATATTTCAAAACAGCACTGAAAGTGGGTTTTTATCCCAGACAGTGATTCTCTGCCTGTTTTCATCAGGTGCCTCCTTATTTAACCTGAAAATATGCTGGGTGCTGAAACTCTGTGTACACTCAAAAGTGCCTCTTCTGAGGACTTACCTGAAGCCAAAAGCTGTCTGGATGAAAGTGATCGACTTCCATCACACCTCTTAAATTGAGGCAAATGCCATAATTCTGCTAACACTGCTGTGATTATGGCACTTTGTCCATTGGGTAGAGTATGCATTTTGCATAGCCATGTAACTGGCTGTGCAAATACGTGTTTAACATGAACACTAACCACATTGCAAACAAAACCCAGGAGCAGAGGCTGCAACCCTGTCTTCCAGCTACCCTGAGAAGCCTCAGCTTCAAGGTTATGCCTTCAGTTCCCATTGCTTTTTCTTTTCCAGGTTGTTAAGTAGATCAACAGGAGGGCCAGGACATTCCACCAGCATGCCTCCTTGTGCTAGCTCATGGGAATTGTGGGTACACCATGAGTAAACAACATGTAAACCTGTACATCCTCCTTCCTGGGGAAATGCAGAAAATAGTACTTATGCAGTCAACTTGGTAAATGGTCTGCTTTTCACAGTCTGCATCTTGTATGCACAGCTCTTCCTTGAATAGAGTGCTTTCCTTTTGTATTTGAAAGTAGCATCTGAGACTTAATTTGCACCAGTGTAAATGACTGTCAAAGATGCAATGGTACAAATGCTGAGGTCCAAGTTGTGTCCTTTATAGAAAGATGAAAAGAAATTGTGAAGAGGTTGTATCTTGCCCAAATAATTTCAATACCAAGAGCTAGGTACTGGTCCACAGTGTCTAGAAGAAAAATAATCTGTAGTTATTCACAGCCTTGTTGTTAATTTCTGACAAATATTACTGTGGTGTCTAGGATGACACGTGTACACGCTTATGTGCCTTCAGTGACTACAAAAGTAATAGAAAACCAGTGCTGGTCACTGTGCCAACTTTTAGCCATTGCAGTTTCAATCCCATCAGTTCATCTCGGCCCACTCAATGAGTTTTAATTTATTGAAATAGCTATAGGAGAGCCTTAATAAAATTAAGGACAATGAAGAGCTAGTCAAGTAGAAACCTGCTTGACCCATGAAGATTATTACAAAAATCGTTGGAGCACCAGGGATCGTTAAGTTTTGACAGCCAGTATTGCAAGATGGATTCTGGCACTCTTGCTCTGGCAATATTATGCTGCCCTGGCAACACAAGGCAGCCAGAAAACTGACTACAGAAAACTCACTTTGTGTAAAGGAGCATAAAGAGAAGGTGCTACACAGGAGAAAGTAGAGGCTGTATCCTGGAGAACTGAGATCCCAGGGTGAGAACAGTGAGGGAAAAGTGTTAGTCTTCAGAAAGTCACTTCTACCAGAAATTTATCATAGAATGGTCATAACCATGAGTGAACTGCTTTGTAATGAAGCATGGGTTGGTAAATATTTTCCCTTTCTGTCAGGTGCCCAGAAAATGTGTCTGCTACTTCTGTTTTAGATATCATTGTCAGATTTACTCATCATTCAGTCAAAATATTGGCTAGATGTTCTGTATGTGATGCAATTACCTTAAATGTGGGCTTTGAAGGACACTTTCATCTCATAAATAGTACTATGTCTATAAAAACATGGGAAAAGCAGGAAGTTAAAAAGGAGGTACAAATGGATCTGTGAGGAAAACTTTACTTATGTAGCTTCTAATGCAATTTTTATAACTATATTGAAGCTTCTCTCTGGGATTCTTCAGTTCTGTCTGCACATGTTTTTAGGTGACTAGCTGTTACCGAGGTGAATGAAACTTACGTGATAGAAGTTGGTTTGGGATTTACCATCTAGCTACATTGCAGCTCAGTTTTGAAGACTTAGAAGAGAACGAGTTAAATGGCAGAATTTGTGCATGGCTTGTCAGTGGTACACCTTATCTCTCCCAGATGTCCATCTTCATGCTTTTGATATGTAATTCCAAAAAATAGTGATAAATTTCCAGTTCTGTTATTTAGGGGCCAGGTATCCTTGGCAGCTTCAGTAAACAGAAATATTTATGTCACAGCAGCATCATTTTTCCTGTTCCTAAGTTTTTTATCTTAAACATGGTGATATGTTTTGTCCTTTTTAGCAAAGTATTTAGCCAGTTGTGGTTAAGAATAATGTTTTTAATACTTCAGTGTGTGAAATGCAGAATGCTATAGTTTCAAGTCAATGCATGACATTGGAAAGAGGTGGTCAAACAGACTGAAACAGAAATCTCCAGTAAAGAAGACTAACAGATTGAAATCCTGAATTGTACAGAGTGTATGTACTCATACCAGGTCATAGCTGCCTTTACTTAAATTCTGAATCTTCATTTAGTTTTGGACATACAGCTTGTGTACTTCATTAGAGCAGGAACGAAAAGCAGTTGCAAAATTCCTGTTGATTTCAGTAGGCTCAGGATATCATCTCATCACATAATTATTTTCAAGTGGCATGTACACACAGCATATTGCTCTACTGGCAAAAGCTGATGTTTCCCTCAATGCCCACTGTTTGTTTTTAAATTGAATGCTATATTTCTGCAAATTTATGGCTGGTGTTAGAAAGCATGAAAAACTCTGGATTCTTGGAACCAGAGGAGTTGACTGTAATATGTCTGGACAGGAGGTACATGGAAAAGGAGGATATGCAAAATATGTTTTGTGTATGTCCTACATTTGATATGGTCTTCTGTATTTTTAATCCAAATTTCTCAAATTCATTCTTTAGTATGTAGGAAGTGTGTATGCTAGTGTAATGTCCTCAAAATTCCATCTAGGGGAAACTAAGAAACACTATGAACCTCAGGCATTAACAGTTGTATAGTAAATATGCTTTGGGATCTCCTTAGGCTTATAGTCTAACAAACCTCAACTGGAGCTTACTTGAGTAGTCTAAAACTCTTGGTACCTTCAAAGAACAACCAACACCAGGTAATAATCAGCCTGTAAGAACTTTTTTTCTTACACTGTTCCTGGATAAGGTCAAACCTAATCTGAGGAGCTGTATAGAAAGTATTTAGTCCTGAAAAACAGCAGGTAGAAATGGCTGGATCTCCTGGTCATCCTGTGGTTGACTAGGAAGCTTTCTGTATTTGGAAACACGGAAAGTCCTGAAGCAGATATTTACAGTGATATTTTGATTTGGAGAAAGGTTATACATTTTATAAACTTGTAAAATGTCTTTTTCAGTACTTTTATTTATTTATTTTAAGGCTAAAGCACCTGAACTCTTGAATTAAAGCGAAAGGCTATGAACAAAATGAGGTGCTGATAAAATAGTTTGATTCAATTTATATCTCTTACAAAGAAAATTTCATATGGAGAACAGATGGTAGTGCATAATAAAGACTTGCTTGGCACAGAGCTGGCTGACCCACAGCAATATATGCATTGTACCTACATGTATTTCTTTCTGTCATATGTAATGCCTTTTGTTAGAGATGGACCTGGTAGCAATACAAGGATTAAGAAAAGTTTAGGATATGCCATCTTCACTGCTATTCCTCTTGTTAACGAGTACAGAACATCCTAATGACATTTCATATGTGTAAATGAAGTTATTTTTTGCTCTGCGTCAAGTCTATATTGACTTTCTGCTACTCAGTTTACAAAAACTTTCCAATGTTTCTGTTCTTTTAATTCCAGGATGCTCTTTCATTCTCTGATTTAGAAATAAAATACTTTTGAAATCTGCAGCCAGTGCTTTACTGAGATACAGCCTGCTGTACCTTGTTGGCCCTGCAATGAGATGAAGTAGAAAAATGTTATTACTGTAACAGCCCATTGGTCAGAGAACTTTCTGGCAGTTTCATGTCCCTGATCTTGGACTTTCTGTGGCTCACTGAAAAACAAACAACCCCTCTGCCCCCAGTAATTCTGTAATCAACACCTGGCTACAATCCCTAGCACTGAGGTGCTAATTGGAAGCATAACTGAAAAGGTCAGGCTATTTCAAGACAAGAACAGAATATAAGATTAAAGGCAAAAACTAGGCTTGGGGGTGCAGGAGGACCTAGAAGAATGAGTAGAAAAGCTGCTGCAATAATATTCTTCTTGAAAAGTCCTCTGGGTTGCAAATTCACTTTTGACCTTAGTAGGTACACCTAGGGGACTAATTTAGTACAGTTTTTCATACTGGATTAACTAACTGCTGTGTATAGCACTGAGAATTTAACAGGAAAGTAAACCGGTTCTTACTGGGATTTTGGGCATATGGCAGTAGTCCTTTTTCTTTCCTCTTCTGAAAAATAGGGAGTGACTTTGATTTTGGAGACATTTTAATGATGTGCCTTTGATGTTCTGTAAAACCACTGAGTTAAAAATTAATATAGCCTCAAGCAGCCATAAACTATGTTTCCTCCTACGCAACATGGCAACAAAATTGTTTATCCTGTTTTATGGTATAATGATTATGGGTTTGCACTCATGTTCATTTTGGCTCTGATGTTTCTTCAATGCTTTATACAATGCTTCTGTCCTAGTGCTTGCTGTAGAAAATCCTGGGGAATTTTTGAAGCAATCTTTGAATGAAGGAAGCTGGTTACAAGTTATGGGAAATAGAAAGCAACAGACTGGTTTTATCTTTTAAAATATGGTCAACAATTTGGGGATTTTCTGCTTAAAAAAACACCCTAAAATTGGTTTTGTTTTTTCTCTTATTTCATTGATTTTAATTTGATCTGTAGCATCTGAGGGCAGCATCTGTTATACTGGTTCTTGGATGGCTTTCATCCATTGTTACTTGAAAATACCCACAGTAACTCCTCCAGCTCCTCCTTGTGCTTAGCCCTGTTGTACTCTGAAAGCCGTTAAGAGCTAAGCTTTGTTTTACAGGCTGTGCTAGCACCTTGAAAGTTGGTGTAAGAAGCAAATAGCTCCAGCTGCAATAATGCCATCATCTTGAAAATGTTTTTAAAAAATCCACCACATGCATTGAAATAAAAGGCTAAAGATTTCCAAGCAATTGAGGAACCAATAAGGAGAGGTGCTCTGCTGGATCTTGTCCTTACCAACAAGGAAGGGCTGGTGAGGGATGTTAAGCTCAAGGGCAGCCTTGGTTGCAGTGACCACAAAATGGTGGAGTTCAAGATCCTTAGGGCAGCAAGGAGGGCTCACAGCAAGCTTACTACCCTTGACTTCGGAAGGGCAGATTTCAGCCTCTTCAGGGATCTGCTCAAGAGAGTGTCTTGGCATAACATCCTGGAGGGTAGAGGGGCCCATGAAAGCTGGCTGATATTTAAGGATCACCTTCTCCAGGCCCAAGATCGTTGCATCCCAACTAAGAGGAACTGAAGTAGAAACTCCAAGAGGTTGGCATGGATGAGCAAGCAGCTCCTAGAAAAGCTCAAACTGAAGAAGGAAGCACACGGGGTGGAAGCTAGGGCAGGTATCCTGGGAGGATTACAGAGAGGTTGTTCGAGCAGCTAGGGAGCAGGTTGGGAGAGCCAAATCCCTGCTAGAATTATATCTTGCCAGGGACGTTAAGAACAATGAGAAAAGCTTCTTTAGGTATGATGGAGAGACAAGGACATCCAAGGAGAGTTTAGGAGCTCTCCTGAAGGAAATGGGCGAGGTACCAACACAGGATATTGAGAAGGCTGAGGTCCTCAATGACTACTTTGCTTCAGTCTTCTCTGGCAAGTGCTTCAACCTCAACACAAAGGCCACAGAAGGTGAAAGCAGGGACTGGGAGAATGAATTACCTTCCACCGTAGGTGTAGAGCAGGTTTGTGACCATCTAAAGAACCTGAAGGTGCATAAATCTATGGGACCTGATGGGATTCACCCACGGGTCCTGAAGGAGCTGGCAGATGCAGTTGCTAAGCCTCTGTCCATCGTAATTGAGAGGTCATGGCAGTCTGGTGAGGTTCTTCCTGATTGGAAAAAAGGGAACAGAGTCCCTGTTCTTAAAAAGGGGGAAAAGGAAGACCCAGGGAACTACAGGCTGGTCAGTCTCACCTTTGTGCCTGGCAAGGTCATGGTGCAGATCCTCCTGGAAAGTCTGCTAAGGCACATGGAAAATAAACAGGTGATTGGTGACAGCCAACATGGCTTCACTAAGGGCAAGATATGCCTGACCACTCTGGTGGCCTTCTACAATAAGGCTACAGAGATGGTGGATGGTGGCAGAGCAACTGACGTCATCCACTTGGATTTGTGCAAGGCTTTTGACACTGACCCACATGACATCCTGGTCTCCAAACTGACAAGGCATGGATTTGACAGATGGACCACTTGGTGGATAAGAGATTGGCTGGATGGCTGCATCCAGAGAGTTGTGGTCAATGGCTCAATGTCCAAATGGAGGCAGGTGATGAGTGGTGTCCCTCAGGGGTCAGTATTGGGACCAGTGCTGTTTAACATCTTTGATGGAGACATTGACAGTGGGACTGAGTGTATCCTCAGCAAGTTTTCTGATGATACCAAGCTGTGTGGTGTGGTTGACACTCAAGAGGGAAGGGAGGCCATCCAGAGGGATGGAGAGGTGGGCCAGTGCCAACCTCATGAAGCTCAACAAGGCCAAGTGCAAGGTCCTGCACCTGGGTCAGCACAAACCCAGGCACAAACACAGGCTGGGGGGAGAATGGAGATCAGTCCGGAGGAGAAGGACTTGGGGGTGGTTGTTGATGAGAAGCTCGACATGAGCTGCCAGTATGTGCTGGAGCCCAGAGAGCCAAACACATCCTGGGCTGCAACAAAAGAAGTGTGGCCAGCAGGGCCAGGGAGGTGATTCTGCCCCTCTGCTCTGCTCTGGTGAGACCCCACCTGGAATACTGTGTACAGTTCTGGTGCCCTCAGCACAGGAAAGACATGGAGCTGCTGGAGAGGATCCAGAGAAGGGCCACCAAGGTGATCAAAGGCCTGGAGCACCTCTGCTATGAAGACAGGCTGAGAGAGTTGGGGCTATTCAGCCTGGAGAAGGGGGCCTACAGGAAATCTGGGAAGGGAGTTTTCACCAGAGAAGATAGTGATAAGACAAGGGGCAATGGGTTTAAAATGAGAGAGGGAAGTTTTAGGTTAGATATTAGGAAGGAATTCTTCACTATAAGGGTGGTGAGGAACTGGAATAGGTTACCCAGGGAGGTTGTTGAAAACAACCCTGGAGGTTTTTAAGGCCAAGTTGGATGAGGTTTTGTGCAACTTGGTATAGTGGTAGGGTTCCCTGCTCACAGCATGGGGATTGCAACTTGATGATCTCTAAGGTCCCTTCCAACTTTAATGATTCTATGATTTTGCAGGTACATGGTCACATTATATACAGCTTTTTCCTAAGTTTCCTAGCCTGTTAATGAAAAACTGATTTGTACTTTCTAATCTGTTGCACCCACTTGGAAAAGACCACAGTTCTTATAGATCAAAATATGTATATAACTGAAAGAAAGACTATGCAAGATGCACCAGGGGAGGTTTAGGTTAGATATTAGGAAACATTTATTCACTGAAAGGGTTTTCAGGCATTGGAATAGATTGCCCAGGGCAGTGGTGGAGTCACCATCTCTGGATGCATTTAAATGGCATGTGGACCTGGTGCTTAGGGACATGGTTTAGTGGCGAGCTTGTGGTGTTAGGTCTAAGGCTGGACTCCATGATCTTGGAGGTCTCTTCCAGCCACAGACATTCTGTGATTAGAAGCTTGTTTGGCAGACTTTTGGGCTTAATTCCATGCAAGTCCAGAGGTTACCAATGAATGACTGTGGAATACTTAGACTGATTTCAGACTTAAAGAAAAATCTTGATCTCACAAATAGAAAACTTTTGTTGACCAAAGCTAAATTTTTGTTTTCTTTGATGGCTGAGGTGAAATTCTGAGACATTAAATAAATATATGAATTCATATTCCAGCACTCCATCAATAGTATCCTGAACCTGACAGGTATAGCCTAGGGAAGAAAGAGAAGCTTTCATAAAAGCTAACTAGCACCACCTGAAACACTCAGGAAATAAGACAACTTTAAAAAGCATTTAAAAATGGAGGAGGAAAAAGCAATATAGCTACCATTTTATAGATAGGAAAAATCCAGTATTTTGTATTTTTTGAGAGGTCCCAGTATATTAACACAAACACCTGGTTTCAAATGTGGATTTAAATTGAAATATGAAAATATTAACCAAACTTTGAAGGCATAAGGGTTAATATCTTCAGCTAAACTGGTGGTTTGATGGATTCATTGATTTCTGGCTATTGATAACTTTCACTTTTGTGAAAGATGTCTAACCCTTTAGAATCCTGCGGGGTTTTTTTTGTTATCGTACAAGTTTTCTCTCGTGTCTTAGCTTTGAGGTTCCAGGGAGAAACAAATGTATTTCCATTGTATGGGGAGATTGCAGCTGTGGTTATAGATGCAGAGTTGTTTTCTCTGGGGATGCTCTGTCTCATTGCACAGAGCAAGAGATGAGGCAGAGCCAGTAGAGCAGAGATATATGCACTGAAATCTGCCTTGGAGAAGGAGTTGAGAAACCCCACTGCTGGCATGTGGATGCACAATAGGCCATATGTAGCTCCTTTGTTTTCTCCTAAGGGGTTTGAAGAACTTTTTTTCCCCCCTTTGGCTTCTATAATAAGAGCTAAGAGTACCCATGAAGGTTTTGTGCTTAAGTCGTGATTAGCTCCATATGCACAGAATAACCTGAAAATGCCACCACTGTGGGAGATGAATGACAGAAACCAGAGCAGTAGAGAATATTTTAAGCAGATATTCTAGAGTAAATGCCTTCAGATAAGTATATCTGTATAAATTTCATAAGAGAATTGAGAAGACTGTCCATATTTTGGTATTAACCATTTTGTGTGTAGTGCTACTGCAGCTGTTAGCTTTCCTGATGCATGAGGATGTGCTGCTTCTAATGACTGAATGCAGCTTGATTTATTAACTGATTTTAGTACTCCTAGTTTTTTACATGCACAACCCTAGAGGATGAATTCTTTAGTCTATTTCAGTAGCACATACAAGTATGAGTAATTTTGCATAAGAAATGCAGGTTTTGCCATACTTGCTAAAGTACCTAAATTCCACCTGAGGTGCTTTCTCTGCAGCATAATTTTGAGTCACTTTTTCTAAGCTAGAATGTTACCTAGTAGTATAACCATGCTAATACAGTTCTGCCACTGTGAATATATATTTGGACTGTACTGATGTTTGCCATGTTTTACTTTCATAGAGTGACTTAAATCAGTTTGTTTCATGGAAAGCATGGAAAGTTTCATGAGGCTATTCCTTGGACAGCCTGAATTGAATTTGCAAGTTCCATCTCCATTTGAGGCCAAAGCAGAAAGGTGGTTCTTCTGGGCAAAGTCAGATTGGAAGAACTGTGGAAATGGAGGCATAGCAGGGACCTAAAGCGATGTCTTACTGTAGCTCATACCTTTGCACTGCTGGAAATTTGAATATGCATATCCCACCACTAACATAACTATATGCAGTTGCACACATAGTTATACAGCTGTACCTACATGGTACTAAGCATTCTTGTCCTGACTGGTACTGTTTTAAAGCAACATTGTTTGAGGTTGAATGACTGTCCAAGGTATTGAGGAGAAATCAGGCTGTAACTGCTAGTAATTCCAAGGGGAAAATGCACATTCAAGTTTGTTCTAACCACTTTTTTTTTTTTCCCCCCTAACAGAGACAAGGAACCGGAGCTACAAATGGAAAAGACAAGACATCTGGTGAGAATGGTAAGGGTAGATTAAATTTCTTGATGGAGAATATTGAGTCAAATTGAGCCAAAATCAGGTAGAAATGGCCTTGGTTTCATGTATCTTTTTAATGTGTGTTAACAACTGGAAGGGCTTCAGTGGGATTGTTTTCTTTCTATCTGTATGTTCAAATCATCTACTAAAGTAAAGACCTGCTTCTGAGCTCATACTGTGGTAGACCAAAGGACTGTAGAAGGTAGTGCTAGAACCTAGAAAAGGCAGCATCAGGCATGTGTGAAGAGGACACCATGTAGCAGCTGCTACATGAACGGGGAAGGTGAACAAAAGTCAACTAATTAAAAAGGCCTTGCTCATATAAACATAGTTTCTATGATCTGATTAATGACTCCTAATTTTAAGCCATGACTAAGGTACCAAAGTTAAAAGCCACTTGCATATAGCTCCTATCAGTGTTGCTAGAGACAGGTTATGGATGGAGCAACTCAAATGGAAGGACCATATGGCAAATAGGCTCCTAACTTCAGCACTCTACATGAGCAAATCTGGACTCATGCTCCACTGCTCTAAGTGGTGAGTCATTGGGTTTTTTGGATTTTAACAAGGAGGCTGGCAGGAACCAATTTCTTCCCCTTAAGTGGCACAAACAAATCTAATTCAGAAATATTGATTTTTTTTTATTTTTTTTTTTCTCTGTGAGACAGTCAAACTGACTTTTCAGTGAAAACAGCAATTGTTTTTTAGCTGAAATCTCATTTTATTTCCTATAGGAGGCAGAAATGCTTTGCACACAAACGATCACTTTGTTAAAATCCAATTACTATCAAAACATTTTTCAAAGGAAAACATTTTGACCAGCTTTATTATATAACCAGCTGAATATGAGCCTGCATCAGTTTGTAGACATTCATGACTAGGTTGAGGATTGAACTATATAAATACATTGTCTGCTTCTGTTCAATCATCTAGTCCTAATTAAAAGAACGTGTTCTGGTAGTCCTTTCCATCTACTGAAAAGCATGAAGAATGTATGTCTCTTCTTTCAAAAGCCAAGGGTTTTCTGAGGTGGAATATTTGAGCAGCTATTTTTAATATGCATTTTGGCCTTTGCATGTTGGTCTGAACAGAATTTTTGGGCCTTTTGAGGCATCACATCCTTAAACATTAAGAGACTTCTTTATGATTAGTTTTTCTACTACAGAGAGGTGACTTCCCCATAAGGGTTGTTTGCATAATGTTACAGTAAATGAAATCTGTAGAGGATGTTCCCACTATGATAAAACACAAATTAGAGTGGAAAAAAGAAATAAATATTTTGGCTTGTTATAATGTCTTGAATTAGTGAGAGCAAATGTACCCTGACAGCAAAGCCATTTGCATTTTCAAGTTAACAGGGGAGGAAAGCAAGCAGAATTATGTCAACCATTCAGGCAGCATGAGAAGCATCTTTTTTATCTTCACTGTTTGATCACATTATGAACTGACCTCATTTGCCTTGAATTTCTTTGCGAATGAAATTGTCCTGTCTTCAAGTTTAGGTTAGTTTTACTGATCCTGCAGCCTTTTAAAGAGCCAATTCTAATTTTTCAAAGCGGATTTTGAGTGAGAAAGGGCTGCATCATTAATTCACAAATATATATGATTCTAGTTGTAGCATATTTTTAGGTATTATATAAACAGGCAGACATGCAGTTAATCTTAGACAAATAGTCACCAATTATTTTTGTAGTAGAATTACAACAAAAAAACCTGTCACCTAGGTGAAATAGAGGAGCAGCAGGGGAGGTGGAGTAGAGTTCTTAGATCTCCCTAGTCCACATTCTTGCATTAAAATAAAACAGAACTATATTAATTATTGTAAATATGGAATAATCTCTTGTGTTGAAGTAACATTTAATCATGTGTTTTGCAGTTAACTTTTAATGACCTTAGTGGATGCTGGTCAAGCCCTAGATGACATTTGTCCTTCTACAGGTTATGATCAAAATAAGATGGTGATTAATTACTTCCTAAGGAAGAACAACTCTTGCTTTACAATGTCCTCTTGTGGTGCATCAGTGGCTTGTGAAGTCAGTGGAAGAGCTTATACAGAGTGGACACTGTATAATGCTGAGTAGCTTTTCCATCCAAAACATACTATATTGCTGTCAGGGAAGTCTATGTAATTTCATTCTGTTCTCAGAGTGGGAAGAACAAAAATATTATTAGACATAATATAAATAATTATCAATAATATAAATAAACACCACCCTAATAATTAGCAGTAATAATATGCATACAGAAGCACCTATATAAAAACAACTTATTGGACATAGGAGCCATGTAACTGTAGCTGCCATAATTTCATTGGGTCTTGAAGGACCTAAGTCTACCTGAAAACCAAGACATTTATTTGTGTATGCCATTAAAAACTTAGCTTGTAAACTCTATTATATAATGCTGTTCTCTAGGGTAGAAAATCCAAGGGAAGGCAGCAGTACTATCCCCATGCACCTCCTCCAGTATGAATCTGACTTGTTAATAGAGTTAGTGTGGGATAAGAAGCTATAATTTCTTTTTTGCTCACCTGGTGTGATTAAGCTGATCTAGCATGTTTGTAAATGCATCCTAAATGAAAATAGGATGTCCTACCTTAGTATTCTTACTATCTTGGCAATGTCATAGAGTTCCTCTGTAGGTTAACACTTGTAACATCTCATTCTGTTACACATTACCCTGCATTTTTTTTGCCATGTAATTTGCAAGCTGATATTATGCAATCTACTCTTTACAGCCCAGCACAACTGGCAGGGAAATAATTGCATCAGAAGCAATTACTTCTATCTTCAAATTTAGAATCACTCTTTCTATTAATAGATCTCACCCTTTCTTCTGAACACACATAAGACGTGATCATTAATTGGTATTTGTTAATAGTTTTCTCAGGATATCAGATGTATCATTCAGCAATATGAATATTTATAATAACAAAATTTGTGTTTTAATGGGTTGAATTCTATAACTTCTGGGTTTGAGTGAAATGAAAATGAATAGGCTTTGCATTAACTTACTTGTTATGGTAGATTATGCTTGAGCAATCACAGCAAGATGTTCAGTTTTACTGAAAAAGTGAAACCCTTTTCAATTTCTACTTATTCTCAAGCATTTGTCCTGTCAGGGTATTATCTCTGCTTTGAGGTGGTCAGAAAACTAAGCGGATAAGTGCTCTGCGTTTCCTTCCCTCCATCCAGTACACCATGAGATACCTCTACGTAAGGATAAAGAAACAGTAGAGTTAATAAAGAAAATTTTTCTCTTACATCTAAAATGGAGTAGTCTAAACTTACTTGAATCTGAATGCTTCTAGAAGGCATTAATAGTAGTGGTAAAGAATTGTAAAACAATTGTGCATGGTATAATAGAGGTATCTCTCTACTAAGCTTTCCTCCTAGAGGGATATTCATCTTGCAGTGTAATCAACAGTCCATTCACTCACTTCATCTGCTCCTGGAATTCTGGAAATTCTGCACTCTGTGCATGCTCCACTCAGGAAAAAAGAATCTTCCTAAGTCTGGCAGAGTGAATCATCATCTTCATAGTTATTTGAGTGCTTAGCTTAATAGAACTTTAATTCCTGGCTGGGGGCCAGGATCATGATTGTAGTATGGTCTAATATAAATATCTGTTTAAGAACTCTAAATTAATTTTCCACTAATATTCTCCAATGACTATGTAAAAATGTACTGGTTTTGGGAACAGCCTGAAAAATAAACTTACTAGTGGAAAAAAGATCTTGAAAAGGAAGGGAACATTTGAGTCTAATTTGTATAAATATTCAAAGGATCTCATGGAACATGGTTTGCTGTATCTGCTGAGGTCTACAGGTCACATTCTTTAGTCACAAGGAAAGACAGTGACTGAGCTGTAGCATTGCAATGCCTTGTGCATTTTCTTTCCCACAAATCATTGCTTCTGTGGAAAAAGAGGAAATAGGCCTTGCAAGCAACTGCTGAGTCAGTGTGAAAAAAAACCCTGCCCTTTCAGGCTGCTTCTCTGTGATATTTCACCCCCACAGGACTACTCAGAATTAGAATGGAGAGTATTGTATGAAACTAATTAATATTGAGTTTTCCTGGGTATCAGGTTGAGTGTAGGGAGGAAAATGACCTTATCCTCTTGTCTCTTCTCGCTATTGTGTTCTGCTGAAATTCTCTTGTCACTTGAAAGTGATGCTTCATGGAATATGATCTCTGCAGCCGCTCTCTTCCACATCTTTCAATCTATGTCCACAGCTATATTCAATCCTACCTCATACAATCTAGCGAAGTGTTTGAACCCTCAGCATAGTTAGAGAAGTTGTATTTGATCGTGTACAGATCGCTTGGGCTCAGAGGGAAATGTAAAAATCCTGTGTGAACTCAACACCATGATCTGTAGCTGAGGGTGTTTCAGATTTCAGCAGAAAAATTCAAAGTAAACAGTTCTAGATTAATCCCATTCGAGATTAATCCCATTTTAAGGCATAGCTATGCATGGCAAAAACACTGCAGGCAACCTTATTTCTGGAGATTCATTTCAAGCACTTTCTTGGGGACAGCTACACATGAAGTTTACCCAGAATGAAACCAAGTATGTCTCAGGTCCTCCTCTACTGGTCTGGAGGTCTTCCTTTGCCCAGAGTGGGCCATTTATCAAGGAGTGCCATTTGTCTATTCAGGCAGCCAACATGTCTCAGCTAAAGACAGGTTGAGGCTTTATTAACAAGGCTCTCAGATTGTTCACAGATCATCCCTAGAGAGGATGCTGAAAGGAAGAGAGGGAAATTATACATGAACTTCATTTCCTCTCCTAGGTGAATTTCCACTTCTTGAGGCCAAGGGTAAGTATAAGTCCTCTCCAGATGAATACTGTGTGTTTATTTGAGGCAATGATGACAATGAAGGATTGCTCGCAAATTTTCATATCAACAACTTTTGATATTCATCTAGGGAAAAAAACTTTTAAAGCAACAATATTTGTGTGTTTCAGCTAAAGTAGACATCTACTGTACTGGAACTTCACCTGTTCTCACATACACACCTGCAGTGGTCATCTGGTTTCATGGAGAGGATTCTCTGGAGGAGTTAAAAGTAATTAATATGCCTAATTTAAACTTAAGTAATACTTGCAAGACAGCAGATACTGTTTTGCTTTCATTACGTGACAAGTTGGGTTTGATACTGTGCGTTACCACTGCACCTCATCTTGTAATGAGCTGCTTTCATTTTTAAATTTTTAAGCAGAATTATCTTTAGAAAAAATATAAAAAATTGTATCAAAAAGTTTCAGCAATTAGCAAAGCCAGCAGTGCTCAGTCTAGTAAATGTCCTGTCTGGAATTCCCTGCAAGTTTTCATTTTGTGTATTATTTATAGCTACTCTCATGACTACCAAATAAGTCTGTCTATTGATACAAAGAACACAGCATATACACATGGAGGGTGTCTGTGGGTATGTTGATATATTATGTTAATTATGCAGCTTTTTATTGCGTGTTGTTTTGGGTTTTTTTCTCCCTGGGACTGCACTGGAGATGAAAGGAATGGTTTCCTGTCTGATGAAATAGTTCCAGGAGAGCAAATTAAATGCTGAAGTCCCATAGGGGAAAAACAAAGCAGAACAGCACATTCATAGAATTATAATTTCATCTTTTTAAACTCACTTTTTAAGGACTGAAAAATATGAAATTATTTCAAAAAAATATTTATCCTTTTTTTTCCCTTAGAGGAAAAGGTCTCAGCTAGCTGGCAACTTTGAGATGGAAAAACCCTCACACTTAACACTCCTGTTACAAATAAGTCTGTCTAGGTACTTATATGGTCCTCACCACTGTAGTAACTGAGCGTCTTCCAAGCTTTTAAAAATAGAGATAACAATAACAATTTCTGCCCCAGTCCATCTCTTTCTTTCCAGCTTGCTATGAGAATAGCTAGATTAATTTATGGAATCTTTGTTTTGCACACAGTACCTGCATACAGCTTGGGAAATTTGTGTGCCTGCTTGCATGTGATGCTCTCAAACTGAGCACACCCAAACATTCAGCTGCATTTCTAAAAATATGAGAAATGAACACATATATGTAGATATATACTTATAAATGGTTACTCATATAGTCTATTCCTTTGCACCTTTGCAGATGGTAGAAATTAGTAGAGCTGCAGCATTCCTGCAGTACCAAGATTAGAAGCAGCCCAAGGAAATAATGAATTCTTCCCCAACACTGAACGCTTTTAAGACTTAGCTTGACAAGGTATTGGTCTGTTGCATATAAACCATGTTCCTACCTAGAAAGGTTGGACCAGATGATCCTTGAGGACCCTTCCAATCTGGCATTCTATGAATTAGGCTCACTTGTAACTTGGTTTCAGGAGTTAATAGAGGATCACAGCCCTGTTGTGTTAGATGGTACACGCAGAATCACTGAATAGTTGGGGTTGGAAAGGACCTCTGGAGATCATCTTCTCCAACCCCCCTAGAGTAGGATCCCCTCGAGCAGATTACACAGGAACACATCCAGGTGGATTCTGAATGTCTCCAGGGATGGAGATTCCACAGCCTCTGTGGGCAGCTTGTTTCAGTGCTCTGTTACCCTCAGATTAAAGGAGTGTTTTCTTTTATTTATGTTAAACCTCCTGTTTACCAGTTTGTGACTATTGCCCCTTGTTTTGTCACTGGACACTGTTGTGAAGAGTTTGGTCCTATCCTCCTGACAGCTGCCTTTTAGATATTTATAAGTATTAATGAGATCCTGCCCAGCCTCCTTTTCTCTAAGCTAAACAGACCCCGCTCTCTGAGCCTTTTCTCATGTGGTAGGTGATTCAGTCTCAACTTAATGGCCCTCTTCTGGACTCCAGTAGTTTCCTGTCCTTTTGTCCTTCTTGAACTGGGGAGCCCAGAACTGCATACAGTACTCCAGGTGAGGCCTCACCAGGGCAGAGTACAGGGGGAGAAGAACCTCCCTCTACCTGCTGGCTACATGCTTCTTAATGCACCCCAGGATGCCTTTGGCCCTCTTAGCTGCAAGGGCACACTGTTGGCTTGTGGGAGCACATTGTTGGCTCAAACCTCTTCCTCCATGAAAGCTTACTGTGTTGTGAGGCACATTAAGTTCAGTGAGAATATGGAGGAGCAGTGAAATCACCTGAAAGAATGGAATCTGCAAAAATAAAGGTAGAAAGAGCACTGTTTATGTCCAAGACCAAAGCATTTTCACGATATCCACAAGGATCTTGACGTTCTCCTTTATCCTTGGGCTTCTTATTTGCATTAACTGTGGCCTGTTACACTCTGGGTTTGGTCTTTCGACTCCTAGTTTCTGCACTTAGCTGAAAGCCGCTGTTTCCCTTTTTGGTAATATTTTTGTGTCAGTTTCTTTGTCCTTGCAACAATGACAATGTGGTTTGGGTACAGCTTCTTGCAACATTGGGATCCTGATGCTTAGGAGGTGCCTAATTCAGTAGATATTTGGGCACCTGAAAGGTAGTAGGAGATTCTGAGAACCTGGTCTGTAAAGATCAGGCTGAGTCATTAGGAAAAAAGTCAGTGGTAAATTAAGGGGAAAAAAAATAAAGCTTTGGTGATACCAGTGGTTTTTGCCTTTTTGATAGCTCAACATGCTGGAATTCCCATCCAGTACCAATGAGAATAGGCAGAACTGAAATTATGCCTTTGACAAGTGCCATATTTCTTTTGGAAATCAGTCTCTAGTTATCAGTGTGCTCGTAACTATGCACCAGGGATATCAAGACTTCTTTCTATGACTGGCATGCAGGTGACATGCACTGGCTTGCTTCCATAAATGTGCACTCACTTGAATCCATGCTGTCATCAATACTGGGAGAAGAACATTCAGTTCTGCTTTGCTGCTGGTAGAAACCCAAATGAAGGACCCAGGTCAAGCCAGTCCCTAGATAACCTTAGTAAAACCAATAATCTTATTTCTGAAGCAAATCTGTCCCTACATCAAGGATGGTTTGAGCTGTATCAGGACTAGAGTCAAAGGCCTGTGTAAGCTAGCATAGTCACACTGGAAGTCCATGGAGCTGCAGGGACTTGCACAAGTTACAGAATTATCTCTACATGTTCCCAGCCTCTAGCACCAGATAATTACAAGGCTACAAGAGGTGGATATAGCTTAGCAGCAGGTTTTTTTTAATTTAGTGCAAGTTAAAAATGGAAGAGGGACACAATCAATGCGCACCAGTGGTTACCAGGATTTACTGTAGCAGAAACATCACTTTTCTTTTTGACTGTACACGCGATCTGCCTTACTTCATACGATAGGCTTTTGTTTTGTTCTGTTTTTTTTCTTTTCCAGAAGACTTGGTTTTCAAACAAAATGAAAATGCTTTTCACTTACAAGTTTCCTGTCTGTTAGTAATTTGGTAAATTATTAATCACTTTTTTCTGAAGGTTTTTAAGATTTTAATTTATAGCACGCAGCTGTCTTAATGCACTTAGCTCAATGCTCCAAAATTAACTTGTAATTTAGTGTTATCAGGCTCCCTTGTCTAAGCAGGCACCAGAACTTAGAACAGTGGGAGTGTTACAGACGTGTAAAATTTGGTCCTTAGCTGAACTAGTGACCAGAACAAAGAGCAGTTAAGACTGCAAAAAAGAATTAGATGCTACAATAGGAAATGGCACAATACTACATTGGTGCTTGGAGTGGACTTCAGGACCTTATGTAAAGGACCTAAGTTGCCCGTACAAGGCAAGAGAAGGGTGTCTTACTCATGGGCTGAAGTCCTGCTATCTTTGGTTCCTATGCTGAGCAGGAGCAGTTAGGATTAATAAAAGTAAACTCTGTCTCCCTATATAGGTCAGGGGTGAAGTTCCTGTTGCCTGGATATATGAGTGTGCAATATCATGAAAGACCTAAAGCTCCACTTATTGTCAACAGAGAGAAATGTATTCTTATGTGGAGTGATACTTAACAGAATGAGCTTCTCTGGAGAGCCTGGTGTTTGTAGATCCCAGCCTGATTTAGGTATAAAACAGCTTCTGGTTTGCTCAACTCTTACCAAGGCTGAGGAATTTGTGGGTAATACCAAAATAAAAGTCCTATAGAGTCCTTACATGTCTGGAGTTAAGTGAATGCTCTAAAGGTTTTTTCAGAATGTCTGTTTTGGACCTGGGCATTTAATTTCTCCTTAATCCCATCCCAAGCAACTCCATTCTTGTTTAGATCTGGCTGATGCTGGCTACTCCATGTCAGCTCTTCCACCCATTTTCTCTGTGGAAATCTGGATTTGAAAACATACAAATATTTCCTGGCTTGACCTCTTTGTTAGTTAGGATTCTGGATCTGGTGAAAGCATTTACTTTAGTCAAGCACACTTGGTATTAGTTAATTTTTTCCCCAGAGCACAGGGGGTTATGAATAGGAAGGATTGAGAAAAAGACCTATTTTCCAAGGAGAAATTATCAAGAAAAGAAGAAACCTGAATAGCTCTGGATATAAGAAAAGCATTTCAAGAGTCACAGTGGAAAATAGGATAGGGTGCCCTGGCAGCTCCAGGGAGGTATAGCGGGTAATTCAGAGACTGAACTCAACTCTCAGCACTTCTCCAGGCTCTCGCTGTAACATTATTTAATTGTGGTTGATGAATGTGTGCTCTAACTGTATTTTGAGTATCTCATCTTTCATTCTAATTTATACCTAAAACCCCCTGAGATTGCTGGTTGACTCTAAGTGGGGAAAGCATTAATTTTTTGTTAGGTTTTAGTGAAACACTGGCACTCCACAGTGACCAATTTTCTAGCTTCTCTAAAAGCTCCACTTAAAAATGGACATGGACAAATGTATTCATTAGCACAAGCTAATTAAAATGCAGACTAATAGCCAGAAAAACAATACATAATTGTAGGATTTTGAAATTAATTGTGTCTGTACTAATCCAACAGTAACTATCCTGGCTCTGCAGTTTTTAATCTAAGTTACAGATCTCATACTGATAGCCAGACAGCCAAGAGTTTGGACTGCTAACAGCCTTTTTACTCTAGGTCATTTCTACTTTCATAGGTCGTCCAGAAGTGTTCCTTTCTGAGAATGTGTTGCAACAACTCACTCTCTTTCAAATGCAGTGTATAGGTTAGAATCTCTCACCTGAATGTCTTTAGATTTATTGCACAGTGCTGATGCATTTGCTTCCAAAGCATTGTGACTTTGGTATTCTGTAGTTTGAAGCTTAGATTAGCATTGATCAATCCTTTCCTTTCCTTTGGCAGGCTTTTTTAAGGGCTTGTTCTGTTCATTTTGCGTGCTCTGTATAGGCACTTTTCTTCAGCTAAGCAATGCTGCACTATTGTATGTAAACAATTTTTACTAATAATCTTTTATATCAGTGTTCATAAAATTCTTGTTAAAATTGGTAGCACCTTAGGAATTTGAGGCTGCGATCCCTATAGACACTGCAGAGAGTTTCTCATCCAAGTTTCTGACAGAAAACAAGAATTAGCTATGGAGAAAATTCTGGGCTGTCTTATCTGACTTGTGGCAGATGTGGTACAGCCAAACAGAAGGGTAGGAGGGGATAGATTAATAAAGCTTGAAGATATGTTTAATCTTCTGGCCTTAGACTGATTTCACAGAGTTGAAGGTAGGTTATCGGGTCTGGTATCCTTGAGAACAGATACAGATGCACACCTAATACCAGACCTTCAGTTATGTTTGGGCCTCTATCCTGGCTGTTCATGCAGCACAGATGAGAATCAAATATCCCCCTTCTTTTCACCTCTATTAACCAGGGGCTAGAACCTACATAAGGAAGGACATCTAGACAGAGCTGAGGCAACTGGATTCAAGGCTGCTTGGCATCCTAAAGCAGACCTTTTGGCCTAGCAGTCAGCAGACTAATTACTAGCAGACAGTGCAAAGCACAGGTGTATTATGATTTCATCTAATGATTTTGTTCATAATGCTGACAGCTGTATTTTTCACTAGCAAAAATTTCTTGGTGACCTTTACAATGAATCTATTTGTAACTAAACTCTGTGCACCTTTTGTGAGGTCTGCCTTTGGGAGGACATATTGTGCTGCCTAGGAGAAGCTCAAAAAAAGCATTCCTGGCTTCTTTTTGCAAAGAAGATAAGAAGCCAAAGGGAAGATGTGTGGTTTTGGACCCTTTTCTCAATGGCTGATAGATTCTCTGAACAGAGGGCACAGCCACAGGCTTTGCCAACCAGTTGTGAGTCATCATTCTATCCATCAGCACCACTTTGTCTCATCTCAGACAAACTTAAACCTTTGGCTTAAGTTCCTTTCTCCATAAAATTCAAGAGAAAGAAACAGCTCTGCTAGACTCTAGTGGAAAGAAAGCAAACTGTATATGCTTAGCACACTGGCAGACAGACCTGTGCCATATGCCGAGTAGAACCAGGTGCAAGACTTGGAGCTGTTTTGCTCATGTCCAGGAGGTTTGATGGACCTAGTCTGCGCTGGCTGTTGGACCTCTTTGAAACTGCAGCCCTATGCTGGAGAAAAGTGTCACAACATTTAATTATTTATGGCTTTTAAATTAGGGACCACATAAATAAAAAGCAAGAGATTGAGTCATAAGATGGAGATCTCTGGAGGTCTCTCAGCTAAAAACCATTCAGTTATGGAAGAACATAAAAAGGAAACTAATTTTTTTGCTGTTCCCTCCAGTCATCCCATGGCACAGGCAGATCTTGTGAACAACACAATCTAGAGGCTATTCTTAGATGCAATAGAATTAGTATATGGTTTTGGTCTTTATTTCTCGTATTAAGATTACTGCTGCCAACATTAGCATTTTCTCTATTACATGGTGGACTGGCTGAGGTCCAGAGTGAGTTGGAATTAGAATACTTATTTTCTTCCTTTTATTTGTTCTTTTTTTTTTTCTTGCAGTAGAAGATGCTGCACACACAAAGTCAGTGAAGAAAGCTACATCAAGGGATACTAGTGCTTCTTTGTAGTTTCTCCCTCATATATTTGTTTGAGTGAGCTTGTAACTCTCACGCCATTTGGTTCTAAGTTTCAGGTTTTAATGAACCTAAATGTAAGAACATCCACAACTGCCATTATTTTTTGAGTGGGTACTATGCAAGATCACTAAGAAGTTACTGTTCTCCTCTCCAAAGCAGAAATAAATTAAAATTTATTTAAAACTTGGCTTGGAAAAGTTTTATAACTACCATAAATCAAACCCTAGTTTCCAGCTTCACACAACTCTTAGGACATCATAGTGATTTTCTGTGCTTGTAACTAGTTTTCTCCAGGATTAAGTAGTGCCAGAAAGCATATTTAGGAACAGATCTCTCTATTGAACTTGCAGAGCATCTAATTAACCAGAGCTGAGATAGAGCAACCGCTTCTATTCTGTGTGTTTGTGGGTTTTCAGGCCAAGTACAGCATACACATTTGTTCATCACAGCTTAACATTTCAGTACAATTGCTGAGATAGTGAGTGATCCAGCCTTCTCTTCTAGCATCAGGGATGCCTTTTGTTCTTGTAAGTCATCCTGTCTGCATGTGACAAAACAGTTGATCAGCTTGACCAAGTGTGACAGAAAACAAAACAAAAAGCAATGTAAACTTTCAGTTTGGGCAATTCAAAAAAAGGTGGTCTGTCCCACCATTTTGTTTCAGGAGAAAGCCTGATCAATTTGGTTAAAAAAAAAAAAAAAGAGAAAAAAGAAAAAAAAAAAAAAAGAGCCATAGCTATTCTGGCAGTGGCTTTTGCTGGTTTATGCAAGGCCCAAGAGGCATTTACTATACTGTAGCTTTAAACCAGTCATTGTCTTGTATATGTAGAGAAGTCTTCTGCCAGTGAGACGCCTTATTCTCACAGGCAGCAAGTGAGTGAGCCTATGAGAGTGTGATGATGCAGTGGGATGCTCTGGCGTGATTCTGAGATACTGGTCCTCTCTGCCAGGCAGGCGGGGCTGCTGTGATGGTTCAAGTTAGTTATTCCTACTTTCTTCCCTCTTCATAAAAAATGAAATTTTCTTTTAATCTTTTCCACAATGAGTTTCTTCTCTGGCTTGCTTTCGTACTGTCTCCCTCATGCTGGGTTTCTGTCTCACTCCTCATTTTTTCTTGTCCTCCAGAGAATTTCATGTCTCTTCAGCACAGCAAGGTCAAATGCTACTTTTCCCTTTAACTGCCCAATTTTCCCTCTTCATATTTTCCCAGGCAAAGTTCTGGCTGTGGTCTTCAGTAAAGAATATTCATTAATCAAAAGAAGATTACTGTTTAATGCTCTAATTTGGAGTCATGGTTGACCCTCACCCAAAGTCCCTCATTTCTCTCCTGTCTCACAACACATTTACTGTTTCCCAGGCTAGATTTAAGCAAGGGACAGGTGACTAGGCAGCAAAGAAACATCTGGAAGAAAGGCACCACATTTAAGAAAGGGACAACACAGTCTTTAAAATAGTGGGATTAGAAACAAGAAGTTCTCTACCTTATTAACTTGGGAAGGAAGGACTAAATACTGGGTTTCCTGAGCAAAGGAGAAGAAAAAAAAATATATAATTGGTTCTGTTTACATTCAGGTCTTTTATTCAAGCAGTGAAGAAAATGAGGTGGGTTTTAGTACAACAAGGGTGGGTTGTCCTATATACTGTGCATTCTGCATATGCCAACACTTATGGTGTCAGTTAGGGATTTAAGTTAGGACTTAATCCTTCATTACACTAACCCAGCTTGTGTTTTCTGATGCAGAAGAAATACATTAAATTTCTGGTCCTTCCTTCTAGATGCTAACCTTGTAAGCTCATGGGGCTTGTAATCCTCAGAAACAAGAGAAAGGGAAAATGAATCTATATAGATTAGAAAACATGGGCTGAAGTAATGATCTGAGATTGGGCAACTGTATATGTCAGCTAAGATGCTGTTTCTGATCAGCTTTATTGACAATCTGACATGTCTGTAAATCCAAACAGAATTTATAAAGTGCCTGACAAAGCTTAAATTCACACCAGGGAAATGTTTTTTAGAGAAGTTTTACATGAGTACCGGAGTCAAGTGTCAGAGAAATTCTCCAACGCAGAATGTATAAGAGAGAGCTTTGATTAATTTTTGTCTTCATGTAATAATTTTAAGTGACTGAAATTTTCACTATTTTGGTGGTTAAAACTTCAAGAAATCATTGGCAACTCTCAAAACATCAGCACAGGAATATTCACACTCTGTTTTTGATCCTTTAAAAAGTTTTTCCAGCCATCCATAATTGCTATCCATAATTGCTATTTTTATTTCATTTAGTTTACTTTTTTTTATTTGTATCCTATACTTACATTGTTTATTGCAATCTCAGCTGGTGGCAAGGCCAATTAACAGAGCTCCTGCACTCTGCTGGTTAAAAGCTCCCTGTTCAGTTTTGCACAGCCTTGCCAAAATCCAATTGCTTAGGCTGAAATTTGTCATGTTGATTGCTTGCTTCAAACAGAATTATTTTGGAAGGGTTCAGCAAAGTCATTCTAGTTGTTTCCAAAAATGAGGCTTGAACAAAATGCTAGCATATCTAGCAATTAAAAACAATTTCTGGTGGCCTTTTTTTGACTGTTTTGACCCTTTGTAATTTTGAACAAAAATATAAGCTTTGCCATCTGCCATGTGACTTTTCTATCTTCAAAACTGGCCAAGTTATAAATGTCTAGGAAGACAAGTCTTAAGTTTGCCTGTATTTCATGAAGCAACTAGTTTTATTATTTTTTTTAAGAAAACCTCAACATCACTGAGCCAAATAGTAAGCACTAAAATAACTAAACCATCACAGTCTTTGCAAGGCTTAAGGAAATGTTGATTTTCCTTAGTTGTTGCTACATGCTTCTGTAAGCTACACTTTAGCCAGGAACAGAAACTAAGAACATAGCAGAGTCCCTTTTGTGGTCACAAGGCACCACAGTTACTTAGGAGGAAGTGTACCTCCTTTGGAACCAGCTGGTCAAGGAAGCAGGAGCAGAGAGGTCAAAGGATGGAATGATAAAGCAGTTTAGAAAGTATCGTCAGGGAAGCTAGAACTCCAGAATATTAGTGAGGGTTTGATACTTTTGAATAGAAACTGAGGCGGAAAAATATGAATGAGGATGAGAGAACTGGAGGAGGCCAGGAGCCAGCTAGTATGGGAAGGGGCTGGGGTCGAGTTCTGAGGTTAGGGGATGCTCTGGTATGGTTTTGGGGACTAGAATTATCCAAATAAAGAAACAGTATTGTTGAGATCTACTGGGAACCATGATGAAGATCTAGGCTGGGGAAGAGATGGGACTAGCCCTGATTATATAGATGAGGCAGAACAGAAATAGCCATCACATCTGAAGGCATCAATGAGAAATGAAGTCCAGCAGCTCATACTTTCCATTGTCTCATTGTTTCTTTTGTGTCAGCCACATGAAACCCACCAGCAAAATATGCAACTCATCCCATTTTCTCCTGCTTCAAGTAGAGGACAACAGTATACTACCACTATCAGTTACTTCATTAGAACAAGACATCTATGTGGTGGATCTAACAGTTCCAAACAGTCATGCTGAGGAAACGTGGGTGTCCATATGTTGTAGCAAAATGTTGTGGTTTTTTCTTTAAATCAAGGAAACACAACGTGCTCCTAAGACTGTGAAAGTTGCCGAGTCAAGAATTTAAAACAGGGTTTTCCGGAATTAAAGTTGTATATGCAAGATTATCTGAATTACTTTTGTGATGGTATCTGTGTAGTTTGTCATTTATTAACTTCTTCATTCTCATCTTTGCAACCTTTAGTACTATTTTAAGATAGTTTTATATGTGCAGTAAACATACAACTGAAGCAGGAAGGAAACCTTTATTCCCTGGCCTCAGATTTTAATGTCAATTAGACTATCTGACTTTGGGTTTAATAACTCTCTAATTGCAGTTGCAGCACTTGGCTAAATCAATGCCCACCTGTCCTGATAAAAGTGTTTTAAAAAAGGCATCAGATGAAAACTTAGTGAGGTAAAAAACAAGATAGAATGAATAGGAACCCTTCTTTTCTTCCAAACTGCCTCACATAAAAACAGAGTTCAGTTTTGTTTTTTGTTTTGTCATAAAATGTTTTTACATTTTTTACACTTAGAACATTTTATATTTAAAAGCAAACCACTCCACCACTTCCTGATTTTCAGGGACATCCTCTGAATCTGCAAGGATACAAAACATTTACCATGAATTGATAGCACAGATTTTTCCATTAAAACCTTCTTGAGGTTTACTGTGCTATCAGTTTCTAATTAATTGCCTGGAAGTTGTGTAGGTTTTTTTTCTAATTGTACTTGAGATAAAGGGTCAACACCCACTCCTAATTTTTAGGAGTCATGCATAAACCCTGTTAGGTGGGTTTGCTGAGCAAAAGGATGTGCTGCTGGACCAGGAGGGGAGGCAGAAAAGGAGTCACAGTCACTTTTGGAGAAGGAGGAAGGCAGGGAATGCTCCAGGTGAAGGCAGCTTTGGGTGGTGTGCCAGTGTGGTACTTAATAGCCACCAGTTTCCTTGGCAGCTCAGAAATGCACTGTGCCTCAAGCATGTACAGCCTGCCTTTGTGTCCTCAGTGTACTGTGTGGGTTTGTTAAGTGCACCATCTGTCAGGATAGAGAGACCATTTTCACTTCCCTGCTCCATAACCTCCTGATATAGATAAAGAGCTAGGAATATGGACCTACCTTCTCCTTTTACTGGAACTTTATTGAAAAACCATGCTTTCTTTTACCAACTTTTATTTTTTTCCTTAAAAAAAAAAATTATATGTAAGTGTGATAAGAAGGTACAAAAAGGTGGATGCTCCTTCTCCTTGCTACATACCTGAGAATAAACCCACTGCAATCCTTAATGATCTACATTTTAGTCAGATGCTTGTCAGCACATATAACTGCATTCCTATGTGAGAACAATCCCTCCGTCCTTTAACTGAAATAACATAAAGTTCAAAACAGGATGTTGCTGAGTCAGTACCTGGGACCTAGAAGGTTTGGAATTTTATATTTTTTTTATGAGCTGGGGAAAAAAAAAATAAAGAAATAGAAGCAGGATTTGAAGTACTATCTAGTGCCTTTGGTTCCTGACCTTGCTCATTAATCTCTGCTACTTTGAAAAGACTTGGAAAATTACATTAACCTATACCATCAGTCCTCACTCAATAAATACAGACACTGAAGTCAGGGCTGAGAAATCTCACAGAGCTTTAATATTGACTTGTTAGAATTCCAAGCTGTAGCCTCACAATACAGTAACTGTCTATAAGTAATGAACAAGCTGCTGAGAAGAGCACCTTGCTGTTCTGGATCCATTCCCTGCTCTTTTAGAGAATCTATTCATTACCATTTTTTACTTCCTTATGCCAAACCATGGATTGTCCTGTGTGCCAATAAGGTCTTTTCTATTACTTTGTGAGAGGAAATTTGTGGAAGGGCAGAGCTATGCTCATGTTCTGTTTCAGAGCTGATAGTAATATTAACCTTGGCATCAGTTTCTACAGTATTGGAGGGGAAAGAAAAAAAGAAAGATGATGAAGGCATATGGGGGCTTTGCCTTTCTTCTGTTAAGAAATGATGAAGCAGTAACTTGTGTGCTTTGGCATTTAGAGAACATGTGCGTATACTTGTTCTGTAAAATCAGAATTCTCTATTGAGTGCACATCAGCTAAGATTTCAGTGCAGAAGAAGCCATGCCACCTCCTTACTTACAGATGCTGCACAGCACCCAGGAAGGAAGGAGGGAGGGTACTAGGAGGTAGTCATTATGGTTTTCTCTGCACTTCATGCAGACTATAATTTCTTGTCACTGGGGGCCTTCTTTGGCTTGAATCAGCAATGAGAATCATAGCTAGCAATACCTTTTAAAAGGTACTTGTCCTCTGCAGCAAATCTGGTACCTCTTACTCAACAATTTATTTCTTCTCCTTTATGTAGTCTCAGTCCTCCAACCAAGTAATGGCTGCCTTTGACACATGATAGGTGCAAAAATGTTCCTTTCAGTATCTCCACTCTTCAGTATGACAGCAGCCATCACCTGGCTCATTATTAGCTAAATATTGGAGCAGAGATATGCTGTTTTGCAGTAGCTTGCAAAATCAATTGTAGTTCTCACAGCAGCTGTCATTTTGCTGTTTGTTCAAATGAAGCTTTTGATATTGTTTGTCATGGTGTTAACATTAATCCCTTATTAGGGAAATATAAGAAGTCTTACTGATGTACACTTAAAAGAAAGAAAGGGCCTTTTGAGCATGACATTTTCTCTCTATAGTGTGCAGACACATACATGCACAAAGATTCACTATTCTTGAAAAAAAATTGAAAGGATGGCAAGAGGTGCTGATACAGGTTTTTTGTATGTTCAACTATATATTTATAAAAAGAGAAATGTAAGCAGACTGTTCAGTCAGCTCCTGAGGGAACACAAGAGGATCCAGATCAGCTGCACAACTGGCAGCTTCACTGGCAGTCTCAGCAGAGGGAACAAACATTTGTTTTGACCCTCTATAGAAGGTGAGCTGCTCTCTCCTTGCTAGCAGTGGGATGGAAGCACACAGATGGAGAAGTGTGAGAAGATGTGCCTCTCTATTTTATTTTGTTCCTTCCTGAACCAAATAAGATTTCTTAGTTGCTACAGTTTCAGGGCAGTACCTTCTAGAAGGGCTAAATAATTTATTTGTTGAGAAAGAATTTCACATGAAATAGCAGATAAGTGTGTTCATATGAAATTCTACAGTGTGTAGTTCAGGCACCACTCAGGCTCAGGGAATGTTTTTCGTTTGATTAAGTATCAATATCTACTTCTGAACTAGTCACCCTGAGCTCCCTTTATAGCTAATAGAGAACTAGCCAATATAGGAAAGGGATTCAAGGGTGTCCTAAAATGTCTGCCTAAAGTAAGTCAAATGAATTGCACCCTTGGACTGCCGGTTTTATCCACTGATTTATTTTCTAAAGTGAGCTGCTGATGAACTCTGCTGTAAACACAAGTTAGTTTTTTTCATGGTTGGACTTGATGATCTTAATCATCATTTCCAACCTAAATAATTCTATGATTCTAACTTAGGTTAGGTGACTTTTCTCTCATTAATCCATTTTTTCACTGTTCAGTCTAATGAGCTTCTGCACAACATGTAACATGGCTTTCCAAATTACTGTTGGGCAAGATGGCCTGGAATACACTGACAACACCCTCCAGCATATAATTCCGTCTCATCCTCTTCCAGAGCCATATTGCCACAGGATGTTAATTTGTCTCCCCTTAACTGCTGTTTCAGTGCTATCATGCATTCTCTTGAGATGCCCCTCTCTTCCTAAGAAAGTTAAGCAAACCAGCCTGCAGGGGAAATAAGCATATAATGTGGCTTTTTATGTTCAATGGAGACATGGTGAACTCAAATTAATGATTCTATTCAGTTGACAGCCTAGGCAAAAGAAAACAGTCTAAATTTCTTAGAACCCTCCTGCAACAGAAGTTCTTTGCTTTATGGTAGAACACTACAACTAGGTAACTGCTTTCAGGAGTCAGAGACATTAAAATTCTGTACCTTTCTGACAGAATTTCATTATAGAGGACATTCAGCAAGACTACTAGCCAGACTGCATAAATCCAGCACTACATATAGTTACACATGTTGATGCTGGAGCAGATGTTACAAAGACAATTGATGCAGGACCATGTTAGATCTGCTGGCAGGCCAGGTCTCATGGTAAATCAATGTCTATCAGACTGTGCTGGTCTTTCCTCAGACTGTGACTGAATTACCCTGGAGCTGTTCCAGAAGCCTAGGATTTCTATCTGTCTCCCCTCTAGAGCTCTACTTACGGAATGCATTTGGTTTTATGGAGGGATGACAAACTTTTGCCAAATACACTCTGAAAAGAACCTCTTATAACTCAGTTGTTCAACTCAGTCTGTGGGCAGGATCAAGTTCCTTTGTGACAGTTTTGTTAGGTCTCTGAAGGACTCCAGTTGCTTCCTTGGGCATTTTGAACCTTACAGTCTCCACTTCTATCTTCAAGACTTTAAGAATGGCCCAACTGCCTCCACAATCACCCCCAAGCTGACAAATAGAGCAAGATGTTAAAAAACCATGGTACATACCTGTATTAAGGCAATGGCTTTTTCATGGTGGGATTGTCCCTAAGTAATTATCCTATTAACAGCACAGAACAGAGCCCATGTTCAAGCAAGTAAAAGTTGTAGTGTGGGGATGTAATTTACTTTTTCTTCCATTTAATCTATGCAGTAAAGTAAACGCTTCTTACAGAAAATCTTATTTACAATATGTTTTTTGATACCATGTGATAATGCATAGAAGATACTGAAATGACTCCTTTGCGTACAAGTGGAATATTGAATGGCAAAGCTCAGTTCCTATACCTTACACTGTCCGCTGCTGAGTGTGTGCTTAAATCCTCTGTAATTAAAACCTGGTGATGTACTTCACAAGAGGAGAATGTCTTCTCACTGTGACTTTCCAAGCTCTCATGTAACAGTTTTTATTAAAGTTACTGCGTAAACTTAAAATAGCTCTCATTAGTTGCTAACAGAGATCTGGCAATATACAATGACGCCTAGAAACTGACCTGATTTTCCACTTTGAAGATGAACAGGGCAAAATCTCACTCTTCATTTTCTTTGTTTTGTGTGTGAAAAGAAACACTTTCTGACTCCATACCATGGTTCTTTTGATTGACTCCCCTCCTCCTTCTGATTGACAGGTTTTCCTCTATAACCTATGTCATCTTCCCCAGTTCATCTCATCTCATTTTGGCAGTGCATGAATTTGAGCCCCCTTTTCTGCTACTTCTCTGTGGCATATTGTGATCACTGCCATTTCTCTGAGCTTACTCCCTAGCTACTCTTACAAACTCTAGAGAGAAGGAGGTGTGTGTGTGGGGGAAGCATTCCTGGAAAGAGAGGCCATTATGCAACACAGGGGAGGTTGTATCACATTGGAAGATGAACATCTCCTTTTGCATTTTCCTTGCAAAGGCTCTCAAGTACTGTTGGTCATCCCATAATTAATAGCAAATGCTAAATCATTTTGAGTTAGTTCCCTTGCAGTCTAGAGCTACAAAGTGTTTTGAAGTGCTGGAGGCTACATCTCTATTAGAAAATAAAATGGGCTAAAGCCTTGCCCGAGTTTGATGTGAAGTGGCGCAACATGGCTTGCATCCATAGGGCTAAACTCTCTTTCCCTCAAAAACCCAGGGTCTTCTCATCCACCCTGCCTAAGGTAGGGTCCCATCCATGCTATGTGGCCAAAGTAGCTAGGCAGGAACAGTTCCAGCCGTGCTAGTGGCTGTGCTATTCCATGCTCTAGAGAAGCTGTGAATGAAGCCTGAGCCATTCTGTGGCCTTAGCTAGTGTGCTGGTGTAGCCATAGCCCAGGAGGTAGTCTTGAGGAAGTTCTCCTGTTGTTATTTTAAACTTTGTTGCTGAAGGCACTTTTGCAAAGGTCACAGTACTGAGGGATGGCAGAGAGGGGAGAATTTGTTGCTCCACATTTGTGACCACATTAGGGTTCCCAGCTCTGACTTGGAATGCCTGAGTGCTACCATAATAGGAAAGTAACTGATCACATATTAATCAAACAGTTGACTAGCAAGGCAAGAGAGCAGTTTGCTTCATGCATTGCTGAAATGCAGCTCCTTCCACAGTCAAGCAACTAAGCTCTTTAAAGGCACAGTGTTTACTGAAAAAGTGAGAACTAGAAATTGTATAGGAAATTAAAAACACTTAATAACAATGCCCATTTAAAACTTGGCTTGGACATTGGGGATATGTGCATGCAACTGCATAAAAAAACCCCTCCTATACCTTTGGACTTAATTAATGAGGAGGATCATGGCACTCTCTCCCGGAAGAGAGGACTTAGGGCTAAGTGTGTTATGTCTGCTGGTGGGGCATCATTCTGCAGTGACAGAGAAACCTTACTGTGCCAGCACTTGCTCCCCAGCACCACTTTGGTTTAGCTGCCAGAGGCTTCCATTGCATTTGCCAGTCAGTCTAGCATTCCTCAGATGCAGCTTTAGCTAGTAAGAGATGAGATGATACAGGTAAAATGGCCATTTTAATTTGATATGTTCCGAGTTAAACTTCCACAATGTTTGGTCTCCAAGTAGGGATGTGAATTATGGCCTCTAGTTTCATATCCAGAATACCTTGTAGATCCCCATTAACATTTACATACCTGTCTATGCATCAGTTATTAATTCGTAAGCCATTTAAAAATCTGTAAGTGATACATAAACTATTTTGAAGATAAGGATGATAGCTTAAATAATGCTAGCATTTAATGAAAAACAGTATTTGTCTATGTATTAATTGTTGAGCAAAATCAATTTGAAGTCAGCTATGAATTACTCAAAAATGCTATTTTTGTAAACTGAGTTTTATTACTGTTCCTTTCTGTTTCCTTATGTTACCCCAATATACATAATTTTGTGCTACTACATTTATCTTATGTCAGAAATAATATTGGTGCTCTCCAACATTATTACAACTAGGAAAAAAAAGGATTAATCAGACACTTCAGAAGCCTCATGCTGAAATAATATTTTTGAAATCATAAAAGAACAACCACTATTTTCTACAGCAAAACTAATTTTTCAAATTCAAGATAACAACACTGCATTACAAAAGTAAAGGTCAATTTGAAGAAGAAAGGATTCTGGTTGCATAAAGAAGTAATCTTCTTTACACCAAATTGTAATTTACAGTTGAATCAAAATATGTTGATTCTTTTCTGGCTTGCTTTGAGTGATATTAAAGGGCCAGTTGGTGTGGTTCAGATAAAAATAGCTGTCACATTTAATCTGATCACTAATGATAACCTTTATTTCCCTTCACACTGTGCTTTTGAAGTCACAGGAGACTGCTGAGCTCCAGGATTTGCTCTTCAGTTTCAGAGATGGTTGCTGTGTGGATGTTATACTTCTTTAGCACCTACCACCTTCCAATAACTGACCACAGAAAATTTTAAGCCCATAACCTCCCTCCTCATTGAGTGCCTACCTACTGCTACTCAAACAGAACAGGCAGCCCTTGACTTTGGAAGGTGGCCCTTGAATGTCTGAGTTCATTATGGAGTGAAAAAATAAGAACAAGTGTACTGATGTAGTTCTTGCCACATTGCAGCATTTTTAATGACTAAGAGGAGAAGTTATTATGTTATTCCTACGCTAATTAGAGAAAAATTCTGTCCTTGAAAATGAAGTAGTTGAACATTTGAGTTGACTTATTTATACAACAGTCAGATAATGATACCTGATTGTGCAGGTATGGATAGAAAGTGGAAGAAGACAGAATTGCTGTCTTGCATGTTCCCATGGTTGCTGCTCAGAGGACTGAAGGGATTTTGCCTTTTGTGGCTGAGGAGGTCATGGGGCCACAAGGCTGTCACAGTGAGGTAGTTCCATGGAGGACTGATACTGCAGTAGCATTATGCTAGTATGTTGTAAAACAAATAATTACAAGGCTTCCAGGGATTCAGTTCTCCTGCAAATGGCCCCCAAAATGGTGATTAGCCAGTAATACCACAAACTCAATGTCTTTAAATTAATGCATCATTCTAGGTAAGTTAGACATATATTTCAGAGTTTAGTGTTGTGACATCAGGAACATGAATGTGAAGAAAGTAATCTCTGGGAGATTTATGCCTAGACACTAACTCAGGAGGCAGACAGAGCTAACAGAAATGCAAATAATGTCCTGATGCAATAAAGTCATTCTAGACAATGGAATATTGCGTAGCACCAGAAATATCATGGAGTGTGTCCTTTAAAATGCAGAGGTACTGTGCTAATGAGCTTTCATCAGCCCACTATGCAATAACAGGCTCTCCATATAAATAATTCTCTTTTGACATCCCATCACTGGAGGGCTGCTGAGGCAAAGTCCTCACAGTAGCTTCTGTCCACAAACCACAGCTGGAAGCCATATACACTAAGCTAGTGAGTTTGCAAAACCAGCCCGATGCTTGGGGCCCTGGGAGTTGTTTGTTCCTGATACCACAGAGATCAACAAACTACAGCTGGGGAGCTGACGATCTCAAAGAGGCCTCTAAATAACACTTCATTCAGCAAAAGAAAAGGCTAGGAAATAAATAAAAGGAGGCAAGATCAGATTAAGGTTCTCTTCTGCATGCCAACACTACCTTCTTTTCTTGTCCTGGTCTTGGGCATTGTCCTCTCCCCCAAACATTGCCATCTTTTCAGCTGCCTTGTGAAATGAGAGTCTGCTGGATGACCAAAACAAAGGCTTAGAGTGAGCCTGCTGGGTAATGTGGCCCTGGCAACAGTTTTTATTGTTGAGAAGTAGACTGTCTCCTTTCTTCAACCATAAGGTCAGTGGTGGTGTTATTTTTCCTCATCTCACACAGAAGGAACTGGCTATAATTGATTCCCCTAAAAGAAGATGAGACCTCGTCTTACGCTTCCTCACCCCTCAGTTTAATACAGAGAAGAAAGAAAATCAACTTCAGATTTTCAAAACTGGTACTTATAAGGAGTTAAATCTGGCCTCCACACACTAAGCACCTGTATGTTTTGGCTGGTTGCTTTGTGGAGTCTAGTAATATCAAATGACTTCCCATCACGTAAAGATGAATTTAATGCTTCATATGAATGTCAACATCCTTGAGACTCCTGCCCATTTTAGTCCTCTTTAATTAGGGACTGTTGTGCCTCATTGGACAGACTGGTGTAATAGCTTGGGATCAGAGTAGCATAAAGATTGTCACAGCTGGAATGATCTTTTGAGCAGTGGGAAGTAATGGTCCTGCCTGTGGCAAATAGTGCTTCTGGCATGTTATGGGGCATGGTGATTCTATTCCACACTTCATTTAGTCTTCTTCCAAATGCTGCAGTTTAGCCACTGAAAAATGCAGTATTCTTACGAGTATATTCCATCTTCAGTATAGTCCTGTAATACCTGTTGGATGTGGGCTGGGTGAGCAGGGACTGTTATAAATTGAGGTCCAATAATTGACAGGAACCAGTCCAATTAATCAAATTGGTTTATTAAGCAAGCGGCAGCAAGCAAAACAGCGCTGGGCGGCCGGGGAGTCTTTGCTCCGCCAACGGCGCGCGCCCACTTCCCGAAAGTAGCTGATTATATACTCTTCTGGTTCCCGTATATGTGTCAATCCTGGTATACTTTGTATCTCAGCGACGTATTGCTAGAGGATCGGTCTTGTCCCACCTCCTGATGGTCGTGAGGCTGAAGGCTCCTCATCTTTATCAGTGTCCTATGGGTGAACCTTTACAGCTTATCGCACAGCTTAGCTCTTCCCTTTGAAGTGTTAAAGAACACCAGATGCCTGTGATTTAGGTATTGAGGTGTCAAAGCACACTAGATATCTTGTGATTTAAGTATGTGAAGGGTCAAAACTTTGTAATTTTTCACCAGCCTTTAAGAAAGCCTGATTTGATTAACAAACATAATTTTATTTATTACAATCCCCCCTTTTTCTTTTACCATTTTGTTCATCAAATCTTTGGAGTTCAGCGTAACTTAAAGCTAATGTTTCTTCCATTGCCGATTCCTTATCTAATGGCTCGTATTTAGCCCTGATAAGCATTAAATGGGCAGCTTCCAGCCTGCCCTTTACAATTTCAATTAATTTGTTCAATATACAAGGACCAAATGTTAATCCCAAAATTAATAGTATCATAGGTCCCGCGATCGTAGACAATAGGGTAGTCATCCATGGGGAATAATTGAACCAAGATTCATACCAATTTTGCTGTGCTTCTCTTTCTTTCTTTCTTTTTTCTAATCCTTCTCGTAGTTTTGTCATGGTGTCTCTAACTACTCCAGTGTGATCTGCATATATGCAGCATTCCTCATCTAGAGCAACACACAACCCCCCTTGCTGTGCAAACAATAAGTCCAGTCCTCGACGGTTTTGTAATGCTACTTCTGATAAGGATCTCAGGGAGGCTTCTAAAGCACTAATAGATTTCTCTACTTTTTCTAGGTCTTCATCTACAGCTGCTCTAAGGGAATTGAATTGTTTATTTTGTTGAATTAAGGAGGCTGTCCCTGTACCGACTCCAGCTACACCTAAAGTTACCAGCGTGGCTACTGTTAGGGCTGTAAAGGGTTCCCGTTTATTCAAATGGTGTTTTGGGACTGTTTGATATTCATAGGCAAATTCCTCTGGGTGATATATAATTTTAGGAACTATTAACACTTGGATACAATAATCCTGGTTTTCATTGAATAATTTCAGCGATAAGCAAGGAGTTACTCCAATGGAGGAGCAGACCCATTTGGTATTCTTTGCTGGTAATAACCAGTCAGCTGGTGGCTTCCTATTCAAGGGGATCATAGCTTTACACAAGTGCTTCTTATTGTGGGGCACATTCCCAATGCACCTCCCCTGCCCGCTTACTTGAGCCAATGTAATTCCCTGGCTCTGACTGGTTTCCTTTTTCCACAGACATTGTGAGGGGTTTGACCCATTGATTCGTTTAGGGTTAGCAGTTACCCCAATTGCCTCATAAAAAGGTGGTTGAATATTATAGCACAGCCAGCAGTGCTCTGTCAAGTTTGGATAAGTAGCATTCAATACTTGATAACTGGCTTGCACCAATTTCCAAAGAGAATTGCCTCGGGTATTAATTGCTGCAGTTGTGCTATTTTTGGCATCTGTCTCATTAAACATTTCTGTGTCTGATGGGAGAGATATTTTCTCTGCTAATACTTCATCTGGTCCCACCAGATCAGGGTCACTGGTAATTATTTCCTTTTTTATATGTATAAGCCCTCCTCTGTCAGTTCCAGATTCCCAGTATCGTATTCCCCAAGTTTTTCCCAGTAACCATCCCTCATCCAGGGGTTGTTGTATTATTAATTCCAGGTGTGTACAAGTTTTCCCTTTAGGTTTAGGTGCTATACTTCCTCGAAGGACCGATTGAATAGGCACGGGCGTGCACCCCTGAGGACCCCAAGTAACCTTTAGGTATTTATCTGGCCCTGCTCCCGGGCTCCAATTGGAGGCAATCGTTTCACAACCCCAATAAGCACAATAATATTGGTTGGGAGCGTTGCAATATGCTCTTCCTGAATTAGAACTTGGACACAGATAATACCCCATAAGATTCTGACAGGGTTTCATGGGGGCTAACTCGCACAGCTGTGTTTTAAACACTGGTACTCCAGGAGTAGTAACAGTTTGAATTATATGTTGGTCCTCCCATCTATTCAGTGTCCATTTAAATGGTTGGTGAGAGTATCCGTGTACACTTGTACCACAGTTATCTGTGTGTCCATTTACAACCTCCTGAAGGCAATCTTCAGATCTCCGGGCGGGCTTGTCACTTCCCAAGAATAGTCTTTTAATGGTCCTTTTACGCGGCTCGCATGGGTCCAGCCTCTCTCTGCTGTCCGGATGGCTGTTTCTGTGGTGAGTAAAACGAGATAGGGCCCTTCCCAACGGGGGGTTAATGAGGACTCTTTCCATGATTTGATTAGCACTTTGTCTCCTGGCTTTATGTTATGCATGGCTACATCCAAGGGGGGTCTCTGTACTACTAAGCCCTTATTCCGCAGTTTTACTCTCCTAGCCATAAGTTGAATTATATAAGGTCTAATTTGTGAATTTTCAAGTTGGGGGTGGTCCTGCGGAATTTCTAAATCATATGGCATCCCATATAACATTTCAAAGGGGGAAATTCCTACATCAGTTCGGGGCTGTGTTCTTATATTCAGTAGTGCTAAGGGGAGACACTTTACCCATGACATCTTAGTTTCTAACATCAATTTTGTGAGCTGTTTCTTTATTTCCCCATTTACTCTTTCTACCTTTCCCGAGCTTTGTGGATGCCAGGGAGTATGATATTCCCATTTTGTCCCCAAAGAGGAGAGAGCTTCCCTTGCTATTTTTGAAACAAAATGGGAGCCCCTATCAGAGTCTATTACCTCAATGGATCCATACCTAGGGATTATATTTTCCAGCAAAGTCTTCACTACGGTTTGAGCGGTGGCTCTAGCTGTCGGGAATGCTTCCACAAAATGGGTTAAGTGGTCTATGATTACTAATAAATATTTATATCGTCCCACCTTTGGAAGTTCAGTGAAGTCTAGCTGGATTTTAGCAAATGGTCTGTGAGCCAGTTCTCTCCCCCCCAGGGCTTTTTCCCGTAACTGATGTTTATTGACCCTTTTGCATGTCATACATTCGCTAACTATTCCTTTTGCTATATTGTATACACCAATGCACATATACTTTGTGGCAAACTGATCCACTAGCGCCTGAGTTCCCCAATGGGTGTTCTCATGGAATTTTTGCATGATTTTCAAGGCCAGAGGTTTTGGGAGAACTTCCCGGCCATCCGGGAGTTTCCACTTTCCTTCTTCTATCTCCCTGATTCCCATCTGAGTCAGCTTATCTTTTTCCTGCACTGTAAAACTCAGGATTGAGTGAATTTTTCCGTGTAGATGGCAATGGCTATACTTGGGGCTGTCACATTCATCATAAATTAGACATCTGCAAGGGACTTCATGGATTCCAAAATCCTTCCAACACTTATAACACGGGAATTCGTCTGATTCCTTTCCACAAGTTATACAGTCCTCCCGAGTTCTTTTAGTCTGGATCACCATTAATGCCGCTCTTTTTGCTTCTTGATCAGCAAGATTGTTTCCTCTGACTAATGGGCTTAATCCTTTTTGGTGTCCTTTTAAATGTACTACGGCTATTCCCGCTGGTCCTCGTAATGCTTGTAAAACCTGGATTATTAATTCCTGGTGTATTAATCCTTTTCCTTGAGAATTTATTAAACCCCTTTCTTCCCAAATTTTTCCAAAAGTATGCACTACGCCAAAGGCATATTTTGAATCCGTATATATGGTTCCAATTTTGCCTTTTAAAAGTTGTAAGGCTCTTAATACAGCATATAGTTCACAAGCCTGTGCAGACCAACTAGGACTCAGAGGTCCTGATTCTATTACACTAAATGTTTTTCCATCAATGATTGCAAATCCTGATTTTTTTCTTTCCTTCAATTACCCGGGATGATCCATCTACAAATAGCTTTTCTCCTTCTCCAAGTTCTTCCTCGTCTAAATCTGGTCTGATTTTCGTTTGCTCCTCAATGTAGTAAAGGCAATCATGATTTATTTTGTCACTCGGCTCCCCATACAAAAACTGTGCTGGATTCTGCAAGCTTGTTACCTCGAGTTCCAGTTTGGGAGAGGAGATAAAGATGCCTTCATATTTTAGAAGCCGGGCATCTGTTATCCATTTGTCAGCTTTTTGTTGCAGAATTCCCCTGATGTTGTGAGGTGATAATACCCTCAATTCTCCTCCAAAGGTAATTTTATGGGCTTCCTCTACCAAAAGGGCTGCTGCTACTATCGCTTGAAGGCAGGTAGGCCAACCCCTACTTACGGGGTCCAGGAGTTTAGATAGGTATCCCACCGGTTTCTTTCTTCCTGCCCATTCTTGTGCTAATACCCCAAATGCGGTCCCTTCATCAACATTGATAAATAGATAAAATGGTCTCTTTACATCTGGTAGGCTCAAAACTGGGGCGTTTACTAAATCAGTTTTTAGTGTTTCTAATTGTTTATCATCATCCTCCGACCATTTCAATAATCCATCCTTAGTTAATTTGGTATAGAGGAACTTCACCTTTTTGCTATAGTTCTCAATCCATTGCCTGCAATAGCCAAAGAGACCTAACAATTGCCTAATCTGTCTTTTAGTTCTAGGAGCCGGTAATGACAATATGCCATTCACCCTTTCGGGGTCTAATTTCTTAATTCCCTTGCTTAATCTGTGTCCCAGATATTTCACTTCCTTCTCAACAAATTGTAGTTTTGATTTTGATACCTTCAATCCTTGTAAACTCAAAAAAATTTAGTAACTTAATACTCTCCTGCCTCACCTTTTCTTCACTCTTGCCAGCTAGGAGCAAATCATCCACATACTGGACCAGTGTGACTCCTTCACTTAACTCATACCCCTTCAGGATTTGTTCTAAGGCTTGTCCGAACAAGTTCGGAGATTCGGTAAACCCTTGGGGCAATACCGTCCACCGTAATTGTTGTTTCCGATGGTTATCTGGATCTTCCCATTCAAAAGCAAAGTAATCTCTGCAATCTTCTTTAAGAGGGCATGCCCAGAAGGCATCCTTCAGATCTACTACACTATACCATTGATTATCGGGCCCTATTTGACTCAGGAGGGTGTGTGGATTCGCCACCACCGGGAATCTAGCTATTGTTCTCTGGTTAATTTCTCGTAAGTCATGTACTAACCTATATTTTCCATCCGGCTTTTTTTACAGGTAGGATGGGAGTATTAAAAGGAGACATACACGGTTCTAGCAACCTCCTTTCAAGTAATCTTTGGATCTCAGGTTTCAAACCTAACCTCCCTTCTCTAGGAAGGGGGTATTGTTTTATCCTGACCGGTATTTCTGGGTTCCTTATTGTTACTGAAAAGGGTTCAATATCTAACTTACCCACTGTTTCCGGGGTGTACCAGACTTCAGGATTTATTTTCTCTTCATCTATTACTCGTAAGGGACACAGTTTAATTTTTAGTGTTTCATTTTTAGCTTCCAAACCAATTCCTAATTCGATCATCAAATCTCGCCCCAATAAATTATAGTCTGCTTCCGGCATGAGCAGCAGGGACCCAATCCCTACCTTAGAATGGGTTTCAAAAAACACATCTTTTATTACAGGTACTTCAAAAGGTTCTCCTTTTGCTCCAATGACCTGTATAGTCGCCGAGGATATTTTACATCCTTGGGGCAATTTTTGAACGGTAGATCTTTCTGCTCCCGAGTCCACTAGGAACTCAATTTCTTGTTGCTGGGGACCCACTTTTAATTTTATCAAGGGCTCTATCTTTTCTCGGGTTCCCAGCAAATAGAGCCCCTGACACCCCTAATCTTCTTTAAACATTTTCTCATCCATCTTTCTCTTTCTGCAGTCTTTTTTTTTTTTTTTTTTTTTTAACATGCCCTTTTCCTCCACAATAAAAACAAATCACAGTTCCCCGTTCTCTACCTCTTAAAGGTTCTCGAGTCTCCTGCCTTGTATGGCGAGCTTCAAACCCTTTTCCAGGCTAAAGGGTTCCTTGGAATAAACATAAATATGTAAAGCCTGGCATATCCAATATTCAAAGGACCCAAAAACGGGCCAATACAGGTGGTCACCTCTAATTTGTTTCCCACCCCAAACTTCCATGCAATAATGTATCATTTTTGCTTTATCTTTACCCTGCCTAGAAGGGTAATCATTCCAATATTTAATCATTATTCCTAACGGACTGTCTGGCGGTATCTGGGGTAACCTAACCTTAGGCACCGACCCACCCATGGGATCAGAAGGCTTGCTTTTCTTCTGTCCCATCTTCCGGAGTGCCTTCACACACACACACACACAATCGCTTCCCCCTGTTTGTGGCCCAGTCCCTCGCGGGAGATGGGAACCGCACTACTGAGGGGTCCGCACTTGCTTCGTCCTCAAGGGGACGTCTCACACAGGCACACTCCGGGATACCCAACCCCAACCGAACGGATCACCGGCCTATACTTACTCACTCCTGAGTCTTCGTTCGGGTCTTCGTGCACAAAGTTTACGGGGTTACCGGTTTTTATTTGTTTGCTGTCGAATTTCGAGTTCGTCGGTAGAGGTTTTGGGTGTAAAAAACCCTCAACAGGGGCCGCTTACTCAGCGGGGCGCCTCCCCCGTGAGGTTTACAGCCAAATTGTCTCTATCCGAGTCACGGCACCAAATTTGTTATAAATTGAGGTCCAATAATTGACAGGAACCAGTCCAATTAATCAAATTGGTTTATTAAGCAAGCGGCAGCAAGCAAAACAGCGCTGGGCGGCCGGGGTGTCTTTGCTCCGCCAACGGCGCGCGCCCACTTCCCGAAAGTAGCTGATTATATACTCTTCTGGTTCCCGTATATGTGTCAATCCTGGTATACTTTGTATCTCAGCGACGTATTGCTAGAGGATCGGTCTTGTCCCACCTCCTGATGGTCGTGAGGCTGAAGGCTCCTCATCTTTATCAGTGTCCTATGGGTGAACCTTTACAGCTTATCGCACAGCTTAGCTCTTCCCTTTGAAGTGTTAAAGAACACCAGATGCCTGTGATTTAGGTATTGAGGTGTCAAAGCACACTAGATATCTTGTGATTTAAGTATGTGAAGGGTCAAAACTTTGTAATTTTTCACCAGCCTTTAAGAAAGCCTGATTTGATTAACAAACATAATTTTATTTATTACAGGACAGAGAGTAGCACTTAAAACATAAAAAGCCAGTTAGAGGCTCCAGCACATGCAATTTTTTATGCCAAATGTTTTTACAGAAGGTGGCAAGTAATGTCTATTTCTTTTGGAGCATGGTGAAATTCTGGGAATGAAGAGTGAGTGTAGTTTTCCCCCTAATCCATCCCACCAGCTTTTGCCCTTCCATGAACAATTTTAGGAAAGACTAGTCTATTTAGCCTGTGTTCAAAGGTCACACAAGACTGCTTTAGGCTTTTGGCCCATTTGGAAAAAGCAATGTTTTCTTTTTCCAGTGTTGTCACAATTGATTTTACTTTATAGTTGAAAAGAAAATGAAAGAAATAGCTGATGGCATATTTGTGAATAATTACACTTGCACCACATTTCTTGAGAGTTTGCTGGGTAGATTTGTGTGTAAGATTTGATTATTTTCCTTGTTACAAGGACCTTCATTATCCATCCAGTGTTTGCAATGGATTATGAGGCACTGTAACAGATTACAGAGACAGCATTCTAATGTTTCATCTGGAAATGGAATAAATGGATCTTTTTCAATTGCAGCAATGTGAAATGGGCTTTCAGGATGTTAGATTTGGAAAACAGCTAATTAGATGTAGTTTCAAGCTCTCCTGCTGGGATGACTATTGCATATACTGAAGTAATATCTGCACCCTGCAAGTCTTCTCAGTCTTTAGTACTGCTAAAGTAGCCTGTAGCACCAGACTGGTGCTGGAACATGGGGTGCCCCTTGTTAATGTTATGCTCCAAGGAGTTTGTTCCACCACAACTCAAATTTACCTGAATTGATTTATGGCCAGAGCTAGTCCACATTAAACACATAATTTTAAAAAACTCATCAGATACTAGACTTTTGTTAGGGTCACCCCATCACTGTTGGTGTGGCGTTCTGTTCACCTCCCCTGTTACTAGCGTTTTGAACCCAGCTGGGACATGTACTGACCCCTGGCTTGTCATGGCATGTTTGGAAAAGGAGTGAGAGACATGTCTAGGAGAGGGAATTGGACTAAGTATGAAGAAATCTTTCAGAGAAAGCCTTGAAATAGCTGAGTGTAGTGAGAAAGGTTAGGAATTTTATTTTTATGGTACTAATGAAGGCAATTTCCCTCAAAATGAAGGCCAGTGCTCACAAAATCTTTCTTATTTCTGAACCCCTCAAAATCACAAATAACTTGTGAGTTGAAGTCTACTGACAACAGTCTTATTTCTCCTAGTTTCCTCATGTGAGCCTGTGGTCGTCCAGGGATCCTCAGATATCCATGTGGAAAAAAGCTGCACGTAGTCTAGAAAGTGTAGATATCAACAAAGGCGTCTGTGTGTGACTGAGGATGGGGAGAATCCAGATCTACCTTTAATGCTACATAAAGGAATGAATGGTTGGCCCCTATCAGAAGGAATGAAAAAAGCAAGTTGAAGAGTAAAGCCTGTGCAGGGGCTTATCTATGCTCTGCCCTGCTGAGAATGAAAATTTTCTGTTTTCAGATTGCTTCCAAGGTAGTGATTACTAGTTAAAGGAAAGCTAGGGGTGGGAGACAGTGAATGAAAGAGGGACATGTCTGTGGCCTTTCTTCAGTTCCCTGCATAAATTTCATAATCTGAGCATTCAAACTTCATAGCCTATATGTTTGATAATTACAAACAACTACTGATAGGTAAAAACTAGTGTGTTGCATATATAGTAGGAAGGGTGCAAAAAGGCTTTCAGTCACTCGTATTGGTGGACTGAGGTCATCTCTATTCTGTGCAGGTTCCTAGCACAGGCTGTAGTTAAGTGGGTCAGTTCTTGATTTATAGAGTCATAGAATGGTGTGGATTGGAAGGAACCTTAAAGGTCATTTAGTTCCAGCCCCCCTGCTGTGGCGTGCTGGAACTCGTTCTCTTAACTCTGACTAGCCAGTAAAACAAAACCAGTGTAGTTAGCGGAGTGTGATGTGTTTTGAATCATTAGGCTACTTTTAGTAAAGCATCTCAAGGTAAAAACGACAGTCTTTTTCCCTTAGCCTAGACAAAGCCACAGAAGGCACACCACTTAATTTTCTCTCCAGGTTGACAATCCATCTGTTAAAGTATCTGTTTTGTGACAGTCCTCAATAGAAAATGTTTTGTAGAGAACTCAAAGAAAATCCACTCTCAAAATTTAGAGAATACCCCATCCAGCTTTTTTCAGTTTAACATAGGACTTAAAACTCTTAAGGCAAATATGTCTGTGTATTTCTCTATATATTAATGTATATTGTCTATATAACCAACTGCCATGCATATATCTAGAAAGATGGGCATAGGGAGGAAGAAAGCACAGGTACATCATATGCATTTTATATAGATGATACACCTTTTGTTTTATAATGTACATTATGTGTATGTGTGTAATCATTATATTTATACATTTCTATACCATCTGTAAGCTAACAATGAATTTTTTCATTACCCGTATAAATATCTTGGCCCTTTTGAACATTTCTAATTTCTTAATCTACAAGTCTCAATCATGACTGAGAACTTCTTATCCTACCATTTCTCCTTAGTGATTGGAAAAAGACAAATACAGCAAGAGTTCATAAGGAATTTTGAATTTGACTTTAACAAGAATGGGTCAAAAAATAAAAGGAACTCACATCTCAAGATATGGTAAATTATTGTAGATCTTCAGGTATGGTAAATTATTGCAGTACAAATAATTTAAGGCAGTGATGTGAGATGATTCACATCAAGCAAAGATTAACTGGCTTGGAAATTCTAGAGAAAAAATATATTAAATGTTGGATTTTTTCAAGTATAAAATCTTAATGTAAGATTACTGAGTCATTACTGCAAGTTAACATACTGCTAAGACTTGGCTGTAATAGAAAATTAGTAGTACAAGCCAGATTTCATCAAGAAGTAGGAAATTACTTGTGTCTGCTCATCCATCTAGCTAGCTATTGACATTTTCAAGTGAGTAATTTATTTACTGAAAAGCTAAAATTGATGCATAAACTCCACTCCTGATTTCTACTATTAAAACTGACAGTTGTGTCTAGTGAGTGGCGAGGGAGGAACCTAAAGCTCAGAATCTTGCAACAAAAATGCAAATCATCAAGCAATGAGAAAATGTTAGTCTTGTTGGTTTCAAAGCTGATTAAATGCTTATTACGTCCTGGTATAAACATTTTGGTAAAATATTTCTCTGTAAAAAATAAGAACATTTCTCCATAAGTGATACTATTCTCTTTAGAGTAAGTTAATAGGACTCTATTAATGAAGGAGAGATTCTTATATATGTACAATTTAAACAGTTTTTATTTTTTATTACTGTTATTGCAAAGTGGTTAGTGTTAGAGCAAGAGCCATTGATTTTTATTCATTTGATTTCAAATGAAAAGTCTCTATTTACATGTTTTCACTGAAAATTCTTAATTTTGCATGGGATAATTTAAAATTGTTTTTTTATTCATTTCCATATAAAATGTTGTGATTTCTTGCTTTGGTTTCCCTTAACCCATAAATACCAAATCAAAGCCAACCCCCTGAAATACCAACAAAATTGTACTAAGCTGTTGTGCAAATGTTAGTTCCTTTTTAAATTTGATTTAAAAATAATCTGTTTCTCTGGTATGTACACAGCAGCATTGAAGAGATGGTATCTGGCAATAGGAAAATTGTCACGGAGTGTTGTTCTTAGTTTAGGAACTGGTGCAGACATTTCTGTTTCTTTAATAAGCCACTACTCCAAGTTTCAGTATATATCATGTCTTTTACAGGACAGTTCAGTTTTCTGCTTGGCTGTGTCAACATCTTGTGAGCATAAGGAAGTCACTTCTGACCTTTACCTCCCTTTCCCCACAAAAAATAAGACAATAATTGTATTCCTGTACTTAAGGTGGTGGTGTTGCTTGAATAGTTACACACACAGTGCAGATTTTTTTTATTTAATGGCTGTGGAAGTGTGTTGTGTGATTAATTTTCTTCCATAAAATTCTCATTTTGATAAACTAACTTTTTATTATACTGTATAATCAAAGTTTTGGTAAGCTGTTGAGCTGTTCTTCCTCTCCAGACTTTCTCTTTTATCTTACATTTACATATTTCTTCTTTTAAATTCTTCTAAATAAAACAAAATATTAAGCAAACATTTCTGTTAACAGAGCTACTTTTCCTTGGTTGATGTGGGAAATAGAACATCAGTATGGAATATGCCAAAATCTTTCCTTTAAGTATTTGCCCAGTTTAGCATGGATTCTAGTAATGGAAAATGTACACCAAAATTGAGTTATGAGTAAGCATAATAAGTAAAGGCAAGAAATACTGCAAGACTCTTGCTAAAATAATGAAACAGTGTCCCTGCTTTCTAGTGGGAAGGAGAGAGAGAGTGGTGGATAGGTTTCTTCTCATTTTAATAATATATTGAGAGTCTTCCCCTGGATTTGCTTTAACACTACTTGGGGTTGAGCATTCCAGAGGTGTTAGTCTCAAGAATAAAAAGCAAAGTGGTCAAAATGGGTGAATTCCTAAAGGTGTTTTAAGTAGAGCTGTCTGCAGACTCCTGCAGGACTGGGGTACAACAATTGTGTAAGTGAGTTTAACAAAAATGTTTATAGAGAAGAGAAACTCAGTGGTATAATGAAGTTAGTGGAGTCAATGTGTGTTCTTACTTTGTTAGCCCAGGCAGATTAGGGTTATCTTTGCAATGAGGGCAGGAATTTTGTGAGGGCTGCACTTTTAACACGTAGGGGGATGAAGCAAAATTCAGCAAAGTCAGACGAGTTGTCCACATGGAGGCTGAATGCAGTTGGACCAAAAGCTGAGGTCTGGTGAGTAAAAGAAGGCAAAAAGCCAGTGATTGAAGCTGAAAGGCAGTGACAGAGCTGGGAGGGAAATGAGGGAAGCAGCATACTGGCAAAGAGATTGAACATAAATGATTCAAAGGGGAAGACCAGTACGTGTTGAAAGGGATGAGGCAGGAAACAAATTAAAAGATGGAAATTTGCTTTAGAAAGTATGTTCTCTTCCTCTAATGCAGGAGCTGTGATAGAAACAGGATCTCAATCCCTACTTCAAAGTATTTTAAGGTGCCTTTGTTGTAAACATTGGGAAATGAGTAACTTCTACCTGCAGGATGGCACAGGACAGTCTGTCTGCCCCTTCCTGTTAGCTCCCTAGGGCAGGAGAGGTCCTGCTCAAATGTCTGGGTGATGCTTGGTGACTGACAAGCACCACTTGGATATCACTCCTCAGTGCCTACCTACCAATGGGCTGTCACAGACTCTGACGTTGGGAGGAAATGGAGGATTTGATCAGCTGTGTTTGCCAAAACCGATTCTGGGTTTTTTTCTAAATATGCTCCCTACCATCACGGCTCTGTCTGTGAGGAAGAGAGAGGCAGGATTTTTCACCTGTGCTATTCAGTGATTTTATCACTGTTTGAAAAAACTGCTGATGTTTTGTTTTGTGTGTTTTCTTTGAGCAGATGGGCAGAAGAAGGTTCAAGAGGAATTTGACATAGACATGGACGCGCCAGAGACAGAGCGCGCTGCTGTGGCGATACAGTCCCAGTTCAGAAAATTCCAGAAGAAAAAAGCGGGGTCCCAGTCTTAGTAGCTACCTCACAGCTTCAAACAAAGTAATCCTGAAATGGTTTATCAAGATAATCGGAAATAATACAAAGATGCATGTACAGAAATTATCAATATTTAAAACCCCATTGGCAGATAACAAACCATGAGCTTGTGTGTGACTTTATCCCAGATGTTTCGCACCCGTTATCCTCTGTAACTCACCATTTTACTTGATGTTGTAATAAAAAAGTTAGGGTGAAGTAATTAAAGTGTCTGCCTTCATCTGTCTTTTCATATTAATCCAGCTATCACAGCAGTACAAATAAACCCAGCCCAGATGCCTGTTTTCCTTTTCACGTAAAGCCTGGGGACATAACAGCACCGTATGTTACAAGGTTTTTGCTGAGAGATGAGAGCATGCATCAGCCCTGCTTACCTCATTTGGAGAATTCCAGCTGCCAGCCAAATGTGACAATAAAATTACTTTATTTTAATGAGCTGAAAGTTAAAAGTCGCAGACAGAAGCTGGCAGGAGGGGAAGAGGTGTAGAAAACAGTGAGCAGCTTGTTTTTGTCTTGCAGTTATGCCAATAAAGTGGCACAAGTGGGGAAATTGTCCCTGTCCTTTCTCTTTGCATGATAACATTCAGAATTGCCCAGCTTGGACCACATTGACTGTTATGGGAAAAAATACAAAGCCCAATTCCAGAAACCTTTGGAAGGTGTACTTTTTTTCATTATTTGAAAAAATAGAAGCTGGCCCTCTAATTTTTTATTCACTCTATGCATAATCAGTAACTATTTCTATGTCATGTCTCTCTTTTTATATTATTTTCAGCATTTCATAGAATCATAGAATCATAGGGGTTGGAAGGGACCTCGAAAGATCATCTAGTCCAACCCCCCCGCCAGAGCAGGGTCTAACGAGCAAATTGTAACAAATTCCCTGTCTCTGTTTGCACTGTTCTGTATTCATGAGGAAGATTCAAAAAAGGTTTAAATAAGTAACTTGTATTCAGAAAAAGGAGCTATTTAGATTGTGCAAGTGGGACACGAACTACATAGAGACATGTAAAAAAAAATCTCATCCTCTCCTTGGCTTCATCAGCAGATTTAGGTATTCCAGTAAGCATCTTCGTCTCTAGGGAAATTAGAGCATTTTCTGGAGGACTGGTGTTTGCAGTTGTTCTCCAGGAAGGCAGCATGAGCCTCACTCACCTCCAGGCTGACAGAGGCAGGCATGCTGAGTGATGGCAGCCTGCCTGAACAGCCTGGAATTGGGAAGGTGAGAGAGATTGAGGTAGAATACCCAGCTTTGCCTAAAGGCATTAATGTCTTCCTCTCCCACCTCTCATGAAAGTATTCTGATCGCCAGGGCAAAGGACACAAATATCATTAGTCCTCTACGAAAGCAGAAAGCAACAGCCAAGGGGTAGGAGTTGAGGGAAAGGCAGGATCTCATGCTGGTGGTAATTGCTGCCCAAGAGAGCCCACCACTTCAGCAATACTGAAGGGCTGCAGAGCTGTGCCTGAAAGGTGGGCTGTGGACTGCAAAGGGAAGGCCTTCAGCTGTATGCAGGATACGGCACTTACGGTGCCAGGCAACAATTCAGTGAGGAGTCTAAATCTGATGGTGAATGACCATGCTGCTCAGGAGGAGTCCTCAGAGATGCTGAGCAGAGGAAGTCTTATCCTGTGGGCGATGTAGAGGGCATGTGCAGAGATGACATGTGAGGTGCTTAATGAGCACAGCAAGACTTGGAGGGACTGGACGGTGCTTTTTAGATCTTAGCTTGGGGATGAACATCTAACTGCTGCCCAGACCCTGTCTTAGATACCTCTTTCTAGGTCAGGTCCTGATCCTATGCATGGCTGAGTTACCCATACATCACCTGTAGAGTTCTCCAAGCTGCAGCTCAGTGCTTTCACTCCAGGAGCATATTTTAGCAGTACTGTTTCTCTGCATTTAGGAATTTCACAAATAAGCCTCAAATAACACTACCGCTGTGCTGAGTGTGGTTTGTAGAGGTTATGGGTTCCCTGCTTGTCTTTCACAGAGATTGCTCACCATATAATAATCACCTTTGCATAATACTTTAAAAATTGTAATGGGTTTGGACTGTGCTAGTGCTATTTTGTTTAGTTTAACATATATCTGTAATAAAGGACTGCATTTGTGTTCTGCATTATGTCATTTGAAATAGCATGAGCTCTGTAATGGCTACTTAATTGAATAAAAACTATGGGTAAGCACTAGGCTTTTATATTTGATCTGACATTCCTTGGACTTAAATTTCCTACACAACAGGAGTAATCATATGGTTGGGACACTGAGAAAATTATTACATTACTGAAGTACAGCAACAAGGGCTGTTAGTAAATGAGTTATGGCTCTTTCAGCAGCAGGGCTATTCCTTAATGTGAAGTTCAAAGTGCATCTAACAAATACAGTATTAATGTAGAATGAAACATAATGAGGAAATAGTGAACTGGCAAGAAATTTGGATTAATTGTGGCTGCCTCTGTCAGACAATTTCCCTTTTATGAAAATGTGTTTGCCTCACAGATTCAGTTAATGTTCCCAGGATAAGAGAGCTTTCTTGCTCCCGAGTTTTGCTTTTCATTGATCCTGTGTTCATATCAAAGGCGGCAGTTTTTAATTTCCTTTCTTAGCATTAACTCATACTTTTCAAAGACCTATCTGGACGTTGCTGAGGTGAGGAAAGGACTTTGATTCAACCAGAAACTTCTCTAAGATGGGTGAAAGAAGACACTTAAACACTCCAGGTATTATATAGGTCTTTTAACTCCAGGTACTTATGGAGCTCTGTAGTTGACTGGCACTACCTAGCTGGGAGTAACCAAGTCATGGAAAGCAAAATTTACATTAGGTGCATATATGTACTGATAAACAAACAGCTCTCTTGGTAACATGAAAGATCATTCAGAGCCGCAGATTTTGCAGGGAGCAGGGTTATCACTCCTACCACATATACCCACACCCTCCCCAGATATATCCATACTGCTTCTGCTCCAAATTACTGTCAGAGAATAACCTAAAGTTGAATGATCAGAAAAACTGTGTGAGCCTTAGAAATGCTTTGTTCACGTTGCTGCACGGACCATAAAATTATCTGTAGAAGTAACCTGCAAAGGAGACTATTTGAAGTAAAGAAATGCCATCATAATGCACAAGAATGAGCAAATGAGGAAAATGGCAAAGGGTGTGAATTCTATCAAGTTAAACACAGAAAGGCAAGCCAAAGCCAACCTGTGACTTGCCAAAGGTAGAGAGTTATAAACAAAACTTTTTCAAGCTCTCCTCAGTCTGGTAGCCTATTGGAGAATTGTAGGGCTGTGAGGAAACCGATGTCTTGCAGAAAGCAGAAATTAGTCTGATCTACATAAAAAGAAGCATGACCAGCAGATCAAGGGAGGTGATTCTCTCCTTCTATTCTGTGGTCATGAGACCCCACCTGGAGTACTGTGTCCAGCTCTGGGCCCCTTAACATAAGGATATGGAGCTGTTGGAGCAAGTCCAGAAGAGTGTCACCAAAATGATCAAAGACCTGCAGCACCTCTGCTATGAAGACAGGCTGAGAGAGTTGGGGTTGTTCAGCCTGGAGAAGAGAAGGCTCCTGGGAGAACTTAGGGTGGCCTTTCAATACCTGAACAGGCTACAGGAAAGCTGGAGAGCCCTACAAGGACAGGTAGGAAAGGGATAACAGTTTCAAACTTAAAGAGGGTAGCTTCAGAAATAAGTTCCTTAGTGTGAGGGTGGTGAGATACCAGCACAGGTTGCCCAGAGAAGTGGTGGATGCCCATCCCTGGAAGTGTTCAAGGCCAGGTTGGATGGGGCTTTGACCAACCTGATCTAGTGGGAGGTGTCCCTGCTCATGACAGGGGGGTTGGAACTAGAGGATCTTTAAGGTCCTTTCCAAACCATATTATGATTCTATGATTCTATGAATCCTGAGTTGATGCTCAGAGCAGAGGCTCCCATAACAGGCGTCTTTTTAGTAATACATCAGCCAGGGGAAATCATCATCAAACTGAAATGTCAGTACCAGACAGACTGGAGTAACCTGGAAAAATTAGTAACAGATCACCACAACTGGATGAAGCTCACCCATGTTTTGTAGAAGAGCTCAGATACTCAGCGGCTGCCTTGTTCAACCCATTGTTCATGTTGGCTTCAATTCCAGAGGAATACATGTTGGAAAACTAATAATATATTTTAGAAAGGGCTCTAGGAGGATTCAGAGATTTACAAAGACTGTCTTCATTAGGTAGCTCAAAACAAAATATGATATGATGTAATAGAACTGTAATACATCAACAACAGCCTGACAGCAGCTGTGATTCACTAATCTGGTGGTTGCCAATTGAGTTAACAGTTGGATAACAGTAACCTGGATTTTCAAGAAGTTTTGAAAGGACTCTTCTGAATGCCTCTTAGAGAAGTGGTCTGGGAACTGACAATGAGATCCTCTTGCAAAAAAACAACTGCTGAAAGTACAGCAGCCCGAGGGGTGGGATGGTGTGTCTAGTTCTCACAGTAGTGGGGTTGTAACCAGTGGGATTGCAACGGTGCTTACATCGTGCAACATTATTAAAAATTACCTGAAAAGAGGAATGGTGAAAGAAAGGTCATGTCAGGACCATGAGGGCACTGGCATCTTTGACTACACCTGCCCACCCCTGAGTGCCTCCCCCACCCTAACCACAGCCAGGACCCCATGTCAGCCCTCTGAAGATGCAGGATCCCACATCAACTCCCTGATACTCCAGGACCCCAAGTCAGCTCCCCAGGACTGTCAGCCCCTGCCCCAGTGATGCCACAGTAGGGCCAGTCTCCACCTCTCCACAGCCCTGCCATGCCCAGTCATGGTCCACCAAATCAGGTCCACCCCTGGACCCATGTCCTGGTCTTGGCCCATCCCAAAATAGGTGTCTGGTGTCCAGGGCTGGAGATTCCCCAGTGCGTCCTGGCTGCCCTCCTTCTGGCTGGAGCTCCCACGGTCCTGACCCAAGGAGCTGCCAGCCCTGCAATTTCTCTGTCCACATTAGGGGTCTGTCCCTCATCATATTCCAGTGTTAGGATATGGGAGGGAGAAGAGAGCACTGTAGGTAGCTGCTGCTCACATGTATGAATGTCAGAGACCTCAGGGAAAAAAGAGACATTTCCCTCCCCTGGTGTATTTGCCCTCAGTCACCCAAGCTGCAGCACAGTGCAGCTCAATGATGTGCTTTGAGCTCGAGAAATTGGCAGGATCCCCCAGGCAGGCCCAGGGGAGGTGTACCAGGTTCTGGAGCAGATGACTGAGCTGCTGCCTCAGCTTGCAGCCTGCTTGAAATTGCTCCAAAGTACTTTAGCTGAACACAGCAGCCAAAATATGTCAGTGAAAGCATCTGCTGGAGTGTGCAATGGAGGAGGATGGATGGAAAGGAATCTTCTGAGCAAAAGAAGAGAACACCTGGGAAAGGAGAATAGGGAAATTGTTGCTGAAACTTACTGAGCCATCTGAAGGGGATTTCTCTTCTGCTCAGGGAACTGACCCCTTGTGTCGGGCCTATTTCAGGGCTGATGCCTCAAAGGAGCACAGGCTCTCTGGCACCAAGCTGGCCACTGCCAGGACGTGCTTATCCAGCCTAGTCAATCCCACCTGCAACCTGGTGCTTCTCAAATGCCAGTTCAAAGCCCACTGCATCCTAAGGAACCACACAGCAGAGTGAGGGTGTTCTCATGAGAGTCAGCAAGCATTGCCAATGGCCATGGTCCCTGCTTCTCCCCCTCAGAAGATCAGCTGGAGCCTGGTGGTTTCTCCTGCACGAATACCAAAGCTTGGGGGACATTGTGGAAGAGGGAGTACATGAGAATTCATGCAGGCGGTGTAACAGCCCATGTTTGGGACATGGCTGTGGTGCACATCTAAGCCCTTCATGGTGGTGCTCTTGTTTAGGTGTAATCAAGGGCCTCTGTATCTGAGAGGCATCAGAGGTGCCCTCTGTTACCCTCAGTCATTACCTGCCAGATCCCTTTTTAGACCTGGCAGCTGACTGTGGAAACTTCTGAAATAAAGTCCAGGCTGTTAATCTATATCATCTCTGAAGGCTGTTTGGGTAAAGTTGCTTAATGTGTCCTTAAGATCCACAGGCTAGCAGATGCCTTGCAGTAAGGAGAGGGTTCCTAAGGTGTCTCCTGGTAGTCAGCAGCTTGCTGTGAGGCTGCAAAAGATGCTCAAAACCTGGTGTCACCTCAGTGCCATAAGTGTATGGATATCTGAAATGTTTTTGAATGTGGTTATCACAATCCCTAGGTCATTGGACAAGCATGGGTGAGCCCATTATTGACTTGCAATACTAACGGATATAACAAACCTCAGTTTTTAGTTAAGTTTTAACCTAAATATAATATATATGTATATATTTTTAATATCAGCTCTATACACATGTTCAAAGCCTGATGGGAATACAAAAGAGTGTATTATTGAAATGATTAAATTAGTATTTAGACATCTATCTCCTGTAAACACTCAAATGCAGAAATCTTTACCAATCTGAAATCAGTAGAATTTACTTGTGGTGTTTTATACAATCAAGACAATCTTCACAGTGAAAAAAGATATGAATTTACCCTAAAAACAGATGCCATACCACTTTTAGTCCATCGAAGTGTAGACACGAATAGGATATTTGGCTCAACTCTATAATTGTGGCAGTGCTTTTTAATTTATTTTTTAATCCCTCTCTTTTTAAACTCTCTCTGACAGATGGTCTCCTGCCTTTTAGTATCTCTAGTGATGGCTATGGTAAAACCTTCCTTGGCAGCTTGTTCGACAGCTGAACTTTTCTTAAAGCTATAAAGGTTGGTTTGAACTTAAACTAAATCCTCCCTCCTACCATTTAGGTTAATTTGTTCCAGACCAGCTATACCCAGTTTCCCTAACATTATCTTATTTCAAATATTTTCATTTTTTTTTGTTATTCTCCTTTGAAGTCTGCCAATTTATCTTTGTGCCTGAAATGAAATGAACCCATACAAAAGCAATGTAGCCAGTGCCAAGCACAGCAGCATAATTATCTTGAATATTTTACAAGTGACAATCCCCTTGCCACAAATTTACATGGCTTTTGGAATTTTTTGTGACAGCATTATTTTGTTGGTTTGTAGCCATAACGTCATTTCCTGTGAATATGAAGCCTCTCTGTGCTCTTTCTGCCTAGTCAGGATTTTCTACTTTTCTACAAGAGGCTATATTGGCTGTAAAACACCTTTCTTCATTTTATAGTCCCACTGCATCTCTGCAATACTGGGATGATACAGAAATCCAGGTAAACATCTTTATATGCAGTTCTTTGGCCTCCAAATCAGGCAGGAGTTGTAACTGGTTCAGGTTTTTTTTTTTATGCTTTTCCCTTTCTTGTTACTAAACAATAAGTCAAGTGCAGAAGCTTCAAGGATCTGCAAATCAACCTTTTTTTGGAAGCTGAGAAAAGGTTTCAATGACTTCTTATTTTATTCTCAAAAGTTATCTTGCCTTTACTAGTGATGACTAATTATTTGATAAGAAAAGTCTGAATATCCGTACCTAAAAATAGCTTTTGAAATAAGCCTGAGGACTCTTGTCTCTTCTCAGTGCACTGTGATTTAGTGCTCTTTCACTAAGGCCAAACCGATACTATTACTCACATTCAGTAGTAGTTTCCACCATAAATAGTCCCACTGAAGTCTTCAGGACTAATGTGACAGAGGGAGGGTGTGTAAGGGAATTATTTGTTGGTCTCATCAAGTACACAGAGTACAGTGACTTTCTGCACTTTGCAGCTTTTGGCAAAATGACACTACTATTTTTCTGTAACCACTGAAATTATTTCTTGGGAGCCAAGTCCACATTTAATGTACTGAATGATCTAAAAAAATAACCATGAGATGGTGGCAATGATTAATAACAACAATAATAACTAAAGCAAGGGGAAAACTGACACACCTGCAGAAGACTGGCATCTCTCCCAAATACAATAAAATAGTTCAGATCATACACGTGCAACCACAGCGACACGTTTCTTTGTGTGGCCTGGCCATACCTATAATCCTCCTCTGGGTGTGGCCAGACTCAGCTGTTGTGGTGCCACAAACTGCCTTCTCTGGGCAGCAGGGACCCTGCTGGTGGCATCCCTGCTTGGCTGTGCCCCTGCACAGGGTCAGCGCAGTCTCACTTTCCCCATGTCTGCACAGGTGAGGCAGTGCTGCCCGCAAACCAGTCTGGCCCCCACTCTCATATCGCATGGAGGTACATGGATTGCCTTTGTAGGAATATGTTTTGTTTCCTTGTTTCAAATTTCTGATGATCAGATATTTAGACAAAAACTCCTCCTGGTCCTGCACAGCTTTGAGGTGGGGCTTGCTTGCGGGGTAACTCGTTAGCTGATGGGAGCACTCATCTGCCTGCCTGGCTGAGCAGAAGGCTGACACGAACAGATGAGCCTCATTGCCAAAACAGCAGGGAGGCCAAAAATAGGTACCAGCCAAAAAAATTTTGGACCAAAAATAGGTCCAAAAATTGGACCTTTTAGTTATTCAGCCACAGGGCTGTAGAGTCAACACACTCCCCTGAAGTCCAGAGTGGTTCCTGCATCCAGCCCTGGCAACTAGGGAAGAGGACACACGGGGAAGTGGTAGCAAAGAGTGGGAGCAGGGGTGAGTGAAGGTGATTGCCGTAATGGAAAGGGAAGGGTTATGGGAATGGTGAAGGGGACATATGTCATGTCAATGCATTGAGGAGGAGGCACAGGGTGTGGGTAGAGAATTAAAGCGAGAAGGGTGGGTGGAGGGGGAAGGGTGGCAGGGCAGGGGAGTGATTGCCTACTGTTGAAGAGCTGGAGCATTTAATTTCCCACTCACTCTTTTGCTGATCTAATGAATTACTTAGATATTTCCTATTCAGTTATGTAAAACTAACCAGTATAGTGTTGTCTTCAGGGGATACCTGGGCGACGCTGCAAGCACTGAGGCATTGCAGTGTGTTCAGGTTATGCAAGGCAATTGGCAGGCGTTTAGGGATCACAGCTGTGCTGTAAGTTCTGTCTTAAAGTTAAAAATAAAAATCTCAGTGTTTGATCTGTCATCCTGTAGTTTGGCCTCTAGACTTTCCACTCAAATGTGGTACCCACAGGCTCTGGAGAATACTCAAAACATCTCTTGCACCTAGGGCTTAAAAAGTGAATGGAGCAACATCATACTTGGAGAAATCAAAATAATTGTTCAGAGGCAAAGCAATTTTACTCCACTGGAATTCTTCTGCCATCAATATTCCCCTGATCATAGAGGCTTTTTCTTTACAAAGAATAAGTTAAGGCAATCAATCGTTTTTATCTGGTAAATGAAAACATATAAAATACAATTTGGAAGTAGGTAAACACAGAAGTCATTTTCCACTCAGCATTAGCTCACATCTCCATGGACATTAGACCTGTGTTTATTGAAAGATAGTATCACCTGGGACACTGGGATTTTAACAGAATGGTATTCAAATTCCAGTTTATTGACATCTGCTGCATAGCAAAATTATGGATAATCAGGTCCTCTGTTTCTGCTCTTTTCCAGAATTGCATTGTGTATGCACACAAGGGAAGCGCATGCACTATGTATTATATTCTATGTGCTTTTATGCAAAAGAAGGAAAAGGTCATTTCATAGTTAAAGAAGCACTTTCCATTAATGAGATCTTTTCCTGAAATTAGAGAGCTACCTACTTCAGCTTCATTCTTAGGTATGTACATGAGTTAGTGCCCATTATCTGAATTAAAACTCCATTATCTTGATTCTGTCCTGCACATTGAAATTGTAATCCTGCAAGCTTTGTAGTCAATAAAACTTATTTAAAGGAGTAATTTTCAGTGGTATTTATAGTTTATAGCTGCCCAAGCTTCAAGGTTAGGGCTAGCAACAAAGAAAAGACAGAGTAAAAGTAAAAAGAGTAAAGGAAATTCTGAAAGCATCCAGTGAGAAGGGGAATTCTCATGGTGCCATTTTTTGCCTTCCTGCACAGAAGCAGAAAATTCCTTTGAGGAAACAAACACAAATTGATAAACATCAGTTTTTCATCTGCACAGCATTCCTTCAGTGCCAATGCACAGTCAGAGCTGTGGCTCATATGTACACCAGCGAAGTGCAGCTGCTGCCCAGGAAAGCAGACACTTGAGAACAGTCCTGGGTGCACCAGCACGACTTACACTTAGTTTCTGCCCTTGAATTTTGCTGGCATGGCGTGCCATCTCACTGCGCAAGCAGCCCAGCTGCATGGAACAGGGGGCTGGGCTGCAGGACTGCAGCACAAGGGAGGATGTGCTGCATGAAGGTGAGGTAAAACTCTTGGATCTGCTTCCCCACTGCTGGTGTCGAGAGTTATCACCTCAAAATAAATCACTCCATGTCTCCCTGAGAGCCTCTCTCCTAAAACTCAGCTGCCCCACCGCCTGCCCTTGCTGGCAGATGCAGTGTGCCTGCAGGCGTGGGGGGCAGCACACGGGCAGCTTTGGTGGAGGTGTATTGTGCTCCTGCACAACAAGACCTAAGTGGTAATAAAACAGGTACAAAAGTGTGCGGGGGGGGAAGCGACTGCTTCTTTCAAAAAGATATTCATCAGAAAACCTTGGAGACGTCACCTAGTAGCCTTTGCAACTCACACCGCTGCAGAGCAGCAGCCTGCTTGCCAGTCCAGGGAGTGTCTTCTTATGCTCTGCCTTGGAAATAGCTGACAATATGTAGGTGATGGATCTAAGACTTACCAAACATCACTGAAAAATGTTTTGCATCTCATGAACATAAAAACACATGGCCAAGGAAGACACATTTGCACAGCAAGTTGCTTTCTGAGCTGCTGTGAGTCTTTCAGGGAATGCCTTGGCTATTGTGGCATGTGCAGGCATGTACTTGCTTTTTGTTTTTTGTCCTAGCAACCAAATTTCACTCTCTTGATTTTCCTGCTGCTCCTTGCTAAAACACTCCCAGAAGAATAGCTTTTCTGTTCATACACTACAGATAAGGCTTGACTGGGTTGCTGGAGTCAACATTATTATTTTTAGACAATAGGCTGAGCCCTCTGATGCAAATCAACTTTAAAAGGTTACTTTTGTTTGCACACTTTAGGCTATGCTATTTCATCTTATGAATGCATTTTCATGTGCTCTGTCAGCAATGGTATTCTCTAGGTGAGATGCTTAGTCAAGGCCAGTTAATTCCCTTTGCTTGTTGCCTCTATGACACAAACTAACCTGTTGATTTCCACTGGAATACATCTTGTCTGCTGGCATTTAGGAAGAGCTGAATTAGTAAGGCTAGGATTAAGTATTACTATACAGGCTACTTTCCAGTCTGAGTTTCTGAAAAAGCAGTCATTTTTTTTCTCTTTTCAATATCAGTAAAATTAAAACAAAAGCAAGATTTGCCAAGGTTACGTAAAGCTGGAAAGACTGTATTTTTATGCATTGCTAACTTTACTGTAGTCTCAGGGGATGAAATTTGCAAAAGCAAGTGCCATTTAAAGTCATTGGCACTTATGCACTTTAATCTCCTAGGTGCTTTTGCAAATCTTTCACAGACTGTGTAAATGTGCTATATTCAACTGCAGCAGCTCCATGATGGATGAGGTTTCTGCCAAGCAGGGAGGTTTAGCAGCACCTCTCTTCATAGTGCATTTCACTGTTATTAACAAGCTCTCACCTCAAGCAAAATAAATCTGACTTATTTTGCGCCAGCTTCCAGTTATTAGCCATCCATTTTTAAACATAGCTGCAGTGATGTCTGATGGGGTTTTGATATGTCTGTTGCATCAAAAAAACCCCCAAATTCTGTCTTGTTGCATGTCCACATTTATTAGCAGAGGTGCAAGATCTGCCTGCAAGGAGAGTTTTGAGAAATAACCAGTATTATTGGACAGGTATTTTCGTCACGACTGTTTGAATTAATCTCAAACCTGCTCCATGTCTTGAAAGCTCAGAGCTGTGGTGACTGTAATTTCTGGCAGGTGCAATAGAATTGCTGAGGTACAGCTACTACAGACACCTTCCTGGGACTGCAAAGTGCAAGCTGAATGTCAGCTGAAGGTCTGCATTCATCAGGAGAAGAGTACAGCAGCCTGGTAATCCTCGTGCCTGTGAATGTGCTCCTGTGACCTCCTTGCTGCCTCCTCTGCTGTAGTAGAAATGGCTGAGCCGGATGAAAGAACACATCCTCCTCAGCTTCTGCAGTTGCAATGGACACAGTCAGCTCAGTGGAGTTTGGCTTTAAAGCTGTTCTCTGGAGGAGCAGGACCTTTTCCTGGCATGGAAATTCCCTTCTCTGGAGGGCAAACCAAGCTGACCTGTTGCCTAATTAGGTCCTGCCACAGCCTGCAGTAGCTGCAGTAAACCATCTTCCAACACAGCCTTGAAAGTATCCAGCCTCTTTCTCCAGTGAGAATCTCATCTCAGTCTCTGGAAAGAGCTCCTACTTGAGATAGAAGTTTACCCTGTTTCTAGATGGAGTTGATCCAATCCATTACTCTTTTATTATTTATATAGCACCTACATTCACTACAGCAATGCTTATGTTAAAAATGCTTTTGTGATACCAGATAAATAATTAATAGACTGGAAAGTCCTGGTTAGCGGAGGCTTGGAAACACATCTAATAAATCGCTCAACAACAGAGGCCAGGTGTTGGAGGTGGATACTCATGAACCAGCTTTCACCAAACTTGGAAAAAAGTGAAATTAGTAAATGATACTGTAGGCATCACTTTTAATGAGGATATGAGGCTATTATATAACCCAGGATATTTAAGTCTTAAATTCATAGCAGTTTAGGGGTTTTCATTCTACAGTCAACAATCAGTTGGAAATTGTCACTGAGAAATCAATAATTTTTACAGAATCTTTTTTCCTCTAAACTGAAAAGAAAGAAGGAAAAGAGCTCATTGCTACAGCCTGACACTGTGCTTCTCTGATTAACCAGTACCAAATATTTCAGGGAAATCTGTTTCTAGCCTACATACAATTAACAAAATTAATTGATCTAAGAGAGATTTCATTCTGAATACCCTGTTCAGCAGAATAACTGTCTTATTTTCCCACTCAGTGTGACATGAGGGTCTCTGCATTCAGCTGAAGTTTTGGAAAACTGCACTGCATCTCTGCTGCCTATCTTGGTAACAGCTGCATTGCTAGAAAAAAAAAAAATAATAAAGAAGCAAGACTCAGTCTATCAGGTTAAAAGTTTTTATTTTTCTGATTTTTTTCAGGGCAGTTTCCAGAGTGATGTAGAAAGCACTATTTCTTCTGGAAGAAATGAAGAGCCACCTTTAAAAACTTTGTTGACATATTGATGGATGATTGCCTTTGTACTTCAGTAATGGAACAATTTAAGTAGTGGGATTTTTTCTGGGCACTGGGCTATAGCCCTTGTCTTTTGTCGTGGAACTGTCACACTAAGTAAAGTCAGAGTGAGGAAAAAACAGCAATGATACCTTTCTTAGCTATGGTATTTAACTTCAGACCTTACAGGATTATCTAGTTAAGTTCATTAACTAAATTATCAATTAAAGAACAGTTAAATTTTGGCTGTTTTCTGTGTAGAAACATGTTAGATGTGAGATACTTAAAAATGAGGTGAGTTTCGGCTCCAGCACATGCAACTGTGATGTTTAGCTATACATATTGCCCATATGGGTACAAATGTAAAGGTACTTAAAAAAAATTCTGAAAGACAAAAGCATTTAGATTTGAAGTTGTGTACAAAAGCTGCATTTTATGTGACAGCTCTAAGGGTTCCTCATGCACAGGTGTTCAGTTCTTTCAAAAGTGTGTGCATGACTTTTAAAAGAAATTACTCTTTGGAGAACCCTCCTGACCGGGTTATTTCTGCTTTACAAATGAAGCTTAGTTTAAGGTCCATGGGAAACTAATGGGAACTATATTCACCAAGCAGTCATTTTCTCTAATTGAATTCCTGGAGAGGAATCGCTGGAGGAACTGGTGGCTGATCTGTTTGTCTTGGCATCTGGCTAAGGAGAAATGAATGACAGAGATCTTTGGTAAGAGAGGTATTGCCTTTCTTGAGTGAAAATATGGGACAACACGAAAAATAGAGAATCCTTTAGAAATATGTTTCCCTTAGCATCCCAGGATTTTTATTTTTTTTTTGTGACATATAAAATTCAGTTATAAACTTTTACTTTCTTGTTTAAGATATTATGTAAGTTCAGTGTAACTTTAATTGATATTTGTGTTTCGTAATAATTTCTTGAAACTTCTTTGCATCTGTGAGCAAAGCGTAAGCCTTAAGGGATTTAATATTTAGCATATTTCTGCAATCTGGCAAGGTCATCTTTCTGCTGATATATTTGAGTTAGGAATTTGCACAGCAAATGCCATAATTATTAAGTGTGAGAGAAAGCTAGAACTCTGAAAAATTAAGATGTTTGAAAATAGAACCTGACCTTCTCGAATACAGAATTTCTGATGCTCTTACCGACAGACAAACAGGCTTTACTTAATATTTCAGTTCACACACACATGGTAAGAACATAAATCAATCAAAAGTTTCCTCCTTTTGCACACATCTATAGTTTTCAAAGTCACCTTTTTCCTCCCTTCAGAAAATGAAGTTAAATAGTGAATAAAAATTTTCCTCTCAGAAATCAGGATGTGAGTTCAGCTACTTGAGAACAAATGTGCTGCAGTCAATTAAATTATTTTGCATATTTCTTTTAGAGAAGAATTACTTGTATGAACAAGTAACCTGTCATTTGTTCTTTGTTGTAATTTAACCTTCAGCTAATGCATTATGCCAAACTTCAGCACATACAAAATGAGATTGTTCTAATTTTAAGATTATCGTTTTTAGCATTAAAAAAGCAGCATTCGCCCCTCTCCAACTTCACCATCTTTAAGAGGTTTAAGAATTACAACTTAGCAAAAATAAACTAATATTAAAAAGTCATTTGTTATATCTGCAGAACATTTTCTATTTCTTTGTGCTTTCGTGTACAGAGTCGAGTGTGCCTCACAAATTCCCAGTTATCAAGGCTGACATGAACAGTCTGCTGGCAGAGCAGGAAATGTGACAGAAACCTCCTGTCCTATAGGCTTTCAAATTAAACTAATGTCTCAGAGAGACCATGCTTTGCTGTTTCTGCCATCGTTCTGGTTTTGTTTGGTAGGGTTTTTGGTAGTGGGGGAAGGGCCCCAGGAGTGGCTCTGGTAAGAGGCTGAGAAGCTCCCCTGCTCCAAACCCAGCCAAGGAGCCATTAGATGCGCCTCTGCCATTAACGTACGAAAGAACTGAGATAACACCTGAGCAGAGCAGCACCTGAGGGAGAAGAGCTGTGTTGGGGAAGGAGAGTGGGGCTGGTGGTTGGTGAGGAAGAAGGGGAAGAAGGTGCCCAAGCAGAAGTTTCCCTGCAACCCACGGCGAGATGGCAGCTGTTCCCCTGCACTCATGGAGGAACGTGGTGGAACATTCCCTGAAGGTGCCAGGAGGGGTGAACTCGGCCTGTGGACTTGGATTTTCTGTCCAGAGGATTTGCTGCCAGTGGACTCTGATTGTGCCGCTGTGGAAGACCCCGGCGCCAGGGGAGTTTGTTCCCGAAGCAGCCCCTGACTCTGTGGGAAGCCCAGGCTGGAGCAGCTCCGGACCTCGTGGGAAGGACTCATGAAGGAGAGGTTGGTGGAGGACTCTTTCCCATGGGAGGGACCCTGTGGTGGTGGAAGCAGGGGAGGACTGTAAGGAATCCTTCTTCCTGAGGAGGAAGGAGCAGCAGGAACCACCAGCCTGTGAACTGACTCTAAACCCCATCCCCTGTCCCCCTGTGCCGCTGGGGGGAAGGAGGGAGAGAAACTGGGAACAAAGGGATTTGGGCCCGGGAAGAAGGGAGGGGTGGGGTAACATATGCAAGCCCTGCTCTGTGTGTTGTCTGTGTCCTGGGTGTGTTTGATTAGTGTGAAACTAAATTATTATTTTTTTCCCCAAGTTGTCTGTTTTGCCCAGGACCTTAATCGGAGAAGAACCCTCCTTGTCCTTTGTCTCCACCCAGGAGCTTTGTCCTCCTCATCAAAGAGTGTGTGTGTGTGGGGGAAGTTGATTGAGCAATCAAGGGGCTGTTCCTTTGTTGTCATGTTGTCCCAAACCAGGACAGCCATGTATGAGCTAAAAAAGCTTAAAGTAGTTCTTTTTCCTATTACCTTGAAGGCAGAGTGGTTTCTGCCAAAGGTAACTTATGATACATTGTTGCCAAATCATTGTGGAGAACCATACTGTGCTGTATTTTTATGCTACAGCCACCATGTAGCCTTCTGTATTCCCAAACTTCCAAGCAACAAAAATGGCTTTTAAATTGTTATTCTCACAAGTTATGCTAGATCTATATTGATGAACTGCTCTGCAGGCTGCCTAGCAATTAGCCCCAGTGGTTCAGTACCATGCTGAGGAATGGGAAATGGCTTCTGCTAAAGCTGTAGTAAATCTCCTTGCTTTCTCCTCTGGCATGCAAAATCATCTATGTGCTCATTGCAGAAAGTGCATTGCCTTCTCTTGTTTTTGGAAGTGCAATTTGCCTTACTGATGGATCATTACTACTTCTGCAGTTACTTTTACAATCACAGTGCATGAAAGGACATAGTTTGACCAGCTGACATAGATAAAGCCTAGCTTCAAAATTAGACCATGGTTGTGCTGACTATTTTGCTTCCCTTGTGTGTTGGACTAACAAATGGCTCCAGATGCTTTGCCACATTCAGCTAGTATTTATTGCCCGGAAAAAAAATAAATGGAATAGACTGATCCTCAAACACTAAGCTAAAGTAAAATAACAGAGCAATCCTAGCCTGCCAGGATAAAGCTACCAGGTATTTAAGAAAAATCAGTCTTCTGGAACAGAATGAAAAGTTTTGCCCTTTGGAGTTGCAGTCCTTGTGGTGGCTGAAGGCACATTTACATACATGAGATGGAAAACTGAAGACCCTTTGGTAGTAAGGTGCCTATGTGTAAACTTTTGATGACAACATCTTAGTATTTGCTCTCATGCAGTGGAATTGTTTGGAGAAAATGAAGTAGCGTGTTTCAGTCAGCTCTATCACTTAGAAGTTATGGCAGAGGAGGAAAGCTCTCACCACCACTCCCTTGGTAATCCCACATCTCTGCCCCTCTCCTGCTGGTCTTCACATCCTTCATCAACTACAGGCGTAGGAGTAGGGCACAGCAGAGGTCCCAGCAACTCAGGCTCTGCTCTTTGAGGTGGTGAAGCCAGGGTAGCAGTTTGCCCAGCTCAGGACTGGACCTTTGCTGAGAAGACCAGGAGAAGGACCACACCATGAGTGAAAGTCTGAGATTTGTTTTTTGTTTGTTCGTTTTTATTATTGTTGTTTGGTTTTATTATTATTGTATTTTTGTTTGTTTTTTGAGGAATTTGTGTTGACTGCAAGTGTTGTCTGTTGTCCCACCTTGGACAATTTTTTCTTTTGTCAAATGTACCACCCCCAGGCAACAGAGATCCGTAAGGCCCACAACCCTTGTCACCTGCTCTCTTGCACTCAAGGATTCCTTGTCAGAGGTAAACTTACTACCTATTTATCTGAAATCAAATCTGGGGCAGGAAATCTGCTTCAGTCAGAGCAGAAACCAGATCACTTCCTTCATTACTTCTGGTGTGGGGCTCCAGTATGTGAGAGCACACACTTCACCTACTGAAATAACTCAATTACGAGATTTCATTCTGCTACAAGGCATCTTTAGTCCCAGTACTTCAAGCAATCCATGTTTGTCAGAAAACAAACAAACAAACAAAAAACATTTGTCACAAAATTACAGCAATTCAACATAGTTTTGACATCCAGAAAGTTGAGATTTTCCTTCTTTTTTGCTCTTCTCTTTCCTTATCAAACCCCATCTCAACTCAGTGTTTGGCACCATTTTGTCCTACCAGAGCAGCTGCTCTCATCCCTTCTGTGTCTGCTGCCAGCTCAATGCTGTCCCTTTCCTTCCTGTGCTGTCACTTTATAAAGTCATGGCATTAATAGCTGGGTGAAATTGTATTTCTCACGATGATGGATCATTTCTAGAAGAGCCACTTTCAATCAATAGCAAATAGGCTTCCACAGGGAGGATTGCTTGGCACTTCTGAAAGTGGAGGCACTTATGTCCCTGCCCGTCTGAGGCTCTAGGAAACCAGCCTGAGGCAGTGATTAAAACCATACTTCAGCTGTATTTGATATATGCAGTGCCAGCTACCTCAAACATTTTTGCTTCTAGCAGTGGCGGAAAGAGTAGGATGATACAAGAAAACATAGGCACCTCTTCTGAATTTCACCAGACATCCTAACAGAGATTGTCTCGCTCTCCCTATGGCCTGTGTTTCACATGAGCTGTGTGTTGAAGGGCAACTGGAAGGGAAAACCTTCAATCACAATCCATGCCAGCTGGTTTTCAATCAGCAAACCTCTGTCACTTCAGCCAATAACCTTAGAGGAGAGACACTGCATGCTGAGCTAGTCTTCCATCAGCTTGTTCAAAGTAAGTTTCCTTTGACATCCATCCTTCATATTACCTTCCTTTGTTCTACTTCCCACCTTTAACTCTCTCTTGGAAGGCAAGGCACTTTATGACCATGATTAAGGTTCTCAAAAGAAAAGTGATGATCTTTGATAAGAAGAGGCAAATCAGCCTTCAGCCATTAGACACCCTTCTGTCTGCATAAGCAGGAAACTTTTCACAATTCAAGTTTGTTTACTGCCTCAGTTAGCTAAAGGGCATGAAATGCTAATGTTAACGCTACAAGCACATTACTGCCTCTTTAATTTATTTCAGCTAACTTCTGTTGATGGCATTTGGGTAAGCTAAACTGCCAGTTGAAGTGAATTTTTTGTGCAGTTCAATGTAAAAACCATGCTGGAAATAGATCTGTATTCAGAGGCATCTAATTAGGAAAATATCATGACAGTCAATGCACGTGTTTTCCAAGGCACTGCATCTGTGCACTGTGCATCAATTGCACACTGAGATTGCAATATCCATTTTCCAAGTCATAAAATCCATCTAACAAGAAAAACATGCACTTTCAGCCTGCCTGTGTGAAAGAAAGAGCAAACCTTAGGTTTTGGTGCTGAAGTCTATGTGTGTGAATTTCCTCAGTAGGAAAAAATAGGACAGAAATGAGAAGGACAATTTGTGGGGCAGGGTATTAAAGAAATCTCTGCAGTGTTTATTTGCTAGAGCTGTGGTATATTAGCAGTGCATTTTAGTACTTATAATTACATCAAACAACAAAGATTAACCACTTAAATGCTGGCAACTTACTTATTATCAAATACCATATTAGGCCTAAAACATCAACCATCATCTTTAAAGGATCTTACAGTCTTAAACTTAATAATGAAGATTACTTAATGTTAAGTTTGCTAATAAAGACAGTGAATGAGTAATATCTCTCACCCACGTCAGGCCACAGCTGGGTGTCCTTGGTTGGACCACAACTCCTGAGAATCAGTCTCTCTGTCAGGCATCCCCTCTAGAGGAGAGAAGGTCCAGCAACTTCCCGAGGAAAGTGTATGGAGATCTTTTTGACCGAAAATGGAACGAGGCTTTTATAGAATAGAGTGGATTGACTGCTGACATTTAACCATTAGCCTTACCTCCGACATCTCTCATTCGAGAATAAAAGGAAAACAGTAGGAAAAAACATGAAGGCCCAGTTCTCACCAAGCAAACTCTGTTGTTTATCTGTTCACTATGACTTGATCTCCGTTTCAGGCGTAGTTGTGGCTGGGCTGAGCTCTGTGTTCTTCAACACCTGAGAGCAGCAGGTGTTATGCACATCCACTTGGGCCTCTGTTTATACCTTTCGAGGTTGTTACGAGCTCAGAGTTTGCTAGGCCTTTTCCCTTCCCATGGGAACCTTTCACTGCAGGTCAGGGCCTGCAAAACTGAGAGACAAAAAGCACTTGAATCAAAAAAAGAGGATAATGAGGCAGGCATATTGAGAGATGGAGCACCCTGCTACAAGTACACATATGCATATACCCACGTATATATACACAGATGTATGTACATACATGTATATACTTCTACCAAAGAAGTTCTGCGCCTTCCTGAGCAGTATGCAGGGATCAAGGGCTTGAGGTTCAGTTTTTAGACTGAGCAAAAATAAGGCTGAAAATGGATCAGCTTATCCATCAGTTACATTAAGTACAGTCTTTCTCACAAATCCAGGGTGCACCCATTTTTTTTTTTTTTCCGTCTTTGACTTCATTATGGAGAGAAAAGAATGGCATTTGCTTCACTGAGCATGTTTCCAGATGCGAGATTAGCTTCTTTGTGATCTGATCTCTTAGACCTGGTGCAAGTTACACCTGGACTAGGCAGAGCATGTTAATAGCACAAGAGGGAGTCTCTCATATACATGAAGTTACTTAACACTGTCACAGAATTCTCCTTCACTGTCTTTCTGCATCTTGCTACTGAAGGAAATAAATTTTCTACAAAGATGAAAAAAACTATTATGAGTATCATTAGCCAGTAGAATCTTACTGGAAAATAAAACAAACAAAAAGAAACAAAAAGAGCAGAACAATTACTGTTTTTTTCATATATTTTGGTATCTACTGACATACAATAAAATAATCTAAACTATTGTAGTGTATTAAGGTGAAGTACCAGATACTTAATAAAATAGAAAAAAAAATAAAAAAAAAATCAGTAACTGGACTAAAATACATGCAAGATTTTATGGAGTTTTTCATTAAAGCATTGAAAAGCATCTGAAGTGCTGCAGAGCATTTTTCCTGTGCTATTAAAGTGTTATAAAAATTCTTAAGGATCTGTGCAAACACTCTCTAAAAAGAAAAAAAAATAATTTAAAAAATCTTTCTTCTAACTTGTTTCTAGTGACTAAACCTGACTAAAAATAACTAGTCTATCAAACTCAAAAGAACAAGAAATTGTATTCAAGTTCATTTGGGGATTTAGTATTCTTTTGAAAATGGTAAAGAACAGCAATCCTGAAAATGCAGTCAGAAAAACAGATTGATCTCCTAGGTCTGTTTTGCTTCTCTCCTTCAAGACAATAGATGCTTCCCCTTTCCTTAGAGTAAGTATATATTTTATGGCTTTCCACATCTGTAGAAAACTGTTCTTCAGGATAAACTTACTCAAAAAGTCACCACAGCTCGATCTGTAGAAAAAATGGGTCTTTAATAGTTCACAGTTTAATTCGAATATTCATGCTAATGTGTATTTTTTCCATTTAGGAAATAATTGTGTGGTAACCAAGCACTCTGATTAGCTACAAAATGCAGTTATTTTAGGAAACTAATTTACACTGATTCTTGATGAGATTGAGGATATTACCATCTTTATGAGGAAAATTAAAACCAACATGTTTTAATCTAGCTTTCCTAGCAGTAGTATACACAGCAAACCATTTATAGCTGTAGTGCTTTCCAAGGATCTTGCTTATAAATGTTAAAAATCCTGACTGACCATCATTCCTTAGAAGCTAACATGCAGGCTAAGCAGGCACTGCAGCTTCCACTGCTCAGTGCTATGCAAAATACTATTAAAGTATAAGGGAAATAAAGGAAGAAAATAGATGGAAATAGAGAATTTAAGCAGGTGTTCTCAACTCAGCTGGTATGAAGTGTCATAATCCAGAAAAATTCAGCACCTTTTTCATGACCAGACTTACTAAAGTCAACAGTTCACATCAAAGAAGGATGGCCTCACCAACACCCTTGGTTATAGACACATGCACATGCACATGCCCAGCAAACAGCTTGTTTTGCTACCTCCTGAAGCTCTTGTAAAGCTAATTTATGGTAATTTCATGTTCCCAAACATTACAAATATAAGCCCAGTGCCAGCACTGACTGTGACAGTTTTCCACATTTTTTGGACTGTTTTGGAAATTAAAATTAAAAAGAAGTTAAACAAATGTTTGTAGTAATAGTTTTTGACAGAGCCCTTTAAATCTTTAGTCAGATAGGAAAAGATTCTGGTTCTTTGTATATTTTACTTCTTTCCTAAAAATACTGGTAATGGAAAACATATTGGAACCATCTTTAGGGATTCTGTTTTTAAATTTTGGTTAGTGAACTGTTCAGTTACAATGTGTATTTACAGATTTTGTTTTTCTCCAATTAATTGTTTTAGAGACAGCCATTATAGGCTGTCAAATATTAAAGAACACAAGAAGGAAGGGAAAGAGGAACCTTAAAGCATTTCTACATCATTATCCATTTATTAAAGCACTTAAGAGTATGTGCTACGCATACATTTTCATGTGACATCCATTCCAAAAAGTACTGGCCATACTGAATTAACAGGAGCTTTGCCTTGGAGACTGAACTTCACAGCCTGGGCTTTAGGCAAAGCCTTCTTTTGCTCAGTGATCTGGGACTTGTGGTTGCAAAAACTAGAAGTTAAAAGCCTGACTGACAAAACTAATAAGGCTGCGAGAAATTGAATTACACAGCATTGCACAGAGGAACAACTGGAGAGCATAAAAATTCTGCTGGAAGAACTGAGAAAAAATGGTGCAACATTTGCAGGGCTGCTAAGTTACCTTCTGCTGTCTGTCTTTGCTGACTTCTCGTATTTTCATCTATTATCTTTTTATCTTGCTATGCAAATAAAACAGCAGTATGTTATGTGTTTCTCTTTATCTGTGGTGAAACAATGGATGAATACTCAAAATCCCCACACTATTGAACTTAGTTTTTCCATATCTGTGAAACTTTCCAGCTGCTGTATAGTAGCTCAGGTGAGTGGTATGGTTGACAAGCCTGAGGGAGGGGATACCTCCCAGAGGGACTTGAAACAACTCAAGAAGTGGGCCCATATGAACTTCCTGCAGTTCCACAAGGCCAAGTGCAAGGCTTGGGTCAACCCCCGATATCAATACAGGCTGGGTGAGGAAGGGATTGAGTGGTGAAGGACCACAAGAACCCCACAAATACCCAACATAAAATCTAGACTGCTAGAGCATGCCCTGAAGTTCCTCATCTACACATTTCTTGAATACATCCAAGGATGGTGACTCAATCACCTCCCTGGGCAGGCTGTTCCAGTGCTGACCACTCTTTCAGCAAAGCAATTCTTCCTAATATCCAATCTAAACCTCCCCTGCCACAACTTCAAACCATTTCCTCTGGTCCTGTCATTATTCACTTGGGAAAAGAGGCCAACACCCACCTCCCTACAACCTCCTTTCAGGTATTTGTAGAGGGCAATGAGGTCTCCCCTCAGCCTCCTCTTCTCCAAACTTCTCCAATGTGTGCCCGCAGCCCAGAAAGCTGTGTCCTGGGCTGCACCAAAAGAAGCAAGGCCAGCAGGGTGAGGGAGGTGATTCTCTCCCACTACTCCACTCTGGTGAGACCCCACCTAGAGTACTGTGTTCAGTTCTGGAGTCCTCAGCACAGGAAAGGCATGGACCTGTTGGATCAAGTCCAGAGGAGGGCCATGAAGAAGTTCAGAGGACTGTAGCACCTCTGCTCTGAAGACAGGCTGAGAGTGTTGGGGTTGTTCAGCCCAGAGAAGAAAAGGCTTCCAGTACTTAAAAGGGGCATATATGAAAGATGGTGGCAAACTTTTTAGCACAGCCTATTGTGATATGACAGGGACTAATGGTTTTAAACTAAAAGAGGTTAGATTTAAACTAGATTTAAGGAAGACATTTTTTTATTATGAGGGTGATAAAACACAGGAACAGGTTGCCCAGCAATGTGGTCGATGCCCCCATCCCAAGAAACATTCAAGGTCGGGTTGGTTGGAGATCTGAGCAACCTGATGTCCATCCTCATTGCAGGGGGCTGTTGGACTAGATGACCATTAAAGGTCCCTTACAGCCCAAATGACCCTGTAAAATCTAGCATACATGTTGTTGCACAGTCAACTCATAAGGCAGATGGTGAAATATGACTCATTGAAATACTGACCAAGGCAGAAGAGGGACAAAGAAGAGGATGAATCACCTCTCCTGACTCTGGAGAGTTGCAGAGATGACACACATACATATATGGTCATATATGTACATTATTACCTTATCTATATAACATATAAGTGATACCAGATGCAGACCCTTGTGCCCCACGGGCATTGATATATCACAGGACTGTCAGTGGAAATTTTTCTTTATTGAGCCACTTAAAGGAAAAGTATTGCATCTTTTTTTTCCCCACCAGGAGCTCCTGTTCAACTATTTTCCTACTTCAAAGTTCATTTTACTTTGTGTTATGTTTCCTCCATAAGATCTTTTTGCTGACAAACTCACATTTTTGTCCTCTAATAGACATTAGAGAAGTCAATAAGATTTGGGAAACCACTTTGCCCTATCTGTACTTAAATGAACTCCCTGTAATAATTCACTGCAGCAGAATGTGGCTTACTTTTAGCTGGCTCTTACAGAAGAAAAAAGGGTGTTCAGCTTCTGAGCTTCATGTTGCAGAGCTGATGAATTGCTCCCAGGCTGCTGTCCAGATGGTCCTCCAAACTGGATTGATGGAAAAAATTCACCACATCTCCACTCCCCTTCTCCCACAGACACCCAGAGTACAATACCTCCATGCCTTGTGCCAGCAGCTCTGATACAGGTGATGATAAATCGAAAAGGCAATTACCAGTGTATCTCCCCATTATAAAATAAAGGGAAGCCTTTCCTCTGCTGATGGACAGATTTAATTAAGCCGCTTCTCCTCAGTCATCACAGACAATAGCACATCTCAAGCCCCTGAACAGAGGAGCTGTTCTATGCATCGCAGAGTTTGGGATCATGATAGGACAAACAACCCAAATACAACCCAGAAAATCAGCTGAAGTTTTGCCTGGGTAGGAAAAGGGGGCCATTTCAGGCCTCGCAGTGTCTAAGAGAAAGCTTCAAGAAAGCAGCAGTTTGTGTTCTGCTGACACTAGGCCTGTTGTAGCTGTTATGGACTAAGGGTACCAGGTGAAGCATGGTTTGCAGAGAAGGATACAATTATTTGTTAGTGTAGCTGGTATAAAAAAGGGAAGAAAGGCAATTTTGGGGTACACAAGCCCTGAAAATGACTGGAAAAAGAACTTACCTACCTGAAAGCATGTCTGTTTTTCCAGCCTTTGGTCTAATGAAAGTTATTCCCCATACATTTTACCTCCATTATGCTTATGTATAAAGTAATATATTGCCTAATACCTGTATTTTAATTGAAAGCACACTGGTTATAATACAAGTATACATTAATCTAGATGTGTGTATACATAGGTGCCTGTAGCTGTAAACAGACCCCTCTGCCCCCCACCCCTAAACAAAAAAAAGTAAAAAAAAAAAGAGGGAGACCAGTTTTATTAGCAGTATAAATTAATCTAATGTCATTAGCTGCCAAGGGAGTGGTATTCAATTTTACTAGATAGGGATGTGGCCCATAGAATGAGTTCCTTCTATATGGGACCCAGGGAACGGAAGCAGGGATCTCTCTGCAGGAGCTGTGTGGTGAAAGGGCCTTCTTGCAGAAGTTGTAGCTTCTTTGGAGGTTGGCTTTAGGACAGAGAAGCTCTGAACAGCTTCCCCCCTCCCCCCAAAGTGCAATGACAATTAAAAAATTTAAAAAGAGTTTGTCAAACATGGAAATTCGTGCCAGTTAGGATTGGTCTCGTGGGATAGGCTCTCATGATATACAATCAAATAGCTTCAACAGATATACCTAGAACTCTCATTTCCATAGTCATGCTACTCTTCTATTTGTCAGTCAGGAACTGGTTTTTGCCATCTAACAGATTCTGTCTGGGTTGCTGGTGGTCAGATCAGCATTCAGAAGCACTTACGAGCTGCTGCCCAGGTCTCAGAGGTAGCCAAGAAACAAAAACAGATGACTTCAGTAAACAGCTTTTTGATTACACTTTGGCTTCAGTTTGTCAGCTGCACCACCATCACCAAGTAAAGAGAAATGGAAATGTCACAAAAGATCGCAATGTTTAGAATGTATGTGCATTTTTTTTAAAAAAGGACCCCAAACCCAGCACAGAAACCAGCCTGCAGCAGTGTTTTCAGCCTTCAATGACTTCATGTATCAGCCTGTAGTCCTGCTGCTCTGCAGCCGTGCCTGACCTTGGGAGCATGGCTGTGCTGGGTGGCATCTGACACAGCTCCTGGAAGGTCCTCAGCAGGGACCAGCAGGTGCCACCAGCAGTAGGTTTGCACCACCACCCTGACCACCATCTCAGGAGCAAGGTATGCAGGAAAACCCATCACAGCCCAACCTAAACCCCTTCAGCTGACAGTGTGACCACACCATGAATGATAGAAGTGCAGTGTAAATACAGTTTCTGTCTTGGCAGCTGGAAAACGTTTTGGCTGCAGGTGCCCAAAGAAATTTCTGTGCTTGCCCTTTGCTTGATTGTTTGAAGAATTAAGGTTATACCCGACATCTTCCAATATGGCAAATAGTCTTAGCTTGTGAAAATCCTAGGATGTCTTCTGTATGTGTGAAAATACTATTTTGAAAATGAAGTGTTGGAATAAAGGTGTCTTGGAGTAAAAACCTGCTGACATTCTGGACATACTCAGCATAAGAAATTACCTGCACAAAGAAAATACTTTATGCAAAAATCATATAGTAAAAACTGTGGTAGAAAAAGAGGGATAAATAACAAGCTTTTGCTAAAAGTGTAGGACATATTTTAATTTTTTTAGATCGGTCAACTTTGCCAGTTTTTCTCTAGAGTAACACATAACTTTGTTATAAGCATTCCCTTCATATATCTATTAAAAAAAATAAAATTGATTCAGCAGATATTTTCAAGCACTCTGGGGAACGTTGAGATGCAATTGACGGCCTTCACTGTAAACAATTTTTTTTTCTTTAATTGACACTTTTTCAGACAGAATATATTTAAATTTGGACCCAAGAGTATCCTTCTGGTTGAAAATCTCACTATAAATGTTATCTGAAAGTCATTAGAATACCATAGATACTCTTTTCAAACAAGGTCATTGGTTAGCAAAACATCAGAAAGCTTCTGCACACTATATAGCACATCAAAAATAACTAGGTTGCAAAGCCAACCATCTGAAATTGGAAATGCCAGAATTAGATACCCCTGCAGTACTAATGGTACTTGTTCCTCTGTGATGAAATGTGTTATGACACAGGTTTTGACTGCTGAATCCTATATTCGCCCCTTCCCCAGCCCTCTCCTATTTCTGTGAATGGGAAATTACTCCATTTTATTTTTATTTTATTTTATTTTAGTTAGAATTCACTGTTCAGAAGCTGAGCTGATCTCAAAATTATTCATTGGCTCTCTGGTAATTTTATAATTCTAATTTCATTTCATGAACACTGTCACCAGTGCTTAAGTGTTCCACAGACTTTTCTGAGTTTCTCTGCATGAAGGCGCTGTGAGATGAAGTGCCAACTACCTGCACTCCCTGTCACAGGAATCTAAGGTGCAGGGAGATGGAGGCCAAACTTTCACCTGATTTTGGGACCCCACATTATGATCATACTTGGAACATATATCTGTAACATTATATATGCAAAGCTGAGGTGAAACTTGGTAGGTAGCTGGGTAGTAGCAGGTGTTAAACCTGAACCCAGAAGTTTCCCCATGATCCCCAGCAAACCGTGCAACTGAAGAACCAGGGAAAAGAGATTTATTTTTCAAATGTGGAAGTATTTGCCTCCTTCCCAAGGGTCAGGAGATGAAAACTTCAGTGTTTTAACAACAAGAGGAAAATGTTTCTTCACAGCCAAGGCACTCTGGGTGCAATTCTGCTCTCATGGGAAATTCTGTTTTGAAATCGTGTAACAATTTGGTCCAGAGGAACCCTCAGGGGTTATCTCCCCTCTGCTCAGAGCAGTGTCAGAATAGCTCAGGTGACTCAGAGCTTGCTTCCTCCAAGGATGGAAACTCCTCAGCTTCTTTGGGTAACCTGCCACCAAGCTTGGTTTAGTAGCCTCAAGACCTGGGTGAAAACCAATGAAGTCTGAAGTCTTATGCCTACAGCATGACCTTGAAGAAAGCATCTGATCCCTGCAGCCTTCCCTTCTTCATAGGTATGATAAGAGGTGGGTAAGGCATTCTGGCTTCTGAGTTATTTGGTTACACTCCTGATATGTGCTGTAGAAGTGCCAATGGAAGACTATACCACCAGCTTTCCCTCCGTGAGATAAACAGCTGTTGAGTTTTTAGTACTAGAAATGCTGCTGTACCCTGTTCAGAGGGGAGAGTCCTATCTTCTCTGTGCTTATAAGATGAAGTGGAAAGCTCAGAGACATTTGACCGTAATATTATGCCATGTTTGAGGCAAGATCATGTCACTGTCAGAGCTACAACAATATTTGACACTGCCACTGTTACTAAATGCTAAAATCCTCAGTTTTGATTAAAACTACAAAAGATAGAAACTGTACTGTCAAGCATCATCTTGACACAGACATCAGCTGTGCATAACCTTGTCTACACAGTGAATTTAAAGTTGTAGTGAATTTTGCCAAGGTCTTAGCTTGTGGTCTCTGGTATTTTCCTTCCTGAGCAGACCACTTACTTACTTTCTTTATTATACACTTATCTGCCTGCTTCTCTTATCCTAAACCCCTACTAAAGTCTTTGGGACTTCAAGGACTGTAAAAAATAGGGAAGATTTCATCATGTCAGACCTGAGCGTATATTTTACTGTGACTATGCAGCCTTTGGAGACGAGTTTCTGTTACTGAACCATGCAAGAAAAAGCCAATGTATTGCTAGGTAGATGGGCAAGACTTGTTCTGTCCTTATATGGTCCAGGCTAATGATATTAGCTTCCTTATTGAGCTCTACAGACTGCTTCAGAGCTCACATGCTGGAAATTATTTTATTTGCATACAGGTAATGTGCTATTTTCCTTCAGGAATTACGCGTTTTCATAGTGGGTTTGGAATTTGCCCCAGGGGCTGGGATATACTTCAGATTCCATCTTGAGCTCTTCGATAAGTTCAAATATGTCAGCACCATCTGATGGCTCTGCTGGTTCAGCTGCCTGATCAGTTGAGCAATTGCTAATCTGCATGGCAAAATTTCAAGGCTCTTTCGGGCCCTGCACACACAGCTGAAGAAGTGCTGCATGGGAACCCTCACGGAAGCAGGCAAGTTGTATTTACCCTGGGCTCAGTGTTGCCCTAAGTATTTCAGTACTTCAACAAGCCTGCTGGGAGCCAGTCCTTGTCCAGCCTTGCCCTGGCTGCTCATTTTTCCAGGCAATGCAGCACAGTGAAAACACATAGTCATTGGGTGTGGCTAAAACTGCTTTCTGTTCTTCAGATGATGTGGTGGAAACACTTTTGTTTCCCTTGCAGGGCAGAGAAGGGAAATGTGTAGCTTGCCAGGGAAATGGAAATTCTGAAAGTTGCCTTTCCTTATTTTATAAGGAAAAAAAAATAATCCAAATGTTTGCTTTCTGTTTCCAGCCTGTTGTTGCTGTAGAGGGTGGTTTGGGCTGCTTCCAAGCAACTGAGGGATAACCAAAGTGTGGGGAACTGCCCTGGTGTTGGGCATAAAGCTTTCTGCGCGTTCCTGAGGAGGCAAACACTGACCATCTTCGTATCTGCTCCGGGTGCCACCTATGGAAATGGATGTGGTTTTGCTGCGCTATGTTAGGGGGGGATGGGACAGCACTGAATACAGCTCCCAGGGACCTCCTTGTGTGCACGAGTGTCGAAAAGTGGTTCACAGTCTATAAAGGGGGATCATGGACTTGCTTACTTTGATGGTTGATGCAGAGCACTTTCCAACTCTCAGACTCTATCCAATCCTTTTTCTTTTCTTTTAGTCCTATTCAGTGTAAATTATATCCTTCATCTTGACCTGAGCATTTGCCCTTAAAAGTCTCCAATTTGTATCCTTGAGCTGAATGGAGTAAGAAGCTCAACTTCTTGCTATAAGGAGTAACGAATAAAATATGAGATTATAAAAATAACCAGAAGATGTAGGTTCCTGGATAGGACAATATTTGCTGAAGGGTGGGTCATAAATAGTTAAGATCTGTCCCTGTGTGCACTTGCAGCTAAAGCAAATACTTGAGAGTGATGTGACTGGAAGTGGCTGATTGCTGTGGTTTCATGGTGCTATAGCATCTTCCCTGCTCCCTTCCACAAAGTGCAGTGCAGTGGTGGTGGTGATGGTGAGGAGAGCTTTCATGTTGATCTTGACATTCTTTGTGCAGACGACAGAGTGTGTGTGCATGTGGGTATGCCCGTGCACATCTGCATGCTGTAATCACGGATAATCTATTTGTGACACAGGTGACAGCTGGCTCTGTAATGCCAGATTGACCAGAAATAACCTGCTATCCCACCCATGCCCAGTGCAACTACTCCCTCTGTTTGGCCTGGCAAACCATGACCAGTTATGCTGTACTCCTGCAAATGCACAATTGGTTGGTAGCATCTACTTTTTTTTAGCTGTGAAATACCAAGTTGTTCTCAAAAAAATCTGTCCTGAAAGCAGCTTCGTTCATTCTCTAGAGTTTTGTCTTTGTTCTCTTTGGAATGCTGGGAAAACTGCAGAGTTATTTTTAACAGCATCTCATCAAGTCTGTGTTGCCTGTTGCTTTGGTTCACAGCTCCTCCATCTGAGGAGAAATACTGCAAAGGGTTCACCTTCAAGGATGATGATTTAATTAGAAGCATGAAGTGCTGGGGCCCAACACGTCAGAGACTAATGAATGAGCTTTTGTGGTTGGTGGAGAGCAGCTTTTCAAGGTATCCATTCATTTCTGTACATATAAGAGAAAATGCAACTGAAGCTGTTGCCATTTCAAAAGAAAATCTTATTAGAGTCCAGGTGAGGACAGCAGAATAAAATAAATGGCTTTTGGTGCTTAATCTGTTCATATGTAGGTTCAGGTGTGATTATGTAGGCTGGTATCAACTTTAATTAAGCTTTCCCTTTGCTCCTGACCTTGGGGTTAAATTTAATGTGTTCTATAGGAAAGACAAGTGGTACAAGCTCAGTGTTTTAAAATTCAAATTGATTTAGGTTACATTTAATTTAGATTTCCTTATGGAAGTATGCAATTCTACTATCACTAATGTTGGAGCAATTACACAGAGATGAAGAAACTGGTAAAGAGCAGAGCCTTACAGCCCTCTCGTGCTTTGCTTCATGAGCAAAAGTATCCCTGACTTGCACTTTTGGGATAATGGTATTTAAATCAAACACAATCCCAATGAACTCCCACTTTCCTGTGAGTCTCTGGCTGCCCATAGAGATGGGAGGTAACAGTCAGACATCCCTCACCAGCACACTTGTGTGCAAAGGCATGGAAAGGCTCCAGCAGACCCGGCTTCACCTGGGAACAGAGGTGAGGTCCTTGATGCTACCAGCCTGTTTATCCTCTCCAGTATGACAGGAGCTTTTTTTCTCAGCACGAGGGTGATGTGAGCCCCCTGGGAGAGCTGGGGGCTGCGGCCCTTGGTAGGGCAGGTATGCCAGGTGCCATAGGCCATCTGTTTTCAAGCCTCTGGACTGAGCCTTATCCATGGGAGCTGAGCTCTGAGTCCTTGAGGCACTGCAGGGCTTGGTGATACTGTATACTGGAAACTGCTTGGGCACAAGGGAGCTCCTGGTCATTCCACTTTTCTGGTTTACAGAAGCAGGGTAGAGGCTGCCCCAGGAAGTGGCACTTCCCACAGGGGTGAAAGAGTGTGGCCGTGGGGCAGCAGTGGTGGGAGACATGGCATGAGGGGAGCTGGGAAATGCTGGACATGCTGCCAGGTAGCAGAGATAAAGGGAAGGATTTGTCCCCTAGGATCCAGAGGCAACCACACTGAATTTCTGCATCCTCAAAAACCTACGAAAATTGAGGACAGGATGGGAGAAAAGTATGTTGCCTGTGAGGGGATGGGAGGAAAGAGTGTTTTCAAGACCTTCATGAATCTTGCATGCATTCTCTAAGGAAAAGCTGCAGAGTCATCCATAGCCACACTCTAACTGGTGGAACATCTATTACAATACATGTTTCAATGTGTGCTTGGTATTTCCAAGCCCCCAGCCGCAATGCTCCCTTCCCTCTCTCTCTATGCCTCCCAAGGCCTCCATTCCCCTAAAAGTAGCACTAAAGCCACTATTTTACCTATTAAACGGTTGAATCAGGTTTATTTTGTTATCCCACCAGGACTGGAGCTGTTAAAGAAAACATACTTGCAAAATTTTAGGTGCAAACTTGTAGCCTAATTTAACTTGAGCAATATTCTAAAAATCATATTACTTTATGTTACAGTTTTGATGATGTTTCCTTAATGATTGCATTTCTCAGGGTTTTTCACTTAGTTTTCCTATTGTATTGTGAACTTCTCTACTGTCTCACCATTATGAGAGGACTTCTTATGAAACACCCATCTTGCTTTCAATTAAGTAAGAGTCCAGAGGTTTGAACTGGGGTGAGGCGTGTTGTTTTCTGACTGAGACTCAGGTACTGAAAACTTGGTAGTTCCAGTGTAAAACCTGTAACTTTCACAGTTTATCCCAAAGTAAAATTTTTTGTTTCCATACTCATTGGGCACTGCTCTTCCATGGGCAAGGGTAGGGATAATTTTCTTTCACATTTTAGTCCCCATGAATTCAGTATTTCCCATTAAAAAACAGACAATCAGTCAAACAAACAAACAAAAAACCAACCCCCTCCTCCAACATTAAAAAGGTCACTGTCTAGAAATGATGTATCTTTGCTTCTAGCCCAGCAACATCCAGAACAAATACCTGCAGTAATATCTGGTGCCTGACAAGCACATCCCACAGAGACAAGTCTTCATTTTAAGCTTGAACGTTTGCTCCACCAGGCAGGAGAGATGATCCCTCTCACCACTGCTGTGTCTGGCCAGCTCTGCCCTCATGGTCATGCCTGGTGCTTGTACTCTTGCCTACCATCAGGCCTGGAAAGTACCAAATACTTTCAGTGGGTGCCTGAGAGGGGGAAAATAATGTTCCTTGGAGGGCAGAGGTGCTTAACTCAGAGCCAGGAGGGGGTTGCTTTGGGGTGGGGAGCAAGCGTACCAAATGTTCTCATGTTGAAGATCTGCTGGAAAGTTTACAGGGCCCTTGTCAACCCTGAAAATTGTTACAGATCCCTTTTGTGTCAATTCTAGCACCTTATTGCCCTGAAATCCTGAAACAAAGGGGCATAACATTCATTGTGAAAAAAGAAGGAATAGTTCAGAAAATATAAAAAAATCCAAGGAGTGACTCCCCAGTGGTGTCAGTGGTCTGTGCTGAGCAGGTGCGCTTCCTACAGAGGTATTTTCTTTCTGGGGAGGTGCTGAGGTTCCCTTTGGGAGGCTCAGGCAAGCCCAGAGAAAATTAATGGTGAAAAGCACTCTCCTTTAATGTCTCATAGTCAACCACAAGAGTCCATTAAGCAACTGCTGTTACCTAAAATAACCTAAAATAACTAGAACTACGAACGGGCCGTCCAAACTATATGCTTATTTTTCTTCTTACTTTCCTTTTTTTTAAAAAGAAAGGACCCTTCCATGGAAGAGCTTTTCAGCCTACTCAGGAAACTGATGTGCTGGAGGAATTTGCATTTCCAGGTGACTGCTTTATCCCACCTTTTTGCTGTTTATGTCTAAAAACAAATTAGATTCTCCCCAAAGAAAACTTCAAGCCCAAGCAACCAAAAATCTCTCTTCACACATACCTGGTTGTGCAGGTAAGGTATCTTTGGCATCAAAGTCTGAAGACTTTTACTCCAAATTACTTAATGTAGGGAATCAGATAGAGATCTTTTGCCATTCATCTGCAAGCCCAGGATGGGTGTCATCCCCCCAGTTGCCTGAGAAAGTGGGAAACCTGGGTTGTACAGAGCTCCCCTGGACTCTCAGTTTGTCACAGAGTAGCCTCGGATTGCTTTTGTTTGTTTTTCAACTAATACCCCCCCTTCCTTATAACTCCTAACTCTGCTTAGTGATGGTAATGGAACTTACTTGGTTAAAAAAAAATAATTGGCCAAAAAGAAAACTTTTAAACAGTCAAAATTACTTTGTTTCTGAAAAGGAAAACCCAGCTCCTACCTACAAGTAAGGGAAAGACTGTACTGAGTTTAACATATTTGTGTTAATCAGGCAATTTAAGCAAAACGGTAATGGAATAAGAAAAGATAAAAGGATTCTTAGAAAAGGCAGGAGTGAGGGAGTTGCTAACTAATTTGAGAAAAAAGAGAGAGTTAATTATGATCTGTGAATCATTAAAGGGTTAGGCTGAAGTTGGGGCATGGGGAAATTTATAATGTGAAAAAGAATGAGACTCTCTTAGGAGTTATGATTTTTGGTAGAAAGAAGACAGGGAAGAACTTTGGCTCTTGAATTCATATTTTGGAGCAGCATCTCCTATCACCCCAGGACTACGATGTCTGAGCCACAGTTCTGCACAGGGTGTGTTTGCGGGACACCCAGAAGTTCTGGTGCTTTAGGGAGTGTCTTTTGAGATCACATGTTGGTGCCAACAGTTTTTTTCATTTACATTAATGTTTTCCAAAAAGGGGGTTGGTGTAATGGGGGACACTCCCTCCTTGGAAGTGTTCCAGACTAGGCTGGATGGGGCTTTGAGCAACATGGTCTAGTGGGAGTTTTCCCTGCCTATGGTACAGGGGTGAAACTAGATGATCTTTAAGATCCCTTCCAACCCAAACCATTCCATGATTCTATATCACATGTCAAGGCGCAGACTTATAAGATCCATGGACTTTGATGGCTCTGTTACAGGGAAGCTTTTAAAATTATGCTGGTCAGAACACATCAGCACATTTTCTCTAATCTTGGTCCTACAAACTTGCAGGAACTTGACTGCTCCCAGCTGTATGGATCTGGGAGAAGAGATTACTTCCGCCTCCAAACCTTGACTAGGTGAGAGCAGAACAGGCATTTCCTTAAAGCTTCTGTTATGTTTAACTAGCTCCACCACTCCAATTCTATTTGGAAAATTAAAAGCCAATAAAACCCCAAGCCAAGGGGACTGTACACACGTTTACTGTTGCAGGTGTTGAAGAGCCGGCTGGATCCAGAGTGTGAAGCCAGGCACCTTGCAGGTCTGAGCCTCCATGTGCTAAGCAACAGCCCAATTCCACTCTGATTTTAACCAGCAGGAGGCTTGCCATGAATTTCTTTTAATATGGATCCCCCAAAGGTGTCTTCACTTCATAAGGAGGATGAATATTACCCGGTATATTGAATACAGATATGGAAGAAGTCTCATTAAGTCAAGGACAGTTGGCACTTTCCAGATTGTTAGCAAAATGTAGATTTAAGGAGATTTTGGAATATTTCCACTAACAGCAGTCACAAGGAGCTTACACTGTGAAGATTTCCTCCCTCCATCTCACTCTCATTCTTGTCTGTCACTAAAGAGCACTTCTGTGGGACCTGCCGTCCCTGTGCTTGAGGGCAGACAAGAGCCATGGGAACAAATGGATCAAGCCTACATTTTGCCTGAAAGCTTTTTGCCTTTTTTTTTTAAGAGGACAAGAAGGAAGCTTGAATGAAGGATGAAAGTGGCCTGAGACTCAAAAGTCCTTAATGCTAGTGAGAAAATAAATTCCTATTTGCAAACACAGTACTGATACCCCATCCAATTCAAGCTGAGCATGCTGCAAAGAGTCTTGTGGGAACAAAAAAAAAATAGGATTACATAAAAAATTAAATCTTCAATAGAAGTTTAGTTTACAGTGAAGTTTTTCAATGGGTAAAAGACATTTCTTTCTTCATGTTTAAATTAAATTTGTATTAGCAAAATATTTCTATATTAAAAAAACCCAACCAAACAACCACAAAGCAAATTAATAATTTAAGTTTTTTTTTCCAACACATAGTTTTTTAATTCTATTTGGAAATATTAATGGGTAATTCTTAATTTATTTTTTTTTTTTAATTTTACAAAGGCAAAAGGTTGATTTGTTTTGTTTGTGTGGGTTTGGGGTTTTTGTTTGTTTGCTTGTTTGGCTGTTTTTTTTTCTTCTGGGTGTTAGTTTTATTTTTTTAATGTACTCCAAGACCTATATTGGTCAAATAGGTAGACTAGGTGGGAAATGTGTCCTTATCTGAGTACATCTCAGATAAGGGCACTTCTCTGAGCACTTCTCTGTCAGTCTGTAAGAAGTACATACCTCAGTGTCTTCATTTGGCTTTTCCTGTAGGACTTCCCAGGACTTTAGCACTTGAGCTTCACAGAGCTAAAGGGTGAAAGTGCAACTTGATTCATTTCAAGACACTTAAGTACTTCACTAAAGTAGTGCCCTTATAACAAGAGAATGACATTGATAATAGTAATGAAACAACTATACACAACTGCATTTTTCTATGTTTAAAACAACTTGAATTGAGCACGGTGCAGAAATTACTGCATTAGCAATGCCCACAATGTCACCAGACACAGAAATTACAGGAGTTTCTCAGCTTAGTCCAGCTTACCAAGTTTTATTCCTTTCAGACCCCTCTCAGTATCTTCAGTTAGCGCTGAGCAGCGTGTTCGTATTAGGACTAACCTGGGATGCTCTGCACCAGGCTCGCTTAGGGCACACAAAAGCAGCCAGAACATACACAAGGAGGCACTTAGCCAGGCTGCTCAAATGTTGTTTTGTTCAACCCACCAGCTGTAGTATTCAATCATTCATGCTTTGTATAAAACAAGCAATATTACTTCTCACATAATCAAAAGATGCAAGAAAGTAATATGAGCTGACAGCTCCCCCTTAAAAGTTTCTTTTTCCTCTAAAGAAAGCTGCATTGATCTTAGACCTGGAATAACTTTGTCCTCACCTTTCTCCCTTTGTGGGAAAAGCTGGGTTTTTTTCCCCTATATCCTTAAGTAAGTGATTTATTTCTGAGAGTGCTGCTCCCAAATGCACTAAAAAACCATTCCTAGGGAGTAAGTAAAGTAACATCAACACATTTCTTCTGATCCAAAACATACTGCAGCCAAACCAAAGCCTTCCGGTGGCAGGTGAAGCAAACGCAGAGGGGCCAGGGTAAGTCTAATTCAGAGCACCCGAGACTTCTGCCGTGCTGGCTCTCTGCCCCTCAGCAGCAAAAAAGCTGTGGGAAAGTGAATCCCAATTTATTTCCAAGTGTATAACTCCTGCTTTCCTTTTCTGACCAAGGTACAAGAAGACATTTTTCAGAGTATGGTACTGACATGGTTGTTACACTTAGGGAAAACCAAGTACAGCAGAAGGTAATGGAATCAGACATCACAAATAAAGGCAGAAGACCCTTTTATTTCGCATAGACAAAATGCAAAGAGTGTCTCATCATTAAATTAATATTAAAAAAAAAATAAATCAGTCCCCTCACTCCACTGACATCACTCATCCTAATTAACAACAAAAAAAAGAACAATCAAGGACCCATTTTCTAATACAAAAAAAAAAAAAAAGTGCAAACATGACAAAAGACTTTTTGTTTTCCAAATCAATGTTCCTGCTGAATTCACAAATAGGGTGATTTTTATTTTTTTTTAATTGTTTTTTTCCCTTTTAAATCTTGTCTGATGGAACTTCCAGTTAAAATGTTTTAGTTAAGTCTCCATGCACTTCGTAGAAAATCAGTAAAAACACAAACGCTTGTGAAGATCAGAAAACTGGACTCTTTTACCCAAAAATTCAGATGTCCAGTCAGATGAAGCTCACACTCAGACAGAAAAAAAGCAAGAGAGTCTTTGCACTGTCTGTCGTTCATATTATTATTTTTTTTTTGTCAAATATTTTGGCAATCTTCTTCTTTAATTATAAATATTGGAATTCAATAAAAAAAAGGTAGCTCGCATTGGATTTTTTTTTTCCAGTGTAAATATTTACAGCCACTGTCCAGCCATGCTCTTTTTGTTATACCAGGGTGTAAGATTTTGCGTAGGGATTGTTTCCTTTCAAGTGGCCCCGGGAGTCCAGTAGGGATTCTTGGGAGCTGCTCATTTTTGCTGCCTGTCCTAGCTCAGCTCCTTCTCGCTGAGGTAACGTTGCCACAGCACCAGGTTGCCATGACTGTACTTCTCTCGTGGAGGATGTCTCCATGGGTATCGGCTCCAGGACAGTCGGGCGCTTCAAGGTTCGGCTTTTCTGTGGCTCCAAGCAGGCTTGCCCCAAACCCAGGTCTCTGCTCGTGCCCTGCACACCACGGTTCAATAAGAAGTCCATCCTAAGGTAGGGTGGCAAATGCATGAGATCACCTGGGGAGGAGGCAAAAGTGAAAAACAAGTCTTTATTTACGGCCATGGGCTGTGTTATGCTCCCTGCTGGCTGGGTGGGGAGGTTGAGCCAGTGATCAGAGCATCTGTAATCAAGTGAGCTGCAGCATTTATAACTGATATATTGTTTGTCAGCCATTAACTATGCTATGAGCATAGAATCACAGAATCATAGAGTGATTTGGATTATAAGAGACTTTAAAGATCATCTAGCTCCAACCCCCCTGCATGGGCAGGCACACCTCGCACTAGATCAGATTACTCCTAGCCCCATCAAGCCTGGCCTTGGACACCCACGACTTTCCTGGGCAACTAGTGTCTCACCACCCTCACAGTAATACATTTCTTTCTAATGTCTAATCTAAATCTACCCTTTTGCAGCTTAAAACCATTCCCCATCATCTTATCACTACACACCCTTGTAAGAAGTCCCTCCCCAGCTTTCCTGTAGTCCCTTCAGGCACTGGAAGGCCGCCATAAGGTCTCCCTGGAGCCTTCTCTTCTCCAGGCTTAACTCCAACTCTCTCAGCCTCTCTTCACAGGAGAGGTGCCCCAGCCCTCAGACAGTCTTAGTAGTCAAGTGATCATCAATTGATGACCTCACATAATCAAGGATCAACAAACTGCTTTTAGAGAGATCCATAAGAATTCACTATTAATATTTGGTTTTATAATAAGAGTGAATAAAATGAAATGTGCAATCTGTTTTATGTACAGTCACAGCATGAAGATAAACTAAGAAGACCAGCAAGTTTTTCTCAAAATCTTAAAAGAAAAGGTCTTGGTTTTCCTTTGTCAAAACTTGGAAAATATGGAGGCTCAGTAAATTTCCATTTCTAATTTTCCATTTTAAATTAAAACCTTAAATTAAAACCTTAAATTAAAACAATTACTATTACTGGCCCTCAATCTAGAGTAGCATAACCAGATTGTTTGAAGTGTATGCATAGGTGTTAAGGCCACAGATTTAAAGGGATTTCTGAATAAATCAGAAAAGCATTCTAGCATAATATTTACCTGCCATCCAACATCATTGTGTTTAAACAACTATTGATCTTCTAACACTATGGCCACCAATATGTCACTGTTTTGTGGCAAAAGAAATTCACTGGGGCTGGCACCCCAGCGCTTGAATCAACCTGCTTTTCTGTTCTGTTTCGTGGAGGAAGAAACTCTTATTCATTATTTCCCATGATTCCTGGGCACTTGTATGTGAGCCTGGGGATGGCAGCCAGAGCATTTACCTTTGCAAATCTACTGAGTTGCAACAGATGTCTGAGACCTGCTGTCTGGAATTAGGCAGGGCCAAGTGTTACCTTCTACATGTATTAAACCTGCTATGGAGATCCGATTAGTTTATTTATTCTAGCCCTCTGTGTTAGGCATTCACAAGTTGCTTCAAGGAAAAGACGGGCAATCAGATATGTAATGACATTCCCTTCTAAAAGTATTTGATGGTGTAACATCACGCATAGATGAAAAAAACCAAAACAACACTGTTAGACATGCATTCAAGAACAGTATTTTCCCTTCTTCATGGATCTTTCCAGGTATATATCTTCTTTCTTATGGCTGATATAAAAAACTGTCTCATCTACAGATGGAATGCATCCTGCATGTTTTAAGTAGAAAACTCTTGGCACTACTACACCTGTGTCTACATGAGCTATTTATGGGAGTAGAAATTAAGGCTGACCTGTGCCAATGGCATAAACAGTAGATCAGGAAAGCACATTTTAATAATAAAACAATGTATAACAATTTCATTTTTCCTAGCTAAGCTAAAAGCTGCCCAATGAACTAAAAACAGGTCCTTTGCTTTCTTATGTAAGTCAAGGAACTGCAAATCTTACTTAAAAGACTAACAGCATCTGCTCTATCTATAATTTCAGGTCATAGACAGAGAATTGCTGAGAAGTTCCACTTGAACAGAATCACTGTTTGTTCCTATAGAAATCCCCCAGGCACTGTCTGGCACCATATGTTTTATTCTAGCTACATCTCCAAACAGAGATGCACGGTACACAGTATTTAACCCCCATAGAGTAAGATGTGCATATCTCAAGATTAGGCTGACGTATGAACCGGGGCAGCATTTATGGATTTGGAGAGAGTGAGGGAGGTTTGTTGTTATAATCATACTGATTGCCACTTGAAAAACTGACTGTTGTAACTGGTTTTACTAATTTACTTTATTTTCCTACAGTGCCTTTCATGCCAGGCACTTTCCATGTATGAGACCTATTTCATACAAGACAGCGATGCACCAGCTGCCGCTGGGGTGAAGTACATCAGGAGATGGACAGACAAACTGGCAGATGCAGGCAGGAGCCAACTCACTCCACTTAACTACAGGGATCAAACTGAGTTGCCTGTGAGAGGCGAATGCCACATGTGAGCCCTTGGTCTTATTCAACAGCCCCTCCAAACTGGGTGGGGAAGCCCTGAAAGCATCCTGACAGCCAATAGCCCCCCTGGCATTGGCCTGCGACAGCAGGTATGATCTGTGCTGCCCTACAGCTTTGCTGTCCCCATGGCACCCAGATCCCAACCCCCTGGCCACCCATGCTACACGCCCATTATTTTTGGACTGCGTCCTTCCAAAATGCAGTCGTGGGGTTAGTTTGCTCCAAAGACCATGACCCATGGGAGGAGACAGCCGGGATGGGAAATACTTGCATCACTTGCTCCCTGCAGCTGTATCTTTTGCAGCATTGCAAGATTCTACTTCTCCCCAGTGGGGAGAGAGATGAGCACCTCCAGAGCATGGGAGCAGGTGGTGGGGCCCATGCGTGCCTGTCTCTGCCAATGACAACCTGCTAATGAAGGTGGTGAGGGCCTTCATTTGGCTGCCTCAGGCACAGGTTATCACTGTGCAGGGCCCCAGCAAAGGCGAGCAGAAAAGCACACCTCTGAGATGGCAACAGGATCACAAGGCAGGAAAACTTTGTGACTAATTAGAGTAACGAAGTAGTATTTTCCCTCTTGTCAGGGATGTTTAGAGACTGCGAGGGTGCGGGAGGAAGTAGGGTTTCTCTCACACTGCCATGCTTGGCCTCCATGCAACATAGTTGTCTCTTGGCCCTGGCAGAAGAGGACTAATTTTCTGCACTGGACCTCCATTCCTGCTTCCCGCAACAACGGACTTTTCCCCAAAGATGTCAGTCACCCTGGCACCAGCTGTGATGGGCTGCTGCCAGGCAGCCAAACACTCGCTGCTTTAAGACCAGCCAGGTAATTTCTTTCTTACTCCTTCATTTTCTGTTTTACAGCTTCCTGGGAAGCAGCTGGTGCAGAGCAGAAGCCAGAGCACGGCTCATTGGCAGTCCCCTGTGGTCGCCTCAGAGAGCTGCTTCTGTATCTTAACACATCGCTACTTCTTGAGGGTGATGGATATGCATGGACTATAAAAAGATGAGTATTGAACCTTACAGAGATGAAGGCTGTTTTTCAAGCTGCTCTCTAGACATTTCTCACATGTATTTAAGAGCTTCAGGCTACGTAAAAAAGACCTTTTTCCCCTCCCTAAATCTAAATAAGAAAGCATAGTCACTAATCTGTGTAAACAATAAGCAGTCATTTTGCTGTAATTTTCTAAATGTCTGGCGGCAAAGTTCTAGCAGGACTGCAGTAATGAGAAACCAGAGACTGTAACTTGTTCTCTAAAGCTGGATATGCAACACATAATCTCTGACATGGCTTGCACAGAGGACTCGTTATTTGATTTGAGGTACACCTTTTCCAGTCATAAAAAGTGTCAGTGCTCCTTCTTATCTGCAGGAAGCATCCTTCACTGCAACTGCTTATAAAACAAAGCAGATCATTAAGACAACTGGAAAACAAAAATCTGGGGAATGTAACTTTTTCTTCATTGCTCGGATTGAAATGATGGCACAGGATGAAAAAATCTTTGATTTAAAAGAAGTAACGTGTTTCAGACTTAAAAACACAGTCTTTGAAATATAACCACAGGGGTTCATTTTTGCCATTTCTACATCAATTCTGAAGGCATTTTCGAGAAGATTAAAAGCCTCTTGCCATGTCTATGGGGTTACTCTGAAAGACTGGTTCTCATCTTTCTGGACACAAGAGCATAAACATTTTTTGGTTTCTTGCTATTCAGCTGAATTATGATTTTTTTGAGATAAAGCATTATAAAGTTTCAGGATGGCTCATTGCCTTTGATGCTCTAATTACCTCTTTTCAGTGGTGTGTATGCCTTATTAGTAATGAAAGCAAACCTTTCAAGTGCATGAGCACTGTGAATGAGCATGTTTAATAATTCATGCATTTTGGCCCAATTAGTACAAAAGACATTCTAAAACTTGAAAAGTTTTTAAAAATGGAAATTTGCTGTTATTTAGAAACGCTGAGTTTGTACTCAATGATAAACATTCAGTGAAACTGAATGTGGCAATTTAAGCCAGAGGTACCTCAGTCTTTTTTTTCTGAGTGGCCAGTCCTCTAATGAATTATTTAATATAGTACATTCAAGAAAATGTTACCTTCAATAAATATTTGTAAACAAATGCTAAAAGTCACTAACTATGATATTTATCATAAGCAACACATGCTACCAGAAAGGAAGTATTTTCTGAATTAATGCAGCACTGGGCAAAAATTCTTTACCCTTATTTCAGTACAAAGCTGATATACAAACTTTGGCAAAAACAATAGATGCTTTTATCATTCTTCTGAAGCTCAGCTTCAGGTATGGGATGGGTTTGGATGAATTTGACAGGTTACATGGAGGGAAAAATATCACTACTCAACTTTCCTGGGTTTTTATTCAAGATAGCTATCTTTTTTGCAGAACTATACCTAGCTGAGATGCACTCCTTTCTCCCCAGAGATTTACCTTGTATCTCTTCCAAATGCCAGAGAGCTTGCATGTATTTTTGCTTTCATCTTCTCCAGAAAAATCTAAGGATTTGTGCTATATTCAATACAAAGATCACCACAGACTGCAAAAAAGATGCTCTTACCAAGTGGTCACATGATAGCCATACACATTTTGTCATGACTCTTAATTTCCACTAAAACAAAAGTGATTTGTCTTGTTAATGCTACTACACAAATACCCTCAGTGACAATGACTGCCTGATGATTTTCTAGTTTTGCTTGCCATGTGAAGGAAAATCCATGCTATTTGAGATATTATTTTAGAAAAGTTTCTAAAGTAGGACTGGTGACTATGACGGCATGTATTATTAAACAAAAGTAAGAATAGGTCTGGGTGAATAAGGCATTCACACAGTGGGTAAAAAAAGCCCTTAAAGATCTCTCTGGCATGATCTTTGATCCTATGAGATCATGCCAGAATGAATCCATAGAGATCTTTTAGCATAGGTAAGGTGCCTTGCTGATGTAGTTATATTGATTTGAGACCCCAGTACACAACTCTTCCTGACGTTATGCAGTGCTGGGGGAAGTAAAAGTGCAGGAGAAGATGGAGTGTCAGTGCATTGAGCATCTCTTGGCTTGTCCTGAGCTTGGAAGGGGAAGCCCTGATGGGATATTTTTTTTCCTTTGAAAGGAAGCAAGGGGGACAGAGCTGCTGACAGATAGCTTTAAGTTCAGGTTTATGCTGATTAAAAAGTTTAGTGGGGTTTTCCAGCTCACTAGTGCAGTAAATAAATCAGTGAAGCCTTTGCTGATGTTCAGAGGCTGTATTTCAGAGCAAAGACTGCCTACAGTCTTAGAAACAAGGAAAGGGTGGCAGGTTTGCAAGGCCAAGGTGAGAGGTTTGATGAAAAGAAGAGCATAAGCAATGTTAAGAGATCTTTGTCACCTCAAAAACTGACACACCATTAAAAGCTAGCAGGCAAAGCTTTCTTAGACAGCAGCAGCTTGTTCTTAAGCTGAACTGATGGGAGCAATAATGTTTCTTACAATCGCTGCTGTCAGTATTTAAAATCGACTGGTGCTCCTTCATTGTCCATCTTCTCTCAGTGTATCCTGCAGATACACACAGACTGAACCCACAGAACAGTCTGTACCATGCTGCAATCATTCCCACAGCAACAGGCTAAGAGCCAGACCTGCAAGGCTTGCAGCACACTGCAACATTGGATACAAACAAGCTTAATGAGGAATAAAGCCAACTCTTTGGTTACCTCAGCCAAGCAGGGGGTGAAGAGGATCACTCCTGCACCTCCTTGCTTGGCTGGTATAGGTCTCAGTCTGGTGGTGAAGATCTCAGCACCAGCTCTGCTGTCCTGCCTTGTTAGCCAGGAAAAGGAAGCAAGGGGATTACTTCCAGATGCATTCCTACTCTGAAGTGGGAGATAAGCAGCCACTTCCAGCACCCTGATGAGCTTTGTGGTGCCTCCCTTGACTCAGCCCTCAGTTGAAGTGTCAGGTGGCTACTTGGTGGAAACTTGGAAGATAATGAAATAGAGTGAACTGAAGGAGTAGGCAGGCTTTAACTTATGCCCATGTTTAGTTGGTTGTTTTGGTGTTTGTTTGGATTTTTGTTGTTGTTTGGGTTTTTCTGTGTTTTTTTTTCCCCTAGAATCTGTGTGGAATTGCCTTCCCAATGCACTTTGTCTACTAATTATTATTTTCTTGTCAAAGTTGCAATAAAATGCCACAACCGAACAATAAAAAAAGTTCTGAAGGATGCTTCAGATAACAGGGCTCCACTCTCTGGGGCCAGTGTTAATCAGTAATGGAAACAGAATTGAAATTTCCCCATGCAAATTATTGACTACTTGAATGAACAGGAACTTTAGGTCCCTCTTGGACAATAGCAGCACACCATTAGCAAGCTGAGGAGCTCATAGATTCCTTCTGAGCACACTTTTTAATACAAAAACTGGATTTAATAATTCTGCAGCCCTCTAAAGTGATCCAGAATAAAAGGCAAAAGGTCCAAGCACAAGCTTAGCAAGCAGCCAGGCGGCACAAGGGGAGAGGAAGGAGGGTGGTGATGGGGCACAGAATTCTAGGTAGTCAAAAAGCTGCTGCTAGAGCAAACAGGCACTCTTCTTTAGAATAGCTTTAACCTCTGCTTGATTGCCCAAGGAAAACTATCGAAGTACGCAATGTTTGGGGAACACTTTCAAACTTTGAACAAGGCCAGCAAGGTGCTTTGGTGCATTTCAGCTGCTCATCTGCCCTTCATGGCTTTGTGAGTCACGCCTTTGGGCTTTTCACAGTGCTTCAGCAGCTGACATTAAATCCCACCTTTACGCTATTCGTGTTTGTGATCACATAGATCACAAACAGCCAAAACACTTTAGAAACAGCCAAACACTTCAGAAAAAAATGCCAACTTTCCTATTTCTAGATGAAGAAATCAGAATTCCCTATCACCCCTGAATGACTGCATTCTATAACCACTGAGTTTTGTTTTCCTTTCTTCATGAAAACTGCCCCCCCATAGATAATTTGAAGATCTGTAACACCTAGTAAAGCACCGCATGTTGCAGTCTGGTAAAACTGACATTTTCTTAAAAGCACTGAAAATACCAGCTATGTTTCACACACCAAAATAAAAACAACAGTTGCTGTTGACTACAATAATTGGAGTTATCCCTAAGAAACACCAGGGTAACAGTAAAACTGAGTTCAGGAGCCAAATTTTCTACTGATATGAATCAGAGTAGCTAGATTGATTTCAGCAGGACTATAAATTGATTTATACTTACTTGGAGATTAGGTTTAAGTGACAGAAAATGAGGATTCCAACTAAGGTGGATAATATTTTTAAAGATTATGCATTTGGCTATTTAGATTTAAGCTTTCTAATTTCAAGAAGAAGTCCTTAATCAATGCATGTTGAGTCAGTTTAACTGAGATCATACATCTGTAATACATCAATGTATACACAATACAATATATACACTGTGCATCTGTCTAACTGAATGCCACGAGACATGATCATCACATTCTTCCCTACCCCTGAAAGGTCTAATGAAATAGGAACTGAAGCAACTGAAACACACTTTTGGTTTTATTTCTTGAAGCAGAACTTCCGTCTTTCATACAGTGCTGCACTTTTAAAAGACCTGTCAGATGCTTTACATCTTTCAGGAGCAACTTTAAAGAGAACTGACATACTTTTAAGGGCCTCTTTGCTGCTGAGGTGGCAGTGTAAGGAAGGAAAAACTGATTAAATCCAGGGGCCAGATAGGTTTAGACCCTATGGAGATGCTGTGTGGATGTTCTACCTCACAGGCTGGTGCACCTGCAGAACTGAGGTCTTCCTGTTTTGATTTAATGCAATGCCTAAGATAGAAAAACTTGTAAAAGGGACCTCCCCCTGTAAATCAATATGCACTCCAAAGCTAAAGTCATGAAATGGTGATAGAAAAGTAAAGTGCAGGAACCCTCCCATTCTGTCTTCACCTTGTCACGCAAGCTGCTTCATTCATTTTTAAGGATGCTCTGAGACAGCACTCTCCTGCAGCTGGCTGAGCCAGGAAAGCTGTGCTGAAGCCCTCGCTTAGGTGCCTCTCGTTAGCAACATGAGAGTTTAAAGAGTCACTTGCTGATCCTGGGTGCAGTGAATGGAAATTTTTCAGTTATACAACACTTCAGTTGAGGATTAAATCGATTGTGACTCCATAGAAGCTGGCATCCTTCACGGGTTTACTCCTGGGACAGTTTGGGAGCTGAGATTCAGCACTGAGGCTGGAGAGGTGAGGAGTTTGAGCTGCACTTATGGTTCACTGAAATCAGTGGGAGACACTCTGTTAACCTCAACAGGCTTTGCATCATATCCATGAAATCACAGATAAACCTGACCATGCTAAGGTGACGGGTAAGCCTAACACTCTACTAATAGTTAGAGGGAAGTCAGGCTACAACAAAGAAACCAGTGTCAGCTCTGCCCTGCTGATCTGCTGAAGATGTTTTAATGAATGAATCACTGTAACTAGGTCTCCACGTGTCCATCAGTTTGAATTACCTGAGTGATGCTGACAAGGTGCATCATGGCATTTTTGGTAATTAATCCACTGGGACCAGAAATTCAGCTCTCACATTTAAATTAAGGAAGCTGGCATGAAAAGGTGAAAAATACTGAAACACATCCACATGTCCCTACAGCTATGCTTTAAAGGCCTTTAAAGGTAAGGAATCTATTACATGGATGGCAAAGCCTATCACTACTCTTAGATTTGTAATGCACTGTTAAAACAAAAGGTTTTTTTCTGTAGTGATATCAGTTGCCACTTAGCTTTCAAAAACCAGCACAGGTGTGGCCTTTCTTGCAGGTACGATTTGGTTTACATTTTCAGATGCCTATAGATGCCCTATAGATCTCAAATTACATTAAAGTCCTTTGCCACAGAGGAAATCAGCAGACCCTGCTGTGAGTGAAGTCAGTTAAAGCAGTAACAGCTGTAAATGACCGCAGGGACCTTAAAGCCAGGCTATGTCAGTTCTTCCCTGTATGGAAAGAAACTGCTTCTAGTCATCTTGGGCAGACTGAAAGGCCACACAAAAATCACACACTATGTCTCAACACTATCAAGTGAAATGCTTGACATTTTCAAAATTAAAATGGCATGAGCAGGCCAAATTTAGTTTTTGTAGAAGTGAGGCTTAGAGTATGGACTCTTAAAACAACTGCTCTAAAATTCTGTTATTTTAATTGAAGTGGACATGGTGGTTTGATTTGGAATATTTCCTGATAGTTTTAGAAATTTAACATTGCAGTTATGACCATAAAAACAAGAAAGTAGCTGAAAATTTACTGATAAATGTAATCCTTGCTTTAGGCATAAAATTCTTCACTAACCAGACTTGAAAATGGTGACTCCAATCCTACAGAAAACATAGATAATATATTTTAGTAGTTGCAGCTGATGGAAAAAAAGACCGTGAAGAAAACAATCAGCTTTAGAAAAACTAAATTAAATTCAGATTTAAAGAAATACCACTTTTAATAAGAAATATTTTGTTGGTAATGAAAAGGCAAGAAATAGGCATTCTTGAAAAGGCAATCTTGTTAATTTTCCCTTAACATGCATCTTTTAATCCAGAAGAAAAAAACTTCAATAGTATTACAAGCCAGCACAGTTCAGGGTAACACATTTTTCTGAAGTCAATGTTGATTTTCAAATCAAAATAACAAATTAGATAGCAGCAGGAAAAGATATTTGTGCTGCCACAAACTCCTTGAGGAATAGACTCCTTGAGGAACCAGTACCAATTGTTCCTCTCCTTTAATAAAAAAAAAACGAACAGATAAATCTTCCTAACACCAGTATCACCAATTCTTAAATGACAGTTGTAAAAACAATTTATATTACTTTTCTCATCAATGAATTGAGTTTAGCTTTCAGGCACCTCATATGCCACCTAAAATGGAATTTTCACATTATAACTGCACAGAAAATTTGCATTCGTAACTGAAGAGCTGCCCTATTTAAACTCATTATTCACACTGATACAGTTTTCCTTTCTGATCTCATAACATTTTAGCTTCTGATCTGAATCTGTTTTTATTGTACATTTTTATTGTACTGGCAAGGTTAAAAAACTTGCATTGTGAACCTCACTCTCTTTAAATCCACCAGGACAATAATGCAACCCAATGATTTCAAGTACATAATCCTGTCAAATTAAATGTGGAATTAAATGGTTTTCCCCCCTGCAGAACATTCAGCTTTTCACAGCAGAAGGAGAAAAAGCTTCTGATACTCTGCAGAAATAAAACCTGAGACAGGATAAAGGCAATTTACTCTCATCACTGATGTCTTGTTTCTGTGCTAAGCAGAAAACAGCAGAGTCTGTCTCTCTAGTTTTCCATCAAAGCAAAAGAAAATAAAAAAACGTATGCACGGGAGGATTTAATATGAAACATTAGAAATATTCATCTAGGGCAGTAATTTCAGAGTGTGTCACATATATGTAACTAACTACAGATACAAGTATGATAACATATGTGTTAAGGGTATTTACTACAGTTAAATACAGGTGAGAAGTTATTTTTCCCACTTAAAACTCTTCCTCCTATGTTGCTGTTTTCACACCTGCCTCATTTGACTTGTCTCCTTACGTAATTTTCTCCAAACTGGACCTTGGTGGCCAATTGCAGAGACAGGATGATGATTTCTTCCTTCTATATGCTGTGTGTATCTACATATTCATATGTATATATTGTACTGTATTTGAAACCAAACGGTGCTAGTGTAGAACTAAAAAATAAAACAATCCATATGTTATCCTTTTCTTACTTGGCTGCAGGAATTTCTGAACAAAAAAAGGTCAAACATTCCCCCACATCTTGAAGAAATTCAGTTTTGGATCTTGAAACCGTGGAAGAGTACAGTTATATTTTGTCAAGGCAGAATGGGGAAAGGAGGCAAAAGGTGAGCTGGAGGCCCCACGCCAGGAGTCCCAGCCATTACTGAATCCCCAGTGGCTGAACATGTATCATTGCTGCAGCAGGTAGAGCACTGTCTGCAACTTGCAATAGAAAGCAAGTCTCTAAATAGACGGCATCACTATGTCACACTTGTCTGCATTGGGTAGAAGAGATCCTTCACCCTTGACCACTGGAAGAGAGTCCACAGCTTTTTATCTTGGGTTACAGGGCTGACATTGGAAATACACTGTATACCTTCTGTTACTGCATGCTTCGTATTTTCCTTATTGTGCGAAGCAGCTTATTTTTAGCTGTAGTGTCAGAATACTGGAAAATAAGATTTCTTTCTTGGGTGTTTAAAAGCACATTTATGCACTTTGGGTGATGTCCAGCCTCTATTTTAAGGGACCCTGAACACTGCATTCAATAGATATGATGCTACTCTTAGCACTTTGGCCCATTAGACTTTGCATTTATTTGCTGAGTAGTAGAATAGCTTTAGCTGTGGGGGGAGCATACGGTATGCCCACTCTGAATCGTCGTGATGTGGTTGGATGTTCTTCAGGAAGACAAGAAATACATATCTAATCTCTTTCTCTAGTCCCTGAGGTCTCTGGGAAATCTCTGCATAGATAAAAGCACTTAATTCTGTAGATAGGCATGTTTTTGGCTTGGAAGTTTTTTTCAGGTGATCATTTCTGGTGGTTTTTTATGGTATATTTTTGGGAAATAATGAATTTGTAAACCAAATAGAGTGGTCCAGACTGTGAACCACAAGTTAACATAATTAGAGGCTGCCCCGGGAGGTTATGGAGTCCTGTTCTCTGGAGACATTCAAAACCCACCTGGATGCATTCCTGAGTAATGTGCTCTAGACCATCCTGCTTTAGCAAGGGAGTTGGACTAGATGATCTCGAGAGGTCCCTTCCAGCTCTGAAAATTCTGTGTTCTGTGACCCTTGTAAACAATAACTGAATAAAGTACTTGCATTCTCTAGCTTAAGGCTTGTATATAAGCTAAGACTTTGCCAGTCTGCAGGATTAGTCAAAGCAGCAAGAAATTTGTAAATTGGATTAAGAATGCTAATGAAGTCATCTTAAATACTTGATCATTCAGCAAAGCTATAGAAGTTAGACATGTCTTCATGTCTTTTCTAGCAAATACGCAGCAGGCTTAGGGCTAGACTCAGGCTGCTTGACCTAGGTGCCCAACTGTAAAAATCCACATCAAAGAAATGTCCATACTTGCTTACTGAGGGCTTGACTGAGAGCAGGTCAGTACTGTCCCTGGGCAGCTGCGAGAAGCCCATGGCTGCAGGCCAAGCGTCCTCCTCTGGGACACAGAGGCTGAGCAGGTGGGCTGGCTTACAGAGGATGGGGCTCTGCCCTCATCCATCAACCAACAGCGTAAGGACAGCAGAAGAAAAATGCTTGTAGTGGAGCAGGGGCTTAGCAAACGGGTGTTCTTGCTTCGTGTACGTGTAAGCCAGGAAAGCACTCAGATTCCCTATGGAGGAATGGGGTGTCCTTGCCATCTTTCGGCTGTGAAATCAGTCTCTGGAAAATCTTGTTTTTCAGAGCCTGCATGGCTGTAACTGCCTTTTCTTGCCACCCACATGCACTTTTCTTTCCAAACTGGTTCCTTTCATCAGCTGGAAGTTTGTATAGGAGGTTCTGAGATGTAAAATCTTGTGATGCTTTAAATGGATTTCGAAATCTCCTCATCTGATACACCCAGTGAATGACATCTCTTCTCTGGAAGTGCATCTGAGATGCTGTTAGTCATTCAGGTTTTATATATTAATGTGATCTCCAAAGAGGCAAAGCAGTGGGATTGTGAAAAGAAGCTTGCACTTGTTTTGTGACTCCAGGTAGACAAGTTTCTGCCTTGTCCAAGTCAAGCTAACTTTTAAAGGATAATGTCATATATTCGAAGAAGCTCTTTTTAGTGCTGATTAGCATAAAAGAAAAATATAATTTGGGGTCTGAGTTGTGGAGTACCCCTGTGAAAGGGATGTTTCTGCAAACTGCAAGAGACCTGATGAAAACTTTCTAGATATTTCCTATTCAAGCACTGGTCAGATGTTATCTATTTGAAGCATTAATTTCATTGCCAGAGGATAAAAGGAAGCGGTCTGTCCACAAAAAAAAGAAAAAGAAAAGAAAAAAAAACCAGACATAAATAGTGCTTCGGAAGCACAGAAATATAACAATAGTTCCCAGTTAGTAGCTGTTCGTTTCTCAAGCACAATAATTTAGGAGTAAAGAGATAAAAAACCAGGAGGCTGCTGGGCTGAGGCTATTACTGAGATTTAGAACTATAATAACGGAAATCTATTTTTAATAAACTGCTACTGCAATGTTTATTACCATTAAGAATAACTGTTATGATAACTCGATTTGTGGTTAATATTTTTAAAACAGAAAAGAGAAACATTTTTACAAAACTTATCCAATCTCTGCAACTGTCTTCCATTTTTTTACATTTCAGACTCAGTGGTGCCCCAGTGGGAGGTAGGAAGAAAGTATGTTCCTTTCCAATTTCTGTCCCATCCAGTTTCTGAATGTGAGATTTGAATTACAGCTTTGGAAGACAAAGGACTGACTCATTTGTCAAATTCCCAGGTAAACCTTGGGTAATAATTATTGACATTTCTGAATATTAGTATGAAAAGTGCCTCAGTTTCAATCTGGAAGGATCTAGTGTACTGCTGAGATGATTGCCCAGTATGCTTGTTCCTTGAGGACCTGATCTTGCTAACCAAAATTCTAGTTAATGACAACTGTGGGGAGAACAGTAATCATAATACCAAACTTCTGAGAGTTCTGATGCCAAGAAAGATGGAATGCTAGCAATGTATTGATACAATTTTTATACCATGAGGAATATTAACACTGCACAGAAGTTAGGAATCGAAGACCCACATTTTGAAAGGATGCAATTCAAGGTGTAGAAATCCAGAAGTCAGAAGCAGTTTTGACTGCTGGCCTGAGTGTGTATCTGCAGCACCAGCTGACTGGAAGGGAAAAAGCCTATTAGAAGACTTACAGTGGACTTAGAATATGAAGCAATTGACTACCATGCTTTACTGATTAGAGAGTCAGAGTTGTACATAATGGGTAGAAGTTCTGAAAAGACAGTTCTTATTCATAGGTACAATGATAGAAATGATCAGTTACTAAGCTTGCTTAGACATCTGATGAGCCATCCAAATATAATTCAAGCTGTTGGGTTGATAAAATGTTTTGATTCAATTTCTGGATTAAAATTGTATGGAAGTTGGGAATGTCACAGCAGGGATTGCCAGCAATGTCACAGCAATGTCAGCCCCCAGAATACAAGTCATTGAAATCTGGATGACCCTTTTTTCTCATCCAATGAAAAAGCATTCAGGTCCCCTACTCCTAATCATTAACTTTCTCCACTTGGAGAAATCTGAGGTCTCAAACACTGCCTGTTGGAGAAAACAGATGCATAACAGACTTGACTATGCTGGTACAAAAGACTCCTATGAGATGCTCAGGAAAAGCAAGGGAACAATCAGTGACATGATGTGGGATGCCCTCAGAAATTCACTGGAAGGTCCTCTGAAGCCAAGGCTCAGGTGGGCTAACATTTTTCTCACTCATGCCAAACACTTATGGTCACAACAAACTAAGAAGTAGAGGCCATAACAGCTCAGTTATGGCTGACAGTCCTCACCAGTAAACTCCATTGTCACCTTTCTTGAGTAAAGTTGCAGCCTTGCCATGGGGGAGATTCATTTAAAAATGTCCCATTTATCAAAATAACTTTTTTTAACAGTCTTTCTGAGACTGCCTTATAATTGTTGGGCATTATTTTGAAAAATGAATACTACCTATTGCAGACTCCTAAACCTTCATGGCAACCACAAAGTTGAAGCAGGTAGCATTGCAGGCAGTTTGAAAAGTGCCTGCAGAAAGACAAGAAGTTAGGAAAGAGGAGGCGTAAGTTATTAACAGTGACATTTTACAAGAGATTGAGTTGGGTGAGAGGAAAAGCAAAGCACCATGAAAACAGGCAAAAGTAACCTTGAAAGAAAAGACTAACTTCAGGGAGGAATAAAGATGTGCTAAAGAAACACAGGCAGTGTTTCATCACAAATGTTCTCATCTTATATCTAAACTTAATCTAAATACCTTAATTTTTTTATTTCTTCTCCATGTTCCCAAATGAAGAGTTACATTGATTATTTATCTGAATTATTAATTACTCCAGCAGAATTTATTAAGTGATGGGTGAAAGAAGAAAGATGCCCAGTAAATCTTTCTGATTTCTGATTTGAACATCAAAAATATGGTCTTTCTGCTACTACTGAAAATTCCTTCTGCCCACATGTTTTGTTTAAAGCCCTTCATAAAGTGATGTTTAATAACATAATAACATATCATTCAATATTTATGGGACAACATTCAAGTTTCTCTATTGGAACATCCTAATTTTTCAAGATATTGAAGCTAATTATTGATTTCATAATAAACTTCCTTCCCTTACTGCAAAGGAAAGCTAAAGCCAATCAAGAAAAGCAGGTACAAAGTCAAGTAATTTAAACAAACAGAGCTAAAGATGGCTGCAAGTCTGTAATTTGGTAGAGAGGTTCTGGTGATGTTCCAGGCCCAGAAGCTTTTAACTCAAGTACAGGGATCAAGTTTAGGTGTTTTATACCCTTAAGAAAATCAGCTTTGTATGAAATATATTAAAATACTTCCAAATACTAAAGTATGCCTAGATAATGTATTTCAATCACAAAAAGAAGAGAGTAAGCTATTTATTACAGAAATGATAAAAAAATGTTTGTTGACCGACTGGAAGGAGAGGGCTGCAATTTTGATTTAGTTGTGAATGCAGATGCTTCCCCTTAGCAGAGTAAGTACAAATATTTATCTTCCTTTTTTCAGCTTAGAAATGAAAAATATTTCTATCTTTATCTATTTCTACAGCTCCTGGGCAGTTCTACTCTGTGACTACACAGAAATCGTAATTTCTTTCACTATTTTTTTTCCTATTTAATTTCTTATCTATCTGTACGATACACTAATTTCCTGCCTTGCCTACTGTAACTTCCTACCTTCTGCTAGGTCTTTTTCTTGCTGAGTTCTTCTTTGAGCTTCCTCTTGCAAAGTCCTTTATGCTTTTTTTTCCAGTGTCAGGTCCGGCTTTGAATGACCTTCTTGAAACCACTAGTTATCTTCTGTTACTCTGTCCTCACAAAAACTGCTTTTCTATTCATAGCGTATATTAAGCAAAACCCCATAGTTTATTCATTACTTTTTTTAGATATATGAGCAGTACTGAATATTTTCTGTGTACATAAGTAGCCCCACCCACACTGGAAAATTTATATATAAAATAAAACAAAATAAAACAAAGTAAAACAAAACAAAATAAAAGAATTAATGTTTTCATGAAATGTAATAATAACTCTTTCCCTTTTGAGTCCTTCTCCACAATAGCACAACAATCTCTATCTCCACAATCATGTTTCTGTAACAAAGACTGACAAGTCTTCTGAGAAGATTTTATCATTTATTTCATCTCAGAGTATCACAAATAATCTACCTATGCTATTGTGCACTAGGCTATCACTAGAAACAGCATTCTTTGTGAATTGGCATAGATGGATGTCCCTCAGGCATTTCCAGTCAGTTAGAACCTGGAGTGGGTTTAAATTTGTCTGAAGGCAGAAAGCTCCATATCCCTTGAGTTATTGCACTGTCCACATTTTATCCATTTTTAATTCTCCCTCCTTTAGATAATCCTGCTTTGATATTAGGATATATCAAAGGGAGAATTTAACAGCTCAAGAACATCACCAAAGGGTTATTACATCTTTGACAAGCTACAAGGCAGAAGGGATAGTACATCTTCTTCAATCTATCTTTATGAACTGTTCTGGTAGCAAACCTTTGCCCTCCAGCACAAAGTATTCCTGTAAGAGACACTTTATTAGTTGGTGGTTTGAGCTGGAAATGGGCATATGTACCATGTATGGTCTTACTCATCCCAGAAGTGTCTATTGCCTGATGGCTGCAGCTGCAGAGGAATAGATTTGATGGCCTAGAGAGTCCCTTTTTGATCCTAGACTTCCAAGTTCCTAATTTTTCTGTATATTGAAGAATATACTCAAATGCTATGTTAGCTGGGATAAAAAGCAATAATCTCTGTAAGTAGTTACAGTTATATTGTGCACCTTCCTCCTTCCTTGTGATATGCCCTCTCCAGTTAACCAGCCTAGGCATGCAGTGAAATGTTCACCCCAAGGACCAGAATGTCACCTCTGATGTCTCACCTGGCCGATGTGCCTTTGGAACTGCCATGTTCATCACTCGTCCTCCATCCTGAGGTTTGGGGGGCGAGGCGGTAAACCTGCAGATCCCGGACTCTGACGGCGTGCTTGAGGTCAGGCTGTCTGTGTAGTCATTAGTCCCTGCCGTGAGCTGCTCTGACGATGTGTCTGATATGAAGCATTCTGTAATGGTGAACTTGGCATGTCTCAGCTGCTCTTCCATTTTTGCATGCTCGTACGCTCTCGCTAGCTCTTCGTATGTTGAGGAGGCACTTTCTGTGGAGACCATGCTGCTTCTTGCTCGATCTAAACAGCAGAAATGTGAGCGATGGGAGAAAGAAAACATCTGCATGATCCTTTTTGGAAGAAAAGCTATGAACATGATAACAATTCTTACTAAAACACAGAACTCTTGAAATTATCAGGGTGATTTAAATGAGTCCACTTCACTACAAATGTCTACACAATTTTTAGTTTAGTCAGTTACTTGATAATTACACATAATCTAAAGTGAAGTCTTACTCTGCTAACAGCATTTTGTGGCTTAGCATTAATTTCATGGCTTAGAAGAAATAACCTTTAATACATGAAGAAGGTTAAAAAACACATTTCTCTAAAAGTTGAATGCCTTAAAAATGTTAGAAACCCACAAAACAGATTTAGCAAAGTGAGGAACAGCTTCTTTACGTTATCTTTTTAATGCTTCTCAGAAATATTTCTGTGAGGTGATGTCTAGGTGAGAAAGAATAGTCTTTCTGTACCTGTTTCAATCTCATACCTTTTTTTTGAAAAATCCCTGAGGACAAAGGTCAGCTATAAAGGCAGTGTCTCTCAGGCATTGTCTCTGACTGTTTCAGACACCAGGAAAAATACTAACTCATTTCATAGAGAACAAAGGTCTTAAGAAAGCAATATTGTTTGGTAGTTACCCGCTTACAGTCATTCAGGCTCTTTTGTCAATGCTGCTGAAGCTAATGGGGGCTCCATATTTGACACATGGGTTATTATGACCTACAAGCTGGTTTTATCTGCTGATGGGTTTCTGAGAATATCCATGTTTCTTAAATAAGCACTATTATTGAAGATGTAAATGGCTACTGATTCATTAAAATGCATCCTGGAAATGCAGGACTCATTTCTGCAGAGACAAATCACTAACTTGTACCCACTGCACTTCTAATTCAGTGGGCTGTAAGAGCAGAGGACTTTCAAAAGTTCCTTGGGCAGAAGTCATATTTGACCACAAAGTCTGTACAATTTCAGACATTGTTGGTGATGCTCAATAAACAGGCACAAAGTAATAGCTAATTCATAAAAATGCTAGAGGCGATTGTGTTGTTATTGCAAATCTTCAACTTCTTTACTGTGTACTGGGATTCTTGCATCAGTTTTCATTGTGCACAAAGAACAACTCTCCTGCCACTTGTAAATAGGAGCACGCATTATTTAAAATGACAAGTACTTCTAAAATATGCTTTAGCTTACTTGCTTAAGATTTTGAGCTGGCCAGAACTTTAACAAGGTTGGTTTTTTTCTTTGTTTGTTGTTAGTTTTTTGTGGTTTTTTTGTGTTTGTTTTTTGTTCTTGTTTTTTTTTTGTGTGGTTTTTTTTGTTTGGTTTGTTTGTTTGTTTCAACCCCCCCTGGAAACATAATTCTGTTTTTCATATTTGATTTTTAAATAAGACCAAAACAATGTCTTTCCAAATTTCCGATCAACTGGAAACTCCTGGAAGGCTGCAGTTGCTCAGTACTATAGAGCAGAGTCTGTAAATATGATGGTCATGCAAAGGTCCCAGTTTGGTCCATGAAGCTCAGAACCTAAAGCTTCTCATATCCCATACCCTGGGGAGACTATTCCAGAAGGAATCTGCTTGAGCACCTACTTTAGATTTTATGAAAGCTCATCCATCAGAAAATTTCTAACGTCCTCTAGTTAGAACATCTGAACATAGTTACAGCTATGAACTGCTGCAATACATTTCTCCTAAGCTTAAAAGCTACTGCTTTGTAAACCTGGAATTCTTTTGTTAAGAACTGCTACATTCTGACAAATATCAATTGCATCAACTAGATTCAGAAATCTGAACTCCATATTGGAAAAGTAATCAAATGTGCACGTTAGTTCAATTGATTCTTGAAAACGTAATTTAGCTACATGTATTATAACATTTATTTGGAAATTTTAAACTTTCCAAGTATTTAGATTAATCTGACTCTATTCTTTCCCCAGAAACCAAGTGGCATAATAGAGCTACATTTTGGCACAAGAAAACCTTGTTTGAGTATGATCTGAAGCTTGCTATCCCTTACATAAATCACTGTGTGTTCAAGGGTAGACAGAGTAGGAAAGCAGCCATGTTAAAATATATATCGTGAAGTCTGGTTACAAAATTACAGGTAGTTGTGTATTAAACCACACAGCAAACTCAATTCTTCACCTGTTGTCACGTGCACTGGAAAATATCCTTCAGTGATAAAATGTTGGAACATGTGCAAGTGCACCCAAAATCTGGAATGCTTACAAAAAGGGTTTCTGAGATAACTTTTGCTATTTTTATATCTGTAACTGTATAGCTATGACAGTTAATCCTTAAAGCCTTATGGGAATTCTACCTGAAGAAATGAGGATGAAGTTTGTCAGCTGGTTGGAGTTATCTATTGAGGGCAGTTACCCTATGAATACAACACAGGGGTTTGCAAATTTAAGAGGATGACTTATGAAAAACTTGAAGTTCAAGCCTGTAAATTATTGGATGTAAGGGAAGTCAGAGGCTTGTTTTTATGGACAGAATAAAAACAGTCATACTGGTTTTCATGGTGGAAAGCTAATCACACCTACTGCTTTGTAGCTCTAACACATAGCTTTTTCATGTGACAAACACTCTTCCCCTAAAGTCAGGATAGAAAATAGTTCCTTCTGAAGAGGCCAGAGTAAGCCTGGTTTTGCTTCAGTCAGGCATATTTTTGAATAGCACTTGCATATTTAACCTTCATTAGATTTGCTTCATGACCATTATTCTGCTTAATCATGTATTTAGTTGCCCTTTGTTTGTCCCTTGTTTAGTGTAGGGCAAGGGAGAAAGCTTGGTTTTTTTTTCCAATTACAATGGCATTTATAATGCAAAGACTTCAAGAACAGATGAAGACTGTGGACAGAATATGTACTCAGTGTCTCCCCACTTATAATCTAGAGGAATAAAACCTATGATGTTTCTCAGGAAAATCAGAGAATGGATTTTGACTTGGATTTTTCCATCTCATTTTTTTACCACTTAGAAGAAATCCTATGACTGTGTTACACAAATGGGAAAGGAAAATGCTAACCTCAAAGTAGTTAAAACATTAAAAACATTCCACCTATGCATCAGGTATGTTCTTGGTTGCTAATACTGCCCCTTCCTGGTCAACGGCAGTTCACACAGCATATTGTCCTACTTTTTTCCTTCAGATACAGGAAGTAGAGAGTTTCAGCTATAGGAAAGTTTACCACAGTAAACTTTCACAGGACTCGAGTGTGTGTGGTATGAGAAAACACGGGCACAACATTTGTTATCGTTAGCACTATATCCTTTTGTGGCACTGCTTTTAAACAGCCTACAGAAAAACACCCCAGCAAGGAAAAAATAATGACACCTAAGCACCAAATGAAGTTCACCAAAGCCCAAGAAGGTTACTGCAACTTCTGCTGTCCCATTTACTGTCCCTGCAGAAAGCCCCATACCTGTGTCCTGTGAGGGGCTGACGCTGTAGCTGTCGCTCTCCTTGTCCACTGAACCTGCTGGCCTGGGGGTGGGCAGCCTCCAGTCTGTGGTGAGGGTATGAGCTGATATGGTGGGGTGAGGTCTGTTGAGGGTCCACTGACTGGCATAGCGGTTGCGAGCTGTGGGTCCGGTTTTGGCACTCCTCCTTGTGGTAGGATCTGTGATGGATAACACAGAGGCACTTTTCCATTAGGCTCTTGAATTGCTAAGGAAACAAACCCAGCCAGAAGGAGATGCTCACTGAAATCATGTTGGTTAAAAAAACCCAGAGAAAGGTTCTTTATGGGAAGAAAAAAAGAAGAGTGAAAGTGCTGTTCCTTATCAAACTGCTAACACTTTTTTGGAATACCTTCTTTCTAATGAAACCATACATTCTCAAATGGGTGCAACTGAAGAGCTGAGAGGCCCATCAATCTCCCATTGACACATTCATTATCCCTTTACTCCAACATAAGCAGTTCTCCAGTAAAAAAACAACTTTGAGATATGAGCACAAGGCAAGTAGATCTGGTCAGGGATTTCACACCACATCCTCAAGCAAAGTGTAAAGTAAATTGTCAGAGATGTGCTCTCAGAAACAACCTACACCAGGTAACTGCTCTCAGTTTGTGAAAACGTGCTCAGACATGTGGTAATACCATTTCTTATTCTAGACATTTTACTTTTACTATATTATGCTATTAAGCAGCTACAGATTCCCTATTTTTTTAACAAGCAGCCAAGACATAAAACCTAACAGGTAATAGTGCCATCAGAGTCTAAGTAGAAACAGGTTCATAAAGGTTTGACTATTTTCTTAAACTTTAAAAATCAGCTGCTCTGTGTTTAAGATCAGCAATGTTATTTTTCATTATCCTAGAGGTAATATGGTGACCGAGGAAGTGAAAGTAAACTATCTGCCATGACTAACCTTCTTAATTTTGCTACTAAATAGTTCCTCTGCAAAAGTAAGGCTTGTACTCCCTAACAAAGCAAGTGGAATAGAAAAATCATTATGTGGCAAAGAGAAAATTACTAAATCAGCACTGAAGGATTTATCTTTGAAGCTTCTGAAAGGATATCACTAACAATAGAGAGAAAGGGTATTAGAAATGAAAAATTCAAATCTATTCAAATGTTCTTTGACATTCAAATGGTGAAGTTGTCAGTCTTTGAGGTAAGAGACTTTAGCAGAAGAAATTTAAAGAAAAAAAACAATACCCAGATAATGACAGAGCATTACTGCTGCCTAAGCATTCTCAGTAAGAATTTGTATTCTGCTGCTTCAAAGAGAGAAGGTATTTGCTTACAAACACCAGCTATGGTTTGATCCTTCTCCTACTTCCTGTCTTTCCCCTAGAGCAGTGGAAAAATCTGAACCCAGTGCCATTGATAGTTGAGCCTCCTGGTAGTGTAACACATAGCTGCCTCACAGGGATAACATCCAAAAACACACTTGACACGATGTGACCCGCCTGTCAGGATAAACCACTGCTTGTACCAGCTGCAGAAAGCTGGCACGTGACTGTCGTGTAGCCAGAAGTGAGCCAGTGAGCCTCGTGCCTGCTGCGGTGGAAGACATGAAGGACAGAAGGGGAGCTCTGGTGAGAAAACTCTTGGTGGGGACTGCCTGTTCTGGAGAAGAGAAGGCTCAGGGGGAATCTCAACAATGTGTACCTGAAGGGAAGGTGCAAGGAGGACAGAGGCAGGCTCTTTTCAGTGGTGCCCAGTGACAGGACCAGAGGCAGTGGGCAAAAGGCGAAGCATGGGAACACTTTATGAGGGGGCCTGAGCACTGGCACAGGTTTTCCAGAGAGGTGATGGAGTCTCCATCCTCGGAGATATTCAAAAGTCATCTGAATATGGCCCTGAGCAACCAGCTCTAGCTGACCTTGCTTTAAGGTCTCAGACAAGCCAGTGCCCAGAGATCTCTTTCAACCTCAACAGTTCTCCGACCCTGTGCCTCAGTAGGCTTTCATCAACAACTGAAGGAGGTGGGAGAGCCTGCTGCCAGCAAGCAGGACATCAGTGCTCTTCCTGCAGAGCATGTGCTGAGCAGCAGCTCTGCACCAGCTGTGCTGTGCCTGCATAAGAGACTCTGTAGCACAGATGCAGCAAGCTTCAGAGCTGCCCATGTGATGGAAAACAGTGCACATCTGGTGCCCCGGTTTTTAAGGCCAGCTCCGCAGTCATATGCTGAAATATAATTGTAGAGAACTGAGGAGAACAAGGCAAAGGCTCATGGAGCATAGCTCTTTTGTAAATAAATGCAAATAATGAGAAAACAAATTAAAAAGTACTGTAAGGGACTTACAATCAGTGCCAATCAGTGAGTGTGAGTGTGCTCAGATGGGAGGATCCATAACCTTTGAGCCACCCAGCTGGATACTGCACCTCACTTCACAGAGAAAGCTGTGGGTCTAGACAAAATCTCATAGTCCAACCTCCATCAATGCTGTGTTAAAATCCAGAGAACACTATCTAAAATCTTTGATCCAGCCCTGTGCAATGCTGCAACCCTATCTTTACTCCATAATAAAAGCAATGGTGGATTTCTATTTCCAAAACTAGGCTGGACACAGATCATACTCGTATATGTGAGTTAAATCCTAGTTTAATTTGAAAGAAGTCTCCCCCTGATTTCAGAGGAATGAAGCACATAACTGCACATAAAAAACAGATCAGGTATGAAAGGTGCTGGTGCTATAAAGTGCTGTGGAATGATACAGGTAGGCAATTTTGGGATGGTGCCTCTTTCCTTATTTTAAAAGGCAGGATTGGAAAACAATGGAGAGTCCACTTTTTACTCAGATGATCTTTATCTGCCAACATAATAAAAACTAGCCGATGATATTTTTGCTCTTAGTGAGCAGGCTAGACAGCATATATGTGAAGCAAAGGAGTGAGACAAGGGTGGTACCAGAAAGAAAACAAATATTGTATCTTGACTCTTTTAATTCAAATGCCGTGACTCTCCATAGATGAAAAATGGTGGCACTAATCTAGTCCTCAATAAATAAGTAACCATATCTTAAAACTGTCAGTTAGAAAAGCAGCAAGGTCAGGACTAGAACACCTCTTACTTGTAAAGACCGAGGTGGATTTCAGCATTTATGTTCACCAAATGCACCAAGCAAACAAATTCTGAAATGGTCAGGGAATAGAAATAATCCAAGAGATTTAAGAAATTTCATGCTGCTAGTGAACTATACTTTGGTAATGTTCCTAACTCAGAAGTATTTCTTCAGTCCAGTGATATTCTTCTCTATTTACACAGATACAGAACATGTTCATGAGAGAAATAAGAACAATGGATTGCAGCAGTCTACTAATTTATGATAGTATTTTAATCATAAGAATAGCTCAGCACAAATATATCTGGGAAAAGTAATTTGCCATAATAACTAAAACTGGAAATACAACTTTTTCAGAAAATCAATAATGAGAAATGTATTTCTTGCCTGATTTAGAGGTAAGGAGGGAAGATTATTTTGAAATACAATAAAGACTGATAACCAAGAAAAAAATATATTAAACTCTGTAAGCCATTAAGCTAATTTACTCAATAAATTCTAGAAATTAAAATCTAGCATGCATTTGGTTTAATGAAAGCCAGGTATGAATGATTTCAAATTACACCTACATTTCAGACGTATGTGCACTTTTTACCATATTGAATCACTAAATGCAATTGTAGAAGAAATGTTCTCTGCTGACCTAAACCCATTTCTCTCAACTTTCATATTGAAGGAAATAAACCCATGAGGATGTAAATGCGGGAGCACAGTAATCCTTTTCTTATAGCTTTCTCCTCTCCAGATAACATGTTCTATATGCTTACTTGTTCCTGGCCGGGCATCAGAAACATCAACCAGGGGTCCTGTAGCCTGTGATACAGACTGGTAATGTACTGTGTGGGTGACAGTCAGTGACTTCTGTTTAGACGTCTCTCCAAAGTCAGCATCAGTGAGCAGAACTGTAGATCTGTCATCTGTAAGTAAAAGAAACCATCAGATAATGAGTCACAATGTTGGGTTTGCCTTCGTAAGAGCTTTGCAGCCAGTCTCCAGACTTATTTTCAGCTGGTCACCACCACTGACAGTGGCAGCTCCCTCTCCTTTGCAGGACTGAAGATGGCCTTGAAGTACGTGCCACAGCTTGGGAGCTTCTGGGTTTAAACTCATGCAAGGTTCATACGAAATTGAAGAATAAGTGTAATTTTCATGTCTGTCTTTGCGATTTCACCTGAGAGATGTGCAGCTAAGATAGACTATGAAGCAGCCTTCCAAAAAGCTAATTTGTGTGTAATTATTTTTGGCTGTAAATCCTTCTTTCCCATCTTCTGAATGTTGCCCTCTCCCTCTTCATTTTCAGACAGCTCATCTGAGCTTTTCAACAACATATTCAGTTTATCTTTTAATTATTTTTATAATTAGTAATATCCTCAGTGAAATCACCCACATCTTCCCAAAAAGAGGCTGTTAGGTAATGTTGCTAACTAACCCTCTACCAGTCAGCTTTTTCTCCAGAGAAAGAACATTGCAGACTATGGGCCACAACACAACACAATTCTTAGGTGATGCCTGACCTTGGGATGGACTGGAAGAAAAAGGTGAGCACTGATCTGTATTACTGTCTGATTCTGCTGCTTATTGCTTCCCTATAGGGTTGGACATATATTCCCAAAATTTCTACACAGATTTTGATCCCTGTGGAAAGTCAGTGCTATATAGCATTTTATTTTTTATTTTTTATTTTTTTTTCCCAATTGTGATCTCTGCATTGCACTTCCTTATCTCCAAAGATCTGGTCTTTTGATCATGGACGGTTTAAGGGCAATAAATCTTCCACTGACTTTGTGTTTACAGAACAATTATTTGCATGCTATTGGACTTTCTTTTGCATTAATTATGGTCTGTTTATCCATTCATAATAGTAATAAAAGCCACAAGAAGTTCCTGGTATACTATACTATGCTATGCTGCATAGCTTTGTAATGTCATTTCTAAGAGGACTGGCAGCAAAGGGGCTTCTGTGCATTTGCTTGTCAGCAGAGGTTGATCTGCTTCTTCTAAACATTCGTGTTGTTTTTTTTTAACTTGACAACACACCATTAAGGCAAACAGTTCTGCACAATAACATAACGAGCATTTTTTACCCAAAGAAGGCCATAAATAGAATGAGCATTATGAAATCAAATTAGTCTGGCAAAAGATGAGCTCTTACTCAGGTTGGGAATAAAGCCTCTTGGCAGTAAACTGTGTCAGAGACTGCCAAAGTCCCTGCTTATTCTGAGTGCTTTGTGGAGAGCTGGCTAGTACCAAGGCACTGATCATATTGCTACAGTTAAGGCACTAATGGTATTTCCACTATAACCCTTTATTGCTCAAAAGAAAAAACTGTCTTTAGGATTAAGCCAGGCAACATAGAGGCAAACTTTGGGAAGCACAAATAAGGAACTGAAAAAAGTCTGAACTTCAGGTGAAGCACAGGTCTCCTTTTTAAATCTGCAGCAAAAATTGTGCAATGTCCCCTGAGGCCACCCTCCTCCATGCCAGACTGACAGCAAAGTGTGACAGGGTGTGGGGTTAAAGCAGCTTGTCCCTCCCCAGTGTGGGCATGGATAGGAGAGGCAGATATGCTGCTCCCAGCATACAGAGCATTCCTCACCATCCCAGGGAAGCTGTTACCTTTTCAGCCATCACAGTCGTCTTCTACACAGATTTTGATCAAAAAAAGTCTAACATTATCAGTCATTCTGGAGGATCTCATCAGTGTGTACTCATACAGTTACAGAATTAGTTTCTATTCTCATTTGTTGAGATTTCAGATAACTTTAGTTTAAATCATTAGGAAAAAAACCTCACAATACCAAACAATTGAGGTTTTTATGACACTACAGGTATGTGCCAGCCACAGGAGAAACCCTGTTTGCTGTTGTGTGAAACAGTTTAGATTTGAATTTTGCATAGATACACACAAGCTGAAAAATGATCAAAATGTTGAGATATCATTTGCCATGAATGGGTGGATGCAATATACAATGTATAAGTTTTAGAAGTCGGCTGTTGTAAATCTTTAAATACTGATAATTGTTGTTTCAGAATTTCATTTTCCTTGTAAGTAATGTCATTGATCCAACTGTCTAGTCAAAGACAAAAGTGAAATAAAATTAAAATTATAGAACTGCCACTCTTCATCTACATTTTCTTCAAGCAGCTCTTTCTACCAGTTTAATTTTCCTAATGTCGTGCTCTTTTTCAAATACTGTACTGAGATTACTTGAAATAAAAAATTACTCAAAGGGGAGAAAAAAAATTCAGTTCCATTTTCAGATGGGACAAATTACCATGTAGGTCTTTTTTCTTCATGTGTGCAGTGGGGAAAAGGTGTGGGGTAAAAGGAGTCCACCTAAAGTGCCTGTTACATTAACCACTGAAAACAAGCCTAACAAGAGCTCACCAATGGTCTCCATCGTGTCCCTCTCTTCAATCAGAAGCTGTGCTCTGGGAATGTCTATGTGCATCCTCAGTGTTTGCTGCTGCTTATTGAGTGTATCTGATGTCCTAGTGTTCTTGCTAAAAACAAAGGAGAAGAAAACATATTAACATTCAGCTGAAATGAAAAGATACTTGCAAACTTGATCTTTTAAAATCTGTCCAGCTCAAACAAAAAATAATACAGCCATAACCAGCAAAATAGTCATACATCTTATTTTCCTCTCTTTGGAACAAGTGCATGGAATTAATTTATTGTACATGACAAGCAGTTAGATGAATACATAGTGTTGAGGGATTTGTTCCATTCATTATCAGTAGGGATCTCCTGAAAATTTCATATAGTTTTCTTCAAGTGTTGCCATATAATGAAATCAGTAAAAACACTTAGCAAGAGGGACCTCTTCTTTCATTCCTCATGAATACGAGTAAAGAAACACACAGCTGATCAAACAGGTCGGTAGAAAAATTATGTCTTCAGTAATGCCCAATTATTTTTTAACTTTTCATTATTTTTCATTAGATAAATTCCAAATATCACTAGAATTGATAACTGCAAAAGCAAATTAATAACCAGGGATAATATTAATGAATTGCATGAAATAAATAAAAGTTTTCAGTCACACTGATGCTCCAAGACTAAAATTGCAAATCTTGTTTACATTCATGGATTATTTCTAATTGATTGATGCAATAATCTAAAAAAGAACATAAAACAATTATTCTATCATAATGCAAATTTAAACAATTTCATTTTGAGTTTGTGTACCAGAAAATTACTTCTTAAATGAGCTGTCTACTGAAAGCAAATGAAAATGGATAGTAAAACTAAGTGAAACAATGATTTCTAGTTCAGAGCTTGCACCAAGAAACCTTCAGACTGCACAAAAAACTCAGGAACTTTTTGCTCTTTTAGGTGTAATTACTCCTTGGAGAAGAGGAAATGTTTGCAAATACTTCTGTGTGCAGGGAGGATGAGGAAAGCTAAGACAAATCAGCAAATAGTGTGATCCAAGTGCTCACACTTCAAAGAGCTTTAAAATCCAAGTGGAGGCTCATTTTCTAGTGTAAAATAGCTGTAGATCACTCAGTTTAATTCTTCTTTGGCAATTAATTATTGTTGTTAGTAGAATCAGCAGAGGACTATCAAGATGCTTGAGGATAAGCTCACCTCTTCACTGAGTGTGGGCCTCTACGTAGGAGATTAAAGCATGTGTGATGAGCCCACATCTCTAGACAATTTGACTTAACTTCCTCCTGTGTCTCCACACAAGAAAGATCTAACTATTGCAGGCTTGCAGGTTCTCCTAGAGTCCTCCTTAGGAGGAGTTTCCTTGTCATGTGGTCAATAATTCTGCTCCAAATCCAACAGTCAGATCTGCAAGGCACAGAGGTACACTTGTCTGTCTGATTCTTGCCTTCTGGCTTTCCCTGCTCTTGTGGTCCCCAGCATTAACACTACCTGTGCATCTCAAACTTTAACTGTATGTCTTTACCTGGGTGGCTAAGTTGGTACTGTTGCCTTTGAGTACAGATGGGCAGCTAGAATGCATTCCAACAGCCTACAACTAGCACCTCATGGAATCATCGTGGAAGCAAAGTATCAGGAGAGCTACCCACGGCCTGCCAGACTTTTCTTCATCTATAATAAGTGCAGCACAGTAGTCACAGTGTCTTGCTAAGCACATAAATTGTAAAAGACATTTTAGGACCCTAAAATGAAGATACATTCCATATTGATGTTCTCAAGGTTTCTGCAAAGTCTCTGCATGGATTAGATGCCAATTTCCTATTGGTTTCCATACAAGATGTTGAAATGTTAAAGAGAATCAGAGACTAATGTATTTTCTGCATGCCAAATATGCTTGAATACATGCCCTGGAAAAGTTGCACTACTTTGTCCTTGTCTAAGATCATATACCAAACCTGTGATAAAGTAGGAAACAATTTCTGAGGTCCAATTTCAACTAATAATCACCAATCCAGTGTTTATAAGATACATACAATAAGATAAAAATAGAATCTGTGCAGATACATATAGAATCTGTACAATACATATGGAGTCTAATAAACACATCATTGCACCCCTTCTTTGCTCACATGGGACACAGGAGACAAAGGGATCAAATCAGACATGTTCTCAGAGAATGGAGATCTCAGAATCCCAGTGAGAGCTAGAAGCTCTTCTGCAGTCCGAACATTCTATATTCCTGCTCTGTATTCAAACCAGGACACATTGTAAAGCACTCAACCTTACATAAAGTATTGTCTGGACCACAGGGAGCAGGAGGGCAGTTCCCCAGGTTTGCAGTTACACCCCTCATCTGCCAAGAGAGAACTCTATATCCCATTCTTGGCTCCAGGGATAGCTTTATGCAAAACACGTGGAAGATAGAATTGGAATCCAGGGCTCTTTATATTCAGGAAAACTCCTTATGATGCTCAAGAGTTATGCCTTGTTTTGTGTGATCTCTCTCCTCCTTACTGGTCTAATTAATTATCCTGTGTATAGCAGCACAGTGACATAGAGTCAGAGTGGGCAATAAAGACAGAATGGGCAATTGGTAGTAGCAAGAGGGTTGCTGCTGATGAGCATGCTATCTCTTTCTGGATCAAGGAATTTTCAATTATTTTTCTGCAGACCACTCTAGCTCAACTTTCAGGTTATAAAAAAATAAACCTTGGCAGCAAGGCAAGAATTTTAGGATTGCAATTGTGTTTGATGCCCAAGGATTTTCTAACCTGGGAAAATTCAGGCATCAAAGTATTTTAACAGTCTGATGGATGAATTGTCTAATTCTTTAAAGGGAAGAAAGCTATCTATCTATATTTTCCTTAACCTACAGATATAAAATTCCCAAACGTAAACATGTGCTATGACTATTCTGCACCTGTGAGACCTTGTAAGTATCTGTGTATAAAACAATTAATTCCCTCTGGTTCAATGAACCTCTGAGATCCAAATTGCTAGAGACTGGGAGCTTGTCTGGAGAGGAGTCAGTATGCATTTGCTGCAGTCTTTTACTCTACCAAAGTGTCTGCTTTTGGCCACTATGAAAGACAGATACTTGGGTATGTGGGCCTTTGGGTCTGATTGAGTATAGCTTTTATGTACAGTCTGTGGATAAACGGGCCTTTTTCCAGAGGAAGTAAAGTGTTTAAGGTATTTTGAACGAGTGTGCATAGTTAACATAATAACTCCTTTTAAATAATCTTTCTGGATCTTTAATTAAAAAATACTTCCTTGAGTGCCTGAAGATATCTGTGTGCACAGGAGAGAGTTAAACCTATCAAGCTAGTTATGTAAAGGGATTAAATATGGTGTTCTGCAAATCCAAAGTAATTCTCGGTCCTTAGCAGAGAGTCAGGTGACTTCATGGTTTCATTATGTCTAAGCTTGTTGCAAAACACATGGAAAACTACATCTTGTAAGTAATCAGCCTGACAGGAGAATATTCAGGGAGAAAGGATTCCTCACCTTGTGTTCAAAATTCGAAAGCTCACTCGATTGCTATACTGATTCACAGTGAACTGTTTCAAAGAAGTTGGCTGGACTGACACTTTCACCCAAAAGAAACATTAAAAAGCTGTACAGCAGCAGGAATTTTTATGTGCGAGTTTAAGGTATCAGCCACAAGTTGTACAGCTCCCTTTACACTGTTAACTTCTGGGGCTTATTCTGCTCCCCAAACATCTGACTTAGACAGCCAAAGCCAGTGACTTTCAAAGCAAGGACTAAAGCTCCATTCTTAGTCTGCTATACACGCACCCATAAAATCTCCTAAAAGGGCAAGATACACAAAGCTCTCTCCTTTCCTCACACCTTTCTACCAAGCAGGGAAACATCTTTTCTGTTCTTTGCCTGAAACTTGAACAGCAAGACACAGCCCATGGCATGTCCTCTTTCTTTATATTGTATCATAGCAGATGTTGGTGAAATATAAAAGATATAAAAATATCAGGAGCTTTGTAATATGTGCCTATTGCTCTGGAGAGGGCTTATTATCCTTTGATTATTAACGTGCTAAATCTTCAGGAACATCTAGTGATGGTGGGTAGCTCAGGTTTCAGCTGGAGGTATTTCAGAGATTTATCGCAAGTGACAGAGCATTAAGCCTGAAGAAAGTAAGATTCCCAAAACAGCATCATTTTGTGAGGTCCAGATTATAATGCATCGGCAAATGTAGGCCTATATCACCTACTTCCTCTAAAGTCCTATTTTAATAGTAATTTTCCTTTTTTCACACATTTAGAAGAGAAATACAAAATATTACTATTTAATAAAACAATATTATTTCTTCATAAATGAGATGGCATAAACTGACTTGATGATCATATTTCAATGCTGGTGAAAGGAAAATGCAAAAAGAAACAGTGGCTGCAGAGCTACCTAGAAAAGCAGCTCTGAACTGTGCTTGGAAGGAAAGTGACTGCTCTCTGAGTGCATCAGGTAAGGAGGGCAAAAGATATTCTTAAATTTGCAGGTCAGCTTTAGCAGAGTTAAAAAATGGGTCAACACTGGGCACTTATGTTGGCAGTTTGATAAAGCTTTCTAAGTGTCAGATGAGTGAGACTCTGAAATGGCCTTGCAGAGGCAGCAACCAGACGACTGAAGCTAACAAGGGTTAAGGCAGAGGTTTACCAGTTTTGCAGACGTGTTATGTGTGGTTGTCACTGGGACTGAATCGAGGACATTCAGCCAGTCTTTGCTGGGTTTCTTTAGAGAATGGACTTCCTGCATATGCTGATCTACGTTGTTTTCTATGACACTGAAAAATATCAGAGCGTATCTTCCTGAAGCTGCCTAAACCTGCAATCTGCTGCTAGCAGGGGTTTCTAAGTGACAGATAGGAAGGGTATGACCTGGCCTGCATGACCAGTCTTGTTAACATCAGTGGGACTATTCAGATGGCTTTGCTGATGAAGTAGAGCTGAGTTTACACTAAAACCATCTGTCAGCATGTCTATGGTCAGTATATTCTTACAATAGGAGGTGAATTTCACCATGGGTGAGGAACTTTAGAGTACAGTTCATTTGGTAAAAATATCCATGACATTCTCAAATTTGTTGGTTAAAAATAAAAAGATTTACTAGCAAACCAAAACTCATTTGAACTTAAAAACAATCCCTCGGTAATCCCATTCTCAAATATATGCAGCAGTTTTAAAGTTCAATATTTTCCCCAGACAAAACAATAAACACTGAAGATACGAAATTTCCATCTTTGAAAGAATTGTGGTGCTGGAATAGTCAGTCTGCTGCAATTCAACAACTGAATTAGATTTCTGGATGCTGAGTTGACGGAGCAGAATTGAAAAATAATAAATGGATTTACCTGTTCTTCTGTACCTTTGGGTATAAGCAGCTAGCAATAGTGAATTACATAAATATAACTGTAAGGTTTAGAGATACTCACATTGAGGCACTTACTAACTTCAGTCAGATGATCTCTGAAGGGCAATTACTTTGGTACATATTATGAAAATGTTTTTTCTGAACAGGAAAAATGTCCAAACAAAACAGACCTACATAGTTTCAAGAGTTCTGTTTTTTACCACTGTATTCCCTCACACATACTGTCCACAGATTGTCTTTTTTCTTCCATTTCTAACCATTTGTATGTCCTAATTCCTAAAAACAATTAAATAGTATGATTTGAAACAATATTTAGAAATATTGTTCACTTGTACCTGAAATAATATTAAAATATGATGCCATATTTGATGAACATTTTTCAACTTAAAAACATTAAATCTATTCTTACCTCATAAGCATTTCAGCCAAACTCTTTGCATCTAGAATAAAACAGAAGAAATGTCATCACAAATGAAAATCTACTTGATAGATTCATTAGGAAGTAAGTGATGTGAATCAGTCACATGTAAAACCACTATTGTTTCTCAGATTAGTGGCAAGAATAAAATAATCTTGAAAAGTCCCTACTTCTGCTGAAACTGCATTTTTGTCCCAGATAGCCCTATTTAGTTCCTTATCAAAGATGCTTAGAGAAGTACAAGCCACCATTGTCATAACTAGAAAAAATATGGAAACTTATTAAAAGTAGGACCAGCTGAACAAATAATAGGGATCTCTGTTCCTTCATGCCATGGTTAGCAAGCGAACAAGTGAGGAAAGAAGAAAAGGCAAGAGAGAAATGCTGACATGTATCTCTGGGCAGGACCCAAACCCAATCTGGATGAGCAGTTGCCCACCTGTCATTTCCAAATCAGACCTAATTGCAGAGACCTGGGCAAGGGACGTCTCCAAGGAGTCAACTTGTTTGGTTGCTCTCAAATATGAATGTTTTTCAACTAGAAGTAATTCAAAGCTGCTACTGCATCTTCAGAGGACAACCCATATACAAAACAGGAGGTGGCTTATTCCCACTTGGATCAGCCCTGCAAAATGAGGCACTGCTGAGGGATAAATACTTCTCCTGGTGTTGTCACTGTTGTTATTATTAGCATAAAATTCTTTGGGGATATAATTATTTTGGTACTTATCAGATCAAAAGACACAGCTGAAGGTTGGTTTACCCAGTGGTCTTCAGGTAGCGTTCTGTAAAACTTTATCAAAATAATAGAACAAATTCCATAGTATTTTTCAGCAAAAAGAGGTAGCTATGCTTTGTTCTCCTGCAGTCTGCTGCTAAACAAACTTAAAAATACTGACTCCAGAGTCCTTAAGAATATCACACAGCACCAAAGCAGCCTTTTGTCCAACCAAGTGAAGCAAATCTCAGAAAAAACAAGCAACTGTCCTATTATGTGAAACTTTAAATTTATTCTTACGTCTGCTGAGCCTGAATCTACCAGCACCTGTCAAGACATTTACTGAACTTGTCTGTTTTCTCCATCTCACCTTTTCTATTCCTTAATCACCTCTTGGGTCTCCTACACCTACAATTTCCTTGTTTGTGATTCTATTAAATGACCTGCCTTTAAAATTCAGAGGATATGGGCAGAAACAAGTAACCATCTCAATGCATCACTCTGGCTACATTTGCATTCATTTTTAAAAGGAATGGACATAATACTCATTTTATACATAAATAAACCTCAACTAAACCCCTTCCATCCACTTCTGCATTCTGTTTCTCTGACACTGTGACAGCTTGCCTGCCTTAAGCTTTATTCCTCTTCTCCTACTAGAGAAGCTGAAATACTGTGCTTCCTTCTGGTCTCTTTGCTCCACTACTTTATTTTAACCTTCCCCTACCCCTTTTCAGTCCCAAGGACGGCAAATTCCTGGTGGAGGGAAGGACTTTTCATCTAAGATCTTCCATCTCATCCAAACAGTGCTCCATCTAAGCACTCAGACTTTGTTTTTCACTTTGGGATTGCCTTTTGCTGTTAACACTCTTATAAGTAGTACTACCGAGCAGATGACAATGTCTTTATCATCAGTCTAAAGCAAACTACCACTGTTGCTGCTCCTAAATGACATCAATCATAGTTTTGCTACTGACTTCTAAGGACCCAGGAAGGGACCTGTTCCTTTGAAACAACAACAAAAAACAACAACAACAACAACAAAAACCCAACACAACCCCCCCAAAAAAACCCCAAATAAAACCCAAACAAAAAACCTCTCCAAAACAACCAACAACAACCCCCCAAAAAAACCCAAATAATAAACCAAACAAACCAAAACACAAAAAACCCCAAACAAAACCAAAACAACAAGAACAACGACAAAAAGCAGCTCTGGTTCCTAAATCATGTTTACTTCAGCAAACTTTATGATACTTTTTGTTATTCTAGCAGCACTAGGATAATGAAGAGACTATGCACACATTCTCCTTCAGGCACACTTAGTAAGGGTGACTTAATTTGTAAATATTGTTTTCAATCAACTAGCAGCTTTTGTGCTGCCTCCTTAAGTGAACACTATGGATAGTTGCACAACTAACTCACAACTCAAGAAAAGCTGAAGGGACAAAGTTGAAGATTGCTTGGCCCACTGTCATTTGGTTTATTTTTGAGATTAGTTTACCAGGATTAAATGACAAACAACCTCCCTCCCACATTCTCAGGTGCTGTGTTCCATGCTGCATCTGGAAAAAATGTGTTCTCATCCTTAAATACACGTGGTACATATTCAAATGCTCATTAACATATAAGCATTCTTGGTCAAAAAAATGCAAAGGAGATTGTGCATCTTCAATCAAAAAGAACATGAGGCATCATGCAAGATCGTGTTACATGTCAAAAGCTGAACAAGGAAATACTGCAGAAAAAAAGTAACTTCAGCAGCAGGGTTTAAATACGCTAATTCCTCAAGTTACAATGGTCAGCAGCATTACTGTCGTTAATGATGGCTGCACTGGGCACACAGGCTAGTGTAGGACCTGACCAAAACAAACATCCCAAGAAGTTAGGAGAGCTTATGCATCTGTTACAGCAAAACCAGAAGCTTAAAAGCAACTTGATATAACAGCATGTCCAAAGCAGGAGAAATGTTACTTTCACAAACCAATGAGTATAAACTACAGATTGTAATGTGCATTTCCTACATTACACTTTTGATCAGCAAATCACTAATACTTCATAAAATGAGTCAATATCCCTGCCAGTGTCCTATCTCCCACCTTTCAGGTAGGGAAAACAGGGCTTGGGGAGGCCATGAATGACAGAGTGACAGAGGAAATCTCCCACCCCAGCCAAGCATCACCCCATGCCTTAGTGAAAAAGACAAACTGCTCCTCACCGTGGGTTTGACACATGACTGAGCTGACAGGCACCGGCCCACTGACAGCCCTTTCCTCCCTTCGCTGGGGCAGCTGCCTTTAAAATTCCTAATGCAATTGGCTTACCCCCTGGGAAATCAGGGGCTGTGATAGAGTTTTAGATTGTATGCTGCCACATCTGAACTATCATGCCGCTCTGATGCTTTCTGCTTGCATTAAGGTGAGTGGGATTCAAAAACAAAGGGAAAACTATTATGGAAGCAGTGGGAGCTAGGTTAATATTCAGGAGAAAGAGCGGTAAGTCATCAGGTTTCTCTGTTATAATATTTGCTGACCTACTGAATGGCTGCATGAACTCCAGCAGCCAAGTGGCCTTCTTGTTACCTGACCTGTGAAACTACTAAACTGAGAGAAAATCAGGGCTCTGTTGAAGAATTTGCTTTCTTTCTAAACGGAGTACTCCTGGAGAAATTAATCATCCTGGGCGTGACACAGGAAGAAGGCAAAGGTTTACCAGTGCCTACATGCTAAAATAAGGAGAGAAAGGTTTAAAAATTAAGATACTGCTGGACTTATGCTATTTTTGCCACATGAGAACTGGAACCACAAACCCATCTTCTGTAAGCATGGATACAAATGTCTGCATCCAGAATGTACTGCAAATAAATCCGAAATTCTCACTCCTCTTTGTCAAGAAGGTTCCAAGAAATCACATCTTCTGGAGCCATAAAAGCCAGAATTACATTCGTAACTTGAGTAAATTCTTTTCGAAGGTCCCACTATGGAAACTCTTATTTCTTATGTAGACTAGAGGAAAGTCAATGGTGGAATCATGATTTAGGAAAAATGAGTCCTATAACTCAAAAAAACCCCACCACGTGGCACATATCAAGTGACAATGACAAGATTTCAGTTTTAAAAATAATTCTCATGACAGCTGAGCACAACTACTAGAGCAATACATTTTTTGTTAGGAGAACAGAAAAACTTGCACACAGGTTCTTTTTAAGCAACTTACTAAGGAGTTTTCTGAAGAAGTAACTGATGGTCAGCAAGACTTTTAGAACATGATGTAACCCCAAAAAGACAGAAAACAGCTAACATGGGATAAGTCTTAAAAAAAAAAAAAAGGAAAAAAAAAGCTGGATTACTGAAGTCCTATCAATCTGATCTTAGCAATGAGCAAAATGATGAAAAAAAATATTAATGAAGCTTATTTAAATGATTTAAAGGAGATGGAATAATTAAGGCAAATCAATATAGGTTTGTGGTCAATCAGCCATGTCCAAGTTGATTTTTAAAAACTGAAATTAAAATTCACTGAGTACTGATGAAACTGAAAAAACTCACTGAGATTCTATTAAATAACATGAAAATACTGTATAGTTCTTTAGATAAAAGGTTTTTACCTGAAAATATTTAAATAAAAAAGTAGCAAGATGCAAACAATTAAAACAGCAGCCATTTTACATGGTTTTCAAGATATTCAAAATACAGTTTTAAGAAAAAAAACAATAGCTTAGTATTTCTTTTCATCATGCACCATGATGGATCACACTTGGTACTTTTATCAGTGGTCTGCAGTCAATCAAATAGTATCTGAGAAAATTTTGAAAATGGCACAAGAATTAGGTAGCTGAAATATAATGCAAATGTCAGGTAATTAAGGCATAACAATCTGGATCATCAAGTAGATAATGTATCTGTATTAGCATAAGCATTAAGACCACAAGCCACAGCTACACAATGGAGAATGTTACCCTGTTGCACTGTAATCAGGGAACTGTCAGATGATCTCAATGGATAAGATGTTAAAAGCAAACTCTTAAAATAATGCTGTACCCAAAAAGGGAGACTGCAAAGGGAAAGAATAAAGGCTCTCACCTCTCTATCTGATGCTGATATGTATGCTGCTGGAATACTATGTTAATTTCTGTCATAGACAGATGAGGAAAGCTATCCAAAGATTGTAAAGGGACCAGATAAATGCCTTGACATTAATAAATGATGGGAAAACTACAGAGAAAAATTAAATGAGACTCATCTGTTTAATTTACCAATGAAAACATTAAGAAATTACTTGGTTACCACCATGTAAAAGGAATATCCTCAGGCACTGAAAATATTATACAAAAAAGAATTTCACTCCCTGTTGAGAGATATAACAGCACCAGATGGCTGGGGTGTCAAGTTGTAGCTTCACAAATTCAGGTAAAAAGAGAGAGACAACTTTTACAGAAATGGTAGTTAAATACTGACAACTTTTTTTAATCAAAAGTACAAATGAATTCTTTGTCATTGCCTATGTTGGAGCAAAGATCAGATATTTTTCTACATTCCTGTATCTGTGAAATAATTCAGAGAAGTCTTATGGCAAAAGCAACCCTGGCCAGTCATCATCAGCCTTCCTTAAGGGACTGTAACTCAAGAATCTATGACTAGTTGTAAATTAACCATGAAAAACTAGATGTGCACAGCCATCATTTCCTGGAGCCAAGGAGCTGAAAATATCCTGCTCATTACTGAATGGAATTCCACAGTATTTCTGAGAAGAGAAGAGAACATGTTCTCCATCCTTAAACCACCACTTTTTGATTTAAAAAAATGCAGAGAGAAATTATTTAAAAGATTTTGAATGTGAAAGTTGTTATACCAGCTAAATCAACCAGATGCTGTGATTTCTAGAGCTGTGTATGAGCCATAAGGCTAGTTGTGCTCTTAGATCTATGAATTTGCACATGCCTAAGAGCCCTGTATCTCTGTCTTTTGGCAAAAACATCCAAAATATTGTAACAAGAGACAGAGAGAAAAAGTAGATCAGTAAAAGGAGATGGAATACACAGGCCTGGCCCTGGTTTGATTATATATCATGATCATATTTTGGATAAAATACAAATAACTAAACTATTTGTTGGCTTTTGGAAATTATTAGACTTAATTTTTCAGATCATAAATCACTTTACTATTCATTCAGTGTGTGATTCAAAAGGCTTTTTCTGCAATACCTTCAGTGTAAGGTCTGCTGTTGTGTGCTAGTGCAAAACCTACAGGGCCAAGTGCAGAAGTAGCAGACTGCAAGGGTTAAAAAACTGGCTGTGGTTCAGCCAAGGGTATTTATTAGAAGACTGATGGAGTTGAAAGAACTTACAGATCTAAATCTCATTCACCTAGCAAAACACTTGAATTTGAATTCAGATTAGAGAAAAGTACAGAACAGTGACAAGGAAAGGTCAGTGAACAATGTAAGTGTTGTAATAGGTTGAACACAAGACAGGGAAAATAGATGTGGTAACAAATATGAAACTATCTGGTTGAATTTTCTAGCCTAGTAATATCTGACTACTTTCATTGTATCATTCTGGAATTATGGTTTGCATCTGCTGGAAAACTGAAATCCCTCCATCTTCAGAATATCTGAATAAGATCCTAGGTTATCGAGACCATTCACGAGAGAAACAAACAACAATTAAAAAAAAAATAATGTAAAAAACCCACAAACGCATTGGTGTTGGAGAATGATAATTATTTTCCTTTGCCCAATGCAAAATAATAACAATGGATACAATAGTCATGTTTTAGAAACTTACTACCAAAGGAAAAAGAAGGAATTTCTGTAGAAAACGTGCTTTGTTGCCTCACATCTGCCACATATTGCAGGAAAACAACACCAACTGTGGTTTGATCTGTTGATCACATGCAGCCCTACTTGTACTTTCCCGTTCAGGGAGTATGCATATGTAGAAACAAGTGCCACAGGTCTCCTCTTACCTCGCAGCCTCTTCAGTCTCTGCTCTCTCCTCCTCCTCCGCACGATCAGCAGCATCACAAAAAGCAGCAGGACCCCAACCAAGATACAGGAAATGGTCACCAGCATCTTTAGCCCTTCGTTGGTTGCCAGCCCTTCTTCACTTTGCACAACTGACTTAATGAGTGGAGGGATTGTACCTGGAAACAGTGTCATGATATTAGATGCCTATTAATAAAGATAAAAGATTGAGTTCTCAGGGACTATGGCACATTATATGTTTCAGATGCATGTAGAACATCAAGAAGGATTTGTCATGTCCAGGGTGGACGCCTTGTTTGCATGTGTAATGGCCATGCACACCTAACCAGTCACACAGGTAACAGGGTGCTGACTGCAGAGACCCACAGATTATCAGAAACCAAGAAGTGCATTTGTTAACAAAAGAAAACTATGCCCACTATACATACAAATAGTATAAATTATTTGAAGTCATAGTAAATAATTTCAAAGCTGTAAGTGATCTCAGAATTGCTACCTATGAATATTACTCCTTACTGTGGGAAAATAGCACAGCTGCAACATATTGATACTTTTTGCTGGGCTTTTCTTTGTAAGAATCGTATTTGACAAAGTTCATTTTGTGCTCCATACACCAGATGAATCCTTTGCACAGAAACATTCCTATATCACATCTTAGAGGTGCAGCAGCGATACTAATCTGAAATTCAAAGAGCCAACCTGATGCTAATTTGCTAAAGAGTGTCTGACATTATACTCATCAGTAATACAGAAGAGTAACACTGGATAGAAATAATCAAATTTTGAGAGTAAAATGAGGGAAATGAATCTACAAACTACTGGCATTGGGAGGCAGCTCACTTTTTTCATTTTGGGACATATTTGCATTTTGAATATACTTGGCTTCTTGGTGATACATAATACTTTTTCTTTACTTCTAAAGACGTGAAAAGAATGCAGTACTTTCTTTGCAAGGCTGTGTGGGCATGGAAGGCTTCTCACTCATTTGCTGATTACTATTAAATTGCTGAATGCAACCACAATTGAGGCTATAAAATGCAGATTTCTTTGAAATGGGTAGAAACACACGAGTATGGTGAACTGTGATGACTTTCGATGAAAGCTATTAAATTTTATCCAGCTACTGAAACATGAAAGTGGCTAGTTACTTGCTAAAAGGATAAAGGGTGAGATAGCAAAACAGGCACATCTTTTTTTACATTTTAATTGCTTCATTGAGTGATACAGTTATATCTCATTATGTACCATACAGTATTAGGAAAAAAAAAAAAGTGCTATGATGCAGTACCATGTGAGTGCCCATAACCACAGTGAAAATGTAGAATTCTAAGTCCTGTTTTCTCAGAAGAGCTATTTGAGTTGTATCTAATGAGAAAAGTAGCTCTCTAAAGGGATGAAGATAAAAAGAAAAGCTACAGCAATCCAAATCTGTATCAGGTATTTTGGCAAATCTATTTTCTTGGAATTACATCTTGAATGTTTTTCTACTTCCATTGCAATTCTTCCCTATAATTTTCCTTTTTTTTCTTATTTTCCATTTCTTGGAATAAACACACAGCAGTTTTTTTTTACATCCTGTTTTAACTGAGATGCAGTTTTTGCACTACTCTAAAGGCAGAGAAAATTATTAGTTGAAGAAATGGAAAGTACTTCAAGCTCCTTCAGGTAATACTAATAACTGCCTGTAAATCCTCCTAAATCCTCCTGAATACTGAAGGGCCAAATTCTGCTCTGAATTAAAGTCACACAGTTCATTAGCTAAAGACTGTTGGGTTCATGATTACCTAAAATTATATTGTGCTGCCCTTAATACCTTGACAAAAAACAATTTAAGAGTGGCTTTAATTTCAGTTAAAACTTTAGTGTTTAGGTAAGTGATTATCATTTTCCATACCTCTCCCAAGTAAGGAGCAAACCTCATAATGCTGTATATGGGCAGTACAAGTTTAATTTAAAAAATGTACTGCAAGCTTATATATCCTTCTCATTATCCATTTCTGGACATTCAGCAATTGTATTAGAAATTAGCAAATAAAAAAACTGCTATCCATTGAGAAAACACAATTTCAACATTTCTTGTCATTCTAAGTGTTGGCTAGAATTGGAATTGTCAAAGCTTTTCTCAGAACAAAGTCTTAGATAAATTGGGAGGATTTTTTTTTTCCAGGTCACTTCACCATTTGCCTTTTATTAGCCTGCTTTACTGGTGCTTCATAAAAGTTGTAATCCGAATGTCTCTGACACCATTTCCCCCTTTATAGCAGCCCTTCCAGCATCTCCCATTGCACCTTTTGACTTTAGGACTACCACGTGCTTTCCTGTGCCCTGATGGTTCTTCATGGTAGAATCAATCCTTCATGGGCTAGAATCAATTAGCACAGTTTAATGCAGCTACCAAGTTGATATGATCTAATGTCAGTGATGCCAAGTAGCTGATTTCTGAGCTGGGAAGCTCCTTTGCAGTGCTACACATTACAGCTGCACATTGCTAAAAATATCTCCTTAAGCATTGAGTGCAAATGTTCTGAAAAACAAAGGGCAGGAAGGTCATAAAATCTGTACGCTGAAAAGGGATAGCTGAAATATCTATGAAAGGAAAGCAAAAATTTGCACGTAGATCTGCCATTAACCTTTTGACCTAATTCACCATGAAGCGATTTAAGGTAAAAGATACTTAAGGAGCTCTATCACAGATAACAATCAGCTAGTGCAGTCCAAAAAAAATGACTGAAAGACCACATAACTCCAGCATTTCTACAAAGTTTACAAAGGCTTTATCTTAAGACTGCTAAAGCCACTAAGCTTGTTCTTAGGATTTGGTGTCCTAAAACTTTCATACACGTATTATCTAATCTTCAAAGCACTATCCTTGTATCTGTTTTATCCTAAGGACAGCTGTGACCCCTAGAAGCTGGAAGGCACTAATCTCACATCACAAGAGGAATCCATTGTAGAGGCAGGGTCAACATGTAAAAGCAGAGCTGGCTAAAAATTTCCACTGGCATGCTTTCTGCAAATTAAAAATTCACCCTCCATGAAAGCAAACATTTCTGCATGAAGAATTGATAAAAAAATGTTGATTTCTAATCAGACACACTCTGAATTGCCTTAAGCCTATGCAGCTTACCAAGGAACAAATGAATGGGGGGGGCTGGGATGCTGTAGGGACAAATTTTGCTTTAGAAGCACTGAAATAGTTCTACTAAACCCCTTATGTGGGGGGTTGTGAATAGAATATATTCATTTTAATTAATGATAACAATAATAATTAACTTATCTTTTTAGTTTTGCCTCAAATACAACAAATGCAAAAATCTTAACAAGTGAAATTTGCTTCTCCAGCAATGTTTTCCTCTCTCACTGTGGAGATCAGGATCTGACATCATGCTGCCTCTCTAAGGCACAATATAGTCCTGGCAAAGCATGCTTGACAAACAAAACCATCAATGCTGTAAATGAGAAATTTTGTGGCTGACCAGAAGCAGTGGCCCAGTAAATTTAGTGCTACAAATATTTTTGTTGTTTCATTTTCTCATTTCTAAATTTGTCACACAGCAACATAGAAAATCAAATGTCATGCAGGGCACAGGATGTGAAACCAAGGTAAGTATCATCACTTAACCAAAAAGCAGCTTGACAACATTTCAAATCAAGTCGTTGCAAACATACTTTTGATTTCACTGCTGTCAGTGAGGAGTTTAAGGCTCTGGACCTGCATTTTTCATATAATCTCATTGTAAAGTATAGTTTGAGACTGTTTGTCATATATGTGTAACAATAATGGTGGATGTAAACAAATACCACTGAAAATTGGATGCTGCCTGTAGAAAGACACTTGAAAGAAAGGAGAATCTTCTAAGCAAAGTGAGAAGAAACAAACTCATAATACTTGATACAGTTATTATCGACAGCATCTATACTGCTCAGTAAAACAGATCCTAAGTCTACCTGGCAAGCCCTGGCAGCAGTTGTATAACAACTACTTGGATCTTGTTTTCCAAAGCTCTGAGACAAAATCTTTCATTTTTTTAGAGTGTCTGAAATACTATGAAGACTGTGAGGCAGCTTACCAAAATGACTTTTTCCCAGAAAAACATGAGGGGATGTGCTATTTACTACAAAAGGGTGAGCCATGAGGACATGTCCTATTAATTATTTGCAACTGATGATTGATACCTAGCTCAAAGACTGGGACAGTATTAGAGGATGTATAAGATGCAGAGGTTTAAACCCTGCCTGATTCATATCCCACACTTCTGACTGAGAATGGTTCCTGTTGTTTGCTCTTTCCTGCACTATACATGGGTATTGTCCTGGAGAGTGCTGGTTCATGGGGGACAGAACTGTGGCAGGGCTGTGTTACCAACATAGTTATGAACAACTAACAATTTGCTGCTGTCACTGGACAGTTATCCAAACTTTTTCAAACTTGCTCACTAGTCCTGTTGTTTAATCTAACAGTACAGATGTCACCAAGTGATTGCACAATACAGCACAACATCCCTGGCAACGCAACATTTTACACTGGATGTATCCAGAAAAGCTCTGACAAGTCACACTAGAGCAATGCAAAAGATTGCCATCTGGTGCCATCTGTACTGCCTTCTTCCCAGAAATGTGGCCATTTCCCACTACAGAGTCAGCAGAAGCACACATGCACACATGTGCTACCATCACTTTCAATAGATGTGCCAGGATATGAGCTGGAGTGACTGACAAATTGGTGTGTTTGCCCTTGCTCTCATGTTCTGGTTTTTGCAGGGTGGGCAGTGAACCACAGCAGAAAGGCAGGATGCAAAAATTCCTTCATACCCTGTGCCCCACTGCTGAGCATGACAGAGCCATCTGTCATGGATATCAGTTTTAGTCTCCCCTGTATGTAAATAGGGATAATAGCATTGCCATTGTATTGCCCTTGGAGAATGTTGTCCAGAGGTTTTCCTGGAAGACAAGCTTGTTAGCTGGTCTGTTGTGTCACATAATGGGTTTTGAGCTGTGTTACAAGGACATTGCATGGAATAACAATAAGGCTGGTCACTACTGTCAATAGCTGCAGGAACCAATTGCACAGGAGACAAAAATTTCATGGAAGAGATGCATGAAATGCTAGCGAGTGCTTCTGTGACCACTGGAACTAATGACACCTAGTGTCCTATGGTTACGTGTCTCACGGCTGATGGACTGGTGCTGGAGCTTTTCCTCAGTGATGACAAATAAACAATTCCTCTTTTCTGCCTGGCAGCCTATTGTCATGCCTAACAGATTCAAAAAGGGTTTTATGGGGGGAAGAAAGAAAGAAAGATAAGCAAAAAAACCCACAAAAGAAACTGAAGTAAATAAAAATATATACTTACTGCCATCATAATTGAGAGTCGCAAATTTGGCTTGTTTCTCTGCACAGCCAGCACTGTTGCACACTCTCATTTGCAGCTCATACCAGGTTGCCTCCTGGAGGTCATACAATATGTAGGACTTTGACAGGGATGTCCGCTGAGCGGTTGTCCAGACTGTTGTCCCAAAGGGCCGGTACTCCAGGGTGAAGGAGGTGATGGGGCAGCCGCCGTCATTCCAGCCTATCAGGTTCAGCCTCACTCTCGTGGTGTTGATGCTAGCAAAGAGTTCTTGTTCCTTTGAAAACTGTGGCTCTAGAAGCAATGATACATTTTAAGTGTCATGCTCAAGTATTAGAGATATAGGACTCTCAAGACCACAAAAGTCAGATAATAATTTCTAGGACAATCTTAACTTCATGTGAAACTCAAGATCTAGATATTCAACTTCTTCCCCTTCCCCTCCCCCACTTCTTAAGTCTTTTTTCACATTTTGTACCAGACTCACAAACCTAGATTTTCAAATCCAAATGTGAAAAAATATCCATACATCTCTGCATGGTCCTGACTTGCTGGTATGCATCGACTGGCGTGACATATCATATCAAGCAACTGCCCCTGCTCACTGCTACGTAAAAACCAAAGGATTCAGAACACCATATAGAAACACTACAGAGGACAAATGCCCTGGAAGAATGTCCATTGGTGTTCTAGTCTTGTTCTGGAGCAGAACTGAACATAATTTTGTTTCAGAGCATGGAGGCTTTGATTTAAGGCAAATTACAATTTTTAAGAATTTGCAGGTAAAAATAATTAATGAAAAATTGATATGTTGACATTGCACATGATAAATTTTAAAATAATTTATATGTTGAATGCTGTATTTCTGAGTTAAGATGTTTACATTCAGAAAGGAGATGACACTTCTAGTTACTTGTCCTCTTTTGTGATCAAATGTGTTTTCTGTTGGTACATACATCAAAGGTTTTTTGACAGTTCTATGTAATACAGGACTGATGACAGTAAAAATGCCACATTAATATTAAAATACTGACAGTAGGTGAACAAGACAGGTCATCAACATATGTTATTTATATTAAATATCACTGCAGAACACTTAAAAGTATTATTCATATTTGATTAGCAGAAACAAAATATTTTTACTATTGGGAGTTACACCTAATGAGATTAAAATTATCTATATTTTTAAAAAATTCTAAATAATAAAGGATAATTTATCCAATAAAAGCATTTTTGCCATTTTTGTGCCTTGATGAGATATACCAAAATGTACTCTCTTTTCTAAATTCTGCAAGGATCTAAAAGAAACTGGTGATTTCTGCTGTGTATTACACATTACTTCAACTGGCTCTGTCAATAGCTTTGAACAGAGATAATCCTGAAGTTCTCACATGAACAAGAGGATCTCAGCATTCCAAATCACACAGTACCTGGTTCAGTCTGTAGTTGTAACACAGGTAGTAGATCAGGGCATCTGCTTTCTCATGAACCATTTGGATGTTATCTGAAGCATGTGTAAACCTTACATTTCACACAAAGAAAGCTAGAACACTCAACTTCTCTAAACGTCCCTTTATTTAAGGTCAGCAGACCATCCTCCCTGGCTACTGATCATCTGAGCACATAGGCAGCTGATGTGCAGTCTCCCCTGAGCTTCAGCAAATTGTACCAGTCACATCTACTGCATGCCAGGTCTTCCCTATGTCACTGAGTGTCAAATGAATTGTCCACCTTGCTGTGACAGTTGGGGGATCTGCAACAGCACAGGTGTGATGAATAGCATAAAGAAGGGGAGATCCACCTACCACAGCAAACTTTATTATGAAACTGCTCCCATATCAGAGTGCTTCTCAAACCCAGTGAAGAGATGCAGATGAGGTGTTCTTTAGAGCATTATGTAAAGCTACACTACTCTCCTGCCTTAGGTGTATGAGTTTCAAAAGTGTTTCTTTAAGAGGGCCTGTTGCAAAATTTGCTCATAATCCTGAGACATACTTCCAGTGTGGAACTACACTTAGCAAACCATATTACCCACTGCTCAGAGTTATCTAAGCATTCAACAAATTTTGGCAGTTTCACCTTGCAGAGCATTATGCAAACTTTTCCTTTATTTTTTATACTTATCTGGTTCTAAAGGTGCTACTTGCATTGCTCCTGGAATACCAGCTTGGAGCAGAAACAACAGATTTTCTCTATTTCCTCTACACATAAATGTACTCCCCATCTTCCTTCAACATCCAGACAAATAAAACTGAACTTTTACAAAAGGAGAGGGGTAGTTTGAATTGCTATAGCCTATGATAGTGGAGACAACCTCCCAAATATCTACCAACTCATCTGAGAAAAACATTACTAGAGAAAGAAGGAAGGAATATCAGCCTGTATGTTGTGTCAAGTCCTGCAGCGACAGACTCTTCAGTTGCAGCATGGACACAACCGGAAATGGTTCCAAAGCCAATAATATTAAAATATCCTTGGTTGTCTTCTGATCAAACCAAGATCTACACCAGAATGCAAGAGCTTTAGGTGAGCAAAGGGGATGGAAATCAACGTACCTTTTCCAAGCGTTTTGGCCTCAATGATCTCGCTGATGCGTCCTGGCCCCACTCCATTCTGAGCAGTCAGAGTAAACTTGTACCAAGTGCCACATTTCAGTGTTTCTAAACGGTAGGACCTCTCGCTAGGGCTAATGGGAAAACTACCCCACTGCTCACTGTTATCTTCTGAGTACTGCAAAATATAACCTGGAGGAAAGGCACAGATGGCAACAATAAGCCAGACCAGACACAAGCCACAAATTCTGCAGGTAACATGACAAGGCGTTTTGAAGACCTAACAAAACTAGAAATATCCCATGCACAGGAAGACACACAGCTGTCCTCTAACTAAATGACATCAGGCAATACATCTTGCCTACCCTTAAAACTGCTTCAATACCATTTTTATGATTGCTTCAAAGGGAAAAGAAAGGGGTAGACATTTCTAAATACCCTTCAATCAGCAACAAAGACCAGATGATGAACCTGGACCCTCAAAAATTAGTAGTTAGAGATTACATGTCTGGAAAATCAGAGAAAGTAATTGTCACAACAGCCGAGGGCCTGCTGGAAGAAAGTGATTAGATCTGTAATTAAACCACCACAAAGAGAAACTGCAATTTACTGAAACCTGTTATCACAATAATAGTGAGCATTAAGCACTGACAGCAACACAGACGGTTTTGTTTTTCTTCTTTGTAGCCATTCATAATTGTATATGACTTCTATCAACATATGATAATTTAGTAAAAAGTTGCAATTAATCTGAAATGTCTTACCTCGGATAGAACTGCCACCATTGTCTCCAGGTATCCAGGAAAGAGTAATAGAGGATGATGTAGTTTTGGATACAGTGAGTCTTGGCTGGTCTGGTGGAACTAGATGGGAAATAGTTAAAAATAGAAAATAGATTGAAATTATTAGATGTGATCTTAATCTCTTTTAACAAGTCATTTATCAAATAACTGTTTTGAGTTGGAATGAATGCAAATTATTTCTGTCAAAGTGTCTGTTTAGCTGACATCCTTGGTTAAGACGAGCAGACAAGATCTCATTTTTTATATTTAATTTTCTACACAATTTTGTCTTTCAGTTCTTAACCCTTGCTTTTCTGTGAGCTTTTTGTATCTGTCCTCTCAGATGGAAATGGCATATGAGCTACCCAGCCATTATTTTTCATATCTGTTTTAGGGAGAAGCTGAATTTAGTGGCAGAAAATAGATGTCCACTTGTAAATGATGCCCAACTCGTACACTTGTTTGCTGGCTGTTTCAGCAAAAGGAAAAAAGTAAAAATAATAATGATAAAAAAGAATTATGAGTTTCTGCCAGTGTAATTGTGAAGGCTAACTAGGTAGAGTAGGTAGATCTGTGATTAGAGGCAGGCCCACACCTCTTCCAAATCACACCTTCTATTTACTGAGGATATTGGTACAAAGAAGATAAAACTCTATCAGCAAAGGCTAGACAAACTTGGAAAAGCTCATTTATGCTGCCCCTCATAAACATCATGGCTTGTCTAAACTGTGTGGAAACTGCATGTTTCCCAGGACCAGCTCCTGAAAGAACACAGGAATAAAACATCTCTCATCCTCTACCCAGTGTCCAGTTTCCTTCAGAGGAAAATCTAGCATGAAAGGGCAGAAAAGGAGCCATGCTATATCCCAACAAGTCATCTGAGGTAGCTAGAATTGGGATTGGGAATATGGACAGGGAACTGGGACTGAAAATGGGACTTTTTAGGCTGAGCCTAAGTAACCCCAAATTGCATCAGTGTAGAGTGACTGGGTTCCCAGAGCTCAATGCTCAAGGACAGAAAGTAGCAAAACAGCCAGCTTTCCTTTCACCTTGACAAATCCATCATGAGGCAATATGATCATATGTTAGTTATAGTCTGGAGAGTTCATCTTTGACTTGTGCCTGATTCATGTAGCTAGTCCTGCTGTTCAGGTGAGGGAACCAGAACCATGGCACAAAACCAGTAAGGTCATGGAGCATTTGCTAAAACAGAGAATAATGGCAGGTGAAACTTCAAAGAGCTAGTTGAATATTTATTAGTGCCCTGAAGGGTAAATATTTACTAACACTTCACCCAAGTGTTAGTAAATCTGCAATTCTAAGTTCAGAAAATGAAAGGGAAAGAAAGGGAAGTTCCTGTTTGAAATCCTTTGGACTGCTCTGATTATGCACAGCAGCACTGTGTCTGGCTCATTTTACAGATTGTTTTCTGAGCAAGTGTTACTGGAGATCTCCAAGCTCCTCAGAAAAAGACAAAATTGAGCTTTGCTGTCTCAAGACCAAGGAGTGAGCCATGGACAGTGTCTGCCATGGGAAGAGATCGGAGAAGTATGAACAAAGCTGGGATGGAAAGCCAGGGAGGAGAGATAAGGCAGTCATACCTCCTCCAGCCGTTGCCAGCACAAGCATGGGAGCGGGTGGTCGTGTCTGTGACCACTGCTGGCAGGACCTGCCATTTTCGTGCTGTAGTTGTTGCTCAACAGACTCTAGCATTCAAGCAAGGCAGGACAGAGGACATATATGTTCTGCTGTGTCCAGCAGTTTGCTGCCAGAGGACATTGCCTGCTTTGCCTGGGTTTAAGGGGTAGCTCTAGCCTCAGAATGAAACTCCAGGAAAAGTTCCCACTGCACTACATGCTCAAGTCATCGCAAATGCAAAATAATGAGTGCTGACATGAAGTGGAGGCTGCTGGTTTACAGCTACAGACTAGTTCAAGGAAAAAGTTTATTTTACTGCCCTCACAGCGCTAAACAGTGCTGAAGAAAACAGAAAAGGCAGTTTATAGTCTAAAGGAAAAATTCCCTACATGGGATGGATTTGTTCCATTTTTCTGACTGACTTTGCTGAATCCATGAAGAGAGACTGCGCACACTACATTGTGAAAGATTTATTGTAAAACCTTTCATCACATTTTCACCCTACCTGCAAAAGATGGTGGTACCACATATTAAATTCTAGTTTTTCTCTATTATTTGCTTGTAGTTACTGCGGCTCAATAACAGCAAGGGCATGCAAATATAAAGTACCTGGCGACACATAAATATGAGGTTTCCATTTTATGATAATGTTTTCCTACTTACGGCTGTAGTTGTGCTTCAAACATTGCAGAAGAGCATCTTTAGGCTCTGTTGGATTGTTGGTAAGTTAATGTACACTATGGAATTTCCTTCAAGGCTTAGTGGACTGGTTTATACAGAGTTGCATTGTGGTTGAGACAATTTCTTTCCGTGTTCTCTAATGTCCCTGCTTATTGTAGGGGGGTTGGACTAGATGATCTTTAGAGGTCCCTCCCAACCCAAGACATTCTATGATCCTATGTTTTCACTAGAAATTTAGGTTGTATATTGATGGACAGGAGAGGCTGGCCACAGCATAGCCCGTATTTCTATCTCTGTTATTTGCTTCCCTGTGGTACAACAATTTGCAGTCAACTGAAGTGCTCTTAAGATGTTATTTAGTGTAAGTGAGCACGGAAATCTCCTGGGGAGTGAATTTTTGGTATGTGAATATGTATGCTCTTTTCCACATTACTGTTAATGTGCATGTCTACAGCCTCAACTTTTACACAGATCAGCATCGTAATGGATACATTATGTACATTTCAACGTGCATATCAAAAGTAGCTGGAAGTACATGCTAGTTGAAGTTGTACTGATGTTTCACTTTAAATGCTTCCTCATGTTCACCATCAGTAAAATTCTGCTCTTGTGTAATGTTTTTGTCCAAGGTCTCAGTACAGAGGTAAATTTCTGTTGATTGCTTTTCAGAAGCTAAAGTAAAGGCCTTCAGCTCTTTTTAAATTTTGCAATATTTAAATGATACATGTAACATTACTAAGGAGAAGGCATAAATAAATATTTTCTGTGTGAAGAACTAGAATATAACTGAACGCAAACACTGAGTTGTCTACCCTACAAAAGTTTACATAGATGCAATTCAAGTGTGTGAATGGTTCCACCAGGAGCAAAACATTTGCTATATCATAAAATGTTGATGGCTGAGCCAGAATGACCTGCGTAATATTTTATGCATTCATTATTTTTAATTACATTTGTATTCATCCACATTAATACTTCTGTTTTACGTACAGCTATAAACAGACATAGCTATGCATTACCAGCACATAGCAGTTAATAACTGTGATAACAATGATGAGATAGATCCAACAGTCTTACCTTGTACCTGCAAATTCAAAATTATTTCATCTGATCCCCAGTTATTACTGGCCACACAACTGTAGTATCCAGAGTCTTCTGCTTTCACAGTACGGATGACAAAGCTGCCATTGCTAAAGATGCTTCTTCGCCCATCAATCATCACTAGACTGGGTGTCCCGTTACTACCTCACAGGAAACAAAGTGCATACATTAAAGAAGTTACAATCAAAATTACTCAGAATTGGATTTTTATTTGAAGAAACTAAGAATGGAAAAAAAGAAAGAAAGGGGCAGCAGAGGGAGTGTCCTCTTTAGTACAGACAGCAAAGAAATATTTTCTGTTGGGAAACAACCTGTCATTTACTTAAAGAACACACATAACCTGGCCCAAATTTGAGTGAAAACGGAAATCCTTCTTTAATTATCTGTTGTTTATAAAAGTGCCAAAGTAAGAGTAAAAGGCAGTTCCTGGCTACAAAGTCCATCCTTATAAAATAATAGCTGTGTGTATCAATGCACAAGATGGTTTCATAGCACTGCAGTACCACTGCTTACACACTGCTTGGAAGACAATTACTGAACATGTGTGTTTCCAAGTGACTTCATCAAACTGCAAAGATCTTAACAGAATAATGGAAAACCAAGACATAGAATCATAGAATCATAGAATCCTAGGGGTTGGAAGGGACCTCAAAAGATCATCTAGTCCAACCCCCCTGCCATGTGCCAGACATGTACACTGCACTCCAGGGCACAAGTCAATGCATCAGACACTCTGCTTTTTCAGACAAAAACTATTCACTGTGCCTGAAGTTAAAACAAAAAAGACTCCCAGGTTTTAGTGTTTACTTTTATCCTTCTCCATAACATTTCCTTCCTTTTGATACTTCCTAATCACCGCAGCCAAATAGTTTTAGTTCAAGGAATTTCTGAACTCCTCATCCACTGTGAATACATGCAGCCTCTGCAAGAAGTCCTTCTCCTTCCTAACACAGTCCTCAGGAACATCCACATCACAGCCCTCAAAATTTTAAGCAAATGGTCTTTATCTGAGCTATACATTTAGTTGCTGGTTACCTATCCTTCATCCATTTGACTGTTGGAGCTGGGTCTCCCACAGCTTTGCAAGGGAGGACAATGTCTTTCATCCAGGGAGTTGTCACCGTGCCACTGAATGTCAAAATTCTGGCAGGAGCTGAGCAAGAGAAAGCAAGAAAATCTGAAATGAGGTATTCATTCCTACCACTCTTGGAAGGGAAACACAGACATTAAATGAGAACCAAACAAATCTGTTTCAAGTTCTGCTTTTTGGAAACTGATTTCTTTTAACTCAGAAGATCAGCTGTTTATTCAAAAACAATTATTATGGTTTGAGTATCTGGAAGATGAGTAATGAAAACAGATATGAGGCAGAGGACTGGAAGAGTCCTTGTGGAGAAAAAGAGCAAAACAAGTTAGTGATAATAATTACTGATTTTTATATATTTTATAGTAGAAATTATGGATGAAAACTATGTCCAAAAGGATGCTTTTCTCCAAAATTCTACCAGGAAGGGTCCACAGTAGACACGTATTTTACAAAAGCTAAATTATGGGTACATCACTGTTGCAACAGCTGAGGTATTCAGCAAAATAAGCCTTCATGTATGCACACATTAGTACATTGGAGAGTCTATCTGAAGTCCAAAAATATGAACAAACTCTTCAGTCAGCTTAATTTCTGTCTGCTCTCTTGTCATCTAAATATATCAACAAAAACATCACTCTTGTAGTTTCAGTTTATAACATACAGGAGCACTAGGGATGTGTTAGAACTTCGTCATACATTATTATTCAAGAATGGCCTTTAATAGAAATAGACCTCTTGTTGGCCTTTAAATATACATTTTAAAGGCACATACTGAATACAGATACAGAAAATACTGTATTTTAACCCTAATCTACTTCAGTCATGCATACTGATCAGAACTTATACTTAATAATCCATTTTGCACCAATTAGAAAACCATGATAATTAGCCCCAGCATCAAATATAACTGTGGCAGTTCATGAAAAAAAAATAAAATAAAAAAAATCATGCATAACAGAACAGCATTTTAAGAGTTAAGAGAAATCACTTGAGTGGTCTACAGTTGAATTTGAGATATTTATAAAAAGATTTCACGGCTTCTATATCCAATTTGGACTGTAATGCATACGTTATCTTCAAGCATTTTTGAAGACTGAGCTTCTCAGCATATTTTTGTCAAAATTTTAACGGAAAACACAAGAAGTTGCTGCTTAAAGATTTAGGGTAACAGACAGAGTGAAGGTTTGGTAATGGGACAACATCACTTTCCTAAGCATATTTATTGCAGGAATGCTGCTAAAGTCTTCAGCATGACATGGCACCACTGTTAGAAGACTTTCTGTGATAATCCTTTATTTTTAATAGTTATTTCAACACAAGTTCTTCCTGAAGTCATAGGTTGGCTATTAGATCTCCAAAGCGCAATATTTATGTTGTAGCCCCTGGTTTTATATATCTTGTGTCCTATTTTACAAACCTCACAAAAGCCTAAGCCAGTGGTAAGATCACAGACCATTAGCTCAGAAGTGCATATTACAAAAGCATACTGCACTATTTTTGTGAAAGTACCCACAGCTTTCTTTGGATTATATTATCCCTTTCATCTACTGAGCACTTTTTTTAAAAGACTGTAAAACAGCATGAAAATTCTGAACTCCAGTTTTCTTTATAGCTTAACTTCTAATACTGTTCTGAGACTGCTAGCAGGTACACAAACAAAACTAGAAATAAAATAAATGTCTAGTGAAAATCATCTTAATGCAATAGGTTTGGAAGACTAGCAGGCATTAAAGAGGTTAAAATACCTTGAATCTCACAGACCTCTCCCTTTTGAGCCAAGAGAGCTTTACTGCAGCATGTGGGCAATTCTCCTGCAGGGTTTACCTCTCTGCTATTGAAGCTACTCACATGCCAATCCACTGCCTACCAGCCTTACCTTAGATGGCATGGCACTGAGTAAGAACTGTGTCTGTTCCTATTTTTTGCAAGTTACCTGATCATTAATTAAAAATAAAGAGGTGCCTTCAACAGAACAGTGCACTCCCTTTTGCTAATGTAGTTTTTTGCATGTTTGTTTGTTTAAAGGATGTAACTTATTACCTAAGCTTACTGTCATAGAATAAGAAATGGGCAGAAATTATTTGCAAGACATATTTTTTAAAAAACTATTTTATTTTATTTTATTTTATTTTATTTTATTTTATTTTATTCTCTAGAGTTAAAGCTGAATTTTAAAGGCAAACTGTACAGGGAAACTGAACAAGAGCTATGACAGTTCACTGCAGTTCAGCTTAATCCAAAATATAAGAGCCATCAGTGAATATTCTGGGTCAGGAGTTTCTTTTGTGTACTTTCTCACAGAATAACATCCTGTGTATTCCAGTCTGATGAACCATTAAAGAAACAGACAAATGGAGTGTGTGTACTATCACGTGAGCCTCACATGTTGTTTAAAAAAATCAAACACACAAAGAATCATAGACTAGGTGGCAAATCTTACACATTAATGCTCAAACAGTCTACAAGAACAGGGAAAACTCAACATTAAAGTCAGAGAACTCTCCCGAGATCAGATTGCCACGGGTCTAGATCTGTTACCATCATATTGCTGCTGGCAAATGCTATACTCCATCAGTCACAGTCAGGAAATAATAAGAACAAGGTGCATGCAAGGTTTTATATATTTTAGATATATTTCATAGGCTAAACCCTAAACTTTCAAGGCAGCAATGAAATGGAATTTAAGGGGCAAGACATAGCCTGCTTACATGGAGACTGAACTTTCATTGCTATATTTATTTTCTGTTTGCTGAGGGGTTTTTTGCTTACTTTTGTTCATTAATTACAGAGAATAACACTTCTGAGAAACAGAGACACTAAATAAATAAATGTTAACTTGAATTCAGCTTTCTTTTAAATTGGACTATCCATTTCACATCAAACCCCTATCTAGACAATCTCATTGTTCTCAAAGGGATTCTTAAAGGGGTTATAATTAAGTTGACACAATTCAATTCAAAGTTAACTCTCATTAGCTGTCATGCTGGTTTCATTACTTGGACAGTTGACTGTGAAATAAGTGAAGAAAAAAAAGGAAGCAAACAACTTCACAATAATGGCCCATAGATGCACTTGCACTGGGGAGTTGTGGTACAATCAGGCTATAACTGTTTCCAACCCTCCGATGTGTTACTAGCTTCAGACATACTGGGGGGTCAGAAAGGTCTTAAAGGCTACTACAGAATCACAGAATCATCCTGGTTGGAAGGGACCTTAAAGATCATCATGTTCAACCATAAACTATTAGCTCTGCCCATCCTTCTTCATTGCTCATCCACTGCCCTTATCACTGATTATCACTTTCTCCCAGCTCTCTAAAAGAGAGTGGAGTATCACTACTAGCTCTAACATTGACTGCATGCATTCTGCCATCCTTCAAAATAAAGTCTTGTTCACACTGTCTTGTCTATATTGAAGTAATCAATTATTTTTCCTCAAAGTCCGCTTGTATTTTCATACAACATATTTTTAAGTTCACTTATTTGTAGTCATGGATCATGTTAAATAAGCTTTGAAGAAGCAGAATTAAATTCCAGCTTCTGGTAACTTTGTTCAGTTTAAGTACATGTGGGTCAACTTGTAACTTCTTTATTTTTTGACAAACAGAGCAATCACATACTACATTTCCTCATAATTAGAGGATTTGAATTTTGGTACCTGCAGACTCTGCATTGTTCTGCTTTCATCCTGTCTGAACACTTCCCTCTTTTTTAAATGCATAGGCTATGAAGAAAGAGAAATTCTATTGCACTATGTACCGGGGTCCCTGCACAATCCTAGGTTTGCCTGCATCCTCAGTCTCTTTCTATTGCACCGTGTTGTTATCTAATTGGTTTTGCTCATATTTGAGAATCTATTTTCATGCCTGTTTTTGTTGCCTTTTTTTCTACACATTCATTACACACAGGTAACAACTGGTCTAAAAGGAGAAGAAAATCTTTGCCCTGTTTCCCTCAGGGTTTTTTTAATTATCTTCCTTCACAGATGTCTTTTATACTCCTCATCCTCCTTTTAAGATCTCAGCTTTGACCTCACTGTTATTCATAATGCAGTATGCAGTCATCCTACAAGAAATTCAACAATGGAGAAGCTCTAGATATTTCAGATCCTTCAGACTTTTCATAGTCTTTCAGACATCCTTCAGGTCATGCCCCTAACATTGTGTAGCTACTAAGAGAAAGGATCTTCTGAAAGACTGTACAAAAAATGTCAGAATGAAGCAGAAAGTGAGGGTGACTCATCTCAGTTAGAAAAAAAAACCAAACTGTAAGCAATGCATGGGGAACAAGCATTTCCCTGTGTGTTCTGACTTAGGCCTCTTTACCTTGCTAGACCCTTCCAGTCTTTACACTGATAAACCTTTAATCGTGTTGTACAGTAGTAACACAGGAGTTACTACAGGCTTCTCACAGCAATGTCAGAAAATGTCCATCTCATATGATAAAAGCTTTAGTGTAGAGAAAGGACACAAGAGAAAAGACACGAGAGTTCCAATCACAAGCCTGAGGAACCCTGTTTGCAACTTCTAAGCATTGGGAAGCTATGTCATGTGTTGAACTAGTACCCTCCAAACACCATCACTGCCATCCATGACATTAGCTCTGACAATTAATCTATCATCATGAAACTGGTTATCTACCACATAGATAGGTAGGAAGAGCAAGCTTCCTTATGGTGATTGTATACGCTCTTCCATATAAAGTGCTTTAATATTGGTGGCATTTGGCTGAAGTTCTGCAAAGCTTTTTTAGAAAGTATCTGTCATCATAAAGCACTAGATACTTTATTTTACATTACTACATCATTAGCCATGCGACTGAAGAACGAGCAGGCTTGTCAAATTTTAAAGTTAATTAAATGTATCTGTCTTTGGAACTACCGGGACCTGTGCAACACACTGTTCATGCTGGCACACGCTGTGATATTACCAATTTAAGTGTGTGTGTGGGGAAAATCAATCTGAAGACTCCATGTAGAGATTGAGTACTGATGGGACTTTCCTCTGCCGTGTAAAATGTTAGGTCTCTATCTCTAAGCTAAGGTGCTATAGTGCTGCAAGCATCACATCTCAGTTACAGGCAAGGCAGAATTCATGGGCTCAAGCAATATCTTCTAATAGAACAACTAATACAGGTGGGAAATAATATACAAGATTTGAAGCACTTTATATCTTCTTCACTTCTGAAATAGAAGCAGCAAACTTCAAAGCTAACGCAAGTTGAGAACAATTGTTCAGAATTTAGATATGTTAATCAGACCGTTTTATACAGAAGATAGTACTTGTGGAGTACACAAGAGATACCAGTAAGGAGAAGAATGATAAAGAAGCTATCTATCTTGTACGGCAAGAAAAAAGAGAAACACATTCAGAAGGGGAAGGGGGATCATCAAACAAAAGAAGATAAAAATTTCTCCAAAAAGAAATCTATTTCCTTCTAAGGTAGGTGGGATGAATAACCCCCTAGAGGAGAACATCATTCTCTCTCTGCTGACTACAGCAAAAGCTTGGGCAATTAGCTGAGAGATGTCACCTAACTTCTGGAGAGAACTGAAGTAACTCCTGACAAATCCCACTCACAGTAAGCAATGAGGCATAAAGAAGCCACGTGCCAATTATAATAGTAATTTGCATTGATAAGTTCTGGATTGCTTTAAAAAGTGCTGTCACCATACCTTTAGCTAGTGGTTCCACAGTGATAATCTCACTGCTGTTGCCTCTTCCAGCAGCAGTCACTGCTACCACCCAGACACTGTACTGGCGATTCCGGCTCAGGTTGGGGATTCTGTAGGAAAATGAGTCAGGAGAGGCTTCAAACTCGCTGATTACCTGTGGTGGGAGAGACAAATATTTCCAGACTAAAATAAATTGTATTTGGAGAAAGTCTGATAAGCTGAGTGCTTCAAAGCCTGATATTCCAGGGTATTTTGAATGAGTACCACTTGCTCCAAATAGATGGCAGATGGCAATAAACAGAGCAGACACAATAACTTGTTGCAATTGATTTATATTCAGTGAATTTGGGCCAATATCTTGTTTACAAATTGGTTTTATTCAGATTAGGACTTTTATGTGTCTGCTTATTTTTACAAAGTTGGATAAACAATTTCAGTGAACATATTTGACAAATTTTTACCATCAGTAGTTCAGACAAACCAATTTTATTACACAAAAAACTTTCCCAAATGAGGATTCAGTCCTGCATCTGCTGTGAAGTCTGGAGCTTACTACCTGAGATATATCTCTGGTCACCCAGAGCCACTGTATTGGTCCTTGTTCCTCAACTCTGGCTTTCATAGAATCATAGAATCATAGAATCCTAGGGGTTGGAAGGGACCTCGAAAGATCATCTAGTCCAACCCCCCCGCCAGAGCAGGGTCACCTAGAGTACATCACACAGGAAGGCGTCCAGGCGGGTTTTGAATGTCTCCAGCGAAGGAGACTCCACAACCTCTCTGGGCAGCCTGTTCCAGTGCTCTGTCACTCTTACAGTAAAAAAATTTTTCCTGATATTCATCTTAAACCTCCTATGCTCCAACTTGTATCCATTACTCCTTGTCCTATCACTGGTCTTCACTGAAAAAAGCTTAACTCCATCGCCTTGACACTCACCCTTTACATATTTGTAAACATTGATGAGGTCCCCCCTCAGTCTCCTTTTCTCCAAACTAAAGAGACCCAGCTCCCTCAGCCTTTCCTCATAAGGGAGATGTTCCACTCCCTTAATCATCCTTGTGGCTCTGCGCTGGACTCTTTCAAGCACTTCCCTGTCCTTCTTGAACTGAGGGGCCCAGAACTGGACACAATATTCCAGATGTGGCCTCACCAATGCAGAATAGAGGGGGAGGAGAACCTCTCTTGACCTACTAACCACACCCTTTCTAATACACCCCAGGATGCCATTGGCCTTCTTAGCCACAAGGGCACACTGCTGACTCATGGTCATCCTCCTGTCTACCATGACCCCCAGGTCCCTTTCACCTACACTGCTCTCCAGCAGGTCAGCCCCCAACCTGTACTGGTGCATGGCGTTTTTCTTCCCCAAATGCAAAACTCTACACTTGCCCTTGTTAAACTTCATCAGGTTTTTCCCCGCCCAAGTCTCCAGCCTGTCTAAGTCTCTCTGAATGGCAGCACAGCCTTCTGGTGTGTCAGCCACTCCTCCCAGCTTGATGTCATCAGCAAACTTGCTGAGGGTACATTCTGTGCCCTCATCCAGGTCGTTGATGAAGATATTGAACAACACCGGTCCAAGTACCGACCCCTGAGGGACTCCACTAGTCACAGGCCTCCAACTAGATTCTGCCCCATTGACTACAACTCTCTGACTTCTTCCTTTCAACCAGTTCTTGATCCACCTCACTGCCTGATCATCAAACCCATACTTGATCAACTTATCTACAAGGATGCTGTGGGAGACGGTGTCAAATGCTTTACTGAAATCAAGATAGACCACATCTACCGCTCTACCATCATCTATCCACCTAGTAATTTCCTCATAGAAGGCTATGAGGTTAGTCAAACATGACTTACCCTTGGTAAAACCATGTTGACTGCTCTTGATGACCCCCATCTCCTTGATATGTCTAGAGATAGTGCCAAGGACAAGTTGTTCCATCACCTTTCCAGGGATGGAGGTGAGGCTGACCGGTCTATAGTTACCCGGGTCCTCCTTCTTGCCCTTCTTGTAGACTGGAGTGACATTTGCTATCCTCCAGTCCTCAGGCACCTCTCCAGTTACCCATGACTTACCGAAGATGATGGAGAGTGGACTAGCAATGACCTCCGCCAGCTCCCTCAGCACCCTTGGATGCATTTCATCCGGACCCATCGATTTATGGATGTCCAGATTATGCAACTGATCCCTAACCCAATCCTCATCTACTATGTCCTGGCTTTGGTGGCTTCTGCCTTCAGTAATGGAGTGAATCAATACATAAACTGTATTCTATAACAGACTGTTCAAACTTCCCCCAAGTCTAGTCTTGTTTAATCACAAAACTAATTCCACTCAAAGACTCCCATCAGAAGGTCATCTCAGCTATTCAGCTTCTTTAGCAGGGAAGGACAAGTGCTGGAAGAAATGCCAGTTCACTCTGTTCTTGCACTGTCACTCAAGTGCTTTGGCTGTGGGCTGCAGCGAAGCCAACCAGCTGCTATGCAGTATTTGCTTCTCAGTGAGAAGTTCTGCAGTCTGCTTGAACAGACCTGTGCAATGAAAGGTGTCAAGGAGTATATAGATTCCTTCAGGAAATGTGTGCTTTGTGCACCTCAGCACATCCTCCTTGATGGAGAAGAAGTTTGACTCCTTGATGGCGAAGAAGGGAATCCTTGTCAGCCCTGAACAGTATTACAATGCTCAATATAGCCAGTTTTATTTCTGACATGGGCTTTGGGATTCCTGTATGTAGAAATAGAGGGGCAATGAACCATTAGAAAGAAAAATACTTTTTTGTGCAATGCTGAGTGTAGTAATGGCTAATTAACACTAGGCTAAAAATAATTAGAACGTTAATCATGTAGAAAAGAAGATTTTACTAGGAATCAGCATTAAAAATAACGTGTCAGTGTAATCTAAACTTTATTCAGACTGCCAGAAAATGTGCAAGAAAGCTCTTTGATATACAAATATCTGCTGGTGGTAAAGGCCAATTTCATCTGATTAGCATTTCAAAGGCAGGTTGACCTGAAAGCATTGGAATACGTAATCCTTCAAAGTGAATTCCAAATAAACAAGGGTTGTTTCTGAGATATGATTAAACATCTCTGTGGTGTGAACTAGTTGCCGTTTTTAGCTACTGAATGGGTTGCTCTGGCTAACAGTTATCTAGGCACGAGACAGCCTAAATAGGGACCATGTCATACTTTCTAGCCACTCTCATTGCTCCTGTCAAAATGCCAAGTCAGTTTGTCCCATTTAGCAAGGGTTTGCCTGACTTTCCCCTTCTGATATGAAGAGGTTAGTGCAGGCACACACTTCTATTATTATGTGAAATATTACAGCAGGTTTTGAGAACCATCTGTCTTGACATTTACACAAGAATATTGGACAAATGCCGACAGTGTGACAGGTTGGATCTTTGTGAGGTCACACATAAAATTAATGCATTGATCATGGCACAGGAGGCAGAATTTTAATATTCATGAGGCAGCATTTCCCAGGGTTAATTTGAAAGTCAAATGGGCTAGGCTGTCTCTGGCACTTAGGCTCCACTCATTAATGCAGCTATCTAGCACAAGCTACTTCTAAACTACCTATTAACATGGCACATGGATACAGCATTTACGAACAGCTAACCACTACAGATTTCCTTACTGCTAACCTTTCATTCCAGCAAGAAAAAGTCTGGTTAAATTTACATTGTTTTTCTATTGCTCCCATGGCTTATGAAAGGAACATATGGCTGCCTTTAGAAGTCACTCCTAATACTGCAGATCTCCTGCTTGAAATGCCTTGCTGTTCTGCTTCCTTCTGCAATGGCAGAGGCTGGGACAGATAGACAGGCACACAACCTGTAGACAACTTCTAAACACAGGTCAGAGAAATCTGGTTTAGATTTTATGTTTGGAATAGGTGAGCATCAAAAACAGAAAAGCAAAACCTCAGCCTTGAAGCTATAGCACTGGCACCAAGTGCTCGTGCTCTGAGGACTTAAGTTAAAGACAAAACTGAAAAACACAAAACCCTCCAAAATTCCTCCGGTTGCAAAGTGGTCAGCTAGAAGAGCAGGTAAAATTGTCTCAAAACAGAGGAGCTTTCTCTTCCTGGGACTCCAAATATGGAATAACAACAGAATTAGCTTCTCTAGCACCTTTTCAAATGTCTTCAATTCCTTTTTTTCATCCACAGAGAACCAGCATAATTCATACTTTTCCAACTGCAGGTATTCTGAATATAAATTCAATTATTATTCAAACTAAGTTATTAATCGAATTTGGTAAAGGTATCTTTACTAAATTAATTATTCTTATTTTCTTAAAACAAACTGCTATAGTAAAAGATTTTGGTTTCTAACTGGTTAACATACACCTTCTGTTTCCTCAGCTAACATTCCCTTTTAAACACTTGGGGATGCTCCAGTAACAAAGAATTGATTTTACTTTTAACTTTTCCCCGTCATTTCAATTAGACTAACATGCCAGAGACTTTCATTGCACAAGAAGAAAAAAGGGAGCTGTGTCAGCAAAGAAAAGATTAAATAATTGAAATAAGAAATACTTTAAAGAAATGTCACCTTGTCACATATTGGTCTTTGCCCGTGGCAGTACAAAAAAGATACTGCTGGTTTATCCCAAAAATCATTAACATGGCTTCTCAAGGGTTTGTTTTTAACTGGTGTTTTTACTGTTGTTGTGTTTGGATTTATATATATATATATATATACACATATATATGTATGTATATATTTAATTCAGCTTATAGATTATAGGTTAATTTTTCATCTATCTTTAGCTAAGATGTACAGACAGGGCCCAGTCTCTAAAAAGCCAGCAAGGGCTGTGAAGCATAAAATGAAATCAAATTTCTTTATCAGGGTGCAGGTAATCTACTTTCCAAACCAGGCAACAGCAAGATGCTGCAGAACAGACTCTGGGAGAATAATTTTCCTCTGATGCAACTCCCACTTTATTGGTGTACATTGCTTTATAGGCTTTGAAACAGCATGTCATCTCCTGGCATTTCTGACACCTTTAGAAAGCAATTAGATAGGTAATGCGCATAAACTCTGAATGCTCTGGCTGTTTTTCTGTTTTATTTCTCTGATTGTTGTGTTTTTTAATGCAGTCTGGGAAAACTTCAAAAGGGAGCTTTGGAATAAAAAAAAAGTTTTTAATGGTTTCCAAGAAGTCAGGGAGTTTCCCAAGCAGTATGATAAGGGAACAGGTAGTATTTACTGTGGACTGGAAGATCATTCAGTCAAAGCAAGCCTACAACTTGGCCTACAACTGCATCTACACAACTTATGATGGAGGAGAGATGCCCTGAAGATCTCTATCTCCTCATTCTCTGCAAGTTGCAGGAAACTTGGAGGTGAACTGAGAAAGCCAGATGAAGACTTTAAGGATAATAGTGAAAAGCAAGAATCACAGAATCATAGAATCACACAATCATAGAATCATAGAATGGTTTGAGCTGGAAGATCACCTAGTTCCAACCCCCCCTTCATAGGCAGGGACACCTCCCACTAGACCAGGTTGCTCAAAGATGCATCCCACCTAGTCTGGAACACTTCCAGGGATGGGGCATCCACAGCTTCCCTGGGCAACCTGTTACAGTGTCTCACCACTCTCACAGTGAAGAATTTCCTCCTAATGTCTAATTCAAATCACCCCTCTTCCAAAAATACTTCAGATTTGTGGTGTGTGCTGTGAAGTAAGAGCATATACAAGTTGGCTAGCTGTATACTGGCTGCCCCATCTTGAAAATTAAAAATAGAGTAGCATATGTGTTTTCCCTTTGAATTTATGTAAAAATATGGTCATAGCATCATTTGAAAACAGGTCTGGAAGGACCTTGAGAGTTCTCCCAAGTCTTCTTTAAACAAGGTTCATCTATATCTGCACAATTTCAGACAGATGTTTGTCCAGCCTAATTTTGAAGACTTAGAATAAAAGATTTTACAACTCTCCAGACTGCAAGACCTATTCCAGCGCTTAGCTGATCGTACTATTAGAAAAAAATTTTGAAATCTAGATTGAGTTTCCTGTTGCAGTTTAAGCCCGTAGCTTCTTTTCCAGTCTGTCAGCAACATGGATAATAGATTATTGCCTTAGTCTTTGCACCAGTCTTTAATCTACATGAAGTTTTATCATTCCTTTCCCCACCAGTATCCTTATCTTTTCACAACTTAATAAACCCAATGCTTTCAACATTCTCTAGAAATCAGGTTTTTTCTAATTATTTCTGCTGTTATCTTTGGACTCTCTAACAATGGTCAATAGCCTTACTGAATATAGTTTCCAAATCTGTATTCAACATTCGCAGAGTATGGTATTTGGCTTTTCACAACAGGATGATAAAGGTAGCTAATGTTCATCTTGGGGTGCAACCTCAGAATCCTGTTCTGAAGAATCTAGCCAATCGCTCTCTACCCAACACTTTTGTAGTTGGTTATTCACAGTACCCATTTTCTTGCACTTACCCATACTAATTTTTATCTAACTTTTTTCCAGAACAATTTCCCAGTTCATCAAGATCTGCATGAATTCTAGTTTTGTCTCTAGTGTGCTTACAAGCTCTGCCAGCCTTATATCTCCTGCAAATTTAATAGGCACTCTCGCTATTTCATTATCCAGGTCACTAATGGAACCACTGAACAAAAGTGGACTCAAGAGAGACACCTATGCTGCTCTCTCCCGCCCACGACAACAAACCACTGGTTTCATAGCCTCTCAGATCAGCAATCAGTTTTATATCTAGACTGAGCTGTCTCAGTGAAATCATGCTCGTCTATTTAGTGTTCTCTTCTGCATCTTCTGGGCTTCTCTCCACTGATAAATGGGAAAGAGCCAGGGAGCATGTTAACCACTCCACCTCAATGATCCACATTGCTTTTTTACTTCATCTCTAGTTCAGTTTTTTATTACTCTAGATAGCTCTCTTCAAAACAAATCTGCTTTAGAGGGACTAAGCAGTGTAGGCAGACATCAGTCAATGTCATGTACTCTTGGAGCCAGATGCTGTTCCTTGCCCCTTGTTTAATCAGCAGTACAGATGAGGCCTACAATGAGCACTGAGTGTCATCAGTAATTAGACAAAGTTCTTAGCTCTACAAAGTCAAAACACGAAGATGTCCACCTTTTTTCACAACACCTTCACAGAATTGTCTATCCTGCTCTATTTCAGGTCTTCAATGCTTTGGGAAACGATGTTCTAGAGTTTCTTGGACCAAGAAGATATCCAGTAATGGGGGCTACAACAAGGTGTTTCAACCCAGAAGCAAACTGGGTTATATTACTGTACTTATAGAGAATGAACTTCAAGTTCTGCATGCCTGACCAGAGAAGACAGACCACAGATGTGCCCTCTCAGTGAACTCCCTAGAGCTGTGAAACTCTGCCTGAAGTCATGTACTAGTACTTTTCTCCAGGACTCTTTGCTTCTGCCTTGCTTTCTTTCACAGATGGACAGACTGTCAGACCTGCAAATAACCACCAATCCTGGACCAGTTTTCAGTAAAACTCTGGATCCCTCTTTGGTCATATAACAGCTTCTGGCAGGTCTTGCTATATTGGTTCATGATTTGAAACACGACACCTGTTTTTCACTCAGCTTTATTGAAGATAATATTGTAAATAGAAGCTGTGCACAAATCAGAATCCAGCTTCCATATCAAATCTTATTTTTTAATTTTTATTTTTCTTAAATGTGGAACTGAAATGTTAAAAAGTGCAAGATGGAAATTCCTGAAACAACAGAGGCAGCTCCCTACCTTCCCACCTGCAGGAAAATGTTGCAAACCCATTTCCAGGAATTACACCTGGAAGACAGCCCACTGCCTGGACTTCCAGGTAGCCCACGTAGTCAGAGTCTGTTGATGGGAAACCACTGAGGTACACCAACTGCTTGGCCCTTTGCAACAACTCACAGATAGTCCATCAGCCTCCTGCAGCTCATTATCAGAGAAGTAATATGTTGTGTCATGGGCTGGTAACTGCAGGAAGCTGAGGAGACCATCTTCTGCCCTACCAGAAGACCATCTCTGCCCTACCAGGAGTTCTGCTGACTCATATCATGACCCCAAAAAATCATCAGGTTTGTTAAGAACATTTTGGTCAACTCACAAATTGTATTACACCACCTGGTGCCAAGTGCTCTGCCCCCTACATAACACAGAAGGGAATGGGCTGAAGTAAAATCTGCTGAAACACGCTGCAACTGACACCAAGAACTTATTGCTAGACTACATTGATATACCTGTATGTGAAGCTAGGTAGTGAAATAAGACCAGAGTTTTATGAAAAAATCAATATCAAATTTGTTTTGGTTTGGTTTAGCAAGGTGACCTTTTAAAAATCCAATAAAACTGTGCATCATCAGAACTAATTTATACTCTGTCACATCTCCTGAAATCTGCTCTATGACAAAAATAAGATAGCCAAAAAATGTAACATTAACAAAGCAATTAAAATAATGGATGTACTATGTTTGGGAGCTGATAACAAATCTGTGGAATAACTATGAATAAGCTGCAAAGAGTACATGTGGCATATTAATAAAAGACGTATTTTAAATACCATTAAAAAAAGTTTTTAAAGTAGCCAAAAAATTATATACTAGTTCTATGCTATATAAAGAACTAGAATTCATAAACATAAATATCTTCGTGCTGTAAAAAGTACTGTATAGACACACCAATAAATACTGCTTGTAGTATACAAACCAGTGAACATATATTTTAAATTCAACCTTACAGTTCCTGCTGACTCTAAATAAGCTTCTATTTGAAATAAACTTTATCTGCTTAGCCAAATTCTGCCAGCTACTTCTTCCATATTTTAAAGAGACTTTCAGCATCCCTTTAATCACTGAAGTCTTTACAGTGTGTAACAACAAATCACTTCTGGCTTTTGCTGTATTTTCCATGCCTTGTATGCAAGTCTTTAAACTGGAGAAGAACTAGGGGTCAGATAATATAAAGCAAAGCTGCCTCACAATTTTTTAGAATTCAGACACATCCTATGTAAAATCAAGACAAGACTTGTGTCTACCTGAAGGAAGTGTGTGGAAAATACCTGGATGCTAGGAATTCAGCTAATTGCGCCTCTTTAAAGATCTATCTTTAAGATATTTGCATATATTTCCATATCATCTAGTTTAAGATATACGTCATATGGTTTACAATAACCATGTGTACTTTCTCTACAGTAAAAGAACAGAAGGGAAGCTCTTGGAAGAAGATTATTCCAGACATCTACTTTCTTTCCTTTGATGAAAGGAAAGCCTTGATGACTCCTTAATCAGCAGAGATATCTCTCTTTGAGATGTCTAAAGTCAGGTGAACTGAATCTCACCTTGAGTTACAGAGACAGAGCAGAGAGTACTCTCACTTTATAAAACGGCAACACCCATTGTATGCTTTTGATAGGATAATAGCAATACATTGCAAAAAATATCCACTAGCTGTTTTCTGGAATATTCTGCATGTGTTTATATTGGGGAATATATCTCAAACACATAGGACTTAATAAGAAAACAAGATATTTGCCTAAGTATTTTCCTTTTGAAAACTATGTTACCAGCACTGGGATGCTGCAGTCTATGCATTTGTGGAAGAGAGGTAGAAAAGCTGGAGAAAGAGTCTTATTCATGACATGTTTTCTACTTATTGGAAAAAAAAAAAAACCTACAGTAATACACCCCCACTGGGGAGTCTGACTATATTTTTTTTTCCTCAATATGGTGCTCCACTGATTGACAGAAAAAGGTACACAGAGATATGAGAAACAGATGAATAGCCTAGTTGCTACTGCTGGTATTGCTGCTGCTGCTGGAGGTTGCCCTATCACAGGACTGAGCACACAGAATGCACATGGGAATGGTGTCCTGTCCAGCCATCATATTCTCATTGTTTAATTTAACAGCAGGTTAAACCATATTTTTTTTTTCCTCTTAGTGGATTTAAACCAAAAAGAAAAAATAAATCAAATCTAGAAGTCTAACACACTTTAGAGTATGTTTCTCACAGAAAAATAAGTATATGAAAAGGATCAGTAACGGCCCAAACAGTCCCATATGTCGGTCGGTTTCCAATATCAATTATGTTTTCAAGTAAATTGTCTTTGGTTTTAGCCAAATAAAAGATTGTTTCCTTCTTCTCCATCGTTACTTCACATTTGTTCATCTCTTCCCTCTCTGAAGACCAATTTTTTCACAGAAATATTTCCAGGCCAAGATGAATCTTTGCTGGGCTTTCAGCTGCTGTCTCTTACTAAATCCTTGGGAGAAGTACAATAGATTATAGTTTCCAAGGATACTTTCAGACACATGTCACTGCCAGGTACCTGGGGCTGACTGTAGGGTTTGCACTACAAGATAACTCTTGTTTGTTACTCCTGACTCAGCACTGGGTTCTGCTATGTGGTCTGGTTAATCATCCAGCTAATACTCTTATACGACAGCATTGTCTGGGATTCTTGCATGAACATTGCCACTTCATTCATCTGGTTCAACACCATCTTTCTCTGGAATTTCTCCTTCCAGTCCTCAGGCTTCTGATAAATTGAGACCTCACTCAAGGTGGGTTTAAAGGACAAAGCATATCTTTTAGCAGAATCCCACAACTAGCAACAGTTTGATCAATTATAATTTCAAAACTATTGCCAGGATTCAAGACCAGAGGATAAACTGGTTGTTCCTATCAAAAAAGTAGGTTTTAAAATTTGTACCTGGATGCTTTGCAAGATTCTTGTCATATATGGCAGTCTTTGGGTACTTGTGCTGGAGAGTGAAATGCAATTTTAAGTCTTCGTCAAATAGGGTTTTACTGTGGAGTTGATCACAATTTGGTTCAGGGGCTCTGGGGAGCAGCTTCACAGAGGTACCACCACTCCAGGAACATTCACTTCATATTGTACAGTGAGAGACGGTGTCAAACAGAAAGAGCTTTAGAAGTCTGGCAGAGATATGACTACTGAGCACTCAGAAAACTAAGACGGATTTGAAGCATTTCATCAAAGGCAAGGGAATTCACATTTTAGAATCACAATCCCTCCTGTAATGTGCTGAACACTTGTGGCTTTGGTTTGGTATTAACAACATGCTTATCGAAGTTCATCCCCAAGAGAACCCAGCAATAACTTTGTACAACGCAGAGCGCTTTTCAGAAGAAAGCAGTAATGGTTACAGTTTGGGTAGTGCAGCTTTCCCGATGGAGAAACCGTGTACTGCACACACTCACTGAGCTAGGCAGATAGACACACCTTTGCAAAGTGGGCCACATAGTCAACTACGGAGAAGCCAGTCCACTCTTGTTAGACAGGAACACTCTGCGTCAGTGAAAATGTCCCACCAGAGCAGGCGACTTCTGTGCCACACTTCCCTTTGCTGTGGGCCTGGTGCAGGAGCATGTGGCACTGACAAAGCTCACAAGCTAACTGATGGATGGGGAAAGCTTGACTGGGCTCATAGTCTTGCAAGAACAGACCCATTCAGAGGTGGGGAAAGCCAGAGTGCTGCTGACTGGTGGAGCCGTTGCCACATCAGTTATCACAGCAGGTATGCAGAGGGGACCAGCAACTCTGCTGAAGATGCATGTGGAGGATGAGAACCTAAGTTGCAGAACACAAAGAAGGAAGGACAGCAGGAGAACACACTTAAACAGGTAGTGGATGGTAGCAGTCAGGATATTAGAAGGCTGGAAGTTGTGACTTCTGACAATAGGAAAAATACTTCTGCTCCCTGTTTTCAGGGTAAATATTTGCCCTTCTTGAAAAGTATTTGGGAATGGAGCTGTTACTTGCAGTAAAGGAGGGGAGAGTTAGGGATCATTTAAGAGTCACTTAACTAGACATACAGAAACCCATGGCACCAAGTTAGGATGCATCTAAGGCTGCTGAAGGAGGTGGCTGATGCCATTGTGAGGCTACTCTTGGTTGTATTTGAAAGGCAATGGCAATCAAGGGATGCTTCTGATCACTGGAAAAAAGCAAATGCCACACTAATCTTCAATAAGGGCAAGAAGGAGGATGTAGGTAACTACAGGCTGGCCAACCTAGTCTCAATATATAGGATGTTTTTTGAGCAAATCCTACTAGATGCCATTTTTTAAAACCTGAAAGAGAGGGAGGAACAGTTGACAAGCATTTAGCAAAGGTAAATCATGCTTGATCAACCTGATTGATTTCTATGACAAGGTGACTGGCACTATGGACAAGCAGAGTGTGGTGGATGATATTTACCTTGGTGTATTAGACCTGACTGAGATGGAGTTAATTTTCCTTAAAGCAGCCCTCATAGTGCAGTGCTTTGTACTGGTAGCTAGAAAGGTGTTGGTAACACACCAGTGTTTTAGCTGCTACTGAGCACTGCTTGCACAGCATCAAGGCTGTCTCTCCAATAATCCCCCCTCACTGGTAGAGTAGAGGTGGGCAAGATCTTGGGAAGAGACATAGCCAGGACAGCTGATACAAAGTAATCAAAGGGATATTCCATACCATATGGCATCTGCTCAGCAACAAAAGCTAAGTTAAAGGAAGAGGAGGGGCGACATTCATTATTACAACATTACAACATCCAGAGCAATTGCTACATATACTGAAGCCCTACTTCCCAGGAAGCACTGTACATTGCCTGCTGATGGCAAGCACAGAAAAATACTTTGTTTTCCTTTGCTTCTGTGTGCAGCTTTTGCTTTTGCTTTATTAAACTGCCCTTTTGACTTTACTAAAGTGAAAAATAAAATGGATGGAAAATTGTCTTCACTGCTGGGCTCAGACTTGTGATCAGTGGTGCAAAGTTCAGCTACAAGACAGTAATCAGTAGTTCCCCTAGGGGATAATTTTCTGGGAACAATACTGTTTAATATCTTCATTAATGACCTGAAAGAGAGAACAAGAGTACACTGTCAGCAAGTTTGTGAATGGCCTGAAACTGGGGATAACAGTTCATACCCTGGGGATCAGGGTTGCTGTTCAGGGGGACCTAAACAGATTGGAGAAATTGGGTGACTGGAGTCTCATGTAATTCAAAAAGAGCAAATACAAAGTCCTGCATGTGGGATAGGATAGCTCCATACACTAATACAGCCTGAGGGCTGACTTTCCAAAGGGCAACTCTGCAGAAAAGCGGGCCTAGTATTAGTGACTCTACTTTCATAAAAGTGTAGGCAGCAGGTCCAGGGAGGTGATCCTTCCCCTCTAGTCTGCACTTGTGAGACCACATCTAAGTACTCTGTTCAGCCTTGTGCTCTCCAGTACATAAAAACCATGGACATACTGGAGCAAGAGCAGGACAGGGACGTCAGGAGATCGCCAGGAGGCTGGAGCTCAGCTAGTTTTCTCAGCTTTTTCTCTCTCAGGAGAGACTTTATTGCCATCTACATATCTTTCATCAGGTGATAGAGAGAAGATGGAGCCAAGCTCTTTTTCAAACTGTAGGGTGGGGAAAGTTTTGACATGGGAAACCTGGGAGAAAAAAAATACCACAAGCTCACAGTTAAATAGCAGAACTGAGGCCCAGGGAGACTGTGGGATCTCCATGAATGGAAGTGTTCCAGATTTCACTAGACAAGTCCCTGAGCAACTTAATGTAATTACACTTGCTTTGAGAAGGGGATTGGACTAGGTGACCTCCAGAGGAGCCTTCCAACCTAAATTTTATTATTCTACAGAAGTTAAAAAATGAAGATCCAGTTGGCCAATATATGTATACAAAAAGTGAAACTAAACACTGGCAGAGCTAATGTGCAATTCTCAGAGAAAAAGAAACACCTTAGGTTGCCACCAAGGTGTTTCCTAAGTTAGACAAGGGAAAGGCTCCAAAAAAAATTCTATGACATTTTAAGCCATTGGCAGTATTATATGTCTTTCATGTCTGAACACTTTCAATGCACAGTTGCCCAAACAATTTCTGCTTTCGGCTTTCACTATCAGGAAATCAGAGAGTGATAGCAAGGACATTGTATTCCACATCTTAGTATAAGTGGAACAAAGAAAAGAACCAAATGACAATGTCCTGAAAAGGGAAATCACTGAGAAGGAGAGCAGTCTCAATTTATTATCCTTTTATAGTGCAGTTATACTTACATGACTCCTTTCCATTAATCTCCAGGCATCTCATGGAGAAAGCATTAGACTGATGCACAATTTAATGACCTGCTTTGCTGGAAACAGCAGGATAAGTCTACTTAATATGTTTGCTCCTGTTAATGAATGACTGATCAATGGATCACCCCCAACAAAACCCCAACAGCAGCAACAATAATGGCCACAATTTTCTAAGCAACAAAGCAAAATAAGACTTTAATATGTGTATTTCTGATTGAGTGATATCATACTGTTTGTTGACACTCAAATGATAGTTGTTCTAAATGTCTTCAGCTCTCATCTCTCTCTGCTTTCCCTGACAGTTCTTGTGTTTTCTTTGCCCTTCCTGCACCATGAAATCCTGCCTTCTTAGCCTTTGTTTTCCTGCCTTCTTTCTGTGTTCTTTTTTACTTGTTCTGAGGCTGCAGTTTCCCAGGCTGGCTAGCCATAGCACGCTTTGTGTCACAATGACCCTTTCTGGGCACTTTCCATCATCTAAATTTTATTTAATCTAATCTCATTGATTCCTCCTTATGCAGTGTAGTGACCAGAATGCAACAAGAGGTTTTGTTGTTGTTTGTATTTTGTTTTGTTTCGTTTGTTGTGGGTTTTTTTCACAAATCACCTAAATCTCATTTTCTTGTGCCTTTTTAAAAGCCCCGGCAATACACTTCTATGAACGAAGGCAACAGGTGCTGATCAGCCACATAAGACAGCTTCCCCACAGCAAGGTAGGAGCTGAACCACTTTAGCTTCTTTACCAGGATTCAAACCATGTGCAATGTCTATGGAAAACCTACACTGACAGGATGGGAGGCCAGCTTGTGCTGCAGCTGATAGCACTGGGTGTTGCTGCCCTGAGGCTTGGGCAGAATGAATGCCATGAGAGTCCTGCTGGTACACTGGGAATAAGCACTCCTAGAAGGAAGCCAGCCAACATGTGACCAGTACAGGTGGTCTTGAGATGTCAGCTCCTGCAAGGATTTGGACATGGATGTGGGAGGAAGGGGGGGTCAAGAATTTGGGGAATGCGGGCTATAAGTTAACATAGAGGATAATTATTTTTACTTAAATTTCAGGTGATTTTTTTTTTCCTGATGTTTGAGGAATGAAAGACCCATTAAGTAATATTTCTGTACTTTCTTCTAATATGCAGAATAAAAAAGAGAAAGCTCTTTCTAATAATGCCTATACAATAATATAGGCAAAACAATTAAACTGTATGACATTGGATCCTTGCTTGCCCTTTATCTTGGCTAGAGAATAGGTTGCTGTGGAGAATAATTTGTATTTTTCACCCATCAATCAGATTTGTGGCTTGAAACATCCCAGGCAAATGCTGTCTTTAGGACTCCAGTATTTAAAAAGGAGATGCCTGCATCCTTCTGTACAGGGGAAGCAGAAGTCTTAACAGCTCTGCACCTTGTAAAGCGAACTAACTGTGCAAGAGGCCACAAATCTTCATTTTATAGTATCTCAGGGTCATATGAGGGTTGTGCTTTATAATAAAAACGTGCACAATACAACCAAGTTAATTTGTTTTCCCGTTTGTGACAAACACCAAAGCAGTGCTCTCATGTAAAGGACTATTTTGTTAGTCTAAGTGCCTGAAGTGTACTGCATTGACTTTCTCATTATACACATACTGCTTGTAAAATGCAATCTGCAAAGAATATAGCCTTCCTATAAGTTTACCTTTACCACTGTCCTTTTGTCTTTCTCCTTACTGGTGCTTAAAAACTGAGTTTGGCTTTCTGCTTAAACGGCAGACTTTTAGCAAAGCTATTTTGCAACTGGACCTTTGACTAAAGGAAGACATCTGTTCAGGAAGTTTTTATGGCTCTGTAACTCCAGTTACAGTGCTTACTACTTATGGTGCAGAAGAGATGATAAAGACACATTTCTTATATTTATTTCCCCCCTCACCCTAATTTAAGACCACTTTCTCTGTCAACAACTACTTTGTGCCACCAGCAAATCATATAAGAACTTCCTTGGGATACATAGACTGTATCTGCACAAGAATGCTAGCATTCAAGCACCTCTGCAGCACGCTTATTTCACAAACCTCTCAAGGATAAAAGATAACAAAGCATTTTGTAAGACATGAAGTTGGGGGATTGTATTCTACATGCAATGTGTCCTGAGATCTTGTACCTATTTAAAGACGCTCAAGCTCGTGTCTGGGAACTGAACACTGGCTGTGATCACTGCCTCATACCCCACACAGGACTGAGACAGAAGACCTGCTCTGTCTGTAAGCCACAGCTCAGGCAAAACACTAGTGAGAAATGGCACAGACTGTCCTGACAGATACATATTGTGCCTACATATACACGTTGTGTACATAGATATTTGTATATACATACCCACCCCTTCATACACACAGGTAACAACAGGATAACTGTACAGGTACACATTAACAATTAACAGAAAACAGAAACACCTCCAAGTGCCTCGACTTTGGGCTGAGGTATAGAGGAATACCCTCACATCATGCCATAATGAATGTCACAAAAATATAGCAGTAAAACTCAGTAGAGGCCAAGACCAGAAAAAAAGAGTATTCCTGTCATTGTCCATCACTGAGGTACTACAAAAGGAACCACACAATAAGCAGGCATTAAAAAAAAGAAGATGAGAACAGCTTACTAGAGAAAAAAAAAAAAAAAAAGCCAAGGATGTTTATTTTCCTGGTGATGCCAACATACATAAAATTGTTGCTAGCAAAGCCTCAGGAAGAAGCACTGCAGCTTTGTGCATGGTAACTTTCAAGAGCCAGCAGCACCACCTGGTGTTCTCTTCAACCCTCCAGAGAAGCGCTGGGTTCCCACTCGGACCACAGGCCGAACAGCAAGGTCTAGTTCGCTAAGCTTCGACTTCTTGAACCCACTATGTGCCACAGAAATATAGGAACCATGAAGGAAAAATGTCTGGCTAGATTACATTTGAACATTACGCTCAAGATAGTTTCGTTTGCATGACTACAATTGTTAAATTACTTGTTAGGAGTCCCAAACACAAACGATGCAGATTGTCAACCCTCATCTTTGGATGTGACTAATAAACCCTGCTTCTAGTAGGATGTGTCAGTTTCTGTCAGTTTAAGCATAGCCATAAATGGACATGCATGTGTTCCTCTTTCTTCCCTTGAGTACCTGCAGAATTAGTTCACTTACTGGAAGAGTGGGCTGGATGAGGCTCTATCTGCCCCCAGGGTCCTATTCAGACATACCCTCAAGCCTTGCTCTCTCAGCCGCCTTTGAAAACAAGTCTGAGACACTTGAGAATTTCCTTGTCAAACTCCTCCTACTTCTGTAACAGTATTTTCCTTGTTTATTCAACCAAAACTACATTTTGCAACTTGGAATTCTATCTTTGATGGGAAGCCCTGCTGAAAAATGAAATACAAACTAAGTACTTTTAAAATGCATATTAAAATAAATATGCCTGAGTGTTTCCAAAGAGCAATTGGCCTTTGTGTTTAAAGAAAGCTGGATTCCTTTGTGACTCTGAGAGAGAGAAAGAGACCTGATATTCAATTCTATTTTTCTCTTGTCATTTTTTCAGCAAGTAATAGCACATCAACTGAGAGTGTGCAAATACTGCAGGCACAAATAATTTTATTCACAAGCAAATTTGTTCATTCATAAGTCATTATACTCCTTCACACATGAATATCCAAGTCAAAAAGGTAGGAACTTAGATGAAAATAGAAGTGAAATTCAGCAACTGGGTATATAAATACATCCCTCCAGCTACAACAGGGCTCTTTGTGGCTTGCAGCCAGTCCTGTAAAAGGTCACTGAGTAAATTCTAAACAAAACCCCATGCCTTAAAGGCTACTCAGCTTCAATCGTGAGTTTTTACATGATTTGTTAGTCGGCAGTAAGTTTAAGTACTTCAAAAGTTTTATAGGTGGGAAAAACCAAAACCAACTCTCAGTCACTCTGTAACCCCAGGATCCCCTTTCCCCCTTGCTCAGGAGAAAGACCAAATGGCAGGAAAGGAAGTGGCAAGGAAAGCATCAAGCACTGAGCACCTGCAGACACACAATTCCAGCCCCATGAGTCAGTGCTGCGGTTGCCCTGTGGGACTTACTGTGGGATAGGGGTGTGAGCAGAAGACAGTGTATTTCCGAATGATGCCGTTCAGCTTGAGGGGGGGGAGCCAGGACACAAAGACGGTGGAGGCTGAAGCTGCAGCTGCTTTAACACCAGCAGGAGGACCTGGAACTGGAAAAATATGAAGTGTTAGAGTGGCCCAAGGCAGGCAACCAGTCATCCTAGTGCCTCAGAGGAGCAAAAAAAGAGAAGTGGAGCATGCTGCTTTGGTGACTGAGCCCCTGTGGACCAAAGTGGACACACTGTACTGGGAAGCAGCCCCTGTGCTGCCCATGCCCCAGGAGAGGGTTTGGATGGCTCTGCCCCTGTCCCTAAGAGGGGAAAGGCTCTGCTTCAGAGGGCTTTGAGGTAGAAGCTGCCTCTGGTGATTAAACTTTTGTCAACTATCACCCCTGGCCTGCATGCAGGAAAATACGTTGTCTCTGGCCAGAGAAAACTGCCCAAACCCATGTTATTACAAATTGTCAGTTTTGAAGACATAACTCACACCAAGTGATTGCTTGCTGTATAAATAATACACATGTGAACAATTTAATGGACACACAGAGTAGAGCTGTGAATTTAATGAAGTGGAGAGCAAATGAGCTGCAGTCCCATGCATTTTACACTGTGACACGACCCAGGTCTAGCTAGTGGTCTGACATGTGAGCAGACATATGGCCACAGAGCCCCCTTCCCCCCAGCCTTGCCCTCAGCAGTTCAGACCTCTACCAGGAGCGACATAATGGGAACATATATCTATTTCTCCAGTTACAGCAGCTATCTTTACAAGCCATTGAAAACTGTCACAGAAAAAGAGGGGGAAAAACCCGTCCTCTCTAAAACCACATGGAAAAAACTACAGAGAGGAAACGCTAAATCCTTGGCACATAATCTTAACTGCATCTCTTTACATGCTTGCATTTTGAGAAAGACTTCAATTTTATCAGCAGTTTACTTTTCAAACATACACTATAGTGCACAGTGTTCACCAACTTTCAAAATGCTCTTATACTGAAGTGAAAAGATTGATGGAGGCTGCAATATCACATTACACATAAGCTAGTACTTACAAAAAATAGCAAGGGCTACAATTAACATCAGAATAAGTTGATTTAAAGTTTCCTGAAAAAAATTACAACTCACAGAATCACACACAGAATCACAGAATGGTTTAGGTTGGAAGGGACCTTAAAGATCATCTAGTTTCAACTCCCCTGCATGGGCAGGGACACCTCCCAGTAGACCAGGCTGCTCAGAGCCCCATCCAACCTGGCCTTGAACACTTCCAGGGATGGGGCATCCACCACTTCCCTGGGCAACCTGTTCCTATGTCTCATCACCGCCACACTAAAGAATTTCTTCCTAACGTCTAACCTAAATCTACCCTCTTTCAGTTTAAAACCATTACCCCTCATCCTATCACTACACACCCTGGTAAAAAGTCCCTCCCCAGCTTTTCTGTAGCCTCTTCAGGTACTGGAAGGCTGCTATGGGGGTCTCCTCAGAGCCTTCTCTTCTCCAGGCTGAACGACCCCAAATCTCTCAGCCTGTTTTTGTAGGAGAGGTGCTCCAGCCCTCAGATATCTTTGTGGCCTCCTCTGGACTCACTGCAACAGATCCATGTCCTTCTTGTATTGGGAGCTCCAGAAGTGGACACAATACTCCAGGTGGGGTCTCATGAGAACAGAGGGGCAGAATCACCTCCCTTCACCTGCTGGCCACACTTCTTTTGATGCAGCCCAGGACACAGTTGGCTTTCTGGGCTGCGGGCACACATTGCCAGCTCACGTTGAGCTTTTCATCAACCAACATCCCCAGGTCCTTTCCTCAAGGCTGTTTTAAATTCATTCTCTGCCCATTTGTGCTTGGGATTGCCCCAACCCAGGTGCAGGACCTTGCACCTGGCCTTGTTGAACTTCATGATCTCGGCATGGGCCCACCTCTCAAGCCTGTCAAGGTCCCTCTGGATGGCATCCCTTCCCTCCAGGGTGTCAACCATACTGCACAGCGTGGTGTTGTCAGCAAACTTGCTGAGGGTGCACTCAGTAAATAACTCTTTTGTCAACAGGAAATTATTTGAACATATTTTTAGAACAGTAAAAATAATTTTGAAATATATTTGTAATACTGCAAGTGGATAATATTCATGTTAAATTATTAAAATAGATACATTGTAGTGGTAATTACTACAGATGGTATTAAAGACTACATGAAACATTTTGATGAACTCTGTTCTGTGCAGGAGTTTTGGTTAATGAAGCAATACTTTTTGTCTAATTTCAAGCAAAACAATAATGATGACTGAATTTCCAGTAAAATTACCATTCCAGTGCCTGATCAGCTTTCTTTATTTTCACAGAAACCACTTATTGTGCAATACGAATAAAAAAATCCTTGTGGAGCAAGCTGACCTTTCTAGATGGATCCTTAATCTTGGTTCTACCTCATTTAAGTAAGAAGATACGGTGCTAAAAAACTTTGCCTATAAAGAGAAGCCAGACGGCCTGGGGTCTAACTTTGCTTAGCTTTGCAGCTAGCTACTTCAGGTTATAAAAACCATATAAGCAGAATTTCAATTGTATATCTCTGTAGGTACTGGCAGATGTAAGAAAACTGACAGATAAGCACCACTCAGTGCAACATTTCTGAATATGCATTTTCTATTTATAGTGTGTTGAGAAAGCTAATAAGGCATCAAGTGAGAATGTCACCATTGTAATTGCATGCAAACCCAGCCCCTCACTGCAAAGGGGCTAATTCAGTTAGCAGTTCTACCCAATGCAGAGTAAATATTGATGCTTGACAGCATTCAACTTGTTATTTATACCCAACTCATTAGAAATGCTATTTGCTCCTGCTGCTGAAGAGTGAAAGCTAACTCTCCAGGGTAATTACTTAACCCATGGGAGGATTCCTTCATGGTTACTAATGTTTTCTGGAAATCACTGCAAATAGGTGTATGAGGTTAAAGTAATTTAATGTTAAATTAGAGTGTGATGTATAGGGACAGGTTCTGATGGTAATTGGTCATGGCTGTCAGCTGCTAAGGGATTAACTCAAAATTCATCTAGCATTTTCCAGTCAATAGACATATGTGGAAAATATTACTTGTCATTGGACTGCTCTATTTGTGTCTAGTGTACAGACCAGCAGAAAGAGGGTCTAGAAAGACAGCCATGAAGTCATATAGTCAAATTTCTAAAGCTTTTCTAATCCAAAGACCTCTTTGCCTTGTTGTTGAAGGCTTGGAATTCTGCAACAGCTTTTTCAGTGTTTCCAAAGTTATTCTCAATGTTAATTTATTACTCCACTCTTTATCTTTGTGGTTGTGCATGTAGCAATGACTGTGTATGAGGAACTGTTTACATTTCCTTAGCAAGAATTCTGCAGATTGTCATCTGATGCCTTACAGACTACCACTGTCCTCTCTCCAGAGGTTAAAGTCATTGCTCAAACTCATCCCCTGAACATAAACAAGATGATTATGAGTTAGCTCAGCATTAACTGACACATTTGTTACTAAACATGGGTTTCTTGAGTATCTGAAGAAATTCTGGTGGGGGTATGAAGTGCCTGCCTGATCTTGGAGAGGAAAGACCCTAGGCTTGCTATGCTAACTTAAGGTATTTTCTCTCATTGCCATTACATTCCTTACTAGCTTCAGTCACTATGAAACAGCATTTTCAGGAGACCTGAGCTGTCTTATTGAATTGTCCATGGATCATTTTTTAGCACACGGATTCCCACAGACTTCAGTGAAGACAAGTTAAATGTGCACAATAACATAGTTTCTTTTTTCCAAGGTTACCACGGGTAAAATAATTGTAAGAAACTGGAGGACAATCAGGGTTGAGCACAAAAAAGCTGAGGACTGCTACTAGCCAACTTTGCAGCCCTCCAGGGAGCAGATTTGGCAAATTCTAGTTCAAAGATGGCCTCATTCTCCAGCTAGCAAGGCTTTGAAAGACACAGAACTAGCATGCTGGTTTCATGTGAAGGAGAACACTTTGTATTCTTGACAGTGGAAGTGAAATGCTAACACAGAGAAGGCAATTATACTGATAAAACTAGTCGGGGAAAAAGCATTTAGATGTGCTGGATAACAGGGAGGAGCTCCAGGAACCTTCTCACTGCACTCTTCATAAACAGAGAGAATATTACTATTTTTCTTCACAGCACTGAACAGCAGAGAAGCAAATGCACAGATTGTAGAGCCTTTAAGAGTGATATTACCAATATATCAGAAAACTGAACCCTCCTGCTCCATAGCAGATTTTTAATTCTGCACTGCACAAGAGTATCTCATTGGCTGCTACATTTATGAAAAACAGACCAAAATAAATTCCTGGCTGCTGCTGGTAGTGCCTTTGTTCATGCAGATATCCCACCTACAATTTAGACCTATGCTAGCCAAAATGCATTCATATGTGCGGTCCACCTCTCATTCACTCTGAACTGGCCTCATATTAACTAGACCATTTATATCAAATCCTGCCAGTTTTGCAAGGGGAACATTTATCAGTCTGAAAAGATAAAATTTGAGGTCTCTGACAACAGAAAAAATGCATTAAGGAGTCATTAAGGGCCATTTTCTGTCACAGCATCCAGGTGATGAACTGCACAGCCATCCTCACCAGCTGAAGAAGCCCAAGCAGAGTTCTGCTCTGAAGAGTAATGAACACACACTGATTGGATTTATGCTTATTCATTTCAGAATAAATATAAAGCTTTGTCAGATGGTATCTGTACATCCATCTCTCTCACGCTAATCGCTTGTAAGCTTGGTGTCCAGGGAGAGAAAGGAGAGGAGGAAAAAACTCTGGATTCAGGCAGAGTCTTACAATGAGGCTGGCAAAGGGGTTTAGCGTTACTCCTCCTTCCTCCCTGCAGCTAGTCCCTGCTGCTCCCTTGCTGCAGCTTTCCCCTTGCTGTGAACGCCAAACTTTCTGGCAGAGGACAGCTGGAAGGACAGCACTGCTGCACTGAATAGTCTTCTGCATTATATAAATTGCTTTTATGTGCATAAGAAAGCATTTGCTCAAAAGAAACTGATACAAGAGAGAAACATGCATCCTCCTGCACCAGTGAAAACATAGAAGCAATCTCTGCCAGACATTCAGTAAAAAAGCAGGGTAAGTGACAAAACCACAAAGTATTCTGTAAAAAAATAAAATCGGGCATTTCTGCTTGACCTGTTTTTCTGCCAGGAGGAACTTCAAGAAGAGCAGTTTCTTTTTATGAAGGCAGATGGGGGAATAAAAGCTAGACAAAACCCATAAGTATTATGACATTGAAAGGAAAGCCAACTTGCCAATTGCAGGAAGCTTTCCATGGGAGGGAGGTCTGGGGACCATAGAATCATAGAATAGAATCATTGAATCATTAAGGTTGGAAGGGACCTTAAATAAAGATCATCAAGCTCCAACCCCCCCTGCCATGAGCAGGGAACCCTACCACTAGATCAGGTTGCACAAAACCTCACCCAACCTGGCCTTAAAAACCTCCAGGGATGCGGCATCAACAACCTTCCTGGGCAACTTGCAGTGAAGAATTTCTTCCTAGTATCTAACCTAAATCTTCCCTCTTTCAGTTTAAAACCATTAGCCCTTGTCCTATCACTATCTTATCTGATGAAAAGCCCCTCCCCAGCTTTCCTGTAGGCCCCTTTCAAGTACTGGAAGGCCACTATAAGGTCTCCCTGGAGCCTTCTCTTCTCTAGGCTGAACAGCCCCAATTCTCTTAGCCTGTCTTCATGTCCTTTGCTGGCCTGTTCTGCCCAAGGTGTTGGGCATTATGGGGAGCTAATTCATTGTCTCAATGACAGTTTTCTCACATTGCATTTGCAGTGCAGAAACAGAGAGGGAATTTGTCAGCCTCCCATGGCTGCGAAGTGGAGCTGCTTTCAAAACTGTACTTTTGACATAGGGAGAAAGAGAATTTGAAGAACTACTTTAATTTCTAATGATTTAGTAAATTAAGTCCTCAGGTGAAGGGGACAATCAGGTTATTAGAAAGTCTAATGTGGAAAGTGTACGGAACAAAACCACAATGAATTACTAAAAAAAATGGGCATTTCTACTTCGCTTATTTTTCTGCCAGGATGAACTTCAAGAGCAATTTCTTTTGAATAAGGCTAATGGAGGGAAAGAAGCTAGAGAAAACCCACAAATATGATCACATTGAAAGGAAAGCTAATTTCCTACTATTTGCTAGAGCTGTTCCTATTTCCTGAGCTGATCAGCAGCAGTGTCTGACCTCTGGTGTCTAAAATCTATATCAAACAGTACAAGAAATTGAAGCGTCAACTCATTTCATCCAGGCTGACTGCTTCACTCCCTAGATTACTCTTATTTTGCTGTATTGGAGATTTCAAGCCTGCTAGAGAAATTTTGGCTTGATGCTTCTAGATGAACAGCAACACAGAAGTCACAGGAGGCTGCGATCTGCCTTTCAACAGCAGCAGTGGAACATGCTGCACCAATGACTTCACAAAGAAAAGCTTCTCCTAATGTAAAAAGAAAAACAAATTAGTGGCATAATTTGGCCTCATAGTAATCATGATGTGGAGGGCCTGGCAAGTACTTTAAAAATATCTCAGATACACAGATTTTATTAGAGGTGGGTGGAATATCCTGTGTCACAATTGTAGCCAGAGAAGGTCTGGGAGCAGAGATACAAAGTTTCCAGATCTAAGCTCCTTGAAGATTGCAAGTACTTGTATTTCACATGCTGAGAGGGTGTTCAAACTAACATTAGGGCAGTATTTTCAAGTGCACTAAAATTAGTCCTACTGAATAATCCTTGATAGGAACGAGCCTCTTTTCCTTAGAAAATTACAGAGGAAATGTCTGTTCTTTCTAAGGAACGAGACATCTGATAAAAACATACAGTTTAAAAATGTGAATTTTCTTTTCCCATTTAACTTCCACAGTCTTAAGGATGTTCAGAAACAGGACTTTTGTTTTGGCTTATGTTTAACTGCAGCCCTTTCTGTATTCCATTCTAAATCTTTACTTCCTTTAATAAAAAGCTGTGAAGCTGAAGCAAAACATGAAATAATTGTATTTTTCTGGAAACACTTTTCAGTTTAGTTTTCTGGACAAAAGATTTAATGAGTGGAGCCACTGTGAGGCATCAGAAAACATCTGAAGAGTTTAGTCACACTGCCTCGGGGTGAATAGTTTCTGAACTGCCAGGAGGATTAAAGATGAGAGCAAGCTTTTGCACAGCAGCCAAACATGGTCAGAATCTATGTGCTTCCCACATCTCAGGACTGTCTGATCTGAGAGACAGCAAAAGAGTCACCAAGAATTGGGAAGAAGCAAACTAGGAAGAGGTGAGTTAAAGAGGAAAACAAAACAAAACAAAACAAAACAAAACAAAACAACAAAATCTGGGGCTTCTGATGTTTAAGAACTGTTGCAAACTGGAGACAGGTCACAGGAGATGGATGAGTGTATGTTGGGGGAGGGAGCAGTGGGCACAGTAACCCTTCAGCTAGGAAATGCTGTTACAAAGTGGCAAGTTATTTATTGCTTTCCCAGACCAGAAGGGCAGAGGAAAGTATTCAGCTCAGTTGCAGCAAAAGAGATTGCATTGTTGTGAATCCTTAACTGGTACAGGATACTTACGGAGGTTATGGAGTGCTCATCGCTGCAAATTTAGGAGATCTCAGCGATAGCTGAGATGTATCTGATCCTTTTTGGACATCGGATGGTCTTGGTGAAGTGTCAGCAACCTTTCAAGAGCAGCACACCATATTTTTGTTGTCCACAGTGAGGGAGAGAGGTACTGCTGGTACCACTTCTGCTATCTGATCAATTCAAAAAGCTGAAGGAACCTCACACAGAGACATGATGCTATCTGCACGCAGGCAAATTTTGGTATCAGCTCTCATACAATTTTTAACTCAATGGAAACCAGTGCATGGCATTCCCAATCAGCTGTTATGACTTCTCCAGCATATGTGCCATGAAGTGCTGACCCAGGAACCAGAGGTTGTCTCCACAGGATGGCTTTTCAGGGATCTCTGCAAGAATGCTCCTTACTGTCGCCTGACATTGGATTGGCTGGCCAATTTGACACACAAGGCAGCAGCAGGCTGTGATGTTCCTCAAAGGCAGACTAGGAAGCACATTCTTGCTGTCCACAGAGGTGCTCTGACATGAACTGTATCTCCCTGAGACCAACCTGTCCCTGAGCTCCTGGAACAGTCTGGGACACTCGCCCTATCTGCTGGGGGGAGTTCAAAGGCTCTGGCATGGGAGCCTTTGGGTTCAGGGCATATTCAGGGAAAAGCTGGCATCCTGAGATGCACCTGACAAAAAAGGAACTTGAAAATGCAGCAGGTGATCTTACAATTCTCTTATGTTTTAGATTTTAATTTGGAATAAAATCATCTGCCTCCAACCACTGGGTGTCACCAGAGCATCTGACTCAGGTCTTAGCTGGTCCAAAGTGGTTGTTAAAGGACTGTAGGGTGGGAATCAGAATGACCTCACATTCAGTGTCTAAGACACTCAAGTCTGTAGCTGAGCAAATTGTCCTTGACAGTTTCAGACTAGGTGTGGTACCTTGACACAGTTTTAAACGGAGTCTTATTATTGCAAGCTGATGCAAGACCTCAGTGATACCCACAGCTAGCAAGTCCGGGAAGCAGACCTACCTTGACCAACATTGCTATATGTCTAAATTTCCTCACATTTCTCAATGATAAGACATTAACTTACTTGTTTTGCTGTTAATTCAACTTGAGTCAAAGTAATGGAAAGTATTAAGCATGTGAAAATACAACAAGGAACAAATAATCCATTTGATAATGTAAGAGAAAATTTTAGAAGTCAAATTTTCATTTAAACTGCATCCCCTAGATACAACTACAGTTGGGTCCAGTTGACCTTACAATGTATGTAAATTTTAGAATAAGTCTGTTAATATTTTATTGGAAAAAGTTAGTAACATACATCAAGTCATTTTTTATTGGCAAAAACCCACCAAATATCCATCAAGCCAGTTAATCTACTGAACCTACTCTCTTGGCACTTTTGTAGATCTGATTACAAATAAAAAAAAAATTGTCAAATACATTCATACATTCATGAATGACCAGTAAATCAGATAAGTAATAAAATCCATTGACTAATTTCCTTGAAAAAACATTGCATAACTCACAGGAGAATTTACCAATCAAACATTTTCCAACTAACTTCATTGCTAGGACTCTGTGCATTTTTATTTCTGCCATAAAATCCTCAAACCTGATTTTCAAAAGTGCTTCAGGACCTAAAGATGTATTTGTACATCTCATGGGGTTTTCAAGGCATTAAACAGGTTAGGGACAAAACTTCCCCTGAATTTGAAATTTTAGTCCTTGAGAAAGAGATCAGTATGTGGCATCCTATTGAGGAAACCTGAAGTGATTTCCATGGTTAAAATCGGTGTATGGTTAAAAGTTTCTTAAACTTTCAGCACTAGGACGTGATTTTTCTGTATTTTTGTCTATAAACCAAGGCAAAAGAGTTTTGTTCTTCATTTTGCTTTTGAGGGAAGAGGTGTTTAAAGGTATTTTTATTTTTTTATTTTTAATCTACTGAAAAAAATCTTAGAGGCACACAAGACATATAAGATCATGTTAGAATAGTCTCTCTTTCTCTCTTTCGATCACATTGAAAGAATCAACTCAAACCCTCTTAGAATTTTCAAATAAGATCTTGAAGTATTCAGGGGAAAAAAAAATAAATACAAACTTGCTCAGATCATTAGTGTTATATGTAAACTTCTGGCCCACCTGAAGTGGAGCCAGGGAAACAGTTTGATGGTTTTCAAAGCTGTGGGTGCATACTCCTCTCATTGTGCTCCTGACTCAAGACATCCAGATAGAAACCTCACTCTGCATGTTTTTGTACAATATTTGCCCTATTTTGAAAGCCTGAGACATATAAACACTTCATGAAAGTGGGGATGGAAAATGTTTCACTGCTTACCATCTTCTTTAGTGCGGGTGAAAATCTGTTCACTTCTCACTCCATCTCCAGCTCGTGTAAAAGCCAACACCTGAATGCTGTAGTTGGTGTATTTTTCCAGGCCATCAAGCTCTAGTGATGGCTGCGTAGTAGTGACATTCCTTATCTCTCCTAGCTCTATAGAATGAAAAGGAAATTGGGTTATTGTCAAGTCTTCTCCCAGCTATTGATACTGTGGAAATCTTGGGGATTAAAGAGTGTACCAGAGAAGTAATGCTTCATTATTATAAAATAGCAATGAATCATTATAAATCAAAATAAATTCCTTTGTGTCCTGACTTCTCACCATTCAAAGCAGACTCAGTTTTCACTTTCAAACATTTTTTTCTTTTCTTTTCTTTTTTTTTTAATACAAGGGAGTGAACTGAAAATTTCTACAAGGAACAAGATCTTTCATAAAGAATAGATAAAAAGAAGATATTATTGCAAAATATTGCCTACAGCTAAAATGAAAAAATCATTTAGCTGCATAAAGGTTTTCTGATTTTGAGAAAGACCACTTCTCATAAGGAAAAACAAAGAAACAAAAAGTTGCCTTTATTTTAATATATGTAGCAAATGCTGCTGCAAAGCACTTGATAGCAGTAATACCAGCTAGCAATAGATTTAAACACAATAAAATCAGATTTGCTTGCAGAATGGTGATGCACTTTACATGAATCTTTTTTGCAGCAAGCTAAGAAGTACAACCCATAAGGCAAAAAAAGCTTTAAATCTATTTGGGGCAGAAAATAAATCTGAACAAATGAAGAAAATCCAGTTTTAAGCACTGCATGAACATAATCTTTTTTCATCATGTTGTAGGACACCACACAGGAACTTAGACATGCACTGATAATACTCACATAGGACCAGATCCAAAGACTACAAGAACCACTGCAAATACTTCATCTTATGTCCAATGTATCTACATTGTTATGTATGCTTCTCATACATTTTAAATTTTAATTTTTAAATGTACGAAGGAATTGGTTGTTTATTTCCAAATGTTTTTTACTCTAATATTACCAGCAGTAACAACAGGCCTCTGGGTTACATTTCCACTTTGAGTTCCCCTTGCCACACTATCAGAGGCCAGGATTTGCAAGACAGTTGCATATTAGAGTGAACTATGATCCTGATGGATGAAACCAACAGATGCGCGACGGCTCATTGCCCTGCAAAGACATACGCATCTCAAACCTACTAATATCTCATTTTCAAGAAAGGACCATACATAGAATTATCTTTGTGATAAATTGTAAATTAATAAGGAATCTCATTTCTCCTTTGATCATTTCACTCATTGCCTATCCAGGAATCTGTTTTCCTAGGAATTATGCTAAGAGTACAAAACCTAAGTACAACAGAAGAGGCTGGCATGAAAGCACCCAGCCTTTTCCAAAATGTTTCCTTCTTTTGCCCTCAACTATGGAGATTAAATGCTTCCTGTAAAAAATAAGCATTAACCTCTCAAGTAGGCAATACTTAAGCAAACAGATAAACAGCCAAACTAAAATAAAATACAGGACTGGGCAGATATGTTCTATTTTACTATCACCATTCTTTATAAAAGAAACCTGCTGGACTTTGTAACTGAGATGAGATTTGCTCCAGTCATTTTGGGTAGTAGGGCAGGTCTGTGGAGTGTTGCAAACCCACGGTGGAAGCCTCCCCTCAGGGAACCTCCAGGCAGCTAGATCTACAGAAAATGGCTTGCTTCACAGATAGATGAAGCTTTCTCGAAAACAAAGAGAAAAGGAAGGACAATGTCTTCACAGCAGAGAGGAAATGATATAAAGGCCACATCCAGCTTGTTCCTTGGTACTAGCTTGATTTCTCTCACCTCCGTCCAAGAGATTTGCCCAGTAGATAACCCTGAATCCTTGCAGAATCCCATTCAGGGTTTCTTTCGCCAAGGTTGACCAGGAAATAGAGATGGTTTCTGGTGATGTGGCAGTGGCTTGCACGTTCCCTGGAGGGCAACTGGGCACTGGAATAAGATATTCACCATATTTAACTCAATACAACTCAATGTTTACCCTTTAGCTACCCTTCCAGTTTTCATTGCTATCCCACCACCCGTTATTTAATTAACAGTTACACACTCTTAGCAGTGCAAAACCTTTATTCTTGCTACAATCCATGTGTTTCTGCAAGTGCAGCTGATTTCCCTGGAATTACTTTTGATGTACTGCTTCCCCACTTGCTGACTAGTCTTATAATAGCTTTTTTGTAATTTATTTTGAAAGTGAAACATGTCCTACTGCTAAAATATGCAGAATATTCTGTAAGCAGTTTAAATTTATTTGTTACATTTTGCAGCCAAATTGCCATCTTTCTGGACAATTCTAATTTACGTTTAAAATTGGGGATGAGGGGGGAAGCAAACACTTCTTTAAAAAATATTGGAAAATATGTTCATAAAGTATTTTCACTGAGATTTAGAAAAAATGGAAAAAGTCAGCCAAATCTAAGGCATCTTCTGTTGGCCATTTAGTGTTAAAGCAATACAGCAGTATTAGTATTCGACATTGCTTTTAAAGTTCATGACATCCTTAATTCTGAGAGGGACCCAAAACAGAATAAAGACCAAAAAAAACCCCAGAAAACAAACTATTTCCAGGGAAAAGTAGGTATGCTGGATTCTGAAGAAAATATCCCACTATTTATTATAATACAAAATATATGCATGTGTGAGTATACTGCCTTCTGAGGTGTTGCAGTAATGTGTCCAGGCCTAGACACATTTGGGGTAAATTAAAACCAGTAGCCTTCTGTTAAGCATACGCCTCAAAATCTGCAGCTCTTGAGAACTTCAGATGTGTGCTGTTCTATTTCCCCTAGGTAAAAAGTCAGATTCCTCGCTGGCACTGACTTCAGTACAATTATGCCAATTTACAGTAGCCAAAAATGTGACCTTTTAGGATTATTATTTGCTTTTATAGTCCTCTAAAATATTTGAGCTCTTTTTGGAAATGGAATAATTCTTTCTCCACTAGAGGACTCCCTCTCGTTGTTTGAGAAGTACTTTTTATGCAATTTGGAAAAAAAAAAAACAAAAATCTAAATTGTGCCTTGGAATAGACATGTTGAATTTTGTCTGAAATAACAATGATTTTTCTCCCACTACCCTGAATAACTGAAAAAAACCACACATCTCTCTTTATGCTGACAAGATGAAGCACTGTGCAGTTCAAGAGCTCTAGGTTTCACAGCTGATTCACTTGAAGACAAAAGAAAGCCAAAAAAATTAACAGTAACATGTCACCTTTCAGAGTTTTACTTCTTCACATTTCAAAACTATGATGAGACCACTATGAAACTATGATGAGACCACAAAATTTGCAAATATGTCAACACCAGGCTTCTCAATTAAAGTTATGGTCTTAGTCATTATAATTCACAGCAGGATATACCACATTAGTAGAGTTACAGTTATTTACCTGAATGATTCTGCATCTCTTATATTGAATATTGTACGAGCTCATTGGCCAGTCTCTTTCCATCCAGCTGACTAGTGTAGCTAACACCTGTAAACTCTCTTCTATTATCCCCATTATAATAATAACTACTCAAGCAACAAATATAACAAAGTAAAAAGAAATAAAGGAAATACCAACATGTCCTATGATAGCTGTTTGCCTAGGACCTACCATCCTCAAGAGTAGTGGTGATGATTTCCTGAGAAGAAGGTCCTATTCCAGCCCGGTTACAAGCCTGGACTACCATGCCATACTGGGTGAATTTTTTCAGGTTATTCAGTGTATAAACTTCATTGTCTCCTGTGGTATCAATACTGATGATGTTGAACTGGAAATTGCCCCCTGCACTGTACTCCCGATAACCTATCTGGTATCCACGAATAATTCCATTTTGCAAGTGCTTCTTTGGAGCCTAGACAGGAAATGAAAGATTACATATTAAGTACATGTCTCCAAAGTCAAGTTGATCCCCTTAAAATTTTGAAATACACACAAAGGCAACTTTTTATTTTTGTTCCTACTGAGTGAAAGTCTATGGCAGGTAACAATTAAAAAATACTCCCTGCACATCAAGTAGTAATTTTGTACCCTGATATAGAAATTTCAGGTGCAGTTTGTTCTAGTTTGTGCATTTCTGTGCTAAAAAAAAAAAAAAAAAGAAAAAGAAAAAAAAGCCTTTAAATGGTTCACATACAGAAAAACCTGATAAGGAGAAATTCTTGAGTTATAATTTGAATTTATAATGTTTTGTTCTCTGATCATGTGAAACAATCAAAAGTGAGTTGATTAGGCCATATTTGCATTACAGGCCCACTATTCATTACTAATTGTGTTTTTGCCAGGAGCCCCTACTATTCACTTGCCAAATCTTTAGTAAGGCATTTATCGATCTGTTGAAGGCAGTCACGTAAGTTTATTCAGCTAGATGCATTAGGAAAATTTTACGCTGTGCTTTGAAATATGCTTCTGTTCATTCAGTGTGTAGTGTGGAAAGATGACTAGATAATGAGTGCTCAAGGCAATAATGAATTGGTAAGCAGCGATTTGCATACTGAATAGCTACTAAAACAAGGTGCACAATATCTGGGACTGAAGAACACGGATGCTACAAAATGGTTGGCCGTAATTATGTGCCACATTTCTCAGCCACAGTGGAAGATTCCCTCTACCTGACTAGTGGAAATAATTTCTGTACTCTGCAATGTAAAATGTAGTCTAGAGTAAAACAAGGACTGGACAGGGAAAAAGCTTGTTATTGACAGAAATACCTATTCAAATCCCATCTAAATGGTACTGGAGTAATTTCAATAGGCGATAATGTGCCTGTCTGATTATCTATGTATATAAGGTATAATTAGTATAAACATTTTAAGACATAGTTTATAATCCATGGACAAAAAGCTCTTTCGAATCCTCCATACCTCCTCCAAATTTCCATCAGATGGCCGCAGGCTCATCTGTTTCACCGACCCATAAAAAAGGGTCTTTGTGATGCAGTATATTGGTGGTGAGTTAAACTGACAGAGGCAGCAATTTCTGTTGTGACTATACCCCATTAAATCTACTGTGGAACACGTTCTCGAGAAGAATACTCTCTTCTGCCACAGGACCTGTCTATTTCAGTGAGTTTATAGTCCCCTGGACAAAAGTCTCACTGGAGCTAATAAAACTAGTGTGAGATTTGCCTTTCATCCACTACTGACAGATCACTGCTCTACAAAAGCCAGCCCCCTTTCCATATTTAAAATGCATTTCTGGATTAATCTGACTGATTGAATTATCTCTTCAGATGCTTTTTAAATTATTATTTCTTTTTATCTTTTTTTTTTCTCCCTCCTGCCTTTGATGACCGAATTAGGAGATTCAAGTCTTGAAAACCTTGTAAGGCACACTGCAGGGATTAGAAGTGTCTTTTTGGAATCTAGGAGTATAATTGTTTCCTGTTTGAGTATTTCTTCATCTTCTTGTCAAAACCCCCCAACTTCTTTACAAACATGTAGGTCTTGTATTATTGAAACACTTTCTTTGCAAATGCGTTACCTATTCTGAACAACTAACTGCATGGCTTCCTCATCTTTAAATGGTTGCAAAAGGTGTGCTTTTTAAAGCTGGACCGTGGGCTCGAAACTAAGGTCAGATTTTGGTTTGCTTTGTTTTGTTTGAGATTCAGATACCTTCATAAGATAAAGATGTTTCATTCCATCTGAAAAGAAAATAATCACATTAAAATAACTTAGCATTCCAGGGTGAATGGTTTCATTAGTTGAAGGATTTCAAGTTCTGTTACTAGCCATGGCATTTAGCACAGCTCATCCATTTTTACAGGCATTGTCAGTGTTGATGAGAAGGGGCAAAAAGACCGAACTAACAGAGTCGAAACACTTCAAATTGACTGAAGGACAAACAGTTTGGACAAAGCAGCAGACAACACAAACAAGGGACGTTATAGGGAGGACTGCTTTCAGACAATGTTGCAGGTCACTGTCTTTTTTCTAAATGTGTATCAGTTTGAAGGTATCAGTTTAATCAAGTCAGGACATCAGTTCTCTCCATCAGTCTTGGATTCCATCACAGCCTGGCAAATCCTCCACAGTCTGCATGGAGATTTCTTGTCTGAAACAACAGCATGTGTACTGTGGCACGTCTCAAGATCCGAAGCCTCTCCTAGCTAAAGGCTACAACTGGAGCATTACCATGAGTTACCATGGGGTGCTTTTTAACAAAAGTGCTCACAAACACATGTCATTTATTGAAATCCCAAGCAACACGCATGAAACACATATACCACTTAATGTAGTGTATTTATTGTTTTGTGAAGGGCATACACTGCCTGCTGCCACATAGAGCGCGCATTAAGATGATGTATGTACGTACACTCTGTGTCATAAGGCATGAGCTGTATACCAAGAAAAAGTGAGCATTCACCTCGTTCGTAATAGATTACAGAAGCACACAGCACATATATTGGAACACATATATCATACTATAAAATGGATTGACCGTAATGATAAAACTGAATCATGAAGCATCTCAGTGCTAAGCATTGAAATATTCTCAGACAGGGTCTATAGCCTGAACAGCCTCCTCACTGGGAATTCTGCAATTATATACTTTCTCATTTTGAATTGGAATAAAATGGCAAATTTTGCAGTCTTCATGAAATTTTTTTTTTAATGAAATATCATCATTTTACTTCTTTTTTTTTCTCCACTTCTAAAAAATGTACAATATAAACCAAGCTCAAAGTCACGTCAAAACAAAGCATTGAAATGTTCTGCTCCACAAAACTTCAAATGTTCCTCGTCAGTACTGTATAAATGCTTCCTTTTGGATTGACTTTTTGCACAAGTAAATAATAGTTGAATTATGCACCATCTTGTATATAGACAATTTTTGGTAGAAGATTCAGCAAAGCCACATTTGGCCATGACTAAGTGTTCAGGGAGAAAAATGCTGTTAACCTTGTCTGTAGTCATAGAATAAAATTAAAAAGTAAGTTTCAGTCCACTGTCTTACCTCTTATCTGAGAAAATCCAGTATATATAAAATAGGGTATCAATGACTTTTGTAAAGTATGACAACTTATATTTGTGTGCATGTGAATATACATAAAGAGAAGGAATATTTCCCATGTCTAAATGTAATGGGTTCATTTACCATGTAAAATATTACAAGAAAAAAAGTAATAAATAATGCTTTTTCTAAATGAGAATTCTTGTTTCATTCCCATTCTCTCTGCACTACTTTAAACTACCAAAAAATGCTGAGTGTTATTTAAAAATTCAATCTGAAACCTCGTGTTCTATGTAGACACATTGAAATGGGATTATATAGATCATAGACCTACAAAACTTTGCTTAACCAGGATTTTCTAAAAGTGGGCTAAGGTAAACTTTAAAGGAAGATTAATGACTGCAGCAAGCTGCAGAAATAAAACTTAATACAAGATTAAAGATAATTGATGTCTTATTCTCTGCTCCTTTTGCTATTATTGACACCGTATTTAAATGACATTTGTCAACTTTAAATAAAACTATGGTTCTCAATACAATCTCTTTTGCATAATGACATCATAGATTTTTATGGCAAAAGCTCCACATGCCTCCAAACAAAAATAACCAGGTTATAGCTGGTTTTACTTTTTTTTTTTTTTTTTTTCTTCATGAAAATATAGGATTTCTCTCATGAGGTATTTTTTTATTCTTAAGTACTTTTTATTGCACAATGCAATGAGTGCCTTCTGCACAGCAGTGCATCGTAGGGACCTACCCAAAAGTCAGGATTAAGCAAGGAACAGAACAACAGTATGTCTGTGGGAGCATTTTAAAGTACCTTGTTGAGTAATGGACTAAAGTATGGACAGGAGAAAACTGCAATAATTCAAGGGAAGTTAATGGCTCACCCCTGTTTTGAGACTTTCTAATTAGGAGGACTTCTTAATCACCTGTTACAAGTTGTCAGTCAGGAAATAATTCTTCCAGTAAAATCAGGAGTGCATAAGCACTAACCTTTCAGGAAGGCAGCTTAGTGATTTCCCCTTTGTCTACAATGGAGCTTCAAAGTCAAGGAAAACAATTAGATTTCAACTACGTCCAGCACCACAGAGAAACTTAGCACCCATCAGATGAGCTAACCTAGCAGCAGATAAAGCACCAGCTGCAAATTAAGGCTCTAAGCTTTCAAGCTGAGCACACAGGTGCTTGACAGGACAAAGATCACACTAAGCAGAATTCCAGTGAATTGCCAGGGATGCTTTCTACTGTCCATCCTGTCATAGGCAGACTTCCAGCATTTCTGCTGCTAGCAAAACAGTATCTCATGAGGTCTTGTGGCATGATGGGACCATAGGCTGCTTCTGGCTAGAGACAGCAGCATCTTTCTAGCACTTTGTCAGACGACACACTACCGGGAGCATCTCACTGCCAGTGCTCTCAAGCCACTTAACCACGTCAGGTAGTGCTGGTCAATAAATTAAAATATTTACTTGATTTAACAGAGACCAGGTCTATGGGAATAATATCTTGAATGTTCACAGGAGTATTTGTGAGAGACTGGGTTTGCAGTCTGGCAGCACAGTCCACAGCAAACTCCAAAAGTCTAGCTACCATCTGCACAGTATGTGGCACCAGGTTCACCTCAGGGTGCACAGTTCTGGAAGCATGGACTCACATTTCGTGGTCTGGATATATGCTGCATGGGTACAAGCAGACATTTTCAAGATCACAGGTAGCTCCCACCTCAAACTCAATCCAATTATGAAAAAAACCCCTCTCTACACTCAGTTCACTAGAGTTGCCAGGGCAATGCAGTATATATCCAACACGTGGTTCATTTCTGTATTTTCTTATACTAAATACTCATCATTACTTGACAAGTATTCACAAATCAAATTCCAAACATGGTACTGAGAATACAATTCTAGGCTCTCTTTTAACATGCTTCTACTCCCCAGACAATACCTAAAGATCAGGACATGAAGTTGCACCTGAAGGGGCCTGAAAGTACAAACTGAACCACATTTTAGACAATGTTATTGAAACATAGAAATTTATTTTTTTGTTCTGTGGCTGCCTGCATTTATAAAATGTAATGGTGAATCTTCAGAATCACAACTGGCAACTTTAAACTCCAGCAGTGAAGCAATGGTGCCTGTCTTCACTTGTTCATTTTGAAAATATCCCCCAAAATGAACTTGAAAAAAGCAAGCAAAGCCTTTCAATAAGCCTATCCCATAAATCCATAAAAACAAGTTAATGCATAGAAGCTTGGAGGTTATTTTTTGCTTGATCTGATGGCAGTAACACTTGTTGAATGTTTTAAAAAGAAACAACCACTTCAGCTTTTATTTTGGTTGTTGAGAATCATGGTACACTCTGCGTTGCTTCAATAGCTACTTCCTGTGCTCTACTGACTGTGTGCTGCATTTAAATCCACACTTCATGCATGCCTTTTATAAATACACTGTTGTGTTTCACTTCAACCATCAGGTAAGCCTGTGTTGAGCGACCACAAGCCTTTGGTTTTTGAAAACCATTTGATGAAAACCAATGCTGATGTAGGATGTGGACGAGGTCCAAGAATCAGCACTGTATTTGTGACCTGTGCATAAGAAGCCTGATAAAGACTACTGCTTCTGAAGCTCAATACTGAAATGTCTCTTCAAAATCTAATTTTTAATCCACCATTTTCAAAACACCATTGAACTACTAAAAAAATCTTGACAGCTGAGGTCTCTCTGTCCTAGTTAGACATCTCAGTAGTTATATGTTCACTTGCAATGTGTGGAGATTGTGCAATACATAAACCTGTCTTTTCTGGAACCAACTCAAAACTAACACAGGATCATGCTGGTTATTTATTGGGGAAACAAAACAACCAACCAACTAAGCAGCCCACAGCTATTTATATGGTCAATAAACAGCAGCTTCCTGTTACTATCCTGGCTTTCTGGATGGTCCATATCATGGTGTAAAACACACATTATCCAAATTTGCAGGAGTAATTAACTTCACTATAGAAATTAATTACTATTACGCCACCACCCTACTCCAGTACTTGATACTGCATATTAAAGAATCTTAAATATACAGAATTATCAATATGATTTGGAAAGTGCCATTCATCTTGAGATTACACTGCTCCGATTAGATAGCTTTATTCTGTTTGCTACAATACACAAGCAGGATGTAGCACGAAATCATTTAGCACATGGTTTAAGTACCTCTGTTATCATATTGAAAGCATTTAAAACATTCTGTGGTTGTCAAAACACTAGGCAAAAACTAGAAAAATCTGAGTCACAAGACATGCCAGATTTTTAAATAATATCAGTTGTTGATACTTTTAAATCGGTTGTTCTGATTCCTCAATTCTCATGGACTACACTGAGACACTATATTGCTCTCTCTGCAGACATGACTTCAATAAGGCTCTGTCCCAAAGTCCATTGCAATGGGAAAAACCCCAGGAAATTCTGGGAGTGCTCATTTCCCAACCACATAACCTTACCTCTGAAATCAAAGGGAAGCAGGAAATGTTACTATCACCAGTGCAGGCAAGCAGCTGCTGGTATAACTTGCAAATGTGAGTTTCTTTTTTCGCACAATGCACCAGTCTTAATGGCCAAGATCAGATTTGCTGGCAAGGGTATCTGCAAGGTATCTCCCAAAGAAAATAACCAATCCACATTTTTTACAATACTCCCATCAATAGAACCTCTTTGAATGCTCCAAAATAGTGTCAGTCTATATTCATGGCTATGTCTATTTACCTTCCAGGTGACCCTAATGCTTTGTGAAGATATAGGCTCAAGTTGGACATCCTGAGGTGGACCATCAGGAGCTGCAAAGAGAGAAGAGAGACTGATCAAAATTGGTCCTCCTAGCACACAGAATTCAGCACTTCACATAGTGTGTCACCAACTCAGCACACGAGCCTCACAAAGATTTGTACTGAGCCAATGTCAGAGGCAAAATTGAAGATAACACTTCATCTAACAAAACCAGAGCCTTACCCAGGTGTCATCTGTGGCCAACAGTGAAATACAACACACGAAAACTTAGCATCCTGCCAAATAACATAAGAGTTAGTAATTACTTTTCTTGTTTAGTGATATGCTCACAATGCTGTTTCTGTTTTCTAAATAGGCAAGGCATATTTTCAGCAGTCAGAACTCTGTGGGTGATAGAAAGGCAGCAGTACCCATCTGAAAGCGAGACAGGAGCTGGAGCTCTTCACCTGGCCTTCCTCACGTCACAGACTTTACAGTGGGCTCCCCTTTGTTCACTAGAGACTGAGCACATTCAGCTAAAAATCAATTTTACATACAAAAAACCTGCACACTTTACCTTCTTCCCCTCCCCAGTCTAAGTATCCCAGCCTGGAATTCAAGCAAAAAATAACTGCTAGATGGAAAAAAAAAAGCCCCAGCTTCTGCCTGAGGCAGGAGGAGTTTGATATACTATTGATACACTGCCAAGGATCTGCATGATGCTTTAAACACAAATGAAAATGAAGGCCCTGAGTTTAGGAGAACCTACTTATCAGTTGGGCAGCTACAAAGCAGATCAAGAATTGGCTGGGATTGAAAGGGAGGTGTGAAGTAAATTCCTTCTCAGCAAGGTAAATCATTGTTAAAGAAAGATCTGAAGAAAGGAATGGAGTAATCTTGAACTGCTGTAGAGGGTTCCCTTGATGCAGAATATGGCCTCAGTAAAAGGTATTAAATTAAGTGGAATAGCAAGACAAACTAAGTAAAGCAATAAAAAGGGTGAGACGGGGCTGTTAGAGGTGGAGCAGCAGTAAGTAAATGACAGCTGGGGTGAAAGGAGCCAGCACATTGTGCTTTAACAGATGAAAGCAGAGAGACCCAGAATACAGCCTATAATATGTTTAAGTTATTAAATATGCCCTATCCTGTGCCATTCTTTACTGTCCTTGATATGCAAAATTTCCAAAGGTTGAAAGAACTTTAGTTCCATTCCCCTTTCACTAATGTACAAGAAGGAGAAGAGGAAAAGGTCCACTGGCAAAAATTAGGTCTCTGTGAATTCTTTTTTAATCCTGCCCTTGGTACTAACCCCCTGCTGACAAACATGAATGCCACTTCTCCAGGTACATTTTAATGTAGGGGAATTTGAGCACAGCATTTGATCCTAAAAATAGGTTTTTAAACATTCTCCTCAAAATCTTGACTTCACCTTGAAAGACCCAAAATGTCTCTGCAGGCATGAGTAGTTAACTGTTCCCAGCATACCATAATGAAGTGTAAATAAGAAGTCACTTACTTTACATATTTAATGGTTTGTAACAAAGACATGAAGAAAACCTAGATATCTCAACTTCCTCTATTGATTTCAGTATTAAACAAAAGCCATAATGCATTGTTTTTCTGATAAGTGTTACTGCAAGTGTGTACTTACAGTCTATTTTCCAACACAAGAGCTAACTGAAGTTGTATGGAGGGAAAGATGCCGTCTTTAAGCTTTGAAATCAGGCCATTTTTTACTACCCTTTTGCCACAGAGACCCTTTACAATTAGCTTTCTAATAGCTAGTGCTGGGCAACTCAGGTCACTGTAATACGTGATACACAATCTGTGCCCCCTTGTCAATAGCACAGTTTGAGTTGTTCGGTTTTTATAATGTCTTTCTTGGATCTTTATTTTGCTCCCTTCTCATTACCTTCTCTCTCATTCCCTGCATCCATGCTGTTCTCCATTTCCTATTGTAAGAGCAGAGAACAGAAGTAAACAGTGATCAAAACTGATGCTCCTGTACATTGCACACCACCTGAAATCAAACTCCAGGAGAAGAACATCACATACCCTGCCTCAGCTTGACCTCCTCTGTTCTAATTGTTCCCCAGTTAGATCAGTGACTTTTTAATACAGTTCCACACCACTGGTCTTTTTCTCCAAATAGATGGCTCCTTAACAGACAGCAACAAAAGGATCAATTATTCTGAAACTTGGCTACAAAGAACTGAATAAAATGTGATGTTAAGGTTCCACCTTGTTCACGGGGAAGCTGTTTTGTTGTTGGCTGTGTTTTTGTTGTTTTTTTTTTTATTTCAAGGCCAGCTGCTGATCCTGACAACATAATTATCAGTCAGAAAACACTCTGCAAAGAAGAAATATCCCAAACGTGGGTGAATAACAGATCCAAGACCCATCCCTACTTTGATGTATAGGCACAAGAAAGGATGGGTATTTTGGGGACATAGATGATGCTGGCTGGAGGAATGGACAGTCTCTTTTCTCCAATCATTTCACATTTCCATTGAGCAAAGGAAGATGAAAACCCTGATCAGATTATAAGTATTTTGCAAACAAACTATTCACTGTTAATAAATCTGTTCACTGCAGGCTCATAAAAATACTCTTCAGTCCTTTCTTTCAACTAGGATGAAAAAAGACACCTGATGAAAAAGGAAATGCAGCTTATTTTGTCTCCTGCTTACTCTGCTTTGCTCTGTAAGCCCTTGTGTCCTGCTCTTATGCAAAGAGCCCCTCAGAACCAAAAATATGTTCTCATGAGAAGGGGTATATTTTCACTGCAGTAGATTCACCCACAGGGAAAATTAATGGGAATTGCACAGATGTATTTACATGAACTGAACTGAAAATTGGTCACTGAGTGTTTGATGTCTAGACCAACATGTATCTTGAAAAAGAAGCAGGGTTTTCACTGCCAGGACACTGTCACCCAGATACTTGCATTAATGTTTTTTCTCAAGATCCCCAAAGAAGGAAACATTGCTGGCTTAGCATAAGGTAACAGGAAAAATGAAATTAGCAATACAAATTTGTTGTTTTCAACTGCAAACAAGCTAGCTCCTGTCTGCTCAGACCTTTCAGAGTAACTCTACCCAGTTTCACAGCTAAGGGTGCTGACGATGTCTGGGTTACTCTCAACTGTATGACTTTTTACATTGCATATAACCACAATGTCTATCTGGCAGAAGTATTTATGCCTTTTCAGTATTTTAATTCCTAATTGCTGAAACAGAGCTGTAGACCTCCACTTTTCACCCATAGGTCTACCACTGTCACATGTAACATGGAGCCCTTGGGACATGGTAGCATGTACAAGGCTGGGCTGTCCTTATTCATCTGCCATGTCTGCTAGCCCTGAGAAACAAAAATAAGATGGCACCAGAAGGCAGCAATCCAAGTGCACAAAAGAGTGGCTTCATCCACCAACGTGGAAATGCCCATGGATCCCTCCTGGTACAGAAACCTGTGCAGATGCAGAGGAATACGTGGCAACAAAGAGTAAGGGGGTGACCCTTTACTAATGACAACAAACTGTTTATAGAGTAATCAGAAATCTAAACCATGGCTGGGGTAACAGATGGAGCACCAAAGGAAGATGAGATTCATACAGATCAATGTTCTCAAATGGGGACAGCTGAAACTTGTTACCTATACTAATACCTGGGCATCTGAAGAAAGCTACAAGACCCACAGGGAAGTAAGCACCAATAAAATTAGGATGTTGTTGATTGAGTTGCCTAACTGTACATATAGGCGTGCCATTTCCAGTACCACAGGCTGAAAATTTGCAGCACAATGTCTTCTTTGACCACTAGATGCCACTGAGCAGCTTTAATTACAGTTGCGAAAGTCACAATGTTTTATGTGAACAATTCAGTATTTCTTCCAATGCAGCTGCAGCAACATACGCAGCATTTAATGTAAAGACTCCTCATGTCAAGGAGCAATAACTCCCAGCAGGGTTTAGAAGCTGCAAAACCAGAGCATACCTGCTTCATCAGTAGTAATGGTGAGCTCATTGCTGGCCTCACTCTTTCCAATGCGATTCTTGGCATACATGCGAATGTTGTAAGTTGAAGAAGGGTGGAGGTCAATGATAGTGGCTTGATTTAGCTGAGGGGAAACATCTTTGGTTCTCTGAACAGAATCCCAAGAGTCTATTTAATGAGATTGAAACAAAACAGAGAAATAAAAGACAACGTTAATGTTGCTAACGCAAGCATGCAGTTAAGTGGTCCCACAGAGCGAGGTACTGCCATTGCTGTATTAACCCAGATAACGCCTGCTGCTACCAGCCAACCCAGTGATCACCTTCCTTGACAGTGCTCCCGACTGCTCCAAGTGTGGTGCTGTGAATAAACTCAGCCCCAGGTTCATCAGCAAATCAGAGGAAATGGCTACTACTTTGCCTTTTTTTGAATATGTGGTGAAAGCAGCAAAGATTCCCCAGTTGTGTGTGAGTGTGTGTGCATGCGTGTGGACGCACTGTTTTTTGAACCGTTGCTACATTGGGACAACTGTGAAGAAGATGGGAGCTGCTACCCCACAGAACTCCTCACTCAGAGAGAAGTTTGCTCGTGCTTCAAAAAGAGGGAAAAGGGAGCTAATGAACCGGAATGGACCAGCAAACATAAGGTAGAAAGTTTGACTCCAAACTCCAGGAGCTCAGACCGTAGCTGAACAGTGAGCACCAAGCTTGGAAAACTTCACTGGCCTAGACATGGGCCTCAGCACCCTACAGGTCTGATACTATGTCCCTGACTTGTGTTAGGCTACAGGAGCTGTTTAATACAGGGGAATACAGAACCATCTTAGCTGTTTCCATGTATGTGTAAAAGGAGGACCACATCATTATTATTCATGCTTACTATTCATCTGCCTGTTATGTTTTTAATAAATTCTCCAGATGTATAATATGAAAAATGATAGAAATTGGCTAAGCACAGCAACCCCTCCTTGTCATCCAAGCATTCAATTGCTGCAAACAAAATAATAGAATCTATCCGTTTAAAGCATCATGATGCCTTTTATGAGCCGCTATTCTTCATTTCTTTCTTACTGCAGGTGTTGTTCCTCCTTTAACCTCAGCAGCATCCTACAGGGGATGTCACTGAAGGCTCTACAGGAATGCTTTACAGTAAGGGTCACTGTAGGCAGGATTGCAGAAAGCTCAGCAGATAAGAAAGGCTAGTTTAAAAATAGAAAGATCACTCAGATACAAAATATTTGCATATGCTGTGTAAATTCTTTTATATGAGCTTGCTAAAAGATGCACAAGTTGTCTTAATGACATGTGCAGCTTGGCTTGTTACAGAGCCTGTCTGCTTGTCTGTGTGGCTTAGTTTACCCAGAAAGCATTTAGGAATCAGATATTAAAAGTGCTATCCAAATTCACCTGAATATATTTTTCCTTGGTAACTGAGTTCTTCACAGCCTCCTCTGCGGGATACCTTCAGAACCCCTCAGGGGGCTACCTGCAGGGAGCGCCGCTAGCTTAAACTTTACAGAATTATACCCAGCAGTTACACACCATTGTTTCAGATGTAATACAAGCACAGAAGGAGATTCTGTCTGTTCCGGTGTAACATGCCGACCAGAAAGGAATTTATGAAAAGACCCCCTTGGTATGGAGAACGTGTTAAATTTGACCTGATGAGGCCGATTTCTTTTAATATAGTCTGTGTATTATCAAATTGCCTAAGTTTTCACTTGGTTGCAATACTGACCTCTGAGTAGTAGGACTCTGTAGTACACATTAACTACAAAAAACAACAACAACAACAACAAAATTTTAAAATTGTAACTCAGTAGATTAATGACATACCGTAGGGAAGATGGAGATAAAAACACATAGTCTTTTTTCATTCTAAATGTATGTTTCCCGTATTTATTTTCTAACTAATGCATGGACTTTAGGAGTATATTTTGATACATGCATCCCCTTTTTGAAGGGTAAAATAAACCAACAAAAGCAATCCCTCCAAACTGAGTCAGTCCAGAGAGCAATTACTCAATTTCTCACCAAAACTGCTTTCAATTTTGAAAAAAAATTAAAGTGTTAATATGAAAAAAAAAAAAAAAAGGGGGGGGGGGGGGGGGGGGGGGGCGGGGATAAGTTAATTTTTACTTTTTCTGGCAAATATTTGCCCATGTCCAAACGGTAGACAGCAGAGTGAGGTCCCCAGAGTGGAATTTTTAACGTGTTCTTTTTCCCCACTCATCAAACGCTACACCCGGACGCTTCTCAGCACGCTACAAGACGCAGGCGGACACAAGGAGCTGCGGGAAAACACGCACGACTGCCTGGAGGGCGGCAGCTCCGGGCCCGGCCCGGCGGCCACGGCCGGGGCTCCGCGATCCCCCCGCGGGCGGGAACGAGGGCCCGGCTGCCTTCCCGGCCCGCCGCTGCCACCCGGCGGCCGACGCCGGTATTGCAGGCGGCCGCCGCGCCCGGCCGCGCGTCCCGCTCCTCCCTCTCTCGGCAGGTTCGGGGAAAAGCTCCCAGCCCTGGGGATGCACCCGCACCCCTAAAAGAGAAAGGGGCTCACCGGTGAGCACAAGAAAGCGCAAAAGACAGTCCTCTTCCTTCAGATCCGGACCTGAGCGGAACTGAGGCTGTTTGCTCCTCAGCTTTCCCGAACGACTTCAAAAATGAAAAGGACGAGGAGCGAGGCACAAAGAAGGACCCACGTAGCTGCTCCTATCTCCATACTTTTTTCTACACCTCTGACGGAACATTCTGATGGCTCCGTAGCAGCGGTTTCAGTGCAGGGCTGGGCCTGTGTGCCGTAGGGACACGTCTGTGCAGACAGGCAGGGTGTCGAAGCACCGAAGCAGCCTGAGCTGCGGAGCTCCCGCTATTCATACCGCCCCTGCAAGGCACGTGGACACCACAGATGTCACCTACTAGGTGCCACAGATGGGTGTGCAAGGGGCAACTCCATGCTCCTTCCAGAGGGTCGCTAATTCATTTATTTTTGTCTGATAGCACTGCAGGGGTAGATGCACACATGAAGGCAGCACTATGTAAAGAAGTCCATGCATGGTGTGTGCTCTCCTGCACAATCTCCGAAACCAAAAAGTTTTGCAGTTTTTTTCTTAAGACACCTAGATGATTCATCCTGCTTTAAAGGCATTCTGAGCCCTCAGGGTAAGCAACACAGATGGAAAATTCTCATCAAAAACAACTGCACAGTTTACAGGTTTGCTCTGGCCTTAGCAGGATGTTTCCTGAGCTTACTCTCTGGATTGTGAGAGTTTTACCTAAGTTTTCTTGTGTCCTTTCAGTATATGGAAACACTGAGAAACTTTCTTAATTCCCTCCTCTCTGTTCTAATTTCCCTCAGCTACCCTGTGCAAGTTCTTCAGTAACCATCTTTGGCATTTTATCTTCTTGATTATTTAATTAATGACAAAAATTGTGTGCAAGAATTGAAAAAAAACTGATCCTGGTTTCTCCAAACACTCAGCCTCAGATTCAAAAAAATATGTTTCTGTTGTTTGCAGTGAGATAAAGATAACCTGCTCTTTTTAGGGCATGACCTATAGTATTTGTTGTCATATACAAATACTGTCTCCAGCACCAATTCTGACATCCACTATTTTTTCTTTCTTTCTTTCAGTTTTTTAACTGCTGTCATTACATTGCATCATGATGTTTTCATCCAATCTGATGGCACTTCATTTGCTGTCCTCCTATTGATTTATCATGGTATATTACAGAGACATAATTCTGCAATGCAACTTCACAGTGATTTCCACTTCATCTTTGCCAGCATTCTGAATTATCACTTGAAAACTTTGAAGTAAATCTAACAAAGATGTTTCCGAGCACTGAAATCCCTTTCCAACATTGCTTCAATCAAAGGAAAACAGCTCAAGTCTTCTTAAATACGGTTATGCTGAGTTACAGGATTGAGAAATAAAAGTGCTGGTTTAGGGTCAGAAATGAGCCTATCAGGCAGGCAAGAATGACTTTCAAAAACTGTTCTGGAGCAGGTGGGTGGTTGGAAAAAAGCCCCAATGAATCAAAGTGAAAACAAAGTCCATAGAATTTTAAGTATACATGTCCCTTGAAGGCATCCTTGTCTAGTCTACATGTCAAAAGCTGTGATTCCCAGTCACAGCCTCACTAGGGAATTATTACATGTGGTCTTTCAGGTACCATGCTCAATTGTACATTATCAGTTTCATTTACAAAGACAATGCAAAAACAGAGACTGAGGATTGAACACTTTTGAAATATCTTACCTAGTAAAAAAAGCATCATACTGGTCATAAGACTATAAATGTACTATAGTTGCTTTGATAAACCAAATGTTTTACTGAAAACCACACATACAGCATTCCTATTAATGGACTATGTCCTTCTACAGATAGTGCAATAAACTCCAACATAAACCAGCATAATATAATCTCTCAGTGTGTTTTTAATAATACTTAAAATATGGACAAATTGTTCTATTTCAGTTTCCTTTCTAGTCTCTTCTGCAAGCATGACTCAGGGACAGTGCCTATCAATGTGCCCAATTTTAAGTACAATCTCACATCACAAATATAGTTCTAACAGACCTTGAATGTTTTTAGATATCAACAAGACACTGAACTTTTTTAATATATACCAGAACAGGAACATTTTCCTAACTTAAAGGGTTGTTGCCCTCACCCCCCCCCCTCCCCCCTTTTACTTCTTTTTTTTTTTAACCATTTACCTCATTCATGTTCTTAGGTGTTCGTTGGTGTGTCTATGAAGAAAAGTATCTGCTTGCATTGGCCTACCAATGTGTGCCACTGGTCCTATCCTTTGGATTATTTCCAGAATGGTACTGAAAACTCTGCACGGTGTAGAGGCGCATGGTGCACAGGACTCTGGGGTGCATAAGGAAGTGTGTGACCAGTACTTAGAGACAGGTCATTCTCCCCTTCTACTCTGCCCTGGTGAGGCCACATCTGGAACACTGTGTCCAGTTCTGGGCTCCCCAGCTCAAGAGAGACAGGGAACTACTAGAGAGAGTCCAGTGGAGGGCAACAAAGACGACTGGGGGACTGGAGCATCTCCCTTTTGAGGAAAGGCTGAGAGAGCTGGGACTCTTCAGCCTGGAGAAGAGAAGGCTGAGGGGAGACCTTATCAATGCCTACAAGTATCTGAAGGGTGGGTGCAAGGAGGATGGAGCCAGTAGTTCCCAGTGACAGGCAAGGGGCAACGGGCACAAGCTGGAACACAGGAAGTTCCATTTAAATATGAGGAAAAACATCTTTACAGTGAGAGTGACAGAGCACTGGGACAGGCTGCCCAGGGAGGTTGTGGAGTCCCCTTCTCTGGAGATATTCAAGACCCACCTGGATGCAGTCCTGGGTAATGTGCTCTAGGGGATCCTGCTTTAGCAGGGGAGTTGGACTAGATGATCTCTGGAAGGCCCTTCCAGCTCTGGCCATTCTGTGATTCTGTCCTTCAGCAGACTACCACAGAACTTTCTTCATCTAGAAATTCTCATAACTATCTTTTTCACTGCTGCTTTTCCAGGAAAGATGGCATATACTCATACATCGATAGAAAATTACTTCTAAAAATCAGTGCAACAGGAAAAGATACTTTGTAAAGGCAGTTATTTTTCTACAGGAAAAAACAGAAAAATAATTAAAAAAAAAATCCAAGTGGAGAAAAGATAAAAACAGGAACCAGGAATTGGCTAGGAAAACCATCATAACGGCTCTTACCTAGAATGGCTTATTTTACAAAATTTCCCCCCCCTTATGTGTACGTTTCTCTGGTAAAAGGGAAAATCAGCAATTGCTAAATTTAATGTCTTTACCTCAAAGAAAACCACCTCAAAATACAACAAATGAAGATAAATCTTACTGCAGGAGATTAAATAAACTGCAGTAAAAGTTTCCATCAGGCAGTTTCAATTTATGAATTATCTTTTATGACACAACCTCAGTGATGAATGACTAACAATGGGGATTACTTCAGAGGAATATTACTTCTTACCTGACTTGTTCTTGCACTCGATATCATAACCAGTGATGGGGCTGTTTCCATCAAATCCCATGGTCCACCTGAGGGCAATACTGCGTGCTCTCACCTCTCGGATTTCTATTTCAGGAGGGTCTGGGGGCTCTGAATAAACACACATGCACAGTTTAAGTTAAAAGAAAGCCCATACTCATTACAAGATGACATGAATGAGTGCGGTGCTGGCATAGCTTACTGGTGGTAAGCTCTCATGGCGTTTTCTCCAGTCACTCATTAGCAGCCTCAGACAATTAATCACCTGCTGAAGAACACTCAGCTGAAGGAGGAAAAGTCACTTTTCAACCAGGAGTCACTGATGTAATCTTGAGTATTGGCTTCTGTTTAACCTTCTTATATGCAACATTGAGTTGCATTTCCTTAAAAGCACTCCAGATAGCACTACTCATGCTAGAAAAGATTCTGGCCTTAAACATCACATTTCAGTGACACTTGTACAGTTCTTGCACAGTAAGTGATAATAGAAATATGAATACTAAGCTTAAAAGTGTTAAATATGCTGGAGGGAGCAATGTTTCTGTCTCTTTTGGTTCTTCTAAAAATCTTCATTTAATAAAAAATAATTTGATAACACTTCAAAATTACACTTAAGCTTATTTCTGCTCTAGAGTTAAGGATGTAAATAAATCGCATTTGTACCCATGCTAATGCTCCTTTAAATTGTTAAAGCAGTTTAAATGAAAAGTGGTGTAACTGAGAACCTGTCCTCAAACTCGACCCAATTTTTTCAACAGGGCTGCCTTAGGTATCCACTGACATCTGCAGCTACTCGAAATCAAGAATGGGAAGGAAGAAACCTGAAAGTCTTAGGGATTTGCTGTGTGCATGGTCAAAGGCACACAAGCACTGGAAGATGCATGGCACAGAAAAAAGCAGTGGCCAGTGGCTGAGTCCTGCCTGTGCTCTGCATCTCACATACTGTCACCTCAGCTACTCCAGGACTTGCTGCTGCCCACCTGAGTAAAACCCTGCGGGAGGAGAACTCCAGCCCCAGGCAACACAGGTTCCCAGAGTTTGCATTGTGTGAAATGATTAGAATTTATTTGACTGATTAAACTGGAAATATTTTGTTTAAAGAACCACAGTAGGTTTAACATTTCTCCAGAGATACAAGTCAGAGTTTTGCTTTATGTCAGAGTTGGGTTTTAAGCACATGCTCTTTAAAAACAAACCTCTCCCCCAAAAAAGTAACATCCTCATATCTGTTGTTCCTACTGAAGATGATGGTTGTAAGTACCTTTACCAGATTGTCAGCTGGTGTATTTAAGAAAAATTCTCCTTATTAATTTGTACAGATGTAGAAAGACTCAAGCTTAGCCTTTATTTTTATTTAATCTGTGACACTGGAAAATGAAAGACTGAGATCTTAATGAAGCTCCTCATTTATTTGACAATGAGGAATATATTTACTTATGAATCAGAGCCTCCCTCCCCCAACAGATTTCTGAGGATGGCATACACTTACTGTACTACAAAAGCTGTGTTTTTTTCCTTATGTTGTCCTCTTCCTACCTTGCACAGTGAGCTGAATTATTCCACGATCCTCCCCATACGAATTGATGGCATGGCAGGAAAAGAAGCCAGAATCTTCACGTACAGTTGGCAAAATCTACAGGTGGTTTGAAAAGAAGTGACTGATTGAACAGCATGCAGAGAATAAAAAACCCAAACCAACAGCTTTTCTGTATGGTGCAAGAAAATAAGTACAAACTGGTTTACTTGACAGTAATAAACAGATATTGCATGTTATATGCATACATATATATGCACAGTAAAGCATCCAAAATTCTGACACTTATCAAACCCAACAACACCTGGGTTGAGAGAGCAGGGTATCAGCTCTACATGTGTAGTCAGGAGCTGGAGCAACATCTATTCCTGTGGCTTCTCATTAGGCATCTTTTTTCCAGTTACTCGTAAGTTTGCCAAGCATTTAACAGTTGGCTGAAATTTTCCGTACAAAATGGTGCCTCCTGCTGCCTCCAAATTTTTCCAGTTATTTCTGAAAATAACTCAAGTGACTGGAGTTTGTGTGGAGGAAATAAAGGTTCAGACACTGCTGGTGAACCCTATAGTATTCAGCATGGTGCCTCATAATAAAATTTTGGGTGGTCTTGCTTTTCATTTTTTTTTATTTTGTAACATAGAAAGCTATACATAGTCTTTACATACATGATTATAATTATATTTTTCTACAGGACCACTACTTCATTCAATGATTTTTTTTAGATGAGCAGACATCCAAGTACCATTTTCTTCTCATGTTTCTGTGTGCCACTCCACACTTTATTTACTGCACACAGTTCAAACTGTGCCCTGAAGACAGACTCATTCATTTTCTCATAGCCTTTCCTGTGGCACTCACCTATGCAATACCCATTTCAGAAACATGAGTGAATTTATTTTCATAAATACTGACATAATGAAGCATATTAGCACCATTTTGTATGGGGAATTAAGGAACCAGACATATGATAATGTTTGTGGCTACTTGACAAGTTGCCACATATTAGCTGAGCCATGGTAACTCCACGTGCTTTTTAATCCTCAGCAAAGCCAAGGCAATATGAGCACAACTCTCATTCACCACTGGTTAAGATAAATGGATTAATTTTCCACTTGCTACAAGGATATTGGAGAGTTATCATCTGAGATGTGGTAACTTGTCAAGCTGTGTTTAGCTGCATGTGTGGCTGAGCTTTAAAGTAGAAAGCTAAAAAATTTCAGAGCCCAATTTGATACAACTAGGGCCTTCTTTTCCCCCCTCAGAGTCCTTAGCAATAAATAGCATTTCATGTGTTCATAACAGCTTCCACTGAGTTAAGCTGCAGCTATGAGGGCTTAGTACTTCTGCAAATCAGACCCCAAGGGCTCAAGGCAAATACCTAGAAAACAAAGAACACACAATTATTGGCCACCTGTGAAAAGTTTGGTTTCAGTGATCAGCCTTGCATCACACAGTGTCTTTCATTACTCAACCCTAATTCAACTCCAGAGAAAATCCAAGTCATGCCTGACTGAGGCAGGGGTCCTGCAGAAAAAATAAAAGCTGAGTATACAACTAAAGATCACATCGTCATGCACACATGCAAAAGCACTGAGTTAAAAGCTTCAGAGACAGCCTTAATCCTGACATTTTCAATTATTTGGGCATTTTATCTCTCAGAAGTCAAAGGTTTTGTACTTAACATACATATGGATGTAGAATGCCACTACCGTACACAACTGTTTCAGAAGAGAAATCTCCAAGCAGGTCTCCAGCCTTCCAAAAAGAAATATTGTTGTGCATCCAGGAATTATCTTATATAAGTCAATAAGGCAAATGAGGGCAGAGAGGTCTAGAGGTCTATCCTATAATTAAATATTATTTGTAACACAAATAAACTAATATGAACAAAGTCATACATAGAATTTAATCTTCCTCATCTAAATCAATGACAAAGCTCCATCACAGAGAGCAAAACCAGATTTTTACTGGATATCACCCAACACAATTTTTGACTGGTAAAGTAAGAGATATACCTTTAGAGTTACACTAGAATATAGAGAATCATCAGACAGCTAGAAAATTATTCCCTTGAACCTGGTAAAAATGTTCTTAAGAACGTGACTGAAAAATGGAAAATCAACATTTTTTACTGAGAATCAGTATGATTTTTTAAAACAGTATTTTATATTTCATAAAGGCACATGTAACAATGTAAAGAAATTGACTGCTAACTTGCTCATGTTGGTAAATTTTAAATTTGAGCCAAAAAAGCTGTATCCTGGCATACTGAGGGCAACGTCACAGGCACACGTATTGTAGGTGACACCAGAACAGCAGGAATTTCCTGTGCTTCCATGGCATCTGAGGGAAACTTATGTCCCCAAAACAGCAGTGCTGCTCACGTAGCCTCTCAATCTAACCCAGGTAAGCCACTTAGAAATTAAGAGAGTCTCATATCCTGATTTGTCAGCCAAGCTGAGATGAACAGATTCCAAACCACCAGGCAGCTGCCTGTCACAGAAGCAAAAGTGAAGATGTAGATTATGACCATTTGCCTGGTGGCTTGGTGACTTCTGTTTCTTTGTACAAGAAGTGCCAAATACTCCTAGCAGCAGCAGATACATTACTTACATATCTACATGTACCCTTCCATCTCACTTTGGATTGGAAGACTAACCTAACTTCGTAAAATGGTTTCACAAGCCCCACAAATCGAAAGGGAGGGAGAAAAAGTACTTTAAAAAGAAAGGATTTTTATCTCAAAACAGCTTAATGATTTTGGTGAACGTAAGCCTGAAACACATCAGAGCTAGTGGTCAGATATTCACTTGGCACTTATCAGCAGTGTACTCAAATGGAGCTGTGCTGCCCATGGAAGGGCAGGTTAAGTCAAGAGCCACCCTGAGACAGACAGGATGTGGGGTGGCTGTGAGCCAGGTTCACTCTCTTGTTGCCACTGGAACATGGGAAGATGGATTTTTCTGGGAGGTGGAATGCAGAGGTTTCCTCTACCTCCTTTCACTGCCAGCTTTCCAGGACTGCACAATGGGTGGGGTGAGCGGCGGTGCTCTGACCTTGTGAGGCAGAGGTAACTGTGCATCCCTACCAAAACCAAATCAAGCAACACTCTCACACATGTAGATGAGCCATGGGTCACTTTATTTTCTTACCTGCAGAGTAGAGATGACTTCATCTCCAACTTCCTTGGTGGAAACAAGGTAACGGGACATTTCAGGGTTAATGATTCGGTCTTCTTTTTCCCAGCGGACTATGATGGGTTTCTCTCCGTGTGCTGTGCAGCTCATTTCCTTCTTTTGACCTTGTGTTGCCAAGGTGGTGTTTGGATAGGATGTTATCATGGCTGGAACTAAAACCAGAGAAAACAAAAGATGGTTCCTCAGTGAGCTGTCTAGTCTGATGATACAGAGTTGCCTCTTCAATCTGGTCTAGCTCAGCTTGTCCATATTTGACTAAATGGGCAACAATGCGAGAAATTATTCTACTGTCCTTCCTGTGTAAAAGCTTAAGACTGAAGTTAGGCCTCAAAGGGGACTTAGCAGACAGGAGCCGGGACTGGACAATGGGGCTGTAGAGACAAGAAAAAGCAAATCCAAAGGAAGCCTTATTTAAATGAACTACTATAATTGCTATTCTGAAATGGTAATGCTTCATGGCATGACCTTTTCACACACCAGAGCTGCTGATGCTTGGATATGACAATATGTCAGGATGCAGCCATTTTTGTTCAAATACTTTCTGAACTAAAATAAACTGATTTAAAATTAACAGGAGCTGTGGGTTAGAGCTACGAATGGGATTTAATTACAGGAAGAACTCTGAGAAAGGTCTTGTGTGACACCTGAGGATCTTTAAACATTGATCTGTGCTAGTGTTGAAGTATGTCTTGTTTAACCATTTGGATATTAGGTACCAACTGGTTTTATTGAAGATGAGCATTAAAAGAGAAGAAAATATGACTAATCAAAATGAAAAATTATGGTGAGTCTGATTCCATCTTCCAGAGAATGAAAATAGCTTCAGTTTTATCTGGCATCTGCCCAAGTACTAGTACCCGCAAGGAGGTTACTTTCAGAAGGTCACTTATGGCCATCTGCTTGCTAATTCCAAAGGCAGAAACTAGTGTACCAGGCCTACGTAGCTGCAGGCCTGTGGGCCTTGTACGGGCAGGTGTGTGCACTTGAACACACCTGCTCCCATCTGCAACACCTGAAATAGACCAATATATAATTTTATTCAATTTGCTCATCAATAAGAGAATCAATTAAAATGAGTGGCAGGATATTAAGGAGTCCACTTTACCACCAAGAGCTTGTACCACCACCTTTCTTTCTTCCATAATCTCCCAAGCCTCCAACATATTCCTTCCTTCCTTCCTTCCTTGCCACACCTCTCCACATCTCCCTCTTTTTCCTCAATGCAACACAATCCAGTCCCCTTCATCTCTCCTCTGCTCTTCCTGCTGCAATGCCCTCAGGTTCTCACATGTTTCTTAATCCCTACAGCAATGTTTTATTTCTCCAACCTCATTTCCCATCCCTAATTAAAGCACGCCAACCTCCCAAATCACCTAAGAGATTTTCGCTACAGCTCCAGTCCTCTTTCCCATCAGTATCTCCATCAGCTCACCACAGCAGATGAGCTTTGCACTGGCAGGTCTACCCTTCTTCTGCTTCATGGGTAGGATCACACCATGTGCACTTGCAGAAAATGGGACATCTGAATTTAAGGATCTCAAGAAGCCTGTCTCAGAAATTCCCTCCTCACTTTCAAGTCTCCTAAACAGCTGTCTACCAAGGGTGCCCTGATGGGTGACTGCCAAACCAAACACCATTACCACCTTGCTTGATTTTTAAAAAACAAAGGCTACCTGTTTTGGTTTTAGGTCAGGGTTTTTTTTGTTTGTTTTTGTTTTGTTTTATTTTGTTTTTAAATAGAGCTACCTGCTCAGGTTTTTTTTCCAACAAACTTTCTTAATAAAAGCAGCATAAAAACATGTGAAGAAAGACGACTTTATTCCTCAGATACAGCTTTACCCCTGCGTATCCTTCCCTTCCTCTCACATAATCTTCCACACAGATTCCTTATTGCCATAGCAATGTCTCACAGCTAAATATTTCCCCTTCTTCCAAAGCTGAGTTTTTTACTCTTCATAATTTAGCTCCAATGATCCTAAACTATGCGCTCTTCTTTTTATCTTCCTCTGTGTCAAAAGTTTCCTGGTAACAAAGCCACATTGCCAAGGATATTTTAGGCAATGCATTTTGTCATCCTCCAACTATCTTCAGTCAATTACTGATGCAAATAACTGAGATAAATATGCTGGCTCTTTACTGACAAATAATAATCTACAAAACTGTATATAAGCAAACTAAATCTGTACTATGTATGCATGAGATGTCTCTCAGGATGTCTTAAAAAAAAAGTGAAAGCATTTAGAAATATATCAAGAAGATTCAGATGCCATATTAAGAGTGCATATCCTTTTATATCTCTTCAAATGCACATGATATACATACACATATAATGATACGTATTTATAGAAGAGAATTTTGGAAGGGCGGCGCATGTTGCTGCTCACGTTAAAAGAATGCATAGTGTCATGTTCCAGGATTTGGAGTAGGCTTCCCTAGGGAGCAAATAACTCCATTTCTCTCTCCTCTGGGGTTTTCCAGGTCTTTCTCCGAAGTATGCCATGTGGTGCTGGGTGCTGCTAATGGTCTATTGGCCACAACTGGAAAAAACAGAAGCTACACTTTATAGATTATGGTGATTTGTGTTCTTGCCAGCAGCATTAATCTAGGATATATCTCTGTTTAAAAATGGACTTGTATTTGGAAAGCTGATTCGCTTATTCCTTTTCTCAGGTCAACCCATCTTATTCCCCTTTCTTCATGGCAACCCACTAAGAAGTAATCTCATTGATTTATAGTATTAACAGCTTCATAATTAAAAATTAAAGTGCAAAATGCAGTAGTCAAGGTTACTCTTAAGAATCATGGAAGTGGCTCAGACAAAACAAGAACTTTTTGTCCCACTCTTGAAGAAAACTGAACCTGGGCCTTTCCTGAGATTCAGCATAAATTACTTAATTTGACCTCCTTTTCTCTGCTACTGCTGAGTGTTTAATCAGAAACAGAATGAAAATAAAAATGAAAATATTTAATTATCTTGACAAAAACTACTCTCATGAACTAGAATAAGGAGGCTACAGTAAGTTAGGTGAGGGCTGAGCAAAGTAATAGACATATTTGAATCCTTTTAGAATAAACCTTCACAAACTGCTAGAAAATTAAATAAAATCACATTAATTTTAAAAATTACGTAGGGAGCAGAGTGTAGGGAATTGACTATTTTTTCTTCTTTTAGCTCACAGATGGAAATAGCCACATAGATTAAAAGGCTATCTTTTAATTTGTTATTAAACACTAAATATTCTTTTTAGCCTTCTTAAATTATTCTAAGACTGACTGAAGTTCTCAATATGTTTAAGAAATATCCCTGTCTGTAGTCTCCAAATGTTATCTTTCTAGCAACCTGGCTGTGGTGAGAAGAGAGGAATCCAACAGAGCCAACACCAAAATCTATGGGGAGATGCCCAATGTGTTTTGAGCTGTATTGAATACTAGATTGCTGATCATAGCAAAACATTTATGCAGATTCTAATTGCTCTTGAGAAAGAGGATGAAAAAGATGCAGCAGGGAAACAAATCTAAAGATGTAATGATCTGGAAATAACTGAACACAGTGAGAATTTGAATGGTGCACTTGTGTTAAATACATAAAACAAAAATAGACATCTCAATTTTTAAAAGTTATTTCCACAGAAATAATAGACATCTTAATTAATGACAACTATTTTCTACCAATATTCACTAATTTTGAAAATGAACTTATTATTTGTGACCTACTCATGTTCATCTGTTGTGAACCTCCTCAGAGAGATGTTCTTTTAGGGAATTTTAAAAAATAAATTTAAAATATTTAAATATTTAATTAAAGTGAATTTTGAATGCAATGTTTTTCTATATTTCTTGGAATTATGTGTAAACCAGGCAATTCTCAAACAGAAACAATACTGGGTCTATTACATAAATATTTTATATGGCATTAATTTCAAATTCAAAAAGCAAATATTTTGAAATTAATTGCCACTAAGGTTCCAGAACAAGAAACATAATTCCAGACACATAAACCTGAGAAATTTGAGAAGCAAAAATCTGATTAATTAATATGACAGACTGAATTATTTATTCAGCTTTAGCTTCAGGAGTCTACAGTGTAGATGAAATAAATTCACAGAAATTATTGATAAATATATTCCTGAAAATATTTTTTAAAGAAAGCAAAATAAAACAGATTGCCTTCTATCCTCAAACTGCTCTAAAAGGAGGGCTAGTAGCTTTTTGAATGCCTCTATTAATAACTGGTAGATGGATGGATTTTTGGACAATAGGCAGGAGCTTCATAAGCAGAATCATGTCATGGCAGTAAAGTATGAAAAGCAGTACAAAAAAAACCCTACTGCTTTGGAAAAAGAGACTGTACACAACAAAACCTGCATCTTTATGTTTCTGTTTAGGGAAAAGTGATGTCCATAAGAATGATGATATAATGAATACGGGGAGAAATTAAACACAGAAATGACCAGCCTATGTTGTAGCTACCTAAGTTTGCATTACAAATCCCATACAAAATCTGAAGACTCAATGGTATGTATAAACTGCATTACTAAGATAATAGGACATCTATAGAAGGCAATTTTTGAAAAAAATTCTAAAAGGAAATAAATCACTGAGTGGGAATGAGTAAGGATTCTGTACACCTATACCATTTCAGCAAGCTATTCCACTGAGATAAACAAAGCTACTTCCATTATACGTTTTATTCAAACATGTGTTTCCAAGATAGAACAGACCTTGTTTGATGCTAAGCTTTAATAAGAATGACAGTGTTTCAGTACTTGGCAGCTTCACCAGCACCTCCTGATCTGATTGAGTATGTCAGGGTAAAGGCTGTGAACATTTAGGGTTCATATCTTATTCACTCAGAAGCAGTTTCAGGTCACATTATAGGAAAAGAAGTTGATTTATTTTGCATGACAACTATGAATTTTAACCAAAAGACACATTAATAAAATAAAAAACTTCTTTTCTCTCAAATCGCAAAGGCAATTCCTTCCTCTTTCTCAGGTCTTTTCATGCATTAGTTTTATGTTTGTAACAGCAGTGAAAACTGCTGTCTTCAAATGATACACATGAGATCAGCAGCTGCTTGTATTTCTCAGTCTTTCCTTTGACTTTGACATGGTTCTGAAATAAATGTGACTTTATTTCACTTTGCCATGCAGCTTCAATTCCCATTTTGTCTAACTGCACTTGATAATAACCAGGAAAAGAAAATGATAAGCTGACAGCTTTGTTCCCTGCAGCCAGTTATAGTAAAAGCCTGTGGAAATTTCTAACAAACTACAGTAACTCATATGAGGCACTGGAAAACCAGTTTCATCAAACCTTGGATAACGGTCAAAACAAAAATAAATTATCACAGATCTATTAAAAATTACAGTAGCATGTATATAACTGTGATTTGTGAAGACTTAGACAAGGACCATCTTCCTTCACAAGAATTTAATGAACAACGTTAGTGTTACCATCAACACCACTGTTGAAAATTATGGATGCCTAGAAATTAGTATTAGAAATATGTATCCATTAAATATAAATTTCTGGGGCCACTTTCTGTTCCAAATCAATTACTATCTTTCATCACTCCATATAAAAGTCAGGCTGGAAAGAGCAGGAATGTTAAATAGTTAAAACTAGCAATATATAATTTTAGATAAATTCTCCAATGCTTTGATCTTAAATTGAATTTAGTCTGCCATCAAGATGGCATCAAGTTTTAATGTTAAATAAGAGGGTTACTGCTATCATAATTGTGAAGTACAGCACTCTAATTTCTTGTCACTTACTGAATGCAAATCAGTTTAAACCAGAGACTAGAATGCATAGGAGAGTGCTCGTTTGTTGTTATGCTTTAAACTTTCCATTTGTGCCCTTTCATTAAAAATACATTAATAGTTTACAGGTTTAAAAGACCCCCCCCCAAAAAAAAGGGGGGGGGTGTCATAAAGTCACTGGAAAACACAAGCTTTAATCAGGTTATATTTATGACCCAGTAATTCCCATGGGTCTTTTACATTTTGGAGGCTGTGAAGTGACATGTGTAAATGTCCCTCCCAGGGGAAGAGAAGCAAGCACTAATTGAGGTATTGACGGGTTTAAATGAAGCAGAAACACACTAAGAAACTCTGGTTACAACAAAAATGAGTATTGGTGAGCAGTGCATGCTGGGACACTAATGCTTTTCATTCACTGCTCATTCATGCAAGTAAGTATACTTTTAAGCATGGTGAGTTGGGTCTGTAACAGCTCAGTTCTGATCTAAAAAGCCATGAAATACTATCTGTTGATGTATAATAGAGCTCTGGTAGAACTAGTCTCATCTAGCCTTTCAGAGTGAACTATATTTTTTTGTCTAGATAGGTGCAAAGAGACCAATGGCATCTGATACTCTGATACTGGGAACATAAATCAAATGTATTAAAACCAACCAGATACAACTGTCTATGCAGGCATTCTCTATATAAGTACATTAACACAAACATATCTATATTCTGCATATTAATACTAACAGAAAGGTGTTATTGTATTGTACATATACACAAAAGCATTTCACCTGTGCACGAAGTAGGGAACATTCACAAAACCAGTCAATGGCATTCATGTCAACTTCAGGTGGTTAAAAATTAGTCAACAAAGCCTTTAGCTTCAAATGAGGACTTCTGCAGCAGTCTTTGGGGAGAAACAAGACCTTCCAGAGGACCATTTATCTTGACCTAAAGATGATGAATGGCTTCTTATTGATGACAAAAGTAGCTCAGGGTCAGCTGCTTAGACTTCTTCAGAAGTCTAGCTTAAAACCAAATGAATCCAGTGCTCAAGGTCTAATCTCAAATTCTAAATTCTCTTAACTGAGGAGATTCAGGATGTAGAGAAATGCTACTGTTTCAGGAAAAACAGGGAGATTCAGCTGGGGAGAATAAGATTCTAATAAAAAGCTCTGAAGATACTTGTTTTAATGGACATCAATCTGGCTTCTCCAGTCAAATTTCTTCCATTTGCCCCTTGTAAAAGAGACCATTTGGGATTGGTCTGGGAATATTTTAACCATCTTAAGCATGGAGCATTAGTTCTGTTTGTTGCTGAATAACAACAAAGTTTATTACTAATCTATTCTATTTTATACTTTCCTCCGTGAGGTCTATTTTTTGCTTTGGCTGCTCAACATGCAAGTAGCTTCTGCTGGGAAAACAGATCATTTATGTTGGTCAGCAAGAGAAGAACATTTCTAGAAAAGCAGGGAACCATCTTAAAGGCTGCACAGTCTAGGAAAAACTGGTAGGTAACTTGTGCACATCACAATTTTTTGAATATATGTCTTACGGATGGAGGGAAATATTAGTAAAGCAAAGAGAGCTTAGGTAAACACAATATTTATGAGGTAAAGATATTAATTATAATATTTCTGTAAGTTACATTCACCCCTAAGTAAGCAGTGGCTCTTGTAGCAGAAAATCAGAAAAGAAAGTACTCACTTACTTTGATTAAACCTAAAATTAGGATCCTCCTTGGGGATTTTTTGTGTCTTTTACACTCATTGCTGTCATGTTGTTGCAGTGTTTTATGTAATCTAAGGGCTAGACCTTTCCACTGAGTGTTTTGAGACTATTACACTGAGCAATTAATAAAGCTTCCAGACAAAAGCAATGGCTGACAACTTGGATCCAGGACCCAAATGCCTGAGGCCAGAGAAAGCAAACTAATTTGAACCAGCGCTATGGTTATTTTGGCTCATTCAAAGCTTCCAGTATGCTCATTCAGCTGTGAGCCAGAGAACAGCTGTAAAGGAGTTTTAAAGCCACATTTTACACTACTGTTCTTGATGTTCATAGTATCCTGCTATATAACTGGGGCAAAGGTGTGTGTATGTTTGTGCTCGCACAAGGGCACGTGGACATGCATATGTGTGAGTGAATAACAGAGGGGAAAAAAAAAAGTTTTCCTTGGAATCAAATAAGGAGAACTATTTCATTACCTGGAAAAGAAGACAAAGCAACCCTCATCACCTTCTTCCCTTGACCTTTAACTGTCCTGTGGATTTTTTTCAATACACTATTACAAAAATGTTTCTGTTTCTCTGGAGACCATTTTTACCCCTCAGCCAAGGAAAGGCATCATAAATTCAAGTGTTTCTGGCAGGAGTAAATTATAGCCATCCATCTCATGAACAAAACACATGGCACAGGGCTGTAGGTCTCTCCTCCACAGTACCTCTCCACAGCATGAACGTTATTAGGAGTTCAAAGGACTTGTTAGGTTTTTTTCCCTTTAAGTTGTGTTTCAAATGAACAGGAACTCCCATTCCAGCTTCCACATACAGAATAAACACCTAAAAGCAGAGGCCAAAATGGCAGTGGTGATGATGTAACCACTTGCAAAGCAAGAAGGGAGACATGCTTCTAAGAATATTTTGACATATGTGCGTGATGGACGTTGAATATGATAAAAGAAGCAGATAGTTACAGGAGCAATATGAAAATACTTGTTTTGGTTTTGTTGGTTTGCTTGTTTGTTGTTTTTTTTTATTAGATTGTTAAATTATTCTTTTAAACACACCCTTAAGACAAACACACACATTATCTGTACTTAGATGTAAATTTGCTACCTAAATTAATAAACTATCTTCATACAAACAGTTTGGCTTTAGGAAATCTAGAAGTTTTAAGTGCTGATTTGGTGGTCCTTGGTCTTGTTTTTATTTTTTTGAAATTTTATTCCATTTTAAGAGGAATAATCGCTTGCAATGCAGTATTGTGGGTTTATGCAGTATATATCAACCATATTACTCAGATACACAGGAAGGTCAGGTTTTATGTTCAGGTTTTATTGGGGTGTTCTTGTTTGTTCTATGATGCATTTTAGAGTTTCTTGTAAGTTGGTAGGAAGCTTTTCAGAACCATTTCTGTTGGGACTTTGAATTGTCATTGTTCATTGAGAACAACTGATTTCTTTGACCCAAAACTTTTTAATGTGGTCTCTTTGACAAAATAAATTGCTGAAAAAGGTTCATTAGCTCAGTATTCAAATATTGGCCAAAAGATGAGGAGACTACAAACTCTCAAAATAAGCAATATAGACAATGATCACTGCCTTTTTGAGGACATAACCTTGCATCTAAATGCCTCAGCCTCTCCCTCCCCATTTTCTGTTTTTCTAGCATGACAAGCACTTCACTGTATATACAGGATTGGGTAATGTCAGCAACAGAAACAAAGTAAAACAAGACAGACTGAAACTATTAGTTCACTACCTTCAATTATTTCAATTAACAGTTGATTTTATTTGCAAAATGAAACATTTCTTTGAACAGACTGAGAAATATTCAACCCAGTACAGCTTATAACTTGGCTGTAAGGACATCAAGATGTAAGACTGGCCAAGCAAGGTTTTGAAATTAATTTCTTTTCCTCACATCTAACCACTGTTTTTTGGGATACATCTCTCATTTTTTATGACTACACAGAAAGAAAGAGTTTCTTGGTCCCTGGTTATAGTGTTGCACTGCCCAGTAGACTGGGTGAGTGGCTCAGGCTTGGAAAGGGAACGATCAGCGTTTCATGTTCCCAGATGTGAAAGTAGAATGCCCTAAATCTGCTTGGGTCCACAACAGGCAATCTGAAAATGGTGAAAACTCTGGCTGAAATAGGGGTGTCAGGATTTCCCAGACCCCTGAGATGAAGCTGAGGACCCTGAGTACGCCTGTGATTTAACATAATGGGTGGGATCAATCTGAGCTCCACAGCTCCCGCTCCAGCTTCTACTACCATCCTCTTGAGACGTCTGAGAGGATTATTTGTCAGCTGGTCTGGTCCCTCAGAGCCAAGTCCCTGGATAATAATTTATGTGTGAAATCTACTGGTAAGGAGCCAATTGATGGAACTTTCAAAAAATTTGTAAGCATTGATTTTCAACTATTTTCTGTGCAAATATCTAGCATTTTATTTTTCTTCCACAAAAACACTGGAATTTATACAGAGAAATGAAATTGTAATTTTTCAGCAAGCCATCATTCATAATTTTAATTACCCTATGAGACGGAAGTCTTCTGTTGATTTTATTCATAAACAAATGCAAGAGCCATCAGCTGCTGCTCAAGCTTCTCTTGTTAATCTGTCTCTGTTATGAAACTGGATTCAGAACACCAAACACTTCTTAGGCAGTGATGTTGCTTAATTCACCATAAATCCAGACAGATTTCAAATACTGCCTAATTGGCAAAAAACACTGCTTTGCATTATCAGCTTCACGGGATCTTCAATTCTTTGTGTGACATGACTACTTAAGATACATGGCCAATGGCTTAACCAGTAAGATAATGTTTTTGGGTTTTAATTTTAGAAACCTTCTCATGAGCAACATTTAGAGCTCCTTATCTTATAAATACTATTGTATAAGCACATAAATGGCACAGTTTACTGTACTACTGCTTCTCTTACTCCAGAAGCTTTCACCAAATGAGATCTCATAGGGGATATAAAATACTGAAAGCAGGGAAAGAAAAAATTTATATTATAGTTCTGAACTTGTCAAAAAATCAGACCAACATGTTTACAGAAATCTTCAAAATGCTAATTATGATTGAAAGGCAAAAAAAAAAAAGAAAAGTTATCAAAATTCTCAAACATAAATCTTTTTTTTTCCAGCCAAACAATACTCCCACAACAGCCTAAATTGATGAAGCTATATTCACTTAAAGAGACATGGATTTCCTATAGGCCACCAGGGAATACATTCCTGACTCTTAATTCATTCCATGGGGAACTGAAAGAACAGTTTTGCCAAGAAAAATGCAATGCACAGGTTATAGTATTATTGAATCAGAGGCAAAAGATCTCTTATTTACAGTGAAAGAAAGTTACCACTAATTTCCAGTCAGCTTCTAGTCAGTTTCTTATTTAGGAAATTTCCTCATGGATAAATGCTTCTAGGTTTCTTACTAAAAAAAGATTGCATGACTGATGGGCAGGACACAATCTAGTGTTGTGTACCCATGCTACTTCCCTCTTCTCTGCTAATAACCATTCAAATCCAGGTATTTTTTGTTTGGGTTTTTTTTGTTTGGTTGGTGTTCTGGGGGTTTCTTTTGGTTGTTTTTTTGTTTGTTTGGGTTTTTTTCTTTTTTGGTAGCCGCTTGCAATGAAAGATTTATCATATTACCTAAGATCCTGTAAAAAAAACATCCTGAGATTTTATCTTGAGAATCTCTTCCACTTCTGATCTCTGCTAATGGGTGGAAAATCTGTCTGTTCTTTGAAATTCGGCATGAAAAACCTCTTGTTTTTCAAGTGCTACACCTTCGTCCCATATTACTTCACTGAGAATTCACATTTGAAAGATGCTGAAAAATTACATTACTTTTTCATTTTCCTTACAAGTAAGATAAATTAAAATAATAATAATAATATCAGCATTTTGCCTAACTAACAACTTAATATGAATGTTGTAAAAAGGTAGATGCTGCCACTGTCAAAGCAGCTGCAACGACAATTCCAAACTGGGACAGAGTCACCAGATTCCCACAATCAGTTCAACTACGTATTCAAGGAAAAGGGTGATAAAACCAGATTGGTTCTCCAACCTGATTTCTTTTATTTCTTTTCCCTCTAGCAAGTGGGTCATTGATCATATTGGACACCTTCAGAACATTTTGTGAACAGGGTTTTTTCCAACAATTACTAGGGAAGAAAATGGAGGACTATCCAACCAGGCTTTGTTCAAGTCTCCAGATCCAACGATTGGCTCAAAGAGTTTGTTCCATCTTCCATTAGTATTGAATCTTTCAACTTAAATGGCAGAAGTCTATTTTGAAGACTAAGTGTTAAGACTGTATTGGTGACAGCCTTATAAAATATGTAAGAAATAAAGCATATGCAGAACTGTAAGATATCTGTTCTGGATTAATCTTATATGGATTAAGAAAGAAACTTATTTTAAATGGTAAATTCAAGCACCCAAAATTTAAATTAAAACAAAACAAAACAAAACAAAACTGAAACTTCCAAACAGTCTCCTATTTTTTTGTGATAATGTTTGGGGATACATTCTTTGATCACACAAACATTGTTTTCCCACAAGATAAGGTCTCATTAAGTAGTACAGGGAGTACATGGTGCTTAGTGTTATGCAGTTAGTGAATGATGCTACTTCTCCTTTTTCTGCTTTATTTTTATCAGGCACTTGGATAGAAAATGGTAAATGAAATGAAGTAAAGACTGGTCTTTTGGCTAGGCTTGCTATTGCCACACAGGATCATTTAATTTTGGTCTATTTTCTGTGGCAAAATTAAGGTTTCCTAGGAGGTTACTTCCTGCCTTCTTTGATAGATGCTCTTGTATTTCTAAGTGTTCCAAGTTGCTTTGCAAAATTGCCGAATATCCCTAAACGCAATTGCAATCTTCCTATATTACACCCTGATTACCTAAATAGTGAATTATTTTAACAGATAATTTGTGGCATGTGTTTCCTATCTTTTACACAGCTAGAAAAGATTCAGACTCACATATAACAATTTTTTTCCAATGATAAATATTCTTAAATTTGTGCAGTTCCTGAAATGTTTCTGTATTTATGTTGTGTACTGGACTTGGTTATTCTGTACAAATGGCATGAACCAAGAGAAAAAGTGCTCAGTTTACAACTAACAGCTCATTAAGAAGCTGAACTCTAGTGAACTGTGGAAAAAAACCACAACAAACCAAGAAAACAAAATCATATCTGCAGCACCAAAGAAATGAAAAAGCCTTCTCAGCTTGGTGTCAGTTAAATACATTTTTAATACTGCTGCTAACAAATAATATTCCTTTGATTTATTTTTTTTTTTCCAGAAGCTTGCAAAGTTGCTGGCAGCTCCAGTAACTCTTCCAGTTTCTATTGTTAGCTCTGCCAGTTTTTCCTAAATCTCACTAGTCTCTTACACCTCTCTCTCCAAAGTTCATGTTGCTTGCCTCAGATTTTGCCAGAATAAATCCCTATAATGTCACACAGGTTTTTTGTCCACCTCCAACTCTACCCTCCTGTCTAAGCAGGCCCCTGTTGTGTTTTTTAATTAGATGGTGTCCTTTGCAGAAAATGGGACTTTGAGGCAAAGAGGTGAAAAAAGGGTCACTGGTGATTTATTGCATGTATCAAAGCTGAGCTAGCTGGTAACTGCAAGACAGTAAAGCTGAATAATTAGTTTTGCAGGGAACACTGGAAGATGTGGTACTCCAATTCAGGTCAAACCAGAAAGAAATCTCAATCATTATCTTAATCTTATCGAAACCTCTCAGGAAGTGTTAAAACAGGTTATCTGTCAAGAATTCCCATGTCATTATTACTGGTAAGAAAAGATATAATTCAAGAGCCGCCTTTGAATGGCTTTCTCTTTCTCTTTTGGAATCACATAGAAACACAGACTACAAAAATGTAAATTATGACGTTGCTTTAGAGCCTAGTCTTTAAATATTCAAAAATATTTGTATGTCAGCTATCCTCATCTTCCTTCAGGGAAACCAGTTTGCTCATATGTAGCAACCAGGATCGGAAGCACACACTTTCTTAAATTCATTTGTTGGGAAAAGACGATAGAGGAATAAAGTATCTTTTGCAGCCCAGGGAAAACCATTCTACTTCTCTGTGCCTGGCAAACCCACAGCTCCTGGCAACTGTACACAGCTTACTTCCATAAGACCAATCACATTTCTCAGCTCAGTAAATGAAAAACAGGAAATAAAATTTAAAAAAAAAAAAAAAAGAACAATAAATTGTCACTTCCATAGTGAGTTCAGAAGGAAAACCTTAACAGATGTTGACAGCCAAAATCAATAGGTAACAAAAGGACAGATTTCAGTCCTTCATACTGAACTGGACTGTGCCGAGGCAAATGCAGGAAGGGTTTAGCAGCGAAGTGCTGTGGGACAGCCCCTGGCCCCGCTGCTGCAGACACTGGGAGCAGCTCGGCTTCGGTGACTGTCAACAGCAACACTGAAACTGTTGCTGTATCACTGACTCATTGCCGGGCCGTGAGATCACTCCTACTTTTAAAGCTCAAAAGGCCACATTGGCGAAATTATAGCCCTGAAGAAGGCCAGAGGAGCTTTATCTTGACTGGAATTTTATTTGCCAAATTCAGAGCTGTAACGGCTTCTATCCCACAATCTTACTGTCGTCTTCATACAAGCTAAAGAGGAGGTACTAAATGAGAACTAAATTGCAGAATACTTAAAAAACCCTAATTATTTTCTGTTTATATTTAATAAAAATGGGGGGGATGGAGGGGGGGGGAATCACAGGTCCTTAATATTGCCTATTACTATGCATATCCCCAATTCATGACTAATGCATTTTAATTCAGTCACAGGATATGCTTTAAACAATTCAGTGCAGCGTTATGTGCTGCACTTGAGATGTTCAAGATCTTAATTGTTTGTTCTCTTCAGTATCTCTCACCCAAGAAGCTAATGAAAAATTCAGTCATGATGGTATTGCTTATGACATACATAGCTGTGACACATGATAATTTTACAATCATTTCAAGACACCATGTGGTTTCTTTTGACATTTTGTGACAGGCTGTGTTATCAAGCATAATTGTTTGCACAGGAAGCAACTATAACACGTGGTCCTTGGGACATTATGTTATCTCCTGATAATGATGTCATTAACATGTGTATACTATAATTAATGACTACAAGAGTGATTCATTTGAGCAGGGCTTATGAATCCATTTCATCAGAAAAGGGAAAGGAAACCTATAATCATTTGGGCTCAGATCCTGAAAGCTACTTACTTGCAACCTGCTGCAGCTACACTGGGTGACCCATTAATTGAGGCGTATTAACCAAGAAGCATTTATTTCTCAGTTATATTACAGAAGCTTGGATTAGAATAATTATCATAATCGTTGTTCTCATAGAGATCAATGAGAGAAACAGGAACCTAGCAGTGCTCCAAAACCCTTTCTCACCCTATCTCCTACCAATGGTAGCCAGGAAACAATTATAGTTCCTCTGTATACATAGCTAACACATTGATCACAGAATCATAGAATATTAGGGGTTGGAAGGAACCTGGGAAGATCATCTAGTCCAAACCCCTGCCAGAGCAGGACCACCCAGAGCACATCACACAGGAACTTGTCCAGGTGGGTTTTGAATGTCTCCAGTGAAGGAGACTCCACAACCTCTCTGGGCAGCCTGTTCCAGTGCTCTGTCACTCTCACAGGAAAGAAGTTTTTTTCTGATGTTTACGTGGAACCTCCTCTGCTCCAGTTTGCACCCATTGCCCCTTGTCCTATCACTAGACATCACTGAAAAAAGCCTGGCTCCATCGTCCTGATACGCCCTCTTAACATATTTGTAAACATCAATGAGGTCTCCCCTCAGTCTCCTCTTCTCCAAGCTCAAGAGACCCAGCTCCCTCAGCCTTTCATCATAAGGGAGATGTTCCACCCCCTTCATCATCTTTGTGGCTCTGTGCTGGACTCTTTCAAGCAGTTCCCTGTCCTTCTTGAACTGTGGGGCTCAGAACTGGACACAATATTCTAGATGCAGCCTCACCAAGGCAGAATAGAGGGGGAGGAGAATCTCTCTTGACCGACTAACCACACCCTTTCTAATACACCCCAGGATGCCATTGGCCTTCTTGGCCACAAGGGCACATTGCTGGCTCATGGTCATCCTCCTGTCCACCAGGACCCCCAGATCCCTTTCTTCTACACTGCTCTCCAGCAGGTCAGCCCCCAACCTGTACTGGTGCATGAGGTTGTTCTTCCCCAGATGCAAAACTCTACACTTGCCCTTGTTGAACTTCATCAGGTTTCTCCCTGCCCAAGTCTCCAGCCTGTCCAGGTCTTGCTGAATGGCAGCACAGCCTTCTGGTGTGTCAGCCACTCCTCCCAGTTTAGTGTCACCAGCAAACTTGCTGAGGGTACATTCTGTACCCTCATCCAGGTCGTTGATGAAGATGTTGAACAACACCGGTCCCAGTACCGACCCCTGAGGGACTCCACTAGTCATAGACCTCCAACTAGATTCTGTCCCACTGACCACAACTCTCTGACTTCTTCCTTTCAACCAGTTCACAATCCATCTCACTACCTGATCATCAAGACCACACTTCCTTAGTTTATCTACGAGGATGCTGTGGGAGACAGTATCAAATGCCTTACTGAAATCAAGATAAACCACATCTACCTCTCTACCATCGTCTATCCACCTAGTTACTTCCTCATAGAAGGCTATAAGGTTGGTCAAACATGACTTCCCCTTGGTAAAACCATGTTGACTGCTCTTAATGACCCCCTGATCCTTGATATGCCTAGAGATAATGCCAAAAACAAGTTGTTCCATCACCTTTCCAGGGATGAAGGTGAGGCTGACTGGTCTATAGTTGGCCAGGTCCTCCTTCTTGCCCTTTTTGTAGACTTGAGTGACATTTACTATTCTCCAGTCCTCAGGCACCTCTCCTGTTGCCCACGACTTACCAAAGATGATGGAGAGTGGCCTAGCAATGACCTCCGCCAGCTCCCTCAGCACCCATGGGTGTGTTCCATCCGGACCCATGGATTTATGGATGTCCAGATTGCTTAACTGATCCCTAACCCAATCCTCATCTACCAAAGCAAACTCCTCCTTCATCCTGACTCCTTCTGGGTCTTTAGGAATCTGGGGCTCCTAGGGAGAGTCTGCAGCAGTAAAGACAGAGGCCAAGAAGGCATTCAGCACCTCTGCCTTCTTTATATCCTCTGTCTCCAGGGCACCCACCTCATTCAGCAGTGGGCCTGTATTGCCTCTAGTGTTAGTTTTATCTGCAATGTATTTGAAGAAGTCCTTTCTATTGTCTTTGACCTCACTTGCAAGATTAAGTTCCCAAGGAGGCCTTAGCTTTCCTAGTTGCCTCCCTACATCCTCTGGCAACAGTCCTATATTCCTCCCAAGTGGCCAACCCCACCTTCCATGATCCATAGATTCTCTTTTTCCATTTGAGTTTGCCCAGCAGTTCCTTGTTTATCTATGCTGGTCTCCTGGCTCCCTTACTTGATTTCCTACCCACTGGGATGCTCTAATCCTGAGCTTGAGAGAAGTGGTCCTTGAATGTTGACCAACTATCTTGAGCCCCTTTACCACCTAGTACCCTTTCCCATGAGACTTCCCTTAACAATTGTTTGAAGAGGCCAAAGTTGGCCCTGAGGAAGTCCAGGGTTCTGCTGGGTATTCTGTTCCTCCCACACAGGATTCTGAACTCCACCATCTTGTGATCACTGCAGCCCAGGCTGCCATTGACCGTCACCACTTCAGCCAGACCCTCCTTGTTGGAGAGTACAAGATCCAGCAGTGCTCCTCTCCTGGTTGGTTTGTCCACCATTTGTATCAAGAAGTTATCATCAATGCACTGGAGGAACCTCCTAGACTGTGAATGGCTGGCTGTGTAGGCCTTCCAGCAAATATATGGGTAGTTAAAATCCCCCATGAGGACCAAGACCTGTAATTGCAAGGCTGCTTTCAGCTGCCTGAAATTATGCTGAAGACATGTAGGCAGCAAACCCACTGTAGTTAATACCACCCCCCCTTTCTTCTATAAGCCATAAGACAGAAAACGCACATCCTTGTCTGAGTGCCATATAGAAAGCAAACTCCCTTAAAGCCACTTCAGCCCCATGAAGCTTTCTTATATAAGTTTAATAGTTTCTACCCTCATCCTTATAATGGGCATATGCTTGACCAGGTAAAATAACCTACTTTTTTCATTGTATTTTTGCCAATATACTCAACTGTTTGATGTCCTGTTCTTAGTCATGCCATGGTTTTAGTATAATGTTTGTTGTGCTTTCAACACAAACTCAATTCCGTTTTTCACTGCTTATAGCTTCCTGAAAAAGAAGATATATTTAGAACTCTTAAAATTTGTTTTCAAGTTCCACGTTTCACTCCTCTCCCTTAAGGCTAGCAAAATCCCACAGAGATTTTTTTGGTTTTATTCGAATTTTCAGCTGGCTGCATTCAGGCACACATCATATTTTTGCAAAGATATTTGCATTCAGAAACAACCTCAAAAAACGGCTAGAAGTGAATGAAATCTCCAACCTGCCACTGACATAGTCCTCTGGAAAGCTGCCTATGATGTCTCTAAAGAGATTAGAATGAGATAGGGTCCCTGCGAAGACATTTGAAAATAGACTGCTCACAGAAGCTGCAACAAATGAAGGCTGGATCACACTGAATTCTCCAGATGGATTAAAAGTGGGCAAGAGGAAGGAGACAGGGAACTGTGAGCAGACTTGCTCCTCCCAGCAGCCCCCAAAGCACAGATTTTTAATGGAGTTCAAAGAAGCACTAGCTAGGCTTTTCCAGAATAGGAGTGGTGGGATTTTCTTCTGTAAAACCAAATCAACAAACTGGTTTTTTTTGAGGGAGATACCACTGCCTTCTGTTGGTTCTTTCTCCCTTCTTGTGGCACTGGAGCAAAGCATTTTGGGATACCCAAGCATATCCCTCCTGTCCAACTATTCAGGGTCAATCTCTGACTTCCATGTTGCCTCTTACATATTGTTTCTATACAACAAGTGTATAGGTTATATGACTATGTTGTATAAATAATTATTTATAAACATAATTAACTTTGCTCTGAGACTTGGAACACTAAACATGCATGTATGCAGTAGCCCTTCTTACTCTGTAATTCCACAATAATCATTGCTATATCTACTTCAGTGTGCACTATACTTTTTTAAATCTAAGGGCATAAAATAACAATATGTATTTTCATTATGTAAGGTACAAAATATTTTAAAAGTCAAGAAATGCAAAATCAGAATTTCTGGAACAGTAAATGACAGCACTATTATCACCAGCTGATGTGAGAGACACAATAAAGGACTTAGCACTCAGAAATAATTCTCTCTACTTCATAATGTTATACCTGTATTCATACATTTATGTCCCATACTTGTACTGTTGTCTTTCAAAAATGTTGTGATTATATGAAAATAAGAAAAGTATGATTGTTCCTCCTAAATAAAGCTCTTGATTCAGAATCAAGTGTGATTTTTCTTCTATGCAAATCTTAAGAACTGGAGAACTCTCAGTCTTGGTTTAGAGGAATCTTTTATGAGTCAAAGTCTACTCACATATTCTTCACTTAACTTTTTAATTGCAATGTTTATATAATTATTAATTTTAACATCCTTTATAACACATTAAAAGAAAATGCTTCCAGGAGGAGAAATAGAATCTATATACCCATACAAAGCTAGTGGAGCTGCAGAAGAAATCAAGGAACATATATTAAGTTTTTCTATTGCAAGTAGATCACAGGCTTAATTCTGGGGGAAAAAAATCAAACAAAAAAAAAACAACAAAAAACCCACACACAACCAAGCAAAAAACAAACCAACCAACCAACCAAACAGAAACAAAACAAACAAAAACAAGAAACAAGCAAAACCCAAACAAACAAAACCCCCAAAAAACCAAACCAAAACACTTTCACGTAGTCAAAAAACAGAGATGTCAGAATTTACTGTAAATTTAGTACCTTGACTTGACTCAGTAGTTTGAGGCAAACATGCTGATAGAACATTATTCCCAGCAGGTAAGATGTATGCCTTTTAAATGCTATGCAGATTGGCTTAGCATCCATTACTGCAAAAGATTTAGCTGAAAAACATATTTTTCCTGAAAATACTCATTAGAAACAAATGTGTCAAGTGATGCTAGGAAGTTACTTTTGTATTCATTATTCATAACTGTGCATGTGCATATATATATATATGCATATGCATAGAGAGAATATATGCATATATATCACTACAGGAGACATCCACATTTAAAAATTTGTTCACCCTTATACTTTGAGTAATCATGTTGGCTTTTTCTACACAAAGTTCTCTGTGGATTTACAAATGTGGATTTTTTTTCTCCCCTGGCCTTTAAGACATTAAAAGGAGTTGTATGAACAAATCAGATAACCAGATTTAAAGCAAACAGGCAATTTTTGCTGGGAAGACATCACATGGTACAAACTGAGCAGGCCAGACTTAAAAACCTTTACATGACTTGCAGATAGGCCCTAAAAAGTCCTCACTATCACTATTTTGCTGAAACACAATGATGTAAATTAAATGGATACAAAGCCCATTTCTTAAACTTTGTACAAGAATTAATGAAAACAGCCACTTCCAGATCACCATCTCAACAATGACAAATGTATCTGCTTAGGTAGTCATAGGTACTGGGGGAAAACCTCCCACCAGCTTTACAGAAAGAGACAAAAAAAGAACACAGTTCTCCCCTGACCTGAACCAGGTAGATGGTTTATAACACTTCATTTAGCATGAATCTCCCTTTTCCCTTTTCTGGGCATGAAAACATGAAAGTAAGTTACTCTCATGTAAGTGTACAACCCCTTGAGGTCACTGGCATTTCAGCATAGATGTAACATTCCCTGAGTTAGCTTATATCACACCACCTGAGAAATGGGTTAATGCACCGGTAGATCAAGCTGTCTTGGTATAAGCAAGATGAAAGTACATGATGTACACCCTAAAAGTACTCCAACTACTGTATGTTCCAGGCAAACATATCCCTGGATGGCCCCAGGTTAAATCCCTGGTGTTTTCAAGCTTCTCCGTTTCACACATAGAGCTTGCTCATTCAAATGTAGGAGCTGAAGCAAAATTTGCTTCAGCATTATGCTTTGGGCTTCCTCTGTTCGCTTATGTGTCCCTGTTTTGAAAGGAATTTTAACTAAGCTACAGGAAGTCAACTCTTGCTCCAGAAAACTTACCCATGTTGGAGATTTATAGTAATACAGCTAAGTAATGTTTCTACTGGATTATGATAGAATAATCAGCAAAAGCAGAAATAATATTGAATATGGACAAGATCTAAGGAATTTACTGAGAACTGCAGAAGGTAGCATGCATATATATATTGGTATATGTATATAAGCACATAAACACACAGTTTAATTGTAGCAGCCAAAGAATTTACTGCGTATCCACAAAAGCCACGGTAACTGCCCAGGTCCACATGCCTACCTCACAGCATATAGGAGAAAATACAACCTCTTTAATTGTTAAGGAATTATTTTACATATCCCACATGTTAAGCACACAAATGGACACTTAACACATCTCACCAGATTCCAAGCCACTGGCTCATTCATGCTCACTGGATTGTACATTTGAGCCTCCTCTTCCAGAAGGGAGGCTGATTATTCCGCTACTGTACCTTAACAAGTAGAATAACTAGATAGCAGTGGTTAAAAGCAGATCACAGCAAAAGATGAAGCCCTAGGTATCCTAGCCAAGTTAAACAGTGGATAGTGCCAGACATACTTCTTATGGCCAAGCTGTTCTCTCCTTTCTAAGTTTTTGAACATCTCTTTAAATGTTTTTAGAGATCTATCAGTTTCACACTGAAGGGCCTAAGAACAAAAAGGAAGAGCGTTAGCACCTCTGTGCATTGAATCATAGAATCATAGAATCATAGAATCCTAGGGGTTAAAAGGGACCTCAAAAGATCATCTAGTCCAACCCCCCTGCCAGAGCAGGGTCATCTAGAGCACATCACACAGGAACGCATCCAGGTGGGTTTTGAATGTCTCCAGAGAAGGAGACTCCACAACCTCTCTGGGCAGCCTGTTCCAGTGCTCTGACACTCTCACAGTAAAAAAATTTTTTCGAATATTCACCTTGAACCTCCTATGCTCCAATTTGTATCCATTACCCCTTGTCCTATCACTGGTCAACACTGAGAAAAGCCTAACTCCATCTCCCTGACACTCACCCCTTACATATTTGTAAACATTGATGAGCTCATTGAGTTATTCTTGTGGGAATGCAAAACAAAGCAGATCCATAAAGGCAACAGTCACTAGAAGCAATGACAATTTACAAGTCCTCGTTTGCATATGCCTCTTCAGTGGCCAGTTCCCTGAAATATGTCTGGGAACTGACACAGATACTACATGGAGTCAGCAAAATTCCTGAGGGCATCCAGGGTTGCTATGCACTCCTGTAACTTCTTCACCATTCAGGTGCATGTCCATTTTCCTTAAAACCTAGGAACTTCATTTAAATATTACTTTCATCTTAGAGACAGGTGTTTAGCAAATGGCAATTGGATTTTCACAATAATATGCAATTGCTTACGTAAAGTCCATTGCTTCTTATTTCAGCTTGGCAAGTCACCACTAAAAATCTCGTAGCAGGAGATTTTCCTTGCTGAAAGTATGAGTTTGTGGCTCTAAGTGTGTGGCAAGGAGCCAACTTGTACTAGTTGCAAATGCAACAGTTATGCTGCATTGCAAAGACAAAAAATAGCAGAGCACTGTTTTTTTATGTAGCACTTACAGTAACAGGCACTCATTTTAAAAGCCAGTTTTGACCACAGAAGGGAAATCCTGCTGCACTATCATGTATGCACACGTGTAATTGCCAAAATCAATGACTAGTAATTAAAAGTCAGGTAAAATAACCCTCTAACAGATATTCTTTCTACTGCTCTGAAGATTTGCAACCAAATGTACTGATGTCATAGCTCTGCTGAGGTATTCTTTTTTCTATCTCTTTCTCATTTGGTGGTCAGAGGTTTATAACAGCTGACTTTCAGAAAAGACATTTGATCCTTTGAAAACCTTTGTCCTCTGTGAGAAAAAAGCTGGAAATAAGAGGAGAACAGGATTGTTTCTCAGGTACTTATCACTCAATATGACACACCAATTAGTAGATAAATGCTCTTGTCAGGTCACTGATGACATGAGTTAGGAGTTTAACTAATACAAGAGAAGTTCAGAATGGAGAAAATGGAACGGAGAGAACTTGCAGTGCTGACTGAGAGTCAGACAGACATCAACTGGTGTTTTGCTATTAATTTCCTAAGATTAACGATGTTTGCTGGAGCTTAGTAACATATACTTAGAGTGTATGGCATACAAGATACATGCACAGAGTTTTTCTTAAAGTTTAAGCCAAATTTTAGAACAACAACAACCCCAACTTAACTCTTAGCAACATATGGTTAAATTCCTAAACAGCCATCTGCTTTCCTAAGCATCCTTCAGCATGATTACATGAAACACAATTGTACACATACTGTTTTTATAAATCAGGGTTCTGCTTTAAGAATGAAGAAATCACTTTAGGAGCATAATATTTAGTATGTAATTTTTGGAGAATGTATCTTTAGGGATTGAGTTTGATACAAAAAATAAATTACTAGGAATGCCACAGAAAAGATGACCTGTGCTCAATGAAGGCACTGTTCCCCTCATAGCTCTATTTTTTTCTGCTAAAAAAATAATGTCTAACTGGTTTTTGCTTGCAATGTTTTGAAATCAGTCACCTCCACTTTGATAAGCCAAAAATAATAATTTAGTGTGTCTCTGTAAAAGCTGCATTGCAGATATGTAAAACACATGAGTACATTCAGGAATACCCTATACCACCTGACAACATAGGGATGGGTTTTGTTCCTTTTTGTGTTCTTTCTTTCATATGAACATCAAACAACACATTTATGTGAGTGTCCACATGTTTATGCACATGTGCACACACAGATACTGGCAACTGAGGCTATTAACTTACATAGATCAAACAGAGAAAGAGATCTCACTGGACCTACACAACATCGTGGCACACCATGATGCTTGGCAAAATTAGAGATAGAAGCTTACAGCAGAAGACATTGCAATCATAAAGAAGGGAGTTTAAAAAACAACATCTTTGCCAGTACCTGTTCCTGCTGGTCCACTTCCTTGATTGCCTAGAGAATACATCAATTTGCATGAGGGAATATGTTGGGGTGAAGACTCCCAGCTACCACAGCTATAACAATTTCACAACAGCAATCACATGGACCTACTTGTACCTGCACAGATGACTCTGTTCTACTTTTCTGATTAATGCAGACTGTGGACATCTTCCATGAAAACTTAAAATCTTAATGGGCACTGTGGCTCTTTTGCAAAGTCAGCAGGAGGGTTTGCACATTTCTAAACAGCATAATGGAAAACACTGTTTAACAAGTCACGAACTGTAGCTGGAACTATGGCATTTATTTCCTCCCTGAAGAATAATTTTTTTTTTCTGAATTTGGTTGTGTGTTTTCACCTACATCCATACAGTTACACAACACTGCTATCCCAGAGGCTACCAGGAATTTGCCACATGGAAGCTAAGCACTGAATAAATGCTGATAGAGAAGGTAAAATGAATGTCACAAATATGTATATGCTGCCCATATACATACAACACAATTCCTACATGATCAAATATTCTAACTCAGTCTGGCAAAAAAAACAAAAGGTGAATGTAAGACTAATTATTCTGTGGCCAGAGACAGTTAAAAAAAAAAAAAAAGAAAAAAGAAAAGAGAGAAAAAAAAAAGGATTCAGTTAGATTAATCATAAATAATTAGGCTAACAGTAAAAGCCCATTCTTTCATTAACTCCTGGTTTGACAGACCAAATCGATTCATTCCTGAATCCTGCAGGATCCTAATAAGATTCATCTAAAAACGGAGCCATGCTTCTTCAGTTATCTCTACCGTGAAGACACTCAGAAATCAATTTTGTGGCCATAAGTGGACACTTCCTTTTTTCGAGGAAACATAAAAGCGATGGATTAAGATACATTCAAGCATCACATGCCAAACAAATACCTGAATGAACAGTGCGGATCAGAGCTCACACACTGATGCAGGGGTTGAATCTCAATGGTTATGAATGCAATCCAATGTGAAGGAAACCTGTTTTCAACAAAGCAGATACACCTAGACTGTGAAAGAAAGTCTGCATCTACAAATCCTCCCTTCTGATTATGCCTGACATACACAGCAGGAAGGGGTATAGGAAGCAATGCCTTGAATTCCCCTGCATACAATCTTCAGCTTGCAGACAGCTCTTCTTCCTACATTTCATTTTCTGTTCCTTTTGTATGCCTCCCAGATGCAAATTTAATTTTTGTTTTTATGTTGATTATCCCAGAATCTAGAATTTATACTGAGTACCACTGTAGGATTTTTAGAGGGTTATGAACAAAGCTACCATGGAATTATAGAAAAAAAACTATTTTGACAAGAAAAAGGAAGTACCACAAAAAAATGACACTTTCTTTATATTTGAAGGCAAAATTGCTTGCTTTAAAAAAAGCTTAAAATTGCACTGATGGAAGCAGTTGTAAAAGATTGTCTATGGCTAATAACAACATATGATATAGTTGAAAAGAAATACACTTATCTTACCCAAAGCATAAAATATTTGCATATAAACTACCTTTTTTACATTTTTCTTTTACTAGAGGAGAATTATACAGAAAAATGTATTCAACTGATTTGGTGTCTGTGTCACTTGATACTGAAATGTAATTTATATCCTAAATATTTTTTAAGATATTGTAAATTTTTTTTTTTACTATAACTCAATGGTTCTTTCCTTTTTTATGCAAAAGTATGGTTTTACATCAAACTAAAGACAGAGATAAAAAATCAGCCATAATAAATAAATAATTTTAAAAATATATAAAAAAATCATATGACAGCATCCAATAACTAAAAACAGAGAATAAGCTTTTGATACACAGGTCTTGTGTGAAAAAGACTGCTGAAAAGATTCAAAGTGCAAAGAACCCCTGATATGTAAGAAGAAATATGGTAATTTAAGGCTCTGCCCACAATTTCACTATTTTTTCTGTTCAGATAGCATTCTGCAAATCCTATACTCATATGAGAATAATAATGGGGAACTGTGAAACATATAGATAGGAGAATGAATATGGGGTGTAAAGGGATTTAATAAAAAAGGAGGAAGTCATGGCAGTGATGTGAGGTTTGCAGAATGGCGACAGCGAGGATGAGGAAGCAGCACTAGTGGGTGTGTGAAAGGAAATTATGTGAGACATGAGAATATTGTCCTCTTTGAGCCTGAGGCTTTGTCCTGCTGAAACACAGTTACTTTGTAAATTAGATGTACCTTAAAGCTGTAGTGAGGAGACATAGAAAAAAAGAGATGAGGTGAAAGGAAAAGGGGAAGGGAAAAACACGGTACTATAACAGCTAGGTTTTCTGAATTTGAAACAGTCATGTGTACTGCACATACCTGCTAAATGAATTTACATCCCACTGTTGCTTTATAATGCTTTCTTGGTTTAAGTTTATTTAATCTTTGTTAGTGAGATGTAGGCCTAACTCTTGATGACATTGCAGATATAAAAATAAGCAACAATGCATCATGCACTTCCTCCATTAGAAGTCAACATTAAACTCAGCAAGCACTCTACATACAGCCCCCACCTACAAATGAAACTAATATATTCACAGCAGCATCTACATTTTTAAATGTTACTCAGGAAAATTATTTAGCTTAACAAAACAGAAGCATGAAAATACAGGGAGTTTTACACACTATATGCATTAAATGTTCCTTAAGGTAAATATTGGAGTAAAATTACACTGTGTACCTATATGCATGCTGCCTTTGAAATAAATTTTACTCTTTATAAACTAGTAAGCATCACTACTGAATTATGAGCATGTTTAATGTTTAGTCATTACTCTGCTACTGCACGGATTAAAGGTAAGAAAGAAATAACCTATCAAAACAAAGTCCTAACACAATTTGTATTTACACAGTTTTGTGTAGCTGACTTTGAGATTTGGAACCATTTCATAATTTGCATAGTTTACTATTCTAAGAAAACAATGTTTATATATATATATTTTTTAAATAATCTCTCGTGTTTTAAGTGTGGTGTGTTCTGATGAGAATTTCTGAGATAAATGTTCAAATTTAATTACTATGTGTACTCATTTCTTGCCCATTTTCCAGTTCCAGATTCATACCACAGCCTCTAAATATCCTCACATCCAGCTCCAACCACTCAGTCCTCTGCTTCTGTGCTTCTGAATAGAATTCTCTGAGTCTGCCGTGCAAAGCTGTTCCACCTGCAGGAGCCAGCAGAGCAGCTGCGGGTCGAGCAGTGACTTGCACCCCCAGGTGGTCTCTGCTCGCTCTCTCGAACGCGGCTTAGAGTTGGTGCAGAGCCCAGATGGGGCACAGTGGCAGAGCGAGGAGCAGGGCACTCCACCTCATTGCAGGAGGAGGTAGAAAGGAAGACAACCACAAGCGTCAGAGTTTTGAGGATATTCCACCTGTCCTATCAAACAAGGAGGAGGAGTAATGTTTATAAACTAAACCTGGTAGATGAGCAGTGAGTACCTCCAAGATGAGTAAACCTGAAATTCTGGCTGTCAAGTGTCCTGTGCTTACTTGGCATATATATTCCTTAAGAGGTTACTGAGATATATTGTGTACCAGAGGGGTATTCATTCCGATTTCATGTGAAGGCAAGCCTAAATCTGAATAACTATGTTTTAAAGTCTCTTTCAAGGAAATGACCTTCCAAATTATCAGTAAGAATAATTTCCAGAATATTTCCTTCCAGATAAGAGCCTTTAAAGATTACCATTTACTATATTCTAGCACAGTAGGGTTTGCAGTACTGTGCTAAATAAAACATACTGCAATTTGTGGGGTTACTTTCTAGATGAAGGTTGCTATGAATGGAGTATCTATTTAGCTTGTATCAATCACTGCAACATCACCATCTCTACTGGTGGAGCAGGGCAGAGCAGACATTATTTTCAGGTCTTGTTTCAACACTGTTCAGAGATACCAGAGCTGTAATCCTTGATCTGAAATTATCTCTCTCGCTCAGCAGTCTGCTGACCACAGCTGACCACTCTGGACACAGAGTTCATTGCAATCTGAGAGCCCCGTCAAACGTTCTCTGAATAAACCAGTAATTTAGGAGGACACAAGAGGTATTAAGATTGAGAAAGCAGGATATACTGTTAAAATACCCATGATTTAACTGTGCTAAAGTATTACTAATGTGTTCAGAAAAGGGAGAAAATAAAAGAGCAGCTAGAGAACATATCTTGTGAATCCTTTTCTCCTGCAAGGAAAAGTGAAGATGAGAAGGTATTAAAACACCAAAAGTGTCACAAGTTTGTGAAACTATTCGTTTTTCAGGAAAGCCGTAATATTCTGTATCCAGTAGGAAAATTTCAATAGAAACAAAAGTTCTGAAAATAAACCTTACCCATGCTTCTTTTTGAATGTTGCTATTTGGGCAACATAAAGCTGAGAGAGAGTATTTTGAAAAGAACAATAAATATGATACTGTTGATACAAACGGAAAAGGCAGAGCAGAGCCCATGTGTGCTTTCTAGCTGTCTAGCTAGCTGGAGAGAAATCTGTTTTACCTTCCTGCTGGAAACACGGCTGTGCAACCAGCCTTGAAGAAAAGAAAAAAGGGCTGCTATATTCTTTTGCATCCAATTAGAAAAAAATATGTTTTAAAAACAGACAGAAGTCCTTACCTCCCCTCTTTTCTTTAAATGAGAGTATTTGAAAGATTTGCATACAAAAACACTTGAGCATTCTTAACTGCAGTACATCTGGCAATTATCTTACAAGAGAAGGCATTTGTTTTAGCCAATTGCCAGAGGCTTGGCATTACCAAGAGAAGTAGAAAGCATTTGAATGTACAGAAGAAAAGAGATATTCCAGCTTTCTACCAGCTACCTTGAACATACTTCACGTTTAATTTCACCCTGTTGCCACAGGCACTGTGTTGTTATGACAGCTGATCTGCCATTGAATAGCTGTAAAGGAAAATCAACAAAGGATCGCTTCAGCGATTTTCAGTGCAATTTACTGGAGCTTGTATCTTGCGGCTGCTGCCGCCTGTCGGGGTAATGACACACGATCGGTGATTAAAGTGCAAGTCCCTGAATCAAAGCTTAGCCAATGGTCTGAAGAGGCAGAAAACAGCATCCAGACCCTGTTCATTTTTCATAATAGGAGGACCTCATTAGGAAAAAAATGGGCTGTTTTACTAACAAGAGGAAGTGCTTGTGGCTAGGGAGAACGATCATGTTTCCAAGATGTACTGTGGCTTTCTTACAGCATCTTTTAGACTGCGAAATTAATGAAAGTAAATAAGTAATTAAAACAGATAGTGTTATGGTCCATCACCACTGACTTGGAATTTAAACAGAGCTGTACTATCACTTGTTTACATCCTCGTATTTAACACAGTTTTTGCCTTTGCCAAGAAAAAACTGGTGAGGGAGAGCTGCCTGTCATGGGGGTAAGGGCAAAGGTATACAAGGGCAGCTTACCACCTCATGAGAAAGAACATTTTGGGATACAAGAGTAATTTCAGTTCACCAGAATTATTTTTAGTTTCTTTTACCTTACTCTTTTGTTCTGAAAAGACATACAAGTCAGATTATTTTTACCAATTTTGACCAAATTTGTTCATCGGACAAAAATGTACTCTACCTAAGTATGAAGAAGCATATAAATGAAAAGTCCTTTGCTTAAAGATGGCAGAGAGCTGGGATAAGAAAACAGTAAAAGAGCACTCAGCAAGACCAAGGGAATATGTTTTGTTTTGCTACAGCAAACAATATTTACAGACCATGAGACTGTGAAAAATTGAGCAAAGACAGATTAAGAAATATCAAAATAACTGGGCTCAGGTGTATTTGACATAGTATGACTGCTTGTGGGGAACGGTCCATCTTCTCTCCCCCCAAGTAAGACTAAACAAAATGCCTTTCAAGCCAGCAAAGCCAGAGTGGCGCCTTTTTACTGATTTAGCCAAGGACAGACTGGAACAGGCCTCTTGCTCTACCAGATAACTCCACAGCAAGAAAAACAGCATAAGGGTTACGATAACTGGCAGAAAAATGGACACTAGGTTAAAGATGCCTCTGACAGAGTATGTACCTGGCCAGTGCTAATTGGCTAATTTAAACAGTGGTACTTTCTCAAACAGTGACTGCTGATCTATAAAAGAGGGCAAGATCCGCAGGCCGGTGCTCTCTGCCTGACCGGGACAAGACCCTGCTGCAGCACCTGGACCTGCCTGGAACGCCAGCCTCGTTGTCCGGAGAGGGAAGGGGGGGCTGCCCCATGACCGCTGCCTGAAGGAGAGAAAAAGTGGGGGGGGCTGCCTGTGCCCGCCTAAACCAAACTGGACCAAAGTAGGAGCCTGCCCAGCCTGCATTCGCCACCTACTTCGGGACTGAAGCGCCGCGTGTGACCCTCGGGCTCATTCACAAACCCCTCCACACTGGGGGGGGAAGTCACGGAAACATCCTGAGAGCTGGTAACCCCCAATACCGGCCCACGACACTGCTGCTCTATCAGCATTTTTTGAAGGTGTTAGAGATGGTGGTTTTTGTCTTCCTTCACAATATAGCATGGATAATCTATCTTTGCAAATGCAGAACAGGCAATGCTGCCCTTACTGACATCTTGTGGGATACATGCATTTTTAAAGAGAAATTGGACACAAACAGAAGGATACCATCTATGTATAAATACTATTCTTTTCATACACAAGGTAAAGTAACAATCAGACAGACCTCAACATTCCTATATTCTCAACAAGAAATATTTTCCTAAAGGCTAAAATGAGAATTCAGGGGTCCCTAGTAAGCAGAGCACAATGATTTCTCATTGCTAGAGAAAGCTTGCTGGCTTTACTACAGGTGTTACAGCAAAGCAAACTTCTTTGACTGGCCACGTGGGAAGTGTGCCTTTATCCTGCCCAGATAAAGCTTCATGGAGGAAGCCAGGCATAGACTTCCATGAATTAAATTAAAAAAAAAAAAAAAATGCTGCAGTGTGTCAGCCACACTGTGGACCAACTTTTAGCTAGCAGTGGAGGAAATAGCTTCACTATATTAGAATCCCTTTCCATAAGCATCTTTGGGGCTTGCTTTTGCTTATAACTACTATTATCTTATATTTCTTTTGCAGTAGTAGCTGGTTATGTGCTCAGGACCTCTTTGTTCCATGAGTTGTCTGAAGATGAAGCAAAACAAATCTTGCTTGGAAGAGGTCACAGTCAATGTGGAAGAAAGGGACTACAAGAGGCAGAGGCAGAAGAGGCACAGGGTTGTGAATCACCACAGCAAAGACCCAGGGTAGCTGCAGAAACAGGGCAATAGACAAACTTTTACACCATGACCAGGCTCCCTTTCCCAAACAGCCTCTTCTTCTGTTATTCCACCAGCTGTCAAAGATAAACATTTTAGAAGTTTTTAAAAAAATGTTTCAGTGGTGAAACTTAGTGTTAAAAGTATTAGCTGGGATTAGTATGTTCCTACTAGAAGAAGGTGTGGGTCTGTCTAACAGCTTTAGATTTATGTATTAAACATTCAGTGCAAATAGTTAAGAAGCATATTTGAGAGGAAAGTGAATGAAGCAATTCTGTTTTCTTGGCAGAAGGATTTGTTGGAAATGTTTTGGTGCTCAGATTAAAATTTCTGTCTCCACACTGACATGAAAATAAGTGATGGATTTAGGATGGGGCAGAGCTAACATGACTGCCCCTAACAGATTATTTACACAGGAACATATATACCTTAATGAAAGCTTGCTTTTCAGGTGGGATCTTTTTCTCAATACTGTTCTATTATGTTATATATAGCCCTGAAAGTGGAATTAGGAAGTGTGACGTTTATTCAGATGAAGGCAGGCAGTCAGTCCATTCTAAGCAGACATCTCTTCCCTTGTGACTCCCAGACAACCTTTAAATAATTTTAGTTCTTCTTTTCATGTTAAAGGTTCATTATCTTTTATAGAAATTCTTTAGAAGTCTTCTCATCCCAAGCACTAGGAGTCATTTCTCAAGACAGCACTAGATTCCATATTCCAGATCTCTCTCATAATTTTCTAATGCTGTATGTCTTGGTGAATAAGGAATTTGAGAACTACTTATCCTTGCATCAGAAGAAGAGGGAAAAATCACTGATAATGAATCTCATGTCTATTTATTGAAAAGAAAGGGGGAAGGATAATAGCTGCTAAGTGAAGATTCTCTGCTTTCATGGCTGCCATTCTAGCCCTATGGTTCCTGATTCAGCATCGACTGTGGCAGCGCTTTCTTTTCATATTTCTGTTAGCATTCCTGAAGCCTCTTTCTTTTCCTTTCAGCTTTTTTCTTTGCATTCCCTCCTCATACAATCTCCCTTCAAGCAAGAAGCTGGACCAGCTTCTCTGACATGAAGCTATCATGCAACAAACACTGAGGCATTAAATAAATGTGTATCTGGAATTACTATAATTTCCTTCTTAGCACTGAGTGTCTTGTTTAACAAGGCAAGTTTGTTTATATCTTGAGCAGGCTTTTTATTTTTAAAAAAGTGTCAATTTAGAGGCAGAAAGTTATAGAAGTGTATTAGGTATTAATGTGTATTCTGTCCACTCCTGAACTACCAAAACTGAAATTTGTCTACTCTTTTGACATCAAAGTCAATAGCTTTTCTGTTTACATACAGGTGACACTGGAAAATCTGGAGGAATAAAGCATTCAGTCTCATTTAAGAGAACTGTCACAGGATCTGTGAAAGGCAAAAATTTATCCTGTTACTAACAGAGCAGGTGAAAACTTTTATCAAAAACGGAGAAGAATCATCTGTGCATATGAGGGGGTTTTTTAAGTTCACAGTGTCCTGGTCTCAGCTGAGATAGAGCGAATTTTCTTAGTAGCTAGAATAGTTGCTGTCTGGGGTTAAACCACTACACCTGTCAATGGTTAGCATCTGCATACATGATGTGTCTGTGGTACAAGGGGCAGTTAAGAAGTGAAGGAAGCAGCTGTAAAGGGACTGCTGCTGTGTCTTTTTCTGATAGGCAGTCTAGCTTCATGATCAGTGACTAAATCCATCTAAGCCACTCTACTTTTTTATCAGATAATTTGAGTTACTGCTCATGGACAACCCACAGAAAGGTTGAAGGAAGGTGGAAGAAACTGTGTCATGTGGAAGCCATAACACGATGTATATATACCAATCTTTGTTTTTATGTTTTGGAAGACTGTTTCTTACCAACTTTTTCACCCAGAAACAACTGCCTGGGTCAGATCTTACCCTCTGCCTCTGAGTAAAGATGCATTCAGGATTTTCTTGTGGAGCAGCATCAACAAACTAAGAACACTGAGAACATAATGAAGGAAGCGCAAGGTTTTTATCTAGTAGTAGAGCTATACCTGAAGTTCAGGCTTATAGGGGAGAGGGAAGGGAGCCAGAATAACCACAGAGAAAAAGAAATCAACAAATGACATTATATAGCACCAGTGAGAATAAAGGCAGGTCCAGGCCCTCACTCTGGAGTCACTCCACCTGACAAGGTCCAAGCATTGTGTGCCATACTCTTGCCACCACAACAGGGGATCCAGCTACACCTGAAGCCCACCATGGCACACTTCCCCAAAGCAGTGTGTCCTTAATGTGTGCTTGATTAAAGCTAAACCTGGCCCTCTTCTGTGCACACACCAACACACGAATGCATTTGCTTCAACAGCTGTGCTGGGAGCAGGACGTATGTTAGTGTGGATGTGTGAGGGGGTGCAGACGTGCTTGCCTGCTATCTCAGAGCTGGAGGGGTTTTCATTAGATTCAAACAGCAACTGACTCTCCAGGGAAGCTCCTGCTCTTATTTGATAAGGGATGCTCTTTTATCACACATGAAACTGCATGCAGTGATCAGACAGGCGGTGTGCATATCTGCCAAGTGGAGGAAAGCTGGTTTTCTGCAGCTTATTACAGCAGTGCATTGCTACTACAGTTGAAGACTGGACCAAAAATGTCCCGTTATGGAAACTACAGAAGCTGGAACTTCTACTAATCCACAGAGAAAGTATGCAATTAATATAATTGCTTGAGAGTCTGGGATATCATGTTATTTTTTAGAAGATGAAGCCACTATGGTGAATCAGAGTGGAGAAGACATCTGAGGTACTGAGGCTTGCAAATCTACCAAAGTTGGCACTCTTCCTTTCAAAAAACTTTGTTATTAATTCTTTGACATTACAGCAAACAAACACCCCTAAACCTAAACATTAGTGGTCTAAAGTGTAGCTCTTCAATGGAGAATAACTTGGATTTTCCTTCCTTTCAGGAAAAAAAAAAAAAATCTCTTTGTTTTCAAGAACAAACCTTTTTCAAGCTAATTGACATCTCAGAACTTCAAAGCTCTCAGTCCATCTTCAAAAATCCTGCAAACACGAAAGTGCGTGGCTTGGTGACCTCCTTCGATACTGGTCTAATAAATCATCCAGGAACACCTGGCACCCTAGAGTGTCAGTAGACTCTTTTTTCTCTAGTGAGACATTATTTTACCTCTACAGCTTTTTTTTTGCTTGCCCCTCCTGCCCCATAATATTTCCTCTATATTCTCAGTTGTGTTTATGTTTTAAGGAGCTATAGCTAACGTGCACCTAAAAACTGCATTGCTTTTGTCTCTCATGCCTAGAAAGTACAGATAGGTTAAGGCTGTGTATGCAGTCCAGATTCAACAGAATTAGACACATTTCCTGAAAGTTATCTGCCAGTCACTAAGTCATAATGACTACTCTGGTTGTACCTATAGTATCTTAAACTATGTTGTAACATCTTATGGTACCCGTGTAATTGTACCTATAGTATCTATTCATGGTATCTTGAGAATTGTTTAAGGGACTTTTAAATCCATATTTTCTTCAATTTATGAGATTTGTAACAGTTTTTGTGGGTATTTATACTTTGTTATTGTTTTTCTACCCTTGACCAAATAATTTTTTTACTTCCCCTTAATTACTCAGATTTAGCTCATAGACATTATATGAATTTTTGAAATGTTAATCCTTTTCATTTCAGTCCCCTTTTCTCCCTCTACTAAGCAATGCTTGTCATTAACCATACCAACTTCCAGGTGCTACCACATGCAGCTGAATACCAACACTAAATTAAACCCAACAAAATCGAGCCCTCTCCTCTCTCCCTTCCTCACCTCCCTCCCTTTCTCTCCCCCCTCTCCAAACTAAGGATGCAGTAGACAAGCCTTTTTCACTCAACAGTAATATCTGGATCACAGAGAAGTGTTTTAGTTCTTACTTTTAACAGTGAGGTACATGGACTTGCTGACGTCTGCTCCCACATCGTTGCTGACCTTGCAGAGGTAGTATCCACTGTCTTCTTCCAGCACATGTTTAATCAGCAAGGAGCCATTTGTGAGAAGCTGGATACGACCATTCAATGCAATTGGCTGGAACTGAGGAACACCAGCACCTAAAGCAGGAACCCCACAGAAATAGGTTAGTTAGAAAGCAAAGCATCTCAGTTTTGGCTTTTATTTGTGGGGTTTTTCTTTGTTTGTTTGTTTGTTTTAAACAAAGCAGCTACTATAGCTTCCTGTCCTTATGGCTCAATTCAAATAAAATATGAAAGGCTTCTGACATAATCAGAAAAAAATTGAATGGTTCTTCACCAAAACTGAATTAATTATCTGAAAAGAAGAAAGACTTTTGGAATGTAATAGTATCAGTAATCTGCCCATGTTAAAGGTAAAGGGGCAAAAGGAGCGTGAAGCAGGAGTGAAAGAACCAGAATGGGGGAGAGAGAAAAGGAAGGAGATTTTCAGACTGCTCATGGGTAAAAAGGCACATTTGTTGTACATTTAGAGGCTGATAAATTATTGACAATTACAGCTGAACAGTCATACAAGTATGCATCCCTAATGCATAAAGCAAATTAATTTCTTATGACTAAGAGGGATGTCTGTTGTAGTAAACATGGCATACTCAAGGGACCTCTAGGACCTTGTTTACGAAATTCTGGCTAACATGGAAAACTACATCAGTGACTGTGTTGCTTGTTTCCTTCTACAGCTGACTGACTGATGACACATAAAAAACCTCTGTCCTGCCACATCTGTAGCCTCTATTTGTTCAGACAATTTAAAAAAAACAAACCCAAACCAAACAAATATAAAGCTCAGACCACTAATAGGGCATGAGGTAACAATGTTTGGCAGTAATGTAAAAATGGTAGGTCCATAAAAAGACAGGAAACCAAAGATTTCTGTATTGGATTTAAGAAAGAACTTACTTTTTCTTGGACACAAGATACTGGACCATTTAGGGAACAGAGAACAGGATACTGCCATATTGTCAGCATGCCATACTATCCAGAAGACCATTAGAAGTTCAGGCTTTGTCAGCATTAGGACTCTGTAAGTGTACCTTAAGATATGGTTCATGTAACAAAGGGTTTTACAAGCTACTTTGGCAGCAGGAGATGGGATTTTTCAGGGAAGTCATAAGGTAGTCTTCTTCAATGGAATTCTCTTATACCACTTTCTGTACACGAAGTTAATATCTGTCAGCATTAATTACTATACACAGTTGGCTGAATCAACCCAGGAGGAAATACAATGAATAAATACTCTGGGGAATGATTTAGAATAAAACAGCAAGCTTTAACAACTTATGAATACAACATCTAGAATAGTAAAAAAGACCAGACGTGCATACGAAAAATCCTTCTAGTTGTAGAAGAGTTTGCTATCAGGACTTACAGCTGCACTGAAGGTTTGGAGGCCAATATTGTGAACTTAGAAAAGTTAAAGGGATAACATTTTCACAAAACTCAGCTGCTGTTGTTGATTTTTAGCTATTTTAGTCACATGCATGCCCCACTTCCCCCTTTATCTATTTTTTTTCTATAAGAAGCCCTTTTTCCAGTCATTTATTTATAAGGCACATTTTTGCTTTGCTAACTCTGTCTGCAAACTTATGGCCCAAGTAGACAGATGCAAGCACTCACTTAATATATTTTGTCAAATTTAAAATTCTGGAGACAATTTGGTGTTCAGAGAGGGGAAAGGGCTGATACTCCTGAGGGTAGCTATAACTGGGCAAAAGTTTGCAAAGGCTTCTTACTCTTCATACACACTATTACTGCTATTACAGCAAAATCCCTCCTGAGTAGTGACAGCAGTTTATCACACACAACTCCATGGATGAATCTGGAAGAGGACTATATGTTAGTGAACAACAGACTTGTTGAGGTTGAAAGGGCCCCATGTGGTCCAATCCTGTTGCTCAAGCAGGGCCATCTAAAACTGGATGCCCAGAACCATGTCCAGATTGTTTGTCAGTAGCTCCAAGGTTAAGAGTCTACAGTCCTTCCTGGCAACCTGTGCCAGTGCTCTGTCACCCTCAGAGTGAAAATTTCCTTATGCTCAGATGGAGCCTCCTATGTTCAGTCTGTGCCCATTGCCTCTTAAAGTCTGATGGAATTAAACCAACAGATTCTTGCTGATTATGAAGTGTATCTGTTGATCATTGTAATTATTCTTTAGAGACAGCAAGTCCATTTCCATTACCTGTCCTGTCTGATTTACAAAAAAATGAACCTTCTTTTATAATTTTTCACTGACATGAAAAGCCAATGACACTAAGTTGCCTGCAGGTGTACAGATGCCCTTTCTACTCTATTGTGATACCTACAGATGAGCTATGATCTGATTGCTTTACTCCTGCTGGCCTCACCTCAGTAATTATGTCATAATTTTATTTCACAAACCAATTATATAGTCTTTAATAGGGACATATATCTTCTCCCAAATTTTTGTTTGAAAATAAGTTTTACTTAGATCCTAAAGAAAACAAAAATTACATGGAGCATTATATAATTATTTCCTCTCAATAGCACCTAGCTTTGCTTTTTAAAGGGTTAATTCATGCAGATTGGACACAGTTTGGAGACCTTGTTTTCATGCTAAACCAACCACAAGACAACTGGTTGGAAGAGTCAATCTAGCAGGCAGCATACTTTAATTAAAAAGCAGTCAATTTCCTGTGGTTACTTAGGGTCAAGTGGGGCCAGTTTTAATGCTCTGTTACATGAGAAGAAAATGTTAAAGCATTATGTAAAGCACATACTGAATTACTGCTTATGCTAATGCTACCTGACCTCTTCTTTGCTGAAAAGATGATTGGTCATGTTATCATGGATATTGAAGGGGAAAAAAATCAGGCAGATGCTGCCAGTGAACTTTGTTCTGAGGTTGCTTCAACTAAAGCAGTATCTCTTTTCTCTCAGCTTCAGGTCTCTAAGACAGATCAAAAGTCTACCTAACTCACTCTTGTGTCTATGACAATGGCCAGCACTACATGCTTAGGGAAATTAGACAAGAACAGTGTAAATATGACTGATACTTCTCTTATTGCACCCAGCCAGCTTCTGACAATATGATTAAACCAGTAATTTACAGGTGAGAAAGCTGTTACTAAACCAGAATTAATCTGGCCCCACTGATCACAAGAGGAGTCCTACCTTTTGAGTACTTCCAGACAATGGTAGGAACAGGATAACCCTCTGCAGAGCAGTTGAGAATTACAGCTTTTCCATAGATGCCATCCTGGTCACCAGGCTGAACCACAAACCTTGGGGGCACTGCAGGAGGAAGTAAAATCAGCCATGAGAATTTTTGCTGCTTATCAGTTAGCTCAAAACAGCAGAGCAGTCAAATAAGGAGGCACAAAATTTCATAGCTGAAAGCAAAAGCTAAAACCAGCTTTTTGATGACCCTGTGATACAGTAAAGTTGGTGTTACATGATTATTTACTTTCTGTGCACTATCTCAATGTATTTCTTAGGATACAACCTCTCCATGGGAAAGGTTATGAATAGAGTAACAGATAAACTGTCATGGTCAGAAGAGTAATGCTTTCTAACAGAGAGGTTTGACAGGTATTTATGAACAACTGAAGCTTTCTGTGTTTGTTTTGTGTAACTGAACTAGTAAGCTTTAGAAAGATAATTAAATTATGCAGTGTAAATAACACTAAAAAAACCCAGATCTTAATACCAATCAAATTACTTCATATTAAAATTAAGGTGTCTGAACCATAACTTATGGTAGGACTTCACTTTCCAAAAAGCCACAGACAGTTTAAACACAATTTGCTTGCATGATGTCGAAGAGGAAAAGTCTTACTGGACTAGATGTATGTACATCAATGTATACATATTATTAGACTCATTCTAAGGAAGCATAAAACCACTAAAATAAGTCTTTCAGACATAGGCAAGTATGTTTGTATTTATGCATAAATAAAATAATAGATGCTTATCTCAAGGAAAAGCCCTATTTGTTCCAAATACAGATAGCCAGTGAAGAAAACAACTTGTGACAAGGCTAGACCTACAGTTTACCATGAGGGCCAAACACTGAATGTCAATGTCTTGATAAAATGTGCAGATTTGACAAAAGTTTTAAAACTGTGAAGAATGGTAAAAGTGACATAAAATTATTTTAAATTAAAGGTGCTTAATGGTAGTATTGAAGTCAGTCAAAGTCACAGATTATGATTGACCTCCTGTTCTTTGGTTCAGAGCATAAAGAAGTACCTCATGAAAAAAGTAAATTATCTGTGCCCTTATCCCATGTTATTATTTTCGTAATTTCTTACAGTGCTGCAGAGAAAACGTATCCCTACTGAAAGCCATCCCTTCTGGCTCTGATCTGGCCTATCTGCCCAAAACCCCATTAGGCCCCACCACATTCCTCTCCAAAAGTGCCAGAAATTAAGAAAGGAAGCATAGGAGAGGACTATAGTACAAGGAATTGCAAGGCAGTTCAGAAAAGGATCAACAGTATAGTGACTATTTGCCCTGGAACCCAAACCAGTTCATTAAGGCTATGCATACAGTACTAGTTGTTCATCAGAAAATCTGCACCACAAAAGCACAGCTGAACCATCAATAATATATTATTTTGAAGGGTTTTTTTCAGTATACACACTCTCACAGTCTATGAAAATAGCACTTCCCATTATACCAGGGAGTCCCAAGTTTTGTCTCAATGACATACTTGAGCAGCCAGTTTTTGGTATGGACAGGACTGCTAGAAGTTGGAGGTATCTAGAAATATGCTCTCTAGGTCCAGAGGACCCACCTCACAATGGCTTGAGTCTTCCTTCCTGTGTCTTCATAATCCACAATCTTTTCCAGGTTTCTCTTCTACCTTCATAGCTACAATTTCTTTTTAAAAGATGAGAACAACCTTCTAGAGAGCAAATAATCCCTTTGACTGGACCTCTTGTCCACTGAATGCTATATCTATAATGCAAAGCTCTTCATTGCCTAAATATGTACCAAAAAGTGCCACTTCTGTTTGGAATATGGCTAGAAGAAACAGCAAGAACTAACACCAACAGAGGCAAAAGACATCTTTGCACTAGGAGATGTATTTACTGTTGTCAAACAATTCAGCTTCCAAACAGCTGCCACACTGACAAACATGAATCATATGTTATGTTAATTCATTGTAAGTAAGCATCAAACATGAAATCTCAGCAACAGCAGCTCTGGGCAATCACCCACCCTACTCTAATTATCTACTCACAGAAGACATTTGCTTCAGTAGCTCTTTTCTCACTGTTCTGTGTTCAATTTATTCACCAAACACAAAAGGATTCCTAAGTACTTTGTTTCCAAAGCAGGTAAAAAGGACAATTATTTGAAAAAATAGGTTTGATTTTATACAACTCAGCACGGTGGCATCAGCTTGTTTCACCTCAGTAACTGTAAGTAAATCTGTATTCAAATCTCCTGAAAAGTCAATTACAAGCTGCTTATCCATGAAGGGGGTAGAAAACAAAACCAATGCCAAAACAAAAAAACTACCTAAGTTGTATCAGTCTTACAGGTGAATGATTACAAACGATGCTTCCTCTACCACTGAAAAGCTTGAATATATAGTGTTTTTTAAAATCTCACTTAAAATACGTGGTTTTTTGTAACTTCTTTGTTTTATTACCCTCCTCTTTGAAAAAAAAAAATGTTATGCATATTCTTCATTTGTTATGGATGACACTGGCAAGAAGTGCTACTTTTTCAGGAAACAGTTTATTCTGTGAAATGGGTAGGCATGCACAGAAATTTCTGGAAAAGTTAAGCAAGATTGCCTAGTATGGAATAAAGGCAGTCAGCCTTTAAAATACTATTTGCATTAAAGTTATGTTAAAAAAATATACATTGCCTAATCCCTTTTGGCATATATGGAGAAAAATGGATGGATGCCGAGTGTAAGTATTGTTTTACGATTTCTATGGAAATGCATCCTTTCTCATCTTTAATGAACTCATGTAGGCATTCTCAATGTGTTGTGCCTTTAATGCTGACAAGCTCTGAACAGGGCTTTTCATCATATGATTTCACTGAGTTTTGTGTATATATAAAAAATGTAATATTTTGCTCAGATATTCTTGGCATTCTCATTTTTAATCATACTTTTAATACAGAATGATACCAGCACGGTAACTATGGAAATTAAATTTTGCAGAATAAGCTCCAGAATCAGGTGCATGATTAGTTTCCTTGTACTGCTCCATAAACAAAGTATGTTTCAACCTTACTTGGCAAAAACTCTGCCCATACCAAATAACAGAAACAATTTCTATATTCAGTAAAGCTTTGGCCTTCCTCTTGGACTAATAAAAATGGCAACTGCTGCTCTGATTTTGAAGACATAAACCCTTGACACTTAGTCTTAAGATCACCACCAGAAATCAGAAAACATGCTACAGGAAAACAAAATTACTCATTCAGTGACTTTTCAATTGCTTTTCTATTGCTGTTTAGGAAAAACAGGATTTTCTTCTTATAGAAATGATCAAAAATAAACAGAGGAAACCTTTACATTTTTCTTTCTCATTGATAGCTTGCTTCTTAATTTTATTTCACACAAATAACTTGCTCAGTGCTGTGTGATACCATATTTTGGAAGACAATGCAGTTAAGTAGTTAATCTAGATTTAGATTATAAATCTACATTCACTCTTTAATTCTCTTTCAGTAATTCATTAGCCCGTAAAGAAAATTTGCTTAGTAAGAATTTAACCAAGGTATTTCTCTGATACACTTAAGTAAGTTAGTGGAGAAAAGAAAGCAATTTGTTTTATCTACTTGTAAAGGTGTGGGCCTCCTCTGCACATTTAGAAGTGAAACACTCTGCAATAGTTCACTAATATGACTGAAGAACTTTACTTCTATTGTTACCCTTGTTTCAGCAGCGCAGTCGCTTGAGCCCATAAAGGAGGGCATTTAAAATTGCTTTAACAGTGAGTTTCTGTTAGGCTCTCTCATTTAATGCTGCCCACGGATCTGTGATGAGAAATGAACTGATGAACGTTTAGCGTAAGAGCAGTAAGTTGACAGATGCAAACTACTTAATTGAAAGGTGTTTTCAGTCAATACTATGACTAGTAGTCTCAGGTTCTCACAAAGGGAAAATAAAAAAACAGGAATCAGAATAGGAGGCTGAAGATAACATGAATGTCATAGTGCCATTTTAAGGGAGGGAAATGCTTTCATTATCTCCTTGTGGGAAACAATCCTGATAAGATGATAAAATATGAGTTGGTACTCAAAGAAGATACTGCTTACCACTGCTATTGCTGCTGGCAATGAAGGACTTTAAAAGCTGCTAACTAAAGTCCACAAGCTACTAACTAATTTTATGAGTGCACGCTAACATTCCCTGATTAAGTTATGCTTTACGTAAATCTAAGAATTCTTTCTGACTGTACTTTATGCCAGGAACTAGAAGGCAAACTCATGCATTCCTTCCTGGACCTCAAATCAGTGCAAGTGCTTCTGGCTCCCAAGTACAGCAATGAGTACATTACACTGGAGAGCAATTCTGAAGGCTCCTAACGTGAGCTCCTCCGATGGGCTACTGGAGTGAGTTCAGAAGTAATCTATGTCATTGGCCCAGAATATAAATGTTTTATTTTTACATGGAATATTTGTACTTTACATTTAGATCATACTGTCAAAATGATGGAAGAAATTTAATCAGCCAAAGAAACCATTGATGTATTAATGAATGAGATCATCAAACACTGTACTTTAGCAAAGATGAACAGTTATTAAATTTGGTCATTGGACTTAAGGGGTCAATTTAGCTGGTTTAGTGAAATCATTTGCTATGCAGCTCAAGGAAAAAAAAAGTACTTTTGCAAAATGAGTGTCTAGTGGTTTTTGTTGATCAGGTTTGTCTAATGAGAACATTAAATAAGAAATGAAACATTCAAGAGTAATCTTCAAAGCTGCAGTACAAACACCAGCAAAGAAAGTAAATGAGTTTTGACACCAGCTGCGACCATAAATCTTCTCCCGCTGCTCTTTTATCACAAACTGCACTTGCTGTATCACACCAGCACCAAACATCAGAAAGCAAACAGATACTGTCTTCCTATCTGGAAGATTCAAGGCTCAGGGCCTTCTCATTGGCTGCCTAACTATCTAATGATATTTGACATTCCTGGCAAGTGCAAAATGAAAATACATTCACACTTAATGTACTAAAGGCATTAAGGGTGTTTAATACGTATTTAAAGACCTTATCTCAACTTTAAATTACCATGTGCTCACTAACAGGAATTTTAAAACCATGTTTTATGTGCCCACCACTACCTTTGAATTCTCCTTTCTAGCAGTAGCTGAAAAAATTTGAATTTGTAATATATTTAGGAGCTTTTTCTTTTTGGTTAATAATTGATTTTTTTTCACTGTTTTTTATTTCATAATAACTTCATTGGCATTTTTGGAAATCCTATAGAAATTAATAACACATAATAAAGTGTATATAGATTTTTTAATCATTCTTTAGAAGATAGCCTTAATGAGTAGAGCTTTAATTAATTTTGCATGATGATATAAGTAGTTGACAGAGAAGATATTTTCCTACTTTCTATGGATAGCTTTCATGACAGAATGCTATTCTTTTTCTTAACATGCCTAGCAATCTAAGAGTGTGATAAAGAAATACATAATCAAAATAATAATGCTTTACGAGTTTTTTAGAAACCCATCTAGCTTGCAATTTTTGCATGCATTTCCAGAGGAACTGCAGGTTGGGATCTTGTGGAGCACAGGATTTTGAGAAGGAAAAGCCTGTTTTCACTCACCTGGACTGCCTACCTGCAGTCCCTAAATGCAGTGAAGATGGTAGGCTTCTCCCACTGGCTAATGAATGAGCTTTTAAAAGATGTTCCATAAACTTTAGGACTAATAGACCCTGCTTTTCTGTGGATTTGTATCACGAGGGTGAGTACAAACTCCAGTTGGAACAGTTCTTGTGTCTGCAGAAGGGCTCACCTGACTAGAGTCTCTGGTGTCTAGTATTACACTCAGTAAAGCTGTTTCTAATCAATCGACTCTTTTCAGTTTTAAGCTTTCAGCTCCACTGGAGGCATTTTTGCCCTCTTCTGATTTCTCTGAAATTGGGTAATAAATCGTGGAGAGAAGTAATGACAGATCTGTGTCCACAGTGTGTGACTGTTTCATTTCCAGATCCTCACCAAGAAACCCGTGGCAGAGAGAACTGAGATTGCCCTGAGGTCTTCTTACCCAGGGCTGCACAGCTGCTCAAAAGCTTTCACCTCTCCGTTTCTTCCCCTTAGCAGGTGCCTTCCATCTCCTATGTGACACTCTGCAAGGAAGTCCTGTGGAAGCCAGGCATCAACTTCTGATATTTTTTGTGGGGAAAAAACAGCCTAGCTGGCCAGGTATTTTTAGGGCTCTTTATCACTACTTATTTTCTTTTATACAGCACAAAATAATGGGAACATCAGTGAAGATTTACTATAAGCTAGTAGTTCAAAGGTAGCAACAAGCAGCTGGCCTTTGTTTCTACATTCATTTTAGGAATGGAGTGCATTTAGATTCTACTTCTAAGTCTACCCATGTACTGCACAAGGATACAGACTTCCATGTTTTTTGGAAACATGATAGTCTTCATAATTTTAAAGTCTACTTTGAAACTATAACAATGACAGTGTAGATAAGGAAAAAGAAACTTCATGGGGAACAGTCATATTTCCCTTTACTTTCCTCTCCCATTCACTGTCAATTCTCATAACAAAATGCACATACTTCACATAAATATTTCCAGAATACAGCCTCCAATATATAGGAAAGTCAACATTTACTTTTAAAGCACACTGCTGAGAAACCATCACACAAGGTGGGTTAAAAAGAAGATTATTTTAAGCACCATTTCTTCTCCCTGTATTTGGAGAAAAATTGCTTAGTTGATTTAGAAAAATACTATGCTTCAGTTACATGGCACCTATGAACAAAAAGATGAGGAGGGATCAGAAAGCCTGAAGAAAGACACAGTAGGAAGCCTTTACTGAAATGTGCATAGGTTAGGTTGGTTTAAGATGAGTAGTGACCATGACCCTCTGATGGCTGTCTGGCTTCTGACCTACGTGGAGTGAGACAGTTGAAGAAGTTCAATATGTGGGAAAGAGATGGGTCCAGGGTTTTGGAAGAAAATTCAGGTCAAATTGTGTGAGAACTATTTTCCCAGATGCATATGCAAAACTGATTAAGACATTAACATTTAAATTGACATAGAGAGAAGAGACAGGAAAGAGGTTTAAAGGATGCTGCTGCAGAACAATAGCTGGGCAGAAAGATAAGCAAGAGAAGAATGGAGTAGCCCTTGTAACCTCTTAAAAAGTTGCAGGACTAGGACTCAGGAGGCTTCAAGCCTCTGAGTAAAACAGAGTGAAAAGCTATCCTCTATCACGCCCATGGGTTTATAAGGATGCCCTTCAGGTACACTCCCTCAAGAGCTGTCATCTCACTGCTGGGCCAGAACCCTCCACAGGAGGTACAATTAGAGCAGTAGCAAACAAGGAGAAAATGGAGGTGTTGGTATCAGCAGCAGAAAAGGGGTGTGAGAACAAGCTCCCCAGAACTCCTCCCTGGCCACGGAAGAAAAGTGAGTTAATGCCACCCAAGGCAGCAGTAGTCAGATGTGTCCAGGGAACAGAGGTCAGGCTGGCCACAGGCATACGAGAAGAGGAACTGCCCACTGACAACAGGAGGCAGGAATGGTGCAGCCCAGGCAAGGCATGGACACCATTAGGGGAAGGCAGGGCTTGCCCTCCTCAGTGGGGCACAGAGCAGAAATCCCTCCATGTGGGCTCACTTGAGCTGTTACAGGCTCATGGATCTTGGTGCTAGAAAAAAGATAGACAGTGTTTGCAGAGAACCAGTTTTCAGTGGGACTACCTGTGTCAAGTTTTTTTCCTTTTTTTTTTTTTTTTCTGCAGACCATCCTACCATCCTTGTTTTGATGAAATGTCAATAGGAACCCATACAGAGATGCTAAAGTGATTAATTTGCATCATTTCAAGCACGAAGCATAACTGCAAATCATGTACATCCTCAGCTGTGACTAGATGCAGCAGTTCTGCATAAGGCAGACATAGCCAGTGGACAGTTTGTTGTGATGGAAAGTTGTCAACTTTCCCTTCTCCAGGAAAAGAGAAGGTGAATAAAATCTTTTACTATTAGTATGATGGATATATTTAAAAGCTAACAGAACAGTTGAGGAAAAGAATAATTAAAGCACAGAGTTAATTAAAACACTTAGTTTAAAAATTACTGGATATATGGGGAAAGTAATAGACATCTGTACTGAATAATAGAAAATTAAAAGCAATTATTTTAAAAAAATAATTGAAGTAATATTAATACCAAAACTAGTAAAAAAGCAATGGACCTATTTGCTGCTGGGTTCTGATGAGCATACACATTCTATAAGTGGAATAGTATGGAGTAGTCCAAGGAAAGTGGGAAGATTTGACTCAAAGAAAAAACTGTTCAGGAAGTTTTGCTTCAAATGCATGTTTGAGGGAGAAAAACTGCCTGGAAAACACTGCAAAAATTCCTGAGTGGTTTTAAGATTTGTCTTGGTAAGCTTATTGAAGGGAATATAAGATGTAGTGATCTGCAACAGGCAGAAATAACCAGGGTCACTTGCAGTATTACAGTATGTGGCCTCTTTCTCTGAGGAGTCTAATCGCTTAGTATGAAGAGAGAGTGGAGAGGGAAGAGTGTAACTGACTTATGTTTAAAAAATGAAAATCTAGAACACTTTGAAAAACTTTAAAAAATAATAGGAAGCAATTTAGATTCGTTGAAGTTTTGCACAGCAAGTCTGAGAATGCTTCAGAAGGTATAATCTCTGGGGAATATGGCAAGGGTGTTATTTGAAAGGTAAAAGCTATTGAAGGCAATGTATCTCTCTGAAAGACCTTTTCCACATTAAATATTTCCTCTCTGAAACGATATTCCCCTCTAGTTCAAGGCAAAAGGTTGTGAATTCAGCATAAGAAAATGAACCATGGTAATTGAGTAATAAACATAAGTAAGAAAAAGAAAAACAATATGGTAACAGGGGAGAGAGTATTTTCCTCTATGAAGTCAACATCAATGCTTGCTTTTTTACTGACATAATGTTATATGAGAAGATGATCTAAATTAAAAAAAAAAAAGAGATAATCAGACTAGAACAATTACAGAGAGGAATTTGATACCAATTGAAAGCCTTGATCGTACTGAATGGTCATGTGCCTCACAAACTCTTCCAGGAAGTCAATCCTGTGGCCCCCCATCCACCCTGTTTACTCCAGTGTTGTTGTCTAGTTTTCAGGCTTTTAGATAGAAAAAGTCGTATTAGTCTCTGTGCTTAATTACTCTGGGTGCTCCCTGTTATGAAGAGAGGGATTACCATATTTTCCTCTTCTTTATACTTCCCATCAAACAGATGTCATTACAAAATACTGATGAATTCCGCTTAATTGGTGCCCTTCAAACTAATTACATCTACTTACCTCTCACAATTAATTGGCTTTGGTGCTCCACAGCTGCTGCATCATTTCTAGCTATACAGGTATAATTCCCATTGTGCATCAGCGAAAGATTAGAAATCCTTAAGGAGCTGGTGAAGTCGATGTTGTCAATTGTCACCCCAAGGCTGGCTGGGATCGGCCTGCCATCCTTCTGCCAGGTGATTGTGATGGGCAAATCCCCAGAGACTACCACGCAGGGAATGAAGACCCGCTGCCCGATGGAGAACCGTGGGAACTCAAAAGGCTGAATAAAAGGTGGAACTGAAACGAAAGAGGAAAGAGGAGCTGTTGCAGTCACTTTTTTTTTTTTTTTTCTCTTTTTTCTGAAAATAACATAATGGAACAGATATGCAGTGCTGCAAATGTGAAATCAACACCTTGATCAACCATAGAGTATAGTTTAACTAAAAACAAAAATGCACATATTTTGCAAATACCTTTTTTTTCTGGACTACACAATGCATGAGACGAGACCACAAGCAGTGAAACACCCCCTTCTACAGACACCCAACACCTCTGGCAGATCCCTACAAGACTATTGAGCACTTCTTCAATAAATTAAACTGCCCCCTCATGCCTCACCAGAACTTTCAGCAGTGGGATTGCCTGGACAGCCCAGAACAGCTCAGCAGCTTTCAGGATCTGGTACGAGAGCCTTGCTTCAGGTCACAGAATAAACCTGGAAGAGGCTCCAGCTTTGCCTCTGGGACATGATGAAAGGGAGTGTAAGCCTCTCTAACTGCTCTGGGTTTTTATTTCAAGTCACTGTTTCAAGTTTCAAGTCATTATTCTCAGTAAGATTAGGTAGAGACAGGAAGTAAAAGGCTTATTCAGTATTTGTAGGACAGCAAATTAGGTTAAAACTGATTTTTAAACAGAGGACCAGTACAAGGCATAAACTCTCAAGCTGGTGTTTTATTCCTTCTAAGCATATTTTGCTTGGCAAATCTTTCTAAAATTATTTTTTTTATTATTATTATTCTGTGGCTGAACAAAAAACTATGAAAGAAATGCTCTTATTTTCTATCATAGAGAAGAATTCCACTTCTTAGAAACAATTTTTTTCCCACATATTTTTAATAAAAACAAAGGAAACAGTGGGTTGGATTCACTTAACAAAGCAGCAATTAATGGGGTTGCCTCCCTTTCTCCACGTTGTGACTGGAACATTCACTAACAATTTAGTAAATTGAGAATCAGATACCTACTCAGACAAAGGAACTGAAATCTTCTTCCCTCCTCAGAGGACTACTCTAACAGCCAGATCATTGATTTAAGGTAGGTTTCTATCAATCACTCCAGAAAAGACTATAAAACCAACTTTGCAAGCAGTACTCAAATGCTCATTTATCAAAAGAGGAAGTTCCTAGAGGTTCTGTACCTTACCTATAAGAGTGAATTTCCTGGTCTTGCATGACAGATTACTCATATATACTCTGTAGAACATTTGAACTTCTTTAACATGGAAGATTGAAGGATACCCACAGCAGAACACTTATACTACTGTATATTAGCCAGCTTCAGAACGAAATGGAGCTGCTGGCTTTATCTAACTGTATTTCTTTTGTCCTTTCTCCCTTTTGCAAATCTAATGCTGTGTTTTCTCCAGAACTGAAGCAGTTAAGAAGCAGAAAATCTCTCCAAAGTTTTTGCAATGTATACCTGCCCATTGACTTCCCCAGCAGCATTTTTGCCAGTGTCCTATTTCTGGAATGCAGGGATCGGTATTCGTGACAATTACTGTGGTAGTTCAATGCATTTCCTTTTATCGTTGCATATGTTAGCTGCACTTCCATCAGGACTAAGGAAGTTTATCACTAAGGAAGTGACACAAAACTCCCCAAAGGGCAAGAGCGTGTTCCAATACTTGTGTATAAGCACATCACGGTGCACAGATCAGATATTAACTCCACCGTTTCTGGCATAGCCTTGATGCTGTTTGATGAGGAGATGCTATGACTGCATGTAGCAGCCACAGAGGGGTAACACCAGGCACAAGGTACCACAACACATCCTTACAGGCTTTCCCTGAACTCTTGTGAGAGTGGCTCACTGTCTGGGGTTGTGAGAAGTGCTGTTGCAATCAATTTTGTCTTCACACACTGTAATGCCTTTTCCTAACTGTCACCTCTCAAATCGCTAAAACCTGTCCTGTTGTGTTTTTAAAATCTGGTAGATCAAGCATACAGGAAAAACAAAACAAAACAAAACAAAACAAAAACCAACCAAACAGAAGAATAAAGGACTGAGTTTATTTCAACTTTGAGCACGAGATTAACTGCTTTGTCACTTGGGGACCCAGTGTCACAAAGGGAGGCAAAATGTCTGCCTGCCTCTTCAGATTACCATAGCGCAGCTCATGCATTCACATGAGATATTTCAGATCCTTTGTACATCAGCAAAAAAAGGCCAAATTTTTCTTAGCATTTATTGACAAGCAGTTTATAATATATATGGGAATGAGAAATTTTTAGTATGAGACTGTCAAAAGGTTTTGACATAACCTTTTCTCTTGATGAGTGTGAATATCTGCTAAATGCCAAGTGCCCCCTTACCATGTTGGCTAACACATTTCTGCCCAAACTCTTCTCTTAGTTTCTTAGTCTCTTAGTCTCATCATGACTGAAAGATATGCTAAAATTCACACCAGGGTGGCAAATTGCTTCTGTATTTTCAGCTGAGTGTGTAATAAATTTGAACCAATCTTTCACGGCTAAAATTATATCAGAAGTCAGACAACATATTGCTCAAGTAATAGTATGTGCATCATCACTTTCCATCTCCCTGACAAAGAAAACAGGGAACAAGATCATTAGGTCACACTGAAATATTTACCAGAAAATATGGAGTTGTGAAGCCACATTTAACAAATCTAAAATTTTAGTAGCAGCCTGCAAAGCATTTCAGAAATTGGCTAGAATATTTATAGACAGCACATTTTCCCTCTACTCAGGTTTTTAAGATACAGAGGAAACCAATATTTACTTCTGCTTCATGAAATATAATGTGTATTCAACCTGCAGCAGCTTGCAGTCCTGACAAGGAGCTTATTTTAAAAAGGAGTGTGTAATTTAAAATCAGTACTTTAAGAAAGGAAATAGTCTAGTGATAACTTTGAAGTACTGAGGAATGTTTTTCAGCTACAGTATTTACCAGTTTGGGCTGATAAAGACAGCTCCTGGTGACCTAACATATGAGATTTTTTTTTCCTGCTAGTTTGAAGAAGGAAAAATCACAAAAAATCACTTATTAAAAACATAGAATAAAACATACCTGAAGTCAGGCAAATAATTTCTGAAATACAAACCTGCCATATATACATATACACACACACACGTGTCTCTCTGTGTGTATTTATCTCTATCTACATTTATCTCTGCAGTAAAAATTTGACATATATCCCTGACAGAAGAAAATATCAAGCTTGAATAACAGCATGTGGGTTATTTTTAATTTTTTTTGTAAATTAAAGCTGTAGCATCGCCAAACTGCACTACAAAAAAAGTGAGAGGAATATATACTATTTAAATTCTGAGAGAGAGAAGTTACAGTAGGACATTTAAAATGTGTTTAAAATACTTCAAGATGTATTAAAGCATTTCCCTTCCTTATACATAGCTTTGGTTGACCACACTTCAGAGCTTGTATATGTTTTTTTTTCCTTATATTATGCTATTTTATATATAAGATATCACATCCTAACTGTAAATAGAGAGGGCTGTATGTGTATGTGTGCTTGTGTACATGGAAGAGATGTTTCTTCCTCTACCCGCAATGAATAAAGGAGTGAAAATCTCTGCTTCATGCAATGAAGCTCAGTGTCTTGGGAATGGTTTCTTGATGAGTGCTTGAATTAAGTGTCTATTTAAGAAGAAGAGAGCAGGCCAGCCTCATTAGTGCTAATGCAGGAAGATTTAAATTGTGGTTTTGTGCCCTAGCAAGGTCTTCTGTACCTCTGGGAGATTACTGTAAAGGAGGGCAAGAAGGGCTTCCATGCTGCTCTCCATTAGCAGAGGAACATCCTTAATTTCTTGTCCTCCATTCCCTGGGAGTTGTGTTGCAGGAAAGTGCTGAGATGATTCACTAAAACAGAGTATCTTGCAGACAGCTTGTCTCTTACAGCCATCTTGTGAATATAGTGTTCCTCTCCTGTGGCTCTGCATAGTAAAATGAACATCGTCCTCTGCTTACTATTAGAAACGTTTCCATAATGTATTTTCTTGCAACCACACTGTTGCAGGAGCTGTGCTCACAATATAAAGTATCATTGGAAATGAATACTCACAATGCAGGTCCACTGAATGATGCAAGGAACCACCAAACCACATAGCCTCTTTCGTCCACTGGGAGAGCAAAAGCCAAAACTGTTTAGTCTCTGCACAAACCTTAGCCACAGTCTAGTGATTTGTAAGTTTTCTCAGCCATTGATTGTTTCTCCTAAAGTGCTCCATCCTTTGTGGGTCTAAGCAACTGCACAGTCACTGAAGCAAGGCTTTTTTTTCTGCTTCTTTGTTGTATGTATTGAGCCTTATCAGTAAGGTATGTCATTCATCCAGCTATCTGTTACTGGCATTTACTGAGTCGAGCCTAATACCCTGCTCCTCCATTGTATGCTAATGTATCCTGTCTTAAAAAGAGGAAGTATCAGTATATTCTTGGGCGTTTCTATGTGTATGCCTCTGCTGTTGCACAACTTTTCCCTCCACTTGCAGCTTCGTTAGTTACCAAATGTAGCCCTGCATTCAGATATCTTCAAAATCTTACTACTACAAGCTGTGGTACTTTAGCAGGAACTGTCACTGAGTGCAGCAGAACAAATGCTGTGGTGTGTATTTCCCAGGGGAGTTTAAAAGAGAGACTTCACCCTTCACCTTAGTCTCCACTCCCCTTTTCTGCAATGCAGTGCTGGTAGCTCACAGGCTTTCTGATGCTGTTCTGAGAGCTCCTCCAAAATAAGAGAGGATGGAAAATGTTGTGTAGAAACCAAGAGTGCTTTTATGTCACATCTTATCCATCTACTGAACCACCTCCTTCCAGCCTCCTTTGTGAGGGGAAAAGTGCATGCCCTTATCATATGAAGCACCCTGCAAACCTAGGATGGTGGGAAGCTCAGCTCCCTGCCCAAGGGGATGCATTTGCTATTTATTTTTTAAAAGAGAAAACCTTGATTTGAAGATAAGATAGCAGCTGCAAGAGTACATTAACACAACAAGCAGTTACTTTTATTGTTAAGTGCCACCTGATCAAAAGCCTCACTTGTAGGCTAGGTGTTCAGAAGCACTTTCTAGCTATTTTTACTATGCTTTTGAAACCTGGTCCAGAGCTATTGCCCTTGTTTAGCCCCTACGTGATTTAAAGTGATCTTTGTCCTCAGGTAACACTGTGAAAAGTTGAAACCAACTAAATGACTAGAGCTAAAAGTTCTGAATCTAAATGAGAGAGGACTTGAACAGAATGATTTCTGGCTCTGAAAATCACTCCTCTGAGCAGTCTGACTGATTTCACACTGGCTTCAGTTTCACCTTTATTCCAGGACTGCACATAAGCAGCTGATTTCATATGACCATTCTGTTTCCAAAGGATTAATACTGTCTTTTGATTTGCATGCTATTATACACATTGGTTTGAAATTAGGCCAGCATATTCCAGACCTGCGCTATCTTGTGCACAGTCTCACTTTCTATATGTGGGCTTTCCAGCCCCATCCCTGGAAGTGTTCAAGGCCAGGCTGGATGGGGCTCTGAGCAACCTGATCTAGCAGGATGTGTTCCTGCCCATACACGGAGGTTGGATCTAGATGATCTTTAAGGTACCTTCCAATGCAAACTATTCTATTATTCTATGTACTTACCATACGTACCTCCCTCACACACTACTAAGAGCTCACACTAACTTGATGAAGCAAAATGCTTAAAACCTTAAGAGCAATTTTTAAATGTATAAGAAATTATTTCAAATATAATTGACAAAATACGTGACACATACAAAAGAGAGCAAGAACATGCCTTCTTCTAACACCAAAGTAAATAAAGCTGCATTGTAAGAGAGAGAAGAGGACTAGCTTTTGATAATGCCAGATTGATAATATGCAGATACTCTTGAACTCCTCAGCTGAAGCTTTTATTCAAATATTAAGGCTCAGTTCATATTGTTTACATAATTCATAAACACATCCGTAAAACAACTTAAATTGTGTTTGAAAGAGATAAGACTGTGCACAAACCCAGTGAGTTTTATTTTAGATTTAAGTGAAAAGTTTTATACTTGTACATATGAATTCCCCATCATGAAGACTAGAATAATAACAAAACAACTTTAACATACATTTTTGGGTGACCATTTTCTGCAGTGTCAGACGTGAAGTCATTAGGGGTATAGTATATTAGAAGTATACTGCTAGAAAATAAGACCATTAACTGCAGCATCCGCATGACATTTGTGAGCTTTTAAAGAATATAAGTCAGCTATTTTACTGCAAGGCCAACCTTGAGCTGTTTTATGTTGAATTGCAAAAAAATTACAGACTTGGCAAGTCTTACATATCGAATACCAAACTGTTTTAGTCTTTTATTCAGGTACTTGGTTGCTGGGGTTCTCACATGGGAAACATCACTATCAAAGTGTACGTTCCCTTAAATCAGACCTCTGCCGCTGTTCGCTCCCCTTAACAAGACCCCATACCCATTATGTGACATGAGAATGACTGTTAAGTGGATTTTTGCAGGATCTTTTGCACAACTGGACATTCTCATCCATTCTCACCACATGGCCCTTGCATAAATCCTGCATATGATAATTCCAGTCACTTTGAGACATGTGAATAGTTCTTCCTGAAGAAGCTGCAACAAGCTTGCAGGGATGCAAAAAGATACGGGAGAGTGAAAGAAAGGTAGAAAGTCATGTAATGAAAGATGTATCTGAAGGACATCAAGGCCAGAAGTTATATCTGACTGAAATTATTGGCAAGATTCAGTCAGTAGGACAGGTAAGAAGTTATGTCTTAGACACAAGCATGAAACTGAATTCACACTTGCCATAATCCATATCACAGTCTGAAACATAAACAGATTAACAGATTGTTTGATGACAGCATGCACCATGGTCCCAAGAACCCTTGAAAGATTTCTTCTGATGTTTTTTCCCTTTTGTGCCTGCATATTTTTCACTATCTAAACCAATTGTCCTGAACTGATATGCAACGCAAATCCACCAATAACATTTTATATACTAAAAAAAGCTAGATACTTCCCAGGAAAGATGAGAAGAATCTACTCAAATAGTCACAACATTAAGCTATTTATTTAGAAATAGACCCTCAGGTTTGCTTGTTTTCTACAAAAAACCCAAAAGAACAAACAAACAAACAAAAAAAAAAACACCAAAAAAACCCAAATGAAAACAGGCTGGTACAATTTTTTAATGTGGTTTACAACAGATGAAGTGCTGTCACTTTGGCATAAGGCAATGAGAAACCTTCTAAATCAATGAGATATATAAGCTCTACAAGTTCAGAAATGCTCCTTTTGAACACTGCACTTTTTATCTTAACGATGCTGCACCCTTCCCTCTCAGGGGCTTCTTTTTCAATTAATTTCTGTTGGAGAAGTGTGAATAGCAGCAGACTGTATACATGAGAAGTGTGTCCCATGAGACTGATGAAAAGAAAATCACTTACTATTGATGGCTTTTACTGTAGCTGAGAAAACTATTATGATAAATCACATAATTTAAAAAAATTGTGATAATGACTCTATCCTGTTTCTAAAATGCTTTAAGATCTACTAAAATGCTGCAGAAGAGTTGCTGCTATCATTATTTTACTGTCTTGCCACTTGAGGGGTTGTGTTTCAATGGAAATATGAAACAGCGATGGAGTGGGTAATATAACCTCTTTTGTTGTTTGCCAACACTTCTAAGACTACTTTTGTTTGCTTGCAGTTTGACTTTCATTTGGATAGTATTTTTTCAGGCCAGGTGTCTGCCTCAGGCTGAGTCAGTGCAGCTGGAAAATTTCAGCTACAACAGAGGGGCCATTTCAAAGAACAAGGCAGGAGGGTGGAAAAATAGGGACGCAGTATATATTGATCCTACCATAAAATAAAAATAAAAATAATAAAATAATAAAACAAAATAAAATAAAATGCCTTGTGAGAATCTGAAAGTTCCACCTGCCCCATGAATAATAGCACTGTGGATTTCAAGTTCAGCACATGATGGCACTAGTATCAGATATTCCTCCTTTCCCTATGAAAAATCATCACAAGGGTGCTCAAAATTTGCAGTCTGAGCAAAACCAAGTAAATAAATAGCCAAAACTCCCCACAGTTATCACATCCTCAGAAGACGTTTTCCAGTGACTAACAGCTGAGAGCTCCCAGAGTTCAAGCAGCACTGAACACATCATCGCACTACCTTCAGTGGCTGAGTCAGTTCCAGTCATGTATGGCAGGTGCAGTCTGGTGTGATGTCAGAAATCCAAGCAGAAAGATTTAAAATCACAGAAGTATTTTAGTTGGAAAAGACTTTTAAGATCATCAAGTCCCACAGTTCACACAGCACACTTCCAAGTCCACCACTAAAACATTTGTCTCGCTAGTGCTCATGCAGCTGCCCATGCTGAGCCCAGGAACCAGGGAAAAAGTTATTTCCATGTAGAGAGAAAGAATGGAGACATGGAGATCAAAGGACTAGAGTGGGGATCCAGCCTGCACTGTTGGGCATACAAATAGTAGCAGCAAGTGATGGACCAGAAGCTCAAAGCAGTGTCTAGGCTAACAAAAGGGAATTCTATAATTTGATTTAGGGGCAATGAGGGGGAAGCAGTGAGGTTGTAGCTGTGATGGGGGTGGGTAAAGTGGAGCTGGGAAGCTGGCTGGGAATGTAAGAATGGAACAAGGAAGCAATGGAATGAGGTAGAGCTCTGACAGTGAATGATTACTCACATACAGGGGAGAGACTGAAACCCAGTGGAGATGGAAAACATGAAGACAGGCAGATAGAGAGGACTGTAACTCGAGGTTGGGAGGAAGGTTGGGAGCTCTGAAGAGGAAAACTAGTTTTGAGTCAGGAGAACAAGGAGGAAATGAGGACAGAGATAGAAAAGATGTGGAAGACAATCTCATTTTGGAACCTAGAGCAGAAAAGCCAGGATTTGGGCAAGGATGAGCTGGAGAAGACTGAGGAGGACAGGTCAGACTTAGGAGGAATGAACACAAAACCCTACATCTTCTACAGAATATTTTTTTCCTTATGATGTCTGACTTCAATAGTCCTCTGCCATCAGCAGATGTATATGAACCCCAATGGCAAACCACTAGAGCTGGGCCAAATGCAGAGTAAGAAACCAGTTGCTGCTAAGAGTAATTCTGTTCTTGGCAAGGACCTGTGCAGTATACTTAGCAAGGCTGATCTCAGTGATTACTTCTGACAATGTCAGTAACAATTGTTTCCACTCGCAGGAGGGAGAGGAAAGGGGGATCTGTTGACTTCGCAAAAAAGTGAAAAAGAAAAATGTGTTTAATACAGGCCAAAGCAAAACATCTTGAAAGGGTATTATTACAGCTGCAAAGGCAAGTGGTCAACAGTAATTAGTTAAGTAAGTACAGTTGTATTCTTCTTCCCCCCCCCCCCCCCAATTAGGTATGCATTACAAGGTGGGTAGTTTTCATGGCTTGAAATGCCAGAACTCAGAACCTCTCAATTCATTTGTATAACTATAAAAAAATAATGCCAAGATGGCTTGATTTCCAAAAAGCTCTGTTAGGACTCAGGCACAGTTCCAACAGAGCTACGACTGCCAAGGAGAAACCTGCATATTTTCCTGCCAGCATATTCACTCAGCTCCCAGCAGCCAGTTTATAGGCTTCCAAGATTCAGGTTTTAGAAAAGGCAAGGGATGGTGGAAGGGGATGGCATGCCACATCTCTGTGGGACAGTTATTTGGAGTCTGCAGACCTCTGGGGTAGGTGGATATGCAAACAAGGGCACAAGGTATTCCTAAAAAATGTGACAACTGACTTCACGTGGAGTCTAATTGGTTGTGATCAACAGTGCAAAGAAGTAGATGGCCTAAGGTCAAATAGCACATCAGTGCTCAGTTCCCAAGCTTTTGGCTTCCTGACAGCCTGCCAGGTGGGTGGCTGCACAGCAAGTCTGTAGAAGTCCCACTATTGGTTTTTCTGGCATTCAGGATTTAATTTTGAAGTTATTGTCAAGAAACTTTTTTCTTCTATCTGAGCTCTTACAGTCATTTTCAAAGAACATCCTCAAGATTTTCCTTTCATTTGGATGTTTGTAAATCTCAAAATACTCTACAGAATGGGTATCCCTCTTGTATTTAATTACATACTCATGCTGTTGCAGATCTTTATTTGGATACTGCTTTTGGCAAGTCCTCATTCAAGGCAGAATGAGGATACTTCATGAATTGGAGAGTTTGGGAAGTGGGCAGCAAATATGATAGAGGTCTGCAGACAAGAAAGGTCAGTTGTATGCATAATGTAGATAAATGCTGCCCTGTAGAGCTAAATTTCATATTCACCTTTTTCACAGATGTCTCAGATCATGCTAATTAAATGACTTAAATATGTCTTTCCCAGGGCATTGGTAAGCTGGATGACGTGACTGATCTGAAGAAGGAAAAAGCTTTTAGAAGCAACATCATTTCTACAGAAGCAGAGCTTTGAACATATAAATTCTGTATAACAGAAGGTGAACTGAAGAAAAAGAAAGTTTAGCCTTCTGAAATTAACATACAAAGAATTGTGAGTACTTCTAAGTTCAGTCTGTGCTTCAGTTACGATTTGCCAAAGTGCTCCTGATCATCCAGGTGGATTTTGGAAATTAATGTATTGTTTCTGAAACACTATGATACCCAGAGATTATCACCTCTGATAAGCTCATGAGGAAATTGATAATTATGCCTCTGGAACAGAACATGGAGGAAACAAAATACCAAGTAACAGCTCATTAAGTATCATCTATTCTGAATCACCCTGCAGATGACTGGTTTGAGGTCACCCAGGAAACTTATAGCAGAAATGAGAACAAACCAAAGGACCCATGATGTTTAAGATGGGCAATAATTCTCTCTGTGTTTCTCTAGAGAAGAAATAAGTAGACTGATGGTATGAGAAGCTGAACTATAAATAAGGAGATTTAGGAACTGATATTAATCCTCCTTATAATGTCATATTTCAGAGTACTTTATGCCTCTGGTATGCAAGCTGGGTCATATTTTGTATTTCTCTGAATCAAACATAAATGCCTGAAAACTCATCACATTCACTTTGGAATCTATAAAATGAAAAGACAGCAAAAACTTTAATATTTTGAAGTAATGGGCCATTTTTGAGTTTCTGCTAATATGTTAGATAAAATCACTAAGTAGATGTGGAAGAAAACTATACATAGGCATCTGAAAAAAACACTGTGGCAATGTTGACCTACAGCTACGATAGCAGAACCTTCAGAATTCTTCAGGTTTGACATACAAAGCTCACCGTTGACATTTTGGGCTTAGCATATGAGGACAGGATATTAACCTTTTTAAAATAACAATGTCTTGTCAAGGCCAGGGCACACTGAAGTAGGTAGGACACTTTGCCGCCAACCTGGACAACTGCAGATCAATAGATATGAGCCACGCTGACACGTCTGCTTTGCATGTGCCATGTATCAGTTTTGACACTGTTGCACAGCACAGACCTGTCCCTCTTACAAAGCACATGCAGGATGAGGTTGTATCACAGGTGAAGGGCAACTCAACCCACCAGCACTCTTCAGATGCACCACATGTTTATGCAAGTTATCCAGAGTACATGCGGTCACTGTTTGAGATTTCTGACCAGCCAATGGCCCTGGCAGCTGAATATCCAGAAATACAGTAGAATGGCACCATCTAAGAGTCAGCATTGCCCATCAGATTTACCACGGTGAACAGCTAGTGCAGTAGCCACACAATTACTAACTTGGTATTCAGTTCTTATATTGCATCACTCTCTCTCTTTCTCTCTCTCTCTCTTTCTCCTCTCCCCTCGCAAAAAAAAAGCTCAGGAAAGGTTTTCTAAGAACTTGAAGAACAGTGAAATTATACCTCAATTCTTCCTACAGGTTTATATGAAGTGCACAATTTAGTGACCCCATTGCTCAAAACTAGGTGCTACTGCAATCAGGTTTTCTGTCTTTTGCATCCTTGTGAATAGGTCTGAACATTGCCAATATCAGAATAGTCAGAACACAATACTAAAAACTTCCTATTCTCATCTATTGCTGAAGTCTTTCAGGTCCATCTGAACATCCTTGTTTAGGGTTATTTGAATAGATTTCAAGCTTCCTATTAGAATGTAAAGCCACATTTATTTACCTTTCTAAGTATCAAGAACACTCAGAAAAGCACACTTACTAAGAGGAAAGTAAGATTAATGCTTCCAGTCCCTGTCTCTGCTTACTGGCAGAAACACATACATTAAAATTCTCATCTTATTTTTAAAAATCTGGAAAGTCACCGGCTAATCAAAATGTGAACTTTTTCATCCAACAGACAAACAGTCACCAGTGGAACTCAGGTGACAGAACATTATTTTACTGCCTTAGTTGTAATGAAAACTGCTTGTAGAAAGCTTGCATCTGCAAGGCTTCCACTTAAGAGAGTAAGACTTTCCTAGTTTAATGAAGGAGGTTAAAAGTCAAGGGAGAACAAGACACAGTGACTGATTAGCATCTATGTCATCATTAAAAATAAACACAAACCTGGATTAACCTCCTTTAGTGCTCATTATCTCACTGCCAGCACAATCCTATGCATGCAATTCTGCATTTCTATAAAAGACACTAGTTTGGCTCTAGTTTTCAGAGTTGACCTCACCTTTTACTGTCACATGCACACTCTGGCTGGTGGACAGCTGGGGTTGAACAAGGACATTGCATGTGTATTCGCCCTCATCTACTTCTTTCTGCACATCTGAAAGCTTCAGTGTCCCATTGTTCTCAAACGCCACTTGGCGATGGTTAAATGGTAGCAGGTTCGAGTTCTTGTACCACTTGATGGAATAATACGGGTAGCCAATCACACGGCAGTGGATGTAGGTGTCCCGTCCAGCTATTGCTGTGATGTTCTTCATCGGTCGAATGCTTGCTGGCCCTAGAAAGGTAAAAAGAAACTCCTGAAAACAATTTAAAGGCACGTTTGCTTGAGGAAAGATGAATATAATTTTTCTGAAGATACAAATGTTAAGGACATTTACACATGCAGCTCATACACTTCTTAGCATTTGACAGTTTTTGCTTTTAAGAGCTACTTAAGCAGTTTCTCTAATCTTTATATGCTCTAGTTTTTCCTCACCCTGCAGCACACATACTAATTATGTGGGGCTATGTTTGCATTATCCAACACTTGCCTGATAAAATCTTTGAGGCATTACAAGTTAAAGGGTGATTTAATTAATGTGAAATACTAAAACTGATACAAAGCTAGAATCCTGTTACACATGAGAACACTGACAAAGCTGTGCTTTTTTTTGATGTATATAGAGTATAATACCATGAGGATGGGTATTATGCCATGTAGAGCTAGAAATGCAAGGTAAATTACTGTACACATTAATAACAACAATGAAAGTTAGACAAGTAAAGGAGGAAAGGAAAAGAAAAAAATCCATGCGCAGCAAGAAACTGTAAACTAATAGAGATGAATATAGGAAAATAGACTATAGAACACAAGCCAAAGTGTTCTTCCAACATTTAACCGTACCATATAATCTCTAGATGGGGCTGGAGGGGCAGGGTGGGAAAAGAGAGGGGGGAAGAAAAGGAGAGGAAAACCAGTTTAGTTGGTTTTGGCATTCCAAGACTCATTTCATCACATGCAGCAATCTTCTTCTCCACTACAATGAGTTATGCGTGTTTTTTTGAGGAGCTGATTTGACAAGCACCTCTTACGTTTATTCGAGCCTGGTACAGGACGACTCCAGCAGAGTTGTTGGCAGTACAGCGATAAACTCCACCATCTCGGACATGAGTGTTAGAGACATTCAGGTAGCTGACCACATTGCCTTCAGAGGTGATAATCTGGCTGATACGATGACTGCTGTCCTTCACAATGGGATCTTCATCCAGCGTCCAAGTGATGGTAGGCAAAGGAGTCCCCTTCACGTTGCACATAAGGGAGACTGGCTCTCCCGGACTCACCACTTTCTCACTGAAGGCAGAAATTATTTTGGGAGTTCCATCTGCCAAGGGAAAGAAAAGCAGGAAAATAGTATTTACTATTAGTAATTAGTATTTACTATTAGTATTTACTAATAGTATTTATTGTGTAAAGATTGTTCCCTCTAACCTGGAGCCTATCTATCACATGACTTGGTATCTTTCTTAGAAGTGATGCAAACAATTATGTTCCAGGATACAACTCTAATTACTGAGAGAGGAAAACAAATTTTGATAGCAGAATATTTAGATGGTGCTTACTACACTGCAGGTTTATTTTTCATGTGAGAAATCTGATACTGACTCTGCCAAAGGAAAAGCACTTGAACGGATCAACCAGGGCTCTGCATAGCTATATGAAATGCCAGGTTCTTGCAGAATAGCGTTAAAAGCCATACACAGTTCATCATAAAACACATACAGCAAAACCCCAACGCATTTGGAATGGTAGATTTCAGCTCCTTGGAAAGCTAAGCATGAATCCTCTTGGCAAGAGCCAGGCATAACTTGCATAGGCTAATTTCACATAGCTGTGCCAACGCAGTTTAGTTCTGACCCACAATAACCCCTTTAGAATAGTATTAAATTGAGCTTTTCTGAATACAGTAGCAATAGTGATGCCAGTTTCTTTCTGTGGTCATTTTGTGCTACAGATAAATAACTATTCCTCTGGAATGAGAGCATTCAAGTTGTTTCTCTTGTGATCTGTGTCATAATGTACTCAGCCTCTACCAGGCAAGTGAATAAAGAGAATGGATGGAGACAGAAACTTTGAGATTCTAAGTAGGGAGCACGATTAAATAACCACCTATCCAGAGAGTTCAGCAGTATAACATTTAGGAGTGCTGACACTCTGCCATTAGTTAGGAAGTTCTTTCTGAGGTCATGCATGCATGACTGTTCTCCTTCAAAAATCATACCTTCAAAGCTGTATCTAGAAGGAATTTCAGTGTAATTGGGAGCAAAAGGTCATACACCAAGACCAGTATGCAGAACACAGGAAGCAATCCAGTCCAAAGTTCGGACAACAGTGCTGTAGGTTACTGTCTGATTTTAAAGAGCCAAGTGGCATGTAAGGTAACTAACTTCAGTGCTCTTACAGTATTAGTGCCTGTGAGAAACATGACAAAAAGGCACCTCATTACCTAAAGAGGAGCCAAAGACACTTGAAAACTCACCCTGTACATGAAGCCCTTTGAGGACAACTTCTTTCAGTGTTGCACAGGATAGAGAGTGTCAGAACAGGACTGGCAAGTCTCATGATCTGTGTGATGCACTGTTTGCTTGGGCACTTTACATGCACTCAGCAATGTGTTACCTGTATGTTTGGAAGGCTTGAACCATGGTGACTCCCCTGGAAATCATAATTCCTACATTGCAATTTCATTGCAACCTCACCTAGGAAACTGAAGGAACTGGTATGATGTACGTAAGACTCCCCACAAAACATGCTGAGTCATAGCAAAATTAAAAACAAGGCTGCAAAATTCCTTTGCTGGCCCCATAGTCAAAAACATAAGGCACTGCCACTCTCAGGCTGCTGAAAGACCTCAGAATCCCTGGAGAAGCATTCCATTTGATTTAATTTCATTATTTTTTCCTCTTCCCCACTCTCCCTTTCATTTCTGTCCCACTGGATTGGGTGACAGAGTTCTAATTTATTTATTTATTTTCATCTCTGACTCTTTCCTTTGCTGTGTATTAGATACTGTCATCCATCAAAAAACAAAACAAGAGCAACACTGTAAAAGGTTTTTTTATCCTGAAAGTTGACACAGGACCAGTAAATCTGTGAGTGTGCACATTATGTACCTCTGCCACCCTTCCTCCTCTTTTTTTTTCATTCAAGTGACAGGCTTTTTTTGGAGATGAAAGCAGACATTATTTTCCCAGGGAGACCTGAGTGTCTTTGAAATCTTTCCTGCTGTTGCTCTCTGATAACCTGCACTCTCTTGACATCATGATAGATTATCAATATGCTCTTTAGGCTTTCTTAGTCACAGGAGATGGTTACCGAGGCAACTGGGTCCTGGCAGGTAATCTCTTCTTTTTCTATAAAGACTCTAAAAATAATGTCAATGCCATGAATGCACTGCAGCCTCATTAGTGAACTGGCTCTGTACAAATTGACTACTTTCCTCACTTGATTACCATATGGAACATTGTGTCAGTTTGTTAAGACAATGTCCAACCAGAAAAGCCATATGTGGAAGGAGATGTTTGGAGGTGAATAGAGACCTCTTCTCTTATGTCCTGCTGAAAGCTAAAAGCTAATGTAAAAAATCAGCACTGCCACCACCACCAACCCCCATTTAAAAAAACCCATAACAAACAAAAACCAAAAAACAAAAGCAAGATGAAAAAACACTGGAAGGACTGCTGCTAAAGGATTTTTGTTTTCAGACCTATTCTTTCATTCTATTAGTTTTTGCTCAGAGTGGGATGCAATAAACCCCACTGAGAGTTCATGAGCACCCTCTTCTCCTGTCTAGGGTTCCTCACTTTACAACAATGACTCCAAAGTTGACATATATATTATGGGGCCCAGAATTGGCAAAGAGGTAGTGACTGACCTTCTAGTACCACCTGAACATAGTCTTGAGCAGACATCTTGTCCTTGCGCACAAAGCACTGGTAAGCTCCACCATCACTCTTGGCCATGCCATCCATAATAAGGTTTTCCTGGTTGACACCAGTGATCCGGACATTGTTACCAGGGTTGATGATTTCACCGTTATGATACCAGGAGAGCTCCTGGTCCTCAGTTCCTGTTACACTGCAGGACAAGGACACTTGACTACCAACACTGCTTTTTACTTTCCGTGGGCTAATCGTGGCTTTTAGTGGTTCTGAAGATTTAAATCAAAATAAGGGAGAAGGAAAGGGAAACAGAGAACGTTAAGTATGCATGTGCACTTATGAGCAGTTAACACATTAATTCCCAATTAAGAAGAACAATACAAATCCCAGCCATACTCTTCTGTAAAAAAACCAGCCACAAACAAACAAGAGATAACTGTGTTTGCTCTAAACAAACATCCAACATCTATGATACAAGAAAGTAGATCTATAGGGATAAACTACTTCATATAATCCTCTAGAACATGCCTAAATGAACAGTAGAAGTGGATGTACTGAGCAGCACCATTGGTGCTGAGGGCCTACACATGTTTCGGGAGGGTAGAACATGAGTTCCTGTTAGATCAGTGTGGACATTTGAACTGATGAAACAGGTGCATTCCTGAAGCTCATCTTCTGGTTTATTTTCCTGCAAAAGGAATTCAGTTCACGTATTTCAAAACTACTCCCTGATGTGAACAAACGCAGTAAATGTCAATAAATGGGAGAGAAGTTTTTAAGAGTAAAAGATCCACACTGGAACATTAATATTGGCCCACGCATAGACATCTTTAGTATCTGTCCGGGTTAAAGTGTTCCTGTGTGTGGGCTGACTAATTTTCTCCAACATGGGAATACCACAGTATTTTCAAATCAGTTGTAAAAACCAGTAGGACGTAAGTAATGCAAGTTTTCTATTGGAAAACAAACCAAGAACAACAAAAGAACAGTACTAAAAAAAGTCATAAACATAAATGCAAGGATAATAATCTTTATCCTGCCACCTACCAGTTACTAGTACTACTTATATGGAGATCTCATCTCACGCTTTGTGTATTTTGATTTGACTTCCTAGTGAAGGCAAGGGACTATCAACAGCAATGCAATCTCTGATACTAAATACATACCAACCTTTTTTTTTTTTTTTTACCAGCTTGCATATGTGCATACTCACATGTGCATACACAATCTTAAACATAAAAATTTCCTTTGCTAACTCAATCACTTTATAGAATATTTTATATCACACACATGGAATAAATTTTAGTGATCCACTGGGAACAGAGGCCTGGAAAAAAACGTAAGTCAGTGGCCTCAGTGATTCTGGATGACAGACATATATGTAACAGACCTTTCCTCTACAATGGTCCAGATCAACAGTTAATCTGTGCTCGTATGAATGTTACAAGTCACTGAACATCTCCACATTTCCTATCCAAAAGACCACAAAGGCTCAAAACTTTCAATAACCTGTTAAGAAAAGATACTCGAGTGCACCACCAACACCTCAGAGCCATGATGATGTAATAAAGTGAACCACATCATCCATTGCAGAGGAGGGTAAAACATCTTTGCCCAGCTGTTGCCTCCTGCCAATCTGATGCAGAAGATAATCTACTGGCAGTTTGACAATTAAGTCAATAAGTAAGATGTACCAGCACTGGAGATACTTTCAGTATCACTAGAGGTACCATTACATCATGTTTCTGGAAGTTTTGACTTTATATCATACAACACAGATTGAATGCAATTATTTTTTATTAATACATTCAGAAGCAAAGCTACCTTGTTATAATTAATGAATTAATGATCTTTGATCTTTATTTTGTTTTGCCCAAATACATTATTTGTAATTATTTGTGAAGACATTTTTGTGGCCTGAACTGTTCACAGACTCGTCCCTTTTCAGTGTGCTAGTCATGCTGTAGAGGTGGAAATGTTAGTTCACAAAGCATTATTTCTACTCCAGGATATATTTCTTTTTTTTACAATAGAAGAATAACACTTTTCCAGAGCCATGCTCCTGAGTAATAATTATCTTTGTAGAATCTGTAAAACACTGAGAATATTCACACATGAATACTCACCTGAGGGGAAGTATGAGTATTCGATATTAGCGAACAGCATGAGTCATGGCAATGAGAGTTTGGCAGCTGTATTAATGAGAACACTTGCAATTTCTTTTTAAATATCCAGCGCAAGTTTCTAAATTATATATCCTCCATGTGATAAATTATATCGCTACATAATGAACTGCACTATTTGCACTTCTGATCACTCAATAGTCCAACAAACTCACCTCCACAGAGCCTACATTCTGTTTTTCCACAACTTCAAGAAGTTTAAGCATTGCTAAGGTAAAGGAATAAAGCAGAAGGTACAGCAAGACATGGTAATATCTTCCCTGATGCAAACACATAGGGCAAGAAGTGGCTCAAGATCTTAACTCCACCAGGACTTACGTTTCACATACAGTCGCCCTATCATCTCGGCAGTCCCATAGTTGTTCCACACCTCGCAGACATAGCTGCCTGAGTCTGAGGGACGTGTGTTCTCGATCAGCAGACCCGTAACTGTCTGCCGAAACCTGCTGTCAGGCTCCCAGGGAACATTGTCCTTCAGCCAACGATACTTTGGTGCGGGGTGCCCTGATGCTTTGCAAGGCAGCTCCACTCGCTGTCCTGCCATGGCTTTACGGTGGTCAAACCCATCTAGAATAGATGGAGCTGAATTCGCTGGATCTGAAAGAACAAGCAGCAGTTTTCAATAGGAGCATTAAAATTCTTTCATTCATTAAGCAATATGTCAATATTTTTTTCCTCCTGCATTTTTTTACTCACTAGCCCACTGTTTTATGTACTACAGCTCACTACTGTGACCCAACCATCAGTCTGTAATGTCTCAGTAACAGTGGCTGGGATCCAGGAACATGTACTACTGAAGCACCTCATGACTACTTGGAAATCCTCTCACTGGATTTTTTCTAGGGGGCAACCATTCCTCTGGCCATCCTTCATGTCTCCTGCCAGAGGAATGCAGAGCCAGAAATGTGTTGCCTTAACAATTATTACTGTTATCCCTGCACTATTCAACTAGAATGAAGCAAATACATTCACTGTGCTTCTCAGTAGTCTGAAGGCTTTGAATTAAAAGAACAATTTAGTCCCTTGTCAGGAGCAAAACTGGCAAAGACACAGGAATTTCTATCTGCAGTCTAACTGACAAGTGGGTCTTTTCTTCTTCTCTGCAAAAATAACTTAATGTGACAAGACCAACATACAACTTAATGCTCCAACTTCCTGTGCTGAGAAAAGCAGCTCTCAGATCAACATGCTTGTGTAGCACCTGGCATATATTTATGTATCTCACAGACATATGGCAGAGTGCTTTCACCAGAGGTGCATGTACCCCACCAGAAATAGCACTATGTGTTTTCAGCTTTTTAAGCTTGAAAATTTTTGGAGGAAGAGGCTGAAGTGCAGCATGATGGAAGCCCATCCTGGACCTATTACAACATAAATACTGACCAATAAATCAACAAATACTCATATAAGTATTTTCTCATCACATGTACCCACTTTGAGAGTCTCACAAAAAAAACTCCACATGCTGATCAACTCCTTTTACTCCTGACACACCAGTCTCTTTTTGGGTATATTTACATCACAGTTGCCTAGAGGTAGGTGAGATGGCAACATTTTTTACATTTTCAAGAGGTCTTGGATTTAACTAGTTCAGGTACTGCTCACAAGGCAGCTGCAGCAGGTTCCTGTTAGGAGCTGGAGAGATTAAAGAAGTAGTTCATGCTGAATTGAAGTTACATAAGTAACAATACTATCAGTACCTGAGCTAGCAAGTTTAAAAGTGGCTTATTCAGACACACGTATTCATGAACTGCAGCCACACCTGGGAGGGTACACCTGAGAGCAAATAGCTAGAGGCACTACGTAAGTTATGCTATCAATCCAGAAACTAAAACTGTGATGGTAAACAAATGGACTAAGTAAGTTTTATGTGGGTATCTAAAGAAAAATCCTAAACATCAAGTTCAATGACAGATGACCATGGATGGTTTTCTGCTCCCTAGGTGCCAGCAAAAAGGTGAGCTGCTGAAGGCAAAACTGCATTCAGTTTACAGCAACTTACTGTCTGTCTCATTAGAAACATGTCAGCCAATAATTAAACAAATTGTTTTGAATGCATCAATAGCCTCAAGGTCCCTATTTGGCATCGAGATGGGTTACATTTTTGAGCTTGCCATGCTGTTTGTGTCTGGCATAGTGAAAGCACAATCTGCTAGGATGCTGCTGGGAAGGCCAGTGTCAATTTGACTAATTGATTAGCTAGCTCTTTTCTCACCTTTTTGGTTCATCAGGCATCTATGTTTTCAGTGCATATTCTTTTGTGCAGCCTGAGGAATTAACCCAGTAAAAATGTAAGCATGCAAGAAATTACAGCTCTGGCTCTTAGGAAGGTTGCATCTAGATGAAATTAATTTCTTCCGTTGAAAATAATAATTAAATAATTAAAAAGTAGAACTAACTTCTAGAGGTATTGTCTGTGCATTCCTACTCAAAAATCACAGAGCTGCATGTCTTCTCTGTATGCTTTTAACTTTAGAAGACTTTGGTGAAGGATATGTGGTCACATTTGTAATACTTTAAGTACAGAAATACAAAGTACCATACGGATTTCGAAACAGGACAGGGGCCACAGGGTGAGGAACTAAAATAATAAGGAAAAGTTGTGGCTAGTAATGATCATACTCCAATTGCCTCCTAGTCAGCTGCAGAGAATTGTGGATGCTTTGGTGCTGGGCTCAGGCAAAGTGCAAAACCACCTCAGACAAACAATCTGATGGCAACAGTAAGGCAGCCACTGCCCTCCTGCCCCCATGGCCAGGCAGAAGCCTGGGAAGCCAGGTGGGATGTCCCCAGGATATTGGGGGGCTCTGGTAGCAGATGTCATGGGAGGCATATTTCTCTTTTGCAGCTGCCATTTCTCACCCTTCAAAAACAGCACAGCAGTCCCTTCATCCTCTATCACAGGGTCAATTCCCTTTTTTTTACCCTTCTCAAACTGAGCCTTAGCAGAAGTCCAGCCTGGAGTCCCATCCATGGAAAAGCTGAACTAGGATTTGTCTATGTGCTTGAGAAGCCTTGAGCTTGTTCTTATAGAGGAGGTATTTAAAATATATACACAGGGATATGCCAAATATTGTTCTAGTCACCTGCTTTCTTGCATTGTGTACTTATATATTTAAATGGATGGTAAAAACCTCTTTTTGGGATGTCCTTGTAACAGACTCCTATTTTGAGCTCCTACATTACATTACATAAAAAGGGCACAAAAGAAATCCCAGGCCTCCTTTGCAATCACCTGCAATGAGACAAACAGCAAAGTAACATAACCCATTTCCAGTATGTGGTATGTGATTTCTGAATTACTCTTTTACTACTTTTTAAGAGTCAGCTGTAATGTATTCTACTTTGGATCTTCTTTGAAGGACAGAGCAAGAATTTTATGCTTTCAAATTCATAAGGATTTTTGGTAGGCTGGCAGTTAAAAACCAGTAAAGATTTTGGGAGCTGGAATTCATGGTTGGACAAAATTATTTTTGGAAATGCACACTATAACAAGCATTAAAGAAGCATGTAAATGTAAAGTAGCATGTTAATGACCTTGATTTTAATTTTATTTAGAAAGGTCACATGAATTCAAGGAGATTTTTTTACTATAAATTAAATTTGGAACTTTGCTTTGGTCTTAGGCATAGTAATTATTCATGTGTATTTGCTATTATATGCACATTACATTTTTCAGTCTTTCAAACAATTACAAAGCTTAACTCATATTAAATATGTGGCCAAGCGACTATGATCAATATCCAACACAAACTATTCCACCTCTAAATAAGCAAAACATTTACGAATGTACTAGGCAGGCAAAAATGTAGATCTCATGTAAGCACGTATTTCAAAACTATGTTCATAGATTCTCTGATCTCAGTTCTTAAAGGGCTCACTATTTTAAAATATCAATTCCTGCAAAGAAAAAATAAAACCTGCTAGAGAAATACTAAGAGACAAACATTGCTTATAATTGCTGCACTTGTTCAGCTGACTAACAGGACTAGAAATCAGAGCCCACTATACATCTAATAGAGAACAATTAACCCCATCAAATTGAAATAGTCAGCTATTGCACACAGCTAAATTTTCCTATTTTTATTTGGTCTGCAAAGGAGAATAGAAAAGGGAAATCCAGATAGAGTACATCTTCTAGGGTGCCTGTCCTGGATTACAAACTAGACAGAGCTTTCATTTTCCCCCTTTCGTTCAGCTAAATAATTAGAAATTTTCCTGTGGTAACCAAGATACAAGCCTGATTTTGTCTACGTTACCAATGGCTCAGCCTTAGCATGATTTCACACTGAGACAGACCATATTGCAGAGCCAGCTAGAAGGATAGGACCCTGCCTACCCCTATAAGACCAAAGCAGGCAGATTATTATGCAGAAAAACTACTTCTTCATCTGGCTTGGAAAAACAGAGGCAAGAGCTTTTCCTACAGAGGACACCTAGCAAAGGAAGAAACCCCTGGATCTGACTGGTAAGTGATTCCAACCTGAACAATCACAATATTTATTTATTTATTTATTTATTTATTTATTTATATCATTAGCATATTTAAGTACTGGCTTGAGTGTTCAAAGGGCTCCAGAATCCTTAAGCAATGACCATTTTGGGGAATGGCAGGAAGTATGTTACTAATGCAAAACCTTGTGCCCACTTCTGTCCCCCTTCGGTCTCTCAAACAGAGGTGGAAAGCTGAGAACTCATAACTAGATTTTTTTTTTTCTGACAAAAAGACCAAAAGAGAAGAGGACAAGGTCAAAAGGAGAATAACCCCACTGACTGTTGATAGTGAAGGTCACCATACCCTTACTGATCTTTAGGGTTAGGATAGTTTGGACAACTTAGTAACAGTGAAAAGGAGAAAAAAATTCTGTGGGACTTTCAGTGAGATGGTGAGCACATCTTCTGTAAGGCAAGGATACAGGGAGAAAGAAGAGTCTGGAATACAGTCTTAGCTAACTCTATGGATGTGCAATGTAACTGCAGATTTGCTCACATACAAACACCGGGTGCTGTTACAGGCACCCAGAAAATGAGGCAGAGAAAGGGGAGATGTAGAAGAGCTAATCCTATACAGAGATTTTTGAGAGCAACTTCCAAACCTAGGCCTGGGGTCTCCTCCTCTTTCTCACCTCACCCACAACTGGCACCTCCTGGTGCCAGTTGAAATGGGAAGATGAAACTGCAGCAGCACCGTCCTGACAGCCCTCAGTGTGTGGTGAGTGAGGAACCCAACAGTCCATCACATACACAGCAATCAGGAGATGACTTACAATGACAAGTAAAAAATTCAAATACCCCATGTACCTGCTCATTTTCCTGTCTGCTGCACAAGGCCATTTGCCCTGGCATTCTGAGCTCTGCCCATGGACAGCCATCAGCTAACTTTTCTGTCTGCCTGCAGCACCCTGGGTGGCCTTGGACAGCTCACATACCCCTTCTGGCTTCAGAACCCTCCTGGAAGCAGGGGAACACACTTTTCCCCAGGGAGGGATTGTGATGAATGAAAAAGGAGGCTGGAATGCACCTCAGCTAACCTGAGACTCCTGCAATGCCAATATCTACAGCTGAGTTAAATGTACAGAGTTCCTGCTATGGTTAACAGAGAGAAATAGGCCCCATGGGGCAATTCATTTCACCTCAAAGTGGGCAGCTGAAGGAGGCCAGATACACTACCCCTAAAAGCCCTCTCCTCTGGATACAAAGGGAAGTCAAGGTGACTAAGCACTCATTACACATCGCTACTTTTAATAGAATGAATCCCACCCACAGTTCTTTTATAAGTACTCTGAACCTATTAAAAATCATTGTACTAAATGCCAGTGCACTCTGCATGCTCTCTGGAAATATGTAATAGGAGGTGAAAAAATAGAAAAAAGGATTTGAAAATGGGAAATTTTATTTTGCAGGAGCAGCAGCTCACAGCTTACTACTTCTACCTTCCATTTGACAGACAAAATGGTTATTAGTGCCTATGGGCAGAAGAACCTGCCTTGCCAGTTAGGCACACTAGAGAGAGGCATATACAATACCTAATTTAATATAACACACAAAGGAGTACCTGATACAAAAAGTCTTGCACTGTTGCTTTGTCGAGTTTCTCCAGTGTATCTGTGCCTTGTGATACATCGGTAGTTGTACAGTCCATCTTCATTCTGTACATCTAAAATATACAAGGCTCCCGTGGATGTGATGAGAAATCTAGGTCCTGAAAGACACAAGAATTTGCAGTGTTTAAAATGCATGCAGGTTGCTACTGTGTTCTGCTTGCTAACACCTGGGACAGGAGGAGATAACTGGAGGGTTCTAAAGGTTTTTGCCAGAGTCTAGAAGCTGCCAATTTTAAGTTTACTAAGAAGTCACTGTAAATGCATATAAAGATACTGACTCATGGGCACTCATAATAAAACATATGAGGAATGCAGGAAATAAACATTCTATGGTCTATACCACTATCAGCAAACAATATCAAACAGGCATCTGAAATAAAATACAGGATAAAGAACCAATGCAGAATTTAATATTCTTTAATTCAATATTGTAGGGTGATATGACGGCAATTAACCAGCAGAGCTGTATGTGTTAGAAAGATGGTCTGGGATGGCATGCATAATTAAGCAAAACTAGCCAAAATGACACTTGTTGTGCAGGTACACCAGAAAATGCAGAACCAAAAGATCCTAAAAAGTAAAAGTAAAGGAATCAGTGCAAACAAAAGAAACTCACAAAAGGAGGAAGTTTTTACCATGAGAATATGCTAAAGGATTCCTGCCATAAGAACCACATACTGCACAGCCCTGCTCCATGGCCTGCTTCAGGTGTGAGGGGAAAGCAAGGAGAGGAAAATCAGCCTTACTGATGTGGCCTACTTCACTGACCCCAGTGAAGTCGTACACACTTGGATGGGCTGCAAGCTAGAGACAGTATCTGGGAGTACCAGGAACAGAACCACCTCAACTTGCCCATGTTTTCTCCACGCCTCAGCAGGACAGGCTGAGCTCTTTGCAGCTCAGTACTTCCACAGCCAAGCTACAGGCAGCAAATGAGTTAATGTATTACCTGATCTGCCATAGACTTTTAAAAAAAAACCAACGTTGCAGTTTGTGGTTAGAGAAGCACAATGTAAGCAGGTACACAGGCTCTGTGTCTAAAATAAGAGCTTAAATAAACAGCATAGGATGGGTTTTTAATAGCCACAGATGTTTTTAACACTGCACAAGAAGGTTTGTTTCAGGAAGAGCGTTGCATTCAGCAAAGTGACTGTCCCCCAAAACTTAACAAGTCTGACATATTCTTAGTCAGCATTTCTCCCACTGACCATTCAAACTGAAAAAAATATAGTTGAAATTCTATTCAAATACATATTTTTATTATTAACTCTAGAATATGTGGAAAACCTTGGGGTGTGCATGAACACGTGCAGCTTTGATCATTTGACACCTTCACAGTTGCCTCTGTTCTGTGTAAATGCATGTTCTAAAAGCAAGGACACAAAAATCTAACATCTACATGGTACATGTTTAAAGCTTTTTCTGTATTACAATAAAGTAACTAATGTAGTTAGAATGCACTGCAAACTTGGGCCTCACCTGTCCACTTTTCCCATTTAAAAAATACTGCAGTTCAAGCTACATATGTTTTTCTAAAATTTTTTAACTGGAGAAAATATTAATATATTTGCTTTTTTTTATGCCTGCTGCTCTTTATGCCTGCTGCTGATAGCTCTTACAATACATAAACCTATGTATTATAAAATACACCTGGCTCCCAAATTAGGGGAGAAAATACACAAAGATGAAACCCATATTCAATAATATGCAGTAAGAAATATTTCCTTTTCTTCAGAGCTCTACTTAAGCAATGAATTTTTAATAATTAAGTGTAGTCAGGGTGCTTGCTCACAAATGCATCAGTGGGAAAGTAATACAGCAGAGAAAGGACAGAAAGGAAAAAGTATCATTACAGAGGGAAATCTCCTTAAAACCACAATCTAAAAGAAAAGGGGAAAAAAAGATTTTAGCAACTGTTTAACGTCACAGGACATGGTTGACCCTTAGAGCAGAGAATACTGAATAAAGCTGCATCAGCCCACCTCTCTCATCCTTGTACAGATACTAAATTATAAAATAACCACACTGGTGAATTGTCTTGTCTAACCCTGCTTTCCTGAAATCAAGGCAAAAGCATAAAAGCAGTTTGGTCACAGCTCTGGAAAAGAATAAACTACACTGCACATATACTTCTGAAGTACGTTATTTGTTCGCGTAAAGTAACACGTGCCACTACTAAGAAGTGTAACAAAGTAAGTTTTCAGAATGGAGGCAGAGAACTACTTGCCTCCTACCGAAGGAGAACTGGATGAGGGAAGGTATGAAGGAAGACAGAGGACTGGATGGCAGGAGCACTATTCTGAGCCATGACCAACACTTTATTCCAGCCGGGGGGGGCTTACAGGCTAGGAAGGTTACTTTTTATAGAGGCCATACTGACCTCATATGCCTCTGAAAACTTAATTGCTTGGCTACAGAAGAGTTGTGGTTCAACACAAATTACTTATAAACAGATTCACTGTTGAGTGTAGTTGGAAAAGCACCCATATAGGTAATACTTCAGTTTCACAACCAAGTGTCTGAAAACTGGCATTTAAAAGGTTACATGAAAAAAACAAAGCTATCTTGCATCTTATATTTTAATATAGTAATATAGTAGTTGTAATTTTTAGAGGAAATCATAAAAGATAAAAGATGATAATTGATAAAAGATGTTTTACCTAGCTTCTCAATTACTAATAAGTAATTTATTTGCTAGTCACAAAATAGCTTGGCTTGACCAAACACAATAATGAGGTTTTGTACAAATACCAGGCAGCTAACAGCTACCTACTAGCAACCAGAAATCACAGGTGCTAAATGAATAGTTGTGACCATTTTGGTCCCTCCAGTAAATCTGCACATGCTGTGCATTTGTGTCAAGTAAGTGGAACCTAAACAGCTGAGAGGCAGAAATGTGCTCCTTGTACAATGGCTTTTTGTAGCTTTCTTTTTCTGGGATACAGTTTCACCTTTTCTAAATAAACATAATTGCATTTCAACAAAGAGTCACACTCTTGGATACTACTGGCATGGACAAGCTAAAGATCATCCAAATGTGTCCAAACTTTAAGATTTAATTTGTTTCTTCGCTCTTTCTAAAGCTGTCAGTACTTTCAGATCCTCTGCACAATTTTGAGATACGGTCTATACAGACTATCATTAATAATCAAATTTGTCTCTCTTAGGATAAGCATGAAACAAGTGTCACAAAAATTAAGTTAGAAGATCAAATTCAGAGGTTCCCTTAAAACTGCTGAAAGGGCACTTCCTCAGTATTTCTACCATGTTTATGTTGTTGCAGGTAATACCTATGCTGGAATCGAAACTGGGAAAACATGTGGAGTGGCTACTACTACATTGCAGAATGTGCATAGATTTGTGGGCTATTTCCAGATTTCACAGTAGTGTCAAGTGAAGCCTTCCCTCCTCAGTCCTGGAAGAGAGTTTCCTCACATGCAGTCATTAATCTGGGTCAATGAGAGTGGGTACACTTATTTAAAGCCTGCCACTTAATAAAAGAGGTTTGTGAAAGCTGTGCAGAGCCAAGAAATTGTTCAGTGTTATCTTACTGTACTTTCTAGAGACGTTATGAAATACTTGAGCTATCTAATACTGCTTAGATCATCTTCCTGTTGGAAATTACTCAGACAATCCTATAATAAAACCTTCACTTACAGCATTATCTAGAGATTTTTGCCTCACCCTCTTTAAAGACAGCTAAAAGTAAATACTTATTGCCACACATCAGATGTTATCCCACAGTATACATTTCTCACCAACACACATTGTGTATATAATTGCAGGGCTGAAGCTTTTCCTTTACCTCTCCTGCTTAATATATTTTGCATACTTATGTAATGCTTTAATAACCAATCTCTCCTTCTACTGTGAAAACACAACAGAGAAAGATGACAGAAAAATAAAAGGGGAAGTGCATGCAATTTCTGTCATCTTCTAAAAGGAGAGCTTTTTCTTTAAAACCGACAGGCTGTCAGCTGTGACAAAGCCAAAGTGTTGAGCATTCTGCCTTCTGCACTTCAAAAAGTGTTTAGAAATGCACCAGGATGGGGATGGACAGGCTCTTATTGCCCTGTTGATCTAGGGGAGTGCTTTCTTCTTGAGGTGCATTTAATTTAATTGCTCTTGCTTTGCTGTAACAGAGTCTAATTTTTTTTACTCACCTACTTAGTATGGCAAATGATTTTTTTTTTTAATAAAACATCCTTTCAGCTAAACTGAAGCTTTTTGGTTTTTTGTCTGTTAGCTACAAGGAAGGAAGGCAAAGAAGCCTCCTTCACAAAAATTAAAAAGAACACTGTCAAAATATAGTTCATAATTCCCACTTATTATTCCTCCTCAGTAGTGTTTGTATTAATGCCTTGAAAACCTGATTATAATAATTTCAGCATCTGATTTTCAGAGACGTTGAAAGTTTATGTCTTTTTTGGCTTTCAATGCTTGGTGCCTTTGAAAATCTGGCCCAATATCTGCAGCATGTATTCAAAGAGTTCAAAGGATGTTAGGAACTCTTTCTACCTTTTGCCTTGATGATGTGGGCTAACACAGCAACATATTGCTATTTAAAATGTAAATCTTTTACAGAGAAGCTTACATGGATTGATGTACAGAAGTCAGTGGAAAATACAGGGAATGGAACCTATAGTTCTTTCTTCAGTACCCCATCTGTCATTAACACATAACTTTGCCTTACTGCAAGACTGAAAGAAAAAAAAAAAGAAAGAAGAAAATACAGATCCAAGGACTAGAAAGACCATTAGAGTAATTTATTCTCACCTTTCATGCTTCACCCATTAACTTCTACATCAGGTTCGTATCTGGAAGTTAAGCTACAGCTTTTTAAAAAGACATTAGTAATGATTAAAGGTTTCTTGTAAGTGGAGAGCATGTGATACCCCTAGGTAAATTATTCCAATGGCTAATTATTCTCACTTTTGAAAGTTATTGTATTGTTTGTGGTCTATCTAGCTCTGACCCCAGGTATTGGATCTTACTGTGCCTTTATTAAGGATTTCCTCTGCAGTTAGAAAACTTCTGCCTATTTAAGTACTTACAGAACATGAGGAAATTACCTCTTAAACCATCTTTCCCCTTAATTAGCTATACAGATTGAACTTCCTAAATCATTTACTGTGAGTTATTAATATGCTGTAGTTTTTGCCCAACACCTTAACAACTTTTTGAAGTTCTTTCTCCAGTTTGGATCATGCACCTAAGTTCAGTCATGATTTTGGTAATAATGAATACAAAATGTCACCACTCTCTTGAATACACATTTTCTTAGCACTTTATACATGAAGGAATTACAGTAGTCCTCTTATCAGTGCTAACTACCTTTAGTTATTCATTGGCAATTGAGATCTCCAACCTATTGTCTGTCTTGACACTAGAATTGGCTGTATGAAAAATTAGATGTTCAAATCAAACTTCTTCACACACAATCCAATCTCCCTATGCAACTTACCGAGCCATATCATCATTTGACATTACACCAACACTTGAACAGTTTTCATACTTTATTGATGTGCTTCCTTGAATTTCAGTGGTTAATTGAAACTGTATGTTTGCATCTGATATACTACCAAACCAATTCTTTTGAAGATACATATTTCAAAGTCATAAGACCCTGATGAGAACTAATGGGGAAGAGGGGGAGGAAACTGGGTCACACCTAGGCTTGACCAACCTGAACTAAGGGTACCAAATCCCCTGACATTTTAGAAACACAGCCCTCATTTTACTGTCTGCTGACTAGTGCCTCAAATAACCTAGGGACTTCATTAAAGTTGCTTTGCATTAGCAAATCACGTGTTCGTTTCTCTAAGTGAGAAGAGGTCACATTAACAATTATGAAATTGCACTTACGTAAGGTTTTTAATGCTTTCCATTAGACTGTATAATATCAGAAATTAAAGTAAAATTTTACAGGTCTGAGTAATAAATTAAAATAATTCTGTTTAGGTTTCCTATGTGAAATTGTTCTCATGCATAATTCACAGGAAAATGTGAACACTTTCCTGTCGAATTATTGCATAATATTCTTGTATGAAAATGAGACTATTTTAAAACCGTAATATTAATTATTCTTGTATCATGGCTTTTCCCCCTAGTATGCTGTTAGTCTTTAAATAGGGGTAATGTTATCTTCAAGATGGTTTCAAGAATCATATTTGATTTTCACTTTGTTGGAAACACATCTAATGGCATTATGTTATTGCAATCTAAATTGGGTTGATAGAAATTAAGAGAACAGATGGCTGTGCTAATTGAGCACCAAATGATAATACAGAACAAATAAACTTTTATCAGCTATACTTGTTGCCTTGGCTGGATAGAACTGCTTCTGCTAAGCAAGTTTCAGGCATGACCTGCATGCAAGGGGGGAAACCTCCTGATGGAGCCAGGGTAACCTATAACTCAGTTTTATAGCACTGATGCAACATCAGCCTCAGAGCAAAACAATCTGCTGCTCTGGGCATGGAAAGTGTGCTAGAAGCAGCCATGCTCAAGCTGTGCCCTGGTCACAGTCCTGCAGATGCTTTTGACACACAAACCAAAGACTGGGTAAGTAAAGAGATGCATGTGGGGGAAAGGGAGGTAAGGATTACACTTTTCCAAGCACCGCTCACAATAATGTGCCCAGCCTACATGAGACACCTGGGGTGTCGCTCACAGTAGGTGGTGCAGATGGTCAAAGCATGACTATGCTCCTCTGAGCAGCACAGCCTCCCTCTGGGGATGCTGCCAAGCTTACAGGCCTGCTAGTAAACCTTACAGAGGATAAAAAATATTTTTTTAAGTTCCCCATATTCAGTCAGCAATAAATAAATTCAGTCTATAAATCATACTTTTTGAGTGTATTGCCCACTGCCTCTCTCCCCATCATTAACACAACAACCTGCAGCTGACTTCCAGGAGAATAGGAGTAGGAGGGAAGCAACAGCACTGCCCTGATGCCCAAGGGCCATTAACTTTCTGGGAGAAAAATTCAGTCACAAAGCTTCTCAACCACCACCATGGTAAGATGTTATTTATGAGGAACTGAGATCTTCGATCTTTCCTTTTTTCCTGACACAAGGAAAGAAGTAAGCATAAAAGCCACAGGAAGTGGTTGTCAAGGCAAAGGAGGCTGCTGTCATATCTGAGCTGTAGTTTCAGGCTCCTCAAAGCTCACAGAGATGTATCTCTTACATAAGATTGAGCTTGCAGATTTGAAAGTTTCTTCAGTTCCACAGTAGCTGGAGTTTTCCCTTTTTCCCTTTTCCTTCTGTTTTTGTTGGGGGGATGTGTGTGTGTCCTTGTTTTGGCACCTGATCTGTTTTGAGCTTGATAAAAAATAACTGAGGTTATCACTCTGCAAAGCGTTAAGGACATTTATAAACATTTCTAATCCCATGGCCTGACATGGCTCCATTTGTAACATATATGGATTAACTTTGCAAATATTCTGTAGAACCAATAGCTCAAAACTAAGACATGATTTCTTACATCATTAATCTTTATCCCCTTTCACCTCCTCTACCTCAGTCAGATCCTCCCTCAAGAAACATCTATTTTGGAGGCAATTCAGTCTGAATCAGTGTATACAAGTAAATCTATTACTGATCAGTCACTCTATCCCTTGGCCAGTGGAGGTCAGAGCTGCTCAAAGTGTGGGAGATCCAATTCAACCATCATGACCACCTTTCTAACATGCCAGGAAAAGAAAGGAGCAAGGTCATGAAATATTTTCTTTTTGATCCTTGAAAGTATAAAGCTTGAAAAGGAAAATATATGATGCAATTGCTATTACTTTAGCACCTGAATCTCTAAGGAGTATTAGGGACCAACCATGTCTTTCTGCATCTCTTCAAAGAAAATAGATTTAGTGATATCTATATACTGTGATGTTTACTTCTCCATTCCAAAATAGCTTACTGTCTCTTATAACTTAAGATTTTGCCATAGCCAAAGTTTCCAGATTTCTCTTAATGTTTTGCATTCAATATTACTAGCTAAGAAAACAAACTTGCCCACTTCTTGCATACAGAGCCATAAGGTGAATAAAATTAAAATGAAAGAGAAAGGGAGAAAAAACAACAACAAAAAAAACAAGAGAAAGAAAAAATAAACTAAAGAAAGCAAAAAAAAAGAAAGAAAAGAAAACAAGAAAGAAAGAAAGGGGAAGGAGGGAGAGAAATGAAGCTCAGTTTTGTCTCTATAAATTGAGCTGAGAGTATCTACTAAGTCAATTACAGTATTACCACAGAAACAAGAGTTTTGGTTCCATGTTGTGCTCACATTCAGACAGATGAGACCTGAACACAAAGTTCAAAAATCAAAAAGGTCCTGAAAACTGCTGGTGTCTGTATTTGTGGTTTTAGCTGCTTTAAATTAAAATGTACCTTGAGTTCATTCGTGTTTCTATAGTCACAGAATAAGGAAAGACATACGAGCTGTAGTACTATTACATGTGCAGCGCTATCATTTTCTGAATACGTTTGGATGTTATTATAATGGCCGCTTTGAAAACCAGATTGTTAGACAAATTACACAAATCAGAACACATTTCATTGCCCTCTTTCTGATTATGAGACTGCAAAATGTATTTCATGCCAATTGTCCACACCAATTGCACTTATGTAAGCAGTATTCAAGTTTTATAAAGGAGGAATAAATACAATGGGGTTTGTGGGGTTTTGGTGTGGCTTTTTGTTTGTTGTTAGTTTGGTTTGTTTTGTTTTATTGTTGTTGCTTTTTAGCATAAATAGCTGCAGGAGCTGTATTACTGTGTACACAGACCAGGTTATGCTAATTGTTATGACTTTACAATTGGATAGTATAAATGTGACTGATCACATAATGTTTATATTTAATTGGTCACCCTCTTAATATTTATAAATATATTGGGCATGAACAGCTATAGTTCTACCCACTGTTCTTAACTGTCAGCCCTCCAGGATATTAAATAAAACTGCCATAATCTTTAATACTTTAGTTGTAGAAGATTTGGATCCCTGCACATGCTGCTGTAGAAGCTGCTTTCCTTATTTCAGCTAGAAAGCAAGCAGATAATTTTAAATCACTAGCTAGTTTTAGGGGCTCTGATTAAAGAGGATTCAGCTTTGGCCATGATATATGGAGCTGTCTGAAGGAGGATTAAAATTTCTTCTTGGGCTTTTGCTGGTGAATCCCAAATAAATAAATAGCCTGCAGCTGACCAGTGGCTTAGTACAGATAAACTTATGCTTTACTCTTTACAACATCAAGGAACATAATACATCTCTTCTTCTGTCTACATGTGAATTTAAACACAAGCTTGTTATGTAAAGAAAGAACCTCCACCTCCTCTGGCCTAAACAGCAGTTGGTTTATGTCACCAACAAATGCGCACCTTAATAGTTTATAGCTTTGAAGTCACTGTATATGCAGAATACGTACTGTCATGGACAATATGATGAGAATAAACCCCAGCATCACATACACAGAATTACAAGTGCCACCACCAGCAGAATTATTTTTACTAATTGCAAATAATCAATACTTTCCTACATTAACTAAAGCAGCTGCAGCTCTGTGGCCCCACAAGTTTAGCCACGTTTATTCTGCGGGTAACTGTGAAGGTAATGAAGCATCTCAACCTAAAGGAGCAGTTTTATGAGAACCTTAGAACAGTAGCCACTTACCTCATGAAAAACATCTGTTTGGAGAGTCAAAAGACATCTGAGTATTTGGTATTTTTATTTAAGGTGGATGCAGTAACTAACAGACAATGCCTCATGTTGTACATGCTAGCACAGTATTTTCACCTAATAACTTACTTTGAGAGTGTAAGATTAGGGAAACCCGAACAAGTTAATTTGGTTTTAGGGTAATGACTGGGGAAGGATTTATTTTCTTCTTCACTTAATTTGAAAAAGTAAACCTATATTGTCCTTTGGATAAAAAACATTCAAAATACTCCTCCACTGTGGAAGAAAGTAGCTCCACTAGAAATTAGAGCTAAATTAAATAATTTTCCCTGGAGACTCTTTGCCAGTCCCCTGGGGTCAGAGTCCAGCATTCAGTGGATAATTTTTAAAAGGAAGAAAAAAGCAATTAATTATGTACTTTATTATCTTTTTGAACGAGACAATAATATAAAGTCTATGGAGGCACTTTTCAACAGGTCTTTAAAAATATTTTCTTTTTTTTTTATTTCCCTTATCATTAGCTGCATACTACTTTTCCTCTAGAAACTTCCTTACTCATACACACTGATTTCCACTTTGAACATACCCAACTGTGGAACATGACAGGAATCTATTTCTCTTACTGGTTTACCCTTCCACACAACAAAGGTGAGACATGGAGCTCCATTTCATACATTTTGTGTTTTGAACTTCTTTCAGCTCTGACTATCACTCATACACTTACCATTTTTTTTCAAAAGAGTCTCCTGATAAGCTAGTCCCATCTTTCGGGACTTGATACACATTTTTCTCAATATAAAAACTCATAAACACACAGAACCTTAGCTGGCTTCCTATAAAGCATAAGACTACAACAACAATAAAGAAGTATTTTAAAGAGGAAAGAGAGCATCAGGATGACAGTAGTAAGACCAGAAGTATGTAAAGACTGTTCCATACTGTACAATCAAAGAAAATAACTCTCATGGACCCTGATACAACGAAATTATCCCATAAAAGAATATTAGGAAAATAGCAAATAAGTATTATACAAGGTAAGTTAGACATATAATCAACTTTGCTGAAAGAAAACCCAAACCAAACAAAACCAAAACCCAACTCCAAACAAACAAAAACGACAAAACAAACCAAACTAAAAAAAACTTATTTTAAAGGGAAAAACATGTAAGCAATTCCTGAGCAACTGCAGACTGTATTGTATCAGGGGATTAATCATAACATCCATGCAGACCTCACTTTTTGTGGGTTGCAAAGTTTTATAATTCTTATAACATTTCAATAATCAGAAAAAACTTTGAATGTGAGTTATATTAAAAGTTTGTAAGTAGATATGGCTATCATTATGTTTATTTTTTACACGGTATCAAGTTAGGCTCTTTGCTGACATCTTTTAACAACAAAAAGGGTTTAGTAAATGTAACTATTCAGCACGGATTGAATTCACTGTGTGATTTATGCTGAGCACAAACTCAAACTTACGGGCTATTTCAATCCAACTTAATTTCAAAGATATATGTGAGATAAAACTAGGAGGGATGTGTGGTTCTCATAAAGGTTACTTCCATTCTGTCATTATAAGCACAATAAGCATCATTCCTTTAGTAATGTAAGTATTTTAGGGTTTTTTGTGCCTTCTCTGAACTGCTTATAAAGTCATAACTTTTAAGTCTCTCCAGATATCAGGAATGTTGCAAAATATGCCCAAATACATGTCTCAGGTAATTTTAATCATTTGCCTATTTTTATTTCATTGGGAAATCAAGGCACAGTAAAGTTAATTGATTTGTCTAACCTTATTTTCATGATTGTGGCAGATTTGGGAATCCTGCATCCCAGTCATGAGCTTTGAGCATAAAAGCGTCCTTTTTTACTCCTCGTATTAGATGCTGTGCCTGAAGACCTGCCAGATACTATCCAACCTTTTGTGTAGGTGCACAACAAGGACACACTTTGACTATGCAAAGCTCTGTGCTTGAGATAAGTGTTACTAGTGTTCCACTACTTCAATTGTCCGAGTGTCCGCCAGCACACCACACCTGTTAACATATAACATATAACATTTATACATTAGGATCTATATAATTGACATTTCTTGCTTTCCCACAAAATGCAAGCAGCATAAAGTTGCCTAAACAGTATTGACCTGACAGAAATGCCTGCAAATGTAGAGCACGTTCAGTCCATCCAAGATGTGCAGAATGTAAAGTGAGCTCTTTGCACCAGTGATCAATGTAGTGCCACTGTTGTAGTGTACACCTTGTAAGTCAGACATATCTATCGCCTCTTGCACAACTGTAGATCTAGAACAACAACAGCCAACTGCATACACTGAATTTGTTTTTAAAGGATTAGCACATTGGCATAAAACACACCTTGAAGGAGAGGAGCATTATGAATCCTGCAAACTACATATGTGTTTCATTTAAGATATCAGAACATGGCTTAAAAGAGATTTTAAGTCATGTACCAGTGGTCTGTTGTTCTTACTTACACATGAACAACCTCATCTAGTAGGAAAGTGTCCCTGTCAGTGCAGGATTGGTTCTATATGATCTTTAAGGTCACTTCCAAGCCAAACCATTTTGTGATTCTATGATTTTATGATAGGTGCCTCAAAAGACATGAGACTCTCTGTACACAGTGTTTAAATATGTAAGGCCTAAAAGTACTCTTTTTTTAATAAATTAATCTAGTGTAAGGATACTCACCCAATGTGCTTCAATGTACTTCTTTTTCTTGAGAAAACAGTGCAGTTTTGGGGACTTGACATTTTAAATAAAGCTTAAAAAAATGCTAGTATCATTTAGATGAGAACATTTTAAAATAATTACCCCTACTTTTCAAAACCAGGCAGCAAAAAAGTAATGAAGAAAAAGCTCTGAACTAAGACTATATTTCTTCTCTTTTCTTGATATTTAACTTTAATCTGGGTATACTCCTTTATACAGCCAATGGCTTAGGGATGTGAACAGCCACAAATGCATCTTATAAAAAGAAAATTAATGTAGTGAAATCTGACAGCTGTATGGCATTTATGCTAAGCAAATTCTGCATTGGTTCAATCTCCTAAGCAATGGTTATTTGGGTCAACATTATTATTTTCATAGTTCACAGTCTTTATCTCCCAGGAGAAAGCCAGTTTTTCCTCACTCCAGTTCTCTTATGCAGAGCCCCAAGAGTTTATATCACTGACCCAAGGATTTACATTCTACACCATGTCCACGGTCGAGACACAGTATCTGCCTCCCTAGAGCATTTTCATTAAAAAGCCAGAAACCTATATGCAATCCCTGGAAATTGAGCCCTGTTGACTTTACATTCTTTCTGCAGCAAAGTGAGCATTGTACAAAGTACGGCAAATTGCAGAGCAAAGAAGACAGAAGATAGGGAAAAAAAATACAAAAAAAAAAAAAAAAAAGGAAATAATATCCAAAAGATCCAAAAGTCATTATGCCACGTCTCATTTCTTTTTCTTTCTGACAGCAGAATTGGCCCCAGAGTCTAGTAAGAAGCAGTTCAATAATAACGATTTAAGGCTGGTCTTCAATAGAGACTCAACAGTTAACAGCTCTTCTGTCCAAATTGACAAGAGCACAAAGAAAGGCTTGAATAATTAATTGTAAATGGTTGGATATGATCTGATTGTGTCATCAACCTCTTACATTGACTTGCTTTGACCTAATCTTTCAAAATGAGATATTAAATCTGAAACTGTTTTACACTTTTTTTTTTCCAATTACCTGGCTAGCTTTTCTGTGGCATAATCTGCAGAGTATACCCATGAGATGACAGGTGCCAAAGGAGAGACTTGATTTCACCTGGGTGACTAGGACTGCGTACTGTAGTCCTGCCTCTCTATAGAAGGTACCTTAAAATTCTATTATACAGTTGCAGCCATCAGAAAAAACAGGGATGGGGAAAGAAAGTGACATTAACAAAGGTAACATATATTCACTAATTTATTCCTACCTGCGGAAAAAAAAGAAAAAAAAAGAAAAAAAAAAAAAGAAAAAAAAAGCTACCCTGTCTCACTTAATTTCTGGAATACCTTTTAGCTAACATTTAATAGAATAATTTCCCATTCCTATAGAAGCTGCAAATACTTAAACATATTTCAAACGTCATTTGCACTTCTTTTTCCTAGGGACATAACAGGTTAAAATGGATGACTTCAACATCTCATTGCCTTTTAGTTCAGATGCTGCTTTTTCTTTATCAGCAACCCTCAAGGATCAGTGACACAATAAACCTTTGTTTAACCACAATTCACCATACTTGGATGACAGAAACAACGGCTACCAAATAATTTCTGGTTGCTAAAGTTCAGATAGACCTTTTAATAGAAGAAGCAATTATCGCTCTTTTAGGCTGGCTAAGGTGTGAGGGCATATACTTAAATGTTGATTCTTGTGTTTTAAAGGAGTATTTGCAACAGTTAACTGGTAAGCATGTGCTGCACTGTATCTCGGGAAACAGGCTTTTTTCTGTGGTGAGTAACAAACCTCTTCTGCAGGCCCTGGCTTCTCTCTCCCCTTCTTCAGGCAAAATTCACTGAACTTTACTGTGCATGAGAAGGCTAACTGGCTGAGGAGTCTGTATTTAAAGCTTGTTTGACAGCTTGTCTTCTGAACAACAGGTGCCACTTAAATGAACGACAGTATGATTGTTCAGGACAGTCCTGGTTGTCTTGCTCTAGCCTCAGCTTAATGCTGCACCAGAACACGTAGCATATAGAATTGAAACAGTCTCCACTGATTAATTATTTAAAAATCTTGTTTCTTTTTAAAATACGACTTATGTTTAAGGCCACTGCTAGCTTTTAAAAGTCAATATGTTTTGAAGACAAAATTGGAATACATGGAAGAAGAACATACCTTTAATAACATGATAAAATTTTAAATAACCTTAATTCTTCCTCACATTTAAAATAATATTCCATGGAGAGGCATCACCTGTTTCTTACCAGACTGCACCCCATGGGACATATTAGAGTTGCTAAAAAAAGTATTTTTCAAAACTTCTAGGAGCAGTATTTGCTTAGACTATAACCCCAGTTAAATATTTATACATTCATCTTTAGATGAATGTATAATGTTAGAAAGTATCCCATATATGCATGTGTGCACATGCATGTCCTCATGCAGGTGATAAATAATAGAAGTTCCTTCTTTATTATAAATTATAGATGAGATGTATAATATATGAACTAAAGTTAACAACAGTAAAAATCATTCACACACAAGAAGCCGGGGGGCAGAATTCAGTGAAGTCCCACTACCTGCTGGAGGGAGGTGGTATGCAAGTTCATAAAAATATATCTGAAGATTTCATATCTGCAGCTTTCTCTGTGCTGTTTATGGAAACAATTTCTACCAAAGCAACTGAAAAAACCTGTGAAAACTGTAAATCTCACTGTACTGAAAAGATGTTGAAAATTTGGCAGGGAAGAGCTGCTGCAAGGATGACTCAATAGGTGGAAGCCCAGTTTTACAGCAGGAGCCTTTAAGAGCCAAAGACCTTTGGTTATGAAAAAGGAGCTTATAAACAGTCATGACAACAGTCTGAAGGATGAGAGGGAAGATTTTAAATTAAGAGGTCAAGACAGAACAGCATACCCTATCAGAAGATGAAAATGAAATTGATTGAGAATAGACAGAAGATGGAAAATTTAAGCAATACAATATTCACAAAAAATACCACAGCTCATGCAGAAATGACAAAGTGGGTAGAGGAACTCTACAGTAAACTCCAGGAAGAAACACGAAAGGTCAAAACAGTTTAAAAGATTGTCTAGAAATAAAACAACAAAAAACCCAAACCAAAATAAAACAAACAAACACAAACAAAAACAACCCCCAAAAAACCCAAACAACAACAACAACAAGACACTGGATGTTTGTCTTTCCTGTGAGAATTTGCAGATGTTTAGGAATTAGACACTTTGCTGTAGCAGAGTTACAGTGAACTGCTACTGAAATTCTGCCCCTGCCACCTCCCTCTGAGCGGCCTGGCCCCTTTCCTCAGGTGCCTCAAAGTCAGCAGGGACACACAGCCTGAGAGCAGCTTCTGGACACATTCTCTTCCACCTGTGAAGCCCGTGAATAATGTGAAGACACTTGCCTTTGGTTTACTAAGTTAAATTAATCAAAACATTATTACAGAATTACCTTTCTGCACATTGCTGCATACATCTGTTCCCTTCTGCACTAAAAAGCCTCTGTGTTAAAGAAATCCTAGAACGCATGAGCAACCATTTCTGTAATTTTATCATTACTTCTGGATTCCTGACCACATGGAATGTGTTGCATTCATACAAGAATATCAAAACCAACTATGCTAAAATAAAGCGGTAGGATCTTGAGAGAAGCAGCACCTTCCAGAAAACAAACAGAGCAAATATAAAAAATGCATACAGTGACAAACTTGCTCACACCAAACAAGAATTGGTCTCAACAGTTGCTGATAGCCTGATCCAAGCATAATGTGAACCAACCCTAAACCAAATTTCTTCTGATACTTGAAGGGTTGGGGGTAAGGAATGTATGTTAATTTTACATCCAGATCTTCATATTCTTCCTTCAATTTCTGTACTTCCTGTTTTCAATCTGGATTAGAACCTAATCTTTGTTACAACATTAACAGAAATACTTATGATTTCCTACAACTTATTATTTCAGACTTATGAAAGCATACATTTATTCCCTTTTTCAAATTAAAAGTAATTTTCATGTCATAAAAGCCACAGTTTGCTCAGAAACCATTTTCACTTTGGTCCATTTCACATTTTTGCAGAGAAGTGATCACAGATGTCTCTTACTAATGTGTACAAAAACACAAGGAAAAGAATACTTTGTGCTTAATTTATTTTCTAAAAAAATATCCCTGATGTTTGCTGTGAATATAATACCTGGTATTTGCCTTGGATGTGAGGAAGCTTTATTCTGGAACTATGAAATCACTTATTTATTTGGTCCTTGCAATTGTACAATAAACCTGAGAATTACAGTATTTTGAACACAATTTCCAACCCAGGATTTTTCTGTGCTCCCAGAGATTTAAATTAGACTGAAACCAAGAATTGAATATGTGGGCATTTAATTGCAGTCTTTGGCCTTGAGGTAATTTCTATTACATCTAGGGAAGTTGCATGCACTCAGGAACAGGATCAGTTCTCATTAACAATGCCAGATACGCACACTGCAACCTTGTGCCCATAATATCCACTTTATAAAAATGTCACCATCTCCAAGGGGAGGCATACATGTGCTACTCTTTTTCTCAAATTTACTTACAAAGGCTGACAGGAGAATGAACCCACCCTTCTCCACCTTATCTGTGTACCTTTCCCTCAGTTTGAAGAGCAACATTATTTTCCTGTTCAACTTGAGGAGAAGAGCATTACTAAGGGAAATAAAAAAAAAGCTGAAAGTGGAGCAGGTGACTAACTATACAACGACCTTTTTTTTAAAAAAAAAGAGAAAACAAATGCGTTAGAGGTGCATCAATTAATACAGACAGAGAAGGAGAGAAATATGGATGTATGGATGGATGATAGGACAACTGTGAGTTACCAGTAAGACACAGCTATGAAAGAACCTAATAGGATTCTAAGACTAAACAGGTAAGGAGTTTTGGTAGACAAAGGGGAGCAGTAGTACCATTGAATAAGATGCAGGCAAGAGCTCATTTAGGATATCATATGTAATCCAAGTTGATTTTGATGCAAAAGGACAACTCAAATAAGAATAAAAATTCAGCTATTTAAGCGCCTAGGGAAAGAGAGAACTTACTCTTTTAGAGCAAACTTGAAATAGTTGGCTTATTTATGCCACTATAATAAAGGTAGTAATACATGTGTCAATAATAATATTACAGTAAATAACAAAATAAATACTTTTGGATGTATACACCAGGCAAAGAGAGAGAAGAATCATTCAATTTAAAGAGCATTACTGGAATAAGATTTAATGGCTTTGAATTATCCATGAATAAAACATGATCTAGACATTTGAAAAAGATTAGAAGAAGATTTGGAGAAGATGGAGAGCCTCCCAAAGAGAGTAAAAGGGAGATGTACTTGTTTCAAGCTGGAGCCTGAGGAGGAGATGGAAGTGACTGCAACATGACCTGGGAGTTTGGAAATCTTGTGAAGTAAAGCTTTGGGCATTATATCCAAGTAAAAAGACAGTAATTGTTACTGTTTCTTAAATATGTACTGTATCATATTTTGTTGATTTTATCTTCTGATCTTTAATTACAGGATTCAAAAATATTTCCTTCCTATACTCTTCTTTTATGTCGTTATTGTCTTCTGAGCACAGAGTAGGTTTCTTCACTTTGCAGCAAGGTGATGGGACAGCAGGACAAAAAAAAACCACAGGAGTCTGAGTGGAAGTCTTAGAAAAACTAACAGTTCTCAGTTGGTGTATGTTTTTGACAAGCTCGGGATTAAAGATTGAGAGTTTTTTTGTTTGTGGGGGTTTGTTTTTTGTTTTTGTTTTTGGTTGGTTGGCTTGTTTTTTTTGGAGGGAGGGAATAAGAATAGCTATTCTGTGGACTCTTCAGTATTATGTACTTATGTTCATGCAATTGAACTTGATAACCAGGTCACATGGAATAATTTGGTGAATGGTTATTGTATAAATTTGGTCAGCTACAAAACTCTAAGGGTTCTTCCCTCTTTGCTTTTCATTAAGTTCCCTCTGTATAAAACATCTTGCCAGAAAACAGTACTCAAACCACTGACAGAAGTCAATGGCTACAATAACTTGCTCATGACCATAAGAACTTATGCTTTGGGCTACTAAGAAATAAAAAAAATGGAAACTAAACCAATTATTATTTTTTTTTTAATATCAGTTTTACCACCAGAGAAAGTTAAAACATATTTCCAGTCCATTCACAACACTTCAATTAACAGCTATTGATTAGTAGTAACTAATGCCACTCCATCCCTTCACCAATATGTAAATGTGACCCTCACGAAAACATGAATACAATAAAACAGAGGCATGTTCTTCATTTTTCCTTGGAGCTGCAGAGTCAGAAAGCATATGTAAAAACAGACTGTACAATATAGTATTTATCCAGTCTGACCACTAACACAAAGTGTTAGCTTGGGTGCTTCTGAAGTTCCCTAACAGATTCTTGGACAATGCTCATATTTGTCTCACATACAAAAAGTATTCACAGTTAATTCCTTGAAAACTGAAATCTACAGTGCACCCTCCCTATTCAGCTTTTGAGAAAAATGGAATCTACTAGAGGCTTTTCCTCTGAAAGAAGACATTTTTCCACACTCAAAATCAGCAGAACGGAGCTGCAAACCAGGCAAAAGCAGTCCATCATCGGAATAACTTGGAGACAATAACAAATTTAAAAGTTAGATTGTCTCCTACTGAATTTTAAAGAAAAAAAATGGGGGCTCAACAATTCACAGGTGAGTGAGTAATCAACTTCATTAAATGTCAACACTCCAGTTTGCTAATCACTGCTACATGGAAAATTCTTTACCTTCTATACATCAGAAATAAAAATGTTATTACATATTATATATAATACTACAGCTTCTTTGTGCTGAGAGCATTAGAGTACTACTCCCCAAATTGTTTCCTAGTGGTAATACAGTACCCACAAGTCGTCTCTCTAATGTTTCTCTTGGCAACATGGAACTTAGAAAGTTAAAACTAAGACTGTGAGAGCAAAGCATGACAGGAAACAGTCATAACACATACAATTAAATTGATCCCCTGTTGAGCATTTTGACTTCTAAAAATCTCATTTTCAGCACTACAAAACATCTTGAAGTGGAGGCATTCAAAACCATTAATATTTTAAATATTCTTAACCTTGGATCTTCTGGAGAATTCAATGACCTAGTTTGGTTTGGATTTTCAGCTACTCCAATAAGTTTAGCTCAGGAAGTAACTGAATGGAAAAAGAAAAAAACTCTCCTCAGATCTCAGAGCGGGTGAGGATCCTACTCGTGAAGGGTTATGGCCCTCGATGAGGTCTACCCCTTGCCCCTAGAGAAATACATGAAAAATCTTGCAAACTTTCCAGCCACAAACAGGAATCTAGAGTCTGTTCCTCAACATCGTTTTGCTGGGTAACACTGCTTTAACTGTGTCTTCCTTAATATTGGTCATGAATCAGGATTTAGCAGTTTTTAAGACTTATCACAGTGCAATTGTAAATAGAAAATGGATCCTAGAAGAATCCATAAGCAGAATCCAAATAGCAAGTGAAAACTACAATTATTCCTTTTCCATATCAAGCTTATTCCTTAAATCTGACTTTTTTCTTGCTTTTCTTCTGGATTCTGTGGTGATCTTGACTGAGTATGCAATTCCATACTCTCTTTTGATTTATTTTTTTCTATGCTTTGAACTTCCTCAGAGGGGGGAAAGAATATTGGCATCTACAAAGCAATTGACTGTGCAGCTTGATCATTTGCTAAGCATTATTAAAAGCTCCCTGAAATCACTCCAGTGCATTGGCCTTTACAAGCCATCAGCCATCAATTCAGACCGTCAAATGCGATTACCAGCACTCTTCCTGAAGCTACTTTCAAGTCATTAGTCTGATCGAAAAGCTGTCTCTTTTCTTTCCCAAGTGTATGTAAATCTACCATACCAGTGCTTCTGTGTTTATGTGGTGACTCATTATACTTCTGAATAGCATTTATGGTGTTAAATCTCCAAGACAAGACAGAATTTGTTAACTTTTCAGAAATCATCCTTATGCAAAGAAACATTTGCAAAGATACTCTCACATGTACATCTCTATGCATGGGTATCCGTTATGTATTTCAAATGTACTTCTGCTAGCATGTGCAAAAGAGGTTTACTGGCAGTTGCCTGGAAAAGTACAATTAGACTGAAATCAAACCATGCTACCAGTATTTACCAAACATCTTGCTTTTATGGAGTATATCGTGACTACTTTTGCACTTCTGACCAGAAGTGGATGAGTTGAAGTCTAAACAACATTCATTCAGGGCCATATGAAATATTTTTTAGAGAAGTTGTAAACACTTTATGATTGCCACACATTGCTTCTGGGAAATCAAATTCAGCACGTGTATGATTTTCTGCACAGAATTATAATGGAACCCAGATGCTGCCTCTCCTTGCAGCCCAGCTTTCGCTCCAAGAACACACAAAATTACAAACAAACAGCTCACACAGGAGTATTAACAGGTAGAGAACTGAAGTAGTCAGGACTGGCCACAAAATATCAAATGTGTTCTCTGGTTTCTTAGTTATCAAGCTAGTTACTCACTGGAACAGCCTCAACAGGGTTATGCAGAGTCCCTGTCACCAGAGGTTTTAAAAATGTGGTTGAATAGGATACTAGACAATCGCATCAGGCTCCCAAAAGGAGCCACAAAACCACAAAAGGTTGCTCCAGATGGTATTTTGAGGTCCCCTCTAACCTAGGCTATTCTATGAATCAGTCTCCATATGCTGAGATTCCTCAGCACAAGCAATTTTGATTCTGCTAGTGGGAGTAGAAAAAAACCCAACACAACAGATCAGAGAAGGATACGTTGTCTTTATATGGCTCTCTCTCTTCAAGAGCAGTAGTGTAATACCACTTCTATGCTCCTCCCTCTCGCAGTTTTTTTACAAACAACATGCCCATTATCGGTACACCTTCAGGGCAGATCAAAGCATTGTATTCTTTCAAAAGCATATTTCATTTAATCACACAACTTACATTTGTTTCAGATGTACACACATTTATTAGCTTGTTAGAGTTTGTATTTCTTTACCATCCTGCGTCGAACACAACCGATGAGCAATCCTGCTGTACTCATGATGCAGACTCAAAAAGATGATGCTTGGGGTACCTTGAGCTGTGTGCCGCTGTCTAGGTGCTGACATATGAACACATGACTTTGAAGAGTGGAGTTCACAATTACAATAAAAACAGTTTAAGCCCATGGCTTCCAAAGTCACAGAGGTGTGGATTTGGGTGCCTGACTTGGCTCCCCAGGCTTGTAAATGCCACTGTGTGACTCTCCATCATGCACTGAGAGACTCAGTCACAAAGCTAGGGAGGGCTGGGGAAGCTGAACAACCCCTGTCTGGTTAGTGTGCTTTTAACTAAAAATGTAGAGAACAGAACATTTCATGAATATTACTACAGAAATTGAGTTCTGAGGCTGTTACCATCTCTTCCTACTGTACAATTGAGCAAATTACCAACTTGTCATTTCTTTGGGTGGACAATGTCTTTCATGTAGTTTTTCGTTCTATAATTGGAACATAATATGACAAGATTATTTATCTTCACCTGATTGAGAAATCAGAACAGATCCTCACAAAATGAAGAGGTCCTGTAGCAACAACAGCAGAAGAAATTGTTATAAATGCAAGACAGCAAGACAGACAGGTAACTAGAAGATGCACCATTCCCTGCAAGTAATTTATAATAAATTATTTATTTATCCAATTTCACTGAGGTTTTTTTCTGCTAACAATGCAATAGCAAGATCGCACAGTCCTAGAATAGACTCTTCACTTGAAATTATTCATTATTATTCCCTTTTACAGATAAAATGTTTATTTTCTCTTTTATTTTTCAAAAAGATTTTTACCAGTTTTGAAAATGCTGTAGAATTAGATTTAGATTTAAAATAGACACCTATTTGAGCTTTGGAGTGCTGAAAACATATCTAGATCTTAATATTGTGGCATAATTTCTCTTAAACTGTTTTTGTTTTTTTTTTTTTTAAAGGATTCTTTTCCAAGCTATACACTTCAGTAATCCTACCTAAGTATTTAAGATCTATTCTGCTCTGATTTTATGCAAATCAGATATCTAAGAAGCACATATCTCTAAGTCATGGTAAAAATATTGATCAGTGGGTATCTTACATATTTACCTCTCAATTTAAAGGTCTTCTTTTATTCCTCTCCTCTCTATTAGTTAGTTCACACTTTGCCACAGACCACATCCTATATACCTCTGAGCACAGTGGGTAGCTTATAGAGCAATCTCTTTGCCTTCACTTCCAGGCATGGCTTCCCTCCCGCTGGCTGAGCTCTAGCTCAGGGGTACCAGCAGAACCTTATTTCAGCACTGTCAAAGGTATCTGTGAGATGCACCCTCAGAGACATATTTTTCCCTGTTTCTGAGGCTTTTCACATCTGTTTCAATCAGAAACTTCTCTTTTTTACCAAATTCCTATTCCACTGAGAATAATCATTGCTTCTGCATGTAAACTTTTCCTTGCACAAAAGAATGCCTCTGAGAAACCAAACAGCGTGGTGTCTTCCATTCTGTTCTACAGCACAGACATACTCCTAATATGCAGTATTTCAAATTGCTTTGGAGGACTTTTTGGAAGGACTGAGGACATTAAGTGCAGGGAGTGCAGCTCAATGCTGCTGTTCTGACATCGGGACATAGTGTCACTTTTGAGCAGAGTATCACAGTTGTCTAAATCAAGCAGAAGACCAACTTCTCTGCAGCTGACTGGATGGCAAACCACATTTCACCAGCTGTGTATTGGTAAGTTTCTTCAGCTGCTTAGTGTCAGTACCTAACTTACATGCTAGTAGTTAACAGCACCTGAATTATGTGTTGGCATAAGACAGTATGAATATGAAATCCTGAAATTTAATAGATAAGAATTGATTTATTTATACATATCCCTTTGTGTGAGCCGTTATCACGGCTGGACGGTGTCACGGACCAGGAAACAGGCAATGCAGAGCTTAAAACAAAAGGATCCTGTACTCTGAAGATTATGCCAAGGGCTACACAGCAAAAAATGACAAGGGCTGAGGACCTTAGCAAATGTATAATCAGTAATTTATTTTGTGAGATAGTGTTACAAGTTGTTGCAATATTAATAATTCTACTTCCCCAACAACAGAATATCTTTAATAGTTCCTGTGCCATGAAATACTTTAAATATTTTTACTTTCCATCAGTATTAGAATACACGTTAAATTACATAAAAATAATTGCATACTGCAATATATATAAACCATACAAAACCACGTATATCAGCCATCTCGTGCTTTCAGATAACAGACAGCATATTCAGAATATTTTCTTATGTGCTTTTTCATATTTATTTTTTTTAATCTACTTTCAGTGCTTTCCTTTTTCTACTACATAACATCTTTTCCTTAGAAATGGTGCTCATAAAGAGAACGTGCATGTAGCACATATTAAATCAGCATATGCTACCAGAGGCAAAGAGGAAAACCAGCAGGTCTGAATTTTTAGTCCTCCATAATTATTTCATTTATTAGGTACCAAGACAATATATGTTTATAAATAAGCTACCACTGCTACCACAATTAAAACACACAAGGAACACAATTTTTAGAACTGGTACCCAAAAATCACTTATTCTTGTGTCATCAAAGGACTGTCAAGTAGGACAACTCTTTTAAAGACTGTATCCTGAAAAGCAGCATCAAAAAAAAGTGACTTAACATTCTTTTAACTTCTACCAAAATACTATCATATTTCAAGTCAACTAACTTGAAGCCAGAGACTAAATATCTCAGAAAAAAAATGTGCAGCCATAGAACAGCAGCATAGTGAGGCAAGAATATATAAGAAAAGTGACTGGGAATTTCAGAAGTTTTATATTTTAATTAACTTTTAAATTTTTGGTACAAGTATTTCTGAAGCCATTGCACTGGTAGGAAGACTGAAGTATTAAACTGGCTGGTATCTACACTGTTTTAATATTACATGTCCATAGCAGTATCATGTTTCCATCCATATAGGAAATGGAAGAATTTCCTATTTAAGTGCTTAACAGCTGGAATGATCTACCTGTGGTTTTAAAACCAAAGGCTACAGTATTTAGCTCTCTAAACTTTCCATCTTTTTTACCATTTTGTTACACAGCAGCTCATATTTTCCTCCTTTGACCCTTCAAACTGCTAGTATAGTTCTGAAATGTTATTAAACCTAAATTTTCTTTTATACAGAAGGATTTATACCACAGGGAACCCCAAACTATGCTGAGAACATGCAGTAAGGGCATGGTATTTTACACTTCAAGGTCCTAACTGAGCTTCTTGTCCAAGGAAAGACCACTGGGGTCAAGTAGAAAGTGACAATTACAGACACTTGGGTATCACCTTGATTTGGAGTCAGTGCCATCAAAGCATGCACCTGGACACAGGAGCGCAGACACGCTCATGTCAGCACACAGCTTAGACATAACCTGAGAGTGTTTTCAAAAGCCAGAAAGATTAATTTCAACAATGAGCTAGACCCTATCTGAGCCACAGACTGGGAGAGCTACTTTATGTGTGCCTGTGCCCAGCAGTGAGGTGGTCTTTGTGCAATGCAGGTGAGGTATCTGAATAAAAATGCTACCAAAGCATTGCATTTCTACATAAACCTAATCAGTAATTTATTTACCTTTCAAAACTTTTGCCATCTCTAGAAAAGTCTTTCTTTAGAAGCCCAACCTTGGTATTACAAGGAAAAGTCAGAAGAATTTGAGGTATATGAGATGCATTAAACCAGAATACATGAGAGTCATATAGCAGAGCCCATCAAAAGACAGAGAGGGCACTGCTCTGCAAAGAGCTGCCTAAAAAGCAAGGTGACCAGGGAGCAGGTTACACAGCAGCCCAGACAGCAATGGGAAAGCATCTTGCTATATGGTCTTCTAAGGGAAAACACAGTGCGACTCTAAGGATTCCCTAAGGACAAGAGCAGCACTTCTCCACAGCTGTGCAATGGTGTGAAAGTGGCTTTGGTTGTTATGTTTTGGAAAAGGGTTCAAACATCCAAACCAAGTGTGAGAGCTCAGACCTCCACTGAGGATCCTGAGAGGGTCAGGAGGAATATAGGAACCAGACTGTTCACTGCTGTAAAATGAAAGGTAATTCTGGACGTTTACACAATGACATTTAGATGTTTAGAGAACTTTAAGGGTCAAAAATTAGTGATTTTGCACATGCCATGTGACTACAGAATCAATCAAGACAACTTTGCTCTCCTTTCATTTTAGTCACCAAAATGCCTAAAAGGGAAACTGGACAGCAAGTTTTTTGGGAAGGGAAGGAATATTTAATTTTTATTTGTCTAAAGCCTTGACAAAAATGTAACTTCCTCACTTGAAATACACAGGTATAAGATGCATATTAAGGGACACCAGAGATACATTTCACAGGCTTGGTCCAAAACACCTGCCAATCAAATTATTTCAGGACTAGCATTTGGGCAGTCCATCTGCCCAGTCCATTGCACATAGAAGTAAGTATTACCTATATTCTAAGATATCTGTACCTGCATTCCCTTTGAACTAGTTGCTGTTTAATTTTGCTGAGCCTGGAGATGAAGTTTTGCTGAATGGTTAAGGATTTTAAATTCGAATCAGCATATGTGAACACAGTACGTGGTTGGCATGTGTAGAAGAAAGAGCTCAACTGCATGCTGCCCAAAGTTGAGAAAAAAGCAAGCTGTGGACTACATGCACAGCAGTTTAGGCAAATGTATATATGGGACTGTGTGTGTATGTGTGTCTGTGAGTACGTGCACAAAGAATATATAGTCCTGAGGTCCTTTCTCCTCTAGCTAAGCTCCCCTTTTTCTCCAGTCTGAGTTCCACCAGAGCAAAGACTTTGGTACTCACTCATTTGAAATTAAGTCCTTCACTGTGTTGTAAGAAGGCAAAGAAGGTTGCTTTACTGGGTTCTTTATACCGAGTGTGTAAAGCTGTATAGCTTGCTTTCTCATGCAACACATTCTTTGCATACTTTTAGATTCATGCCACATTTCCATGACGAAAACAAGTCCTCTAAGCATGTACGAGGCTACACAAGACTGCATCTACTTAAATGTAACACTGTACATAGCATTCTCTGTAATCTCACTCATAATTCTAGCTGACATAACTAGTGTTCCTAGGTTGATGTATTTCTGATTAACGAGGCATTAGTTCTATATCAGGTAGCAATTTCAGAATAGTCTGTTTCCAATGAGTTATGAATATGACTTGATTATTACCATTTGACCTACTCTTGTGTTGAGATGATTTGTGGCTGCATTTTCCCAGAGGACCGACCAAATGTCATTGCCTTGAAATACCACTATTATGTTCCAGTAATTAAATGAAGATTAAAAAAAAAAAGCATGGTAGGCATAGAATCTGTGCATGGCATTGGGCAATCTGAAATATTTGTACACTTCCTTACAAGAGAATTTCCTTAACATGAATGAAAATGAGCTACATAAAAATCCTGCAAGTGACTGAATACAAAACACTGTTTTGTATTAGCTGTTTCTATCTTCCAGACATTTGAAAACATCAAGTTCTCTGCCTTATCCTATTTACACCATCTTCAAGCAGAAAGCAATGCAGTCACAGGTATTCTGGTATTTGGTTTCAGTAGGCTTTAAATATGGCTTGTGGTTAATCCTATGACATCCCATCCAACTTGTGTGTAACAAGAGGAAAAAGAGATTCCCATTAAAAACTTTACTCTTAGCATATCCTAAGCTACTTGCTTTGCAAGTATTAAAGTAATAGCAAAGATTAATAGAGAAATGACTGAATAATTTAAAAAGAAGTGTTTACTTTTGGGAACTGATTAAGGTCAAAGTCAACAGAAGATAAAAAGAAATTATACTTGGAGAATAGATAAAGCTTTTGAAGAAAATGAGAGCAATCCTAATCAAAAGGCTTAGAAAATAGCCTCATATTTGTGAACTGATTATTAGAGATTGGTAGGGAATCTATACAAATCTTGCTCAGAGAGCTACCACAAAATAAAAGAGCAACCGAAAAATATATAGAAAATGAGATTTAGCATCTCTGATTTATAACAGTAAATATCGGAATTCTTCTGTGTTTCATTTGTAGAGATCACTGGCTAAGAGAAGGAGAAATTGAGTTGAAACTAGCTCTTGGGGTGAAGCTGAAATGAGCAATGATGCACTTATCTAAACCCTGGGAAGGAGCTCTTTCAGGATCTCCCACTTCTTGCTACCTTTCACATAAACTAGTTGCCGCTATTTTAAACTTACCTTCACATTCCTTATGACTTTTTTTTTTTTTTCTGATGACAAGGTGAACGGATTTCATAGAACCATAGAATCATCAAGGTTGGAAAAGACCTTCAAGATCACCAAGTCCAACCATCTGTCCTACAACCCCTAACCACTAAACCATCTCCTGAAACACCACGTCTACCCATTTTTTGAACACCCCCAGGGACAGTGCCTCCACCACCTCCCTGGGCAGCCTGTTCCAATGCCTCACCATTCTTTCTGTGAAGAAATTTTTCCTAATATCCAATTTGAACCTCCCCTGGCACAACTTGACCCCATTTCTTCTTGTTCTATCACTGGTCACTAGGTAGAAGAGGCCAACACCCGCCTCACTACAATCTCCTTTCAGGTGACTGTAGAGAGCAATGAGGTCTCCCCTCAGCCTCCTCTTCTCCAGGCTAAACAGCCCCAGCTCCGTCAGCCTCTCTTCATAAGACCTGTTCTCCAGACCCCTAGTCAGCCTAGTTGCCCTTCTCTGCACCCTCTCCAGCACCCCAATGTCCTTCCTATACTGTGGTGCCCCAAACTGTACACAGTGCTCAAGGTGCAGCCTCACCAAGGCTGAGTAGAGGGGCAGGATCACCTCCCTGGCCCTGCTGGGCACACTATTCCTGATGCAGGCCAGGATGTTCTTGGCCTTCTTGGCCACCTGGGCACACCGCCAGCTCACGTTCAGCCACCCCCAGGTCCCTCTCTGCTGGACAGCTCTCCATCCATTCCTAAATTAACTAAACCAAACCAAAATCTGACATCTCAACTTGGAGAAAAATGAGTAAGTCAACCCGCAAGCTAGAACTAAACAGTCAGATCAAAATCCACCAGAAAGAACAAGAAAATCCTAGTACCAATTTAAATGGAAACGTCTGTGGGAGCAGACCACATCTTTTCAAACGCGTGTTTGAGAAGGGGTTCCTGATACATGAATGGAGCATCCTGATGCCCTACAAATCACTACATAGGATTGTAGTGATTTGGTGTACATAGGACTTACCAGTCTTTTGAGGACTAGGAAGAGCTCTCTGTGTTTAGAAGCTGATGGAGGACACAAACCTGCAGGTCAATGGCAGAGAGCTTGCATCCTCTGGATTTCCTGTCTAAATTTCTTCTCCTTAAGTAATTTTCTGTACTTTTTAACTGCACCTGTATAAAGTCTCTTCTTAAACCTGAACATTAAATAGTCCAATGAGATGATAACTGCAGTGTGCGTTCTCCACTAAATGCTACTTTCCACAAACAGGTAGACAGGTACTTTTTATTTTTGTATCAAAGACCATGCAGTTTCATACTCATTTAACAGTTTTGCTTCAGGTGTTCTAAAGGTCTGGCTGTAATTTTTTCATACATATTACAATACAGAAATCAGATGCAACCTCCTACCCATGACCTGCACTGGCCAGGACCTAAGCAAAAATTCACTGCTTTTGGATTATGGGAGTGCCCTGAGGGCAGTCAAACACACCACCAAAAGTAGGGAAAAGAGGAAAGTGATAAGCTTCGGCATGAGATGAGGGAATGAATAAGGAGCACTGTCACTTAATAAGGTCTGTTCTCAGTAATTACAGCAACACAATTTGATCAGCAAGGACTAAGTATCTTCATCCGAAAGAGATCGGATGAAATTAGTGCTGATGTAATAAGTACCATTTGTCACTGTTAGGAAGAGAGGTGTTGACAGGTTCCTGCTGTTGCCATGGCAATGCAGCAGCGCAGTTTCTACCATCGTGGGCTTCAACTCCAGCAAGTTGCACAAGTCTAGGGGGTAGAGGATGCTCCACTGCAGTAACTCCATTACCCTCTTCTCCAACTCGAGTCACATAGGTCTATCATACACTACTGACATGAGGGTTTGATTTGGGGCAGTGGTCTGATGGACAGTTCAGATGTGCCAGCCTGCCGTGGATACACCACTACCAGCAACCTAGAAGCTGCATCCCTGGGGATGCACCCTCTGGATCTCTCCATCTCTGGCACCTTGACACCAGCAGTCTTGCAGCTGGCTTCTAGACATGAGCCACCAATGTGCAATTGCAGCCCAGAAGGCCAGCGGCATCCTGGGCTGCATCAAAAGATGTGTGGCCAGCAGACTGAGAGAGGTGATTCTGCCCCTCTACTCTGCCCTAGTGAAACCTCACCTGGAGTACTGCATCCAGCTCTGGAGCCCCCAACACAAGAAGGACATGAACCTGCTGGAGCATGTCCAGAAGAGAGCCACAAAAATGATCAGAGGGCTGGAGCACCTCTCCTATGAAGGAAGGCTGACAGTTGGGGTTGTTCAGCCTGGAGAAGATAAGCCTCCAAGGTGACCTTATAGCGACCTGGCAATACCTGAAAGGGGCCTTTAAGAAGGCTGGGGAAGACCTGTTCACGAGGGCATGTAACAACAGGACAGGGGGTAACAGTTTTAAGCTAGAAAAGGGTAGATTTAGGTTGGACATTAGGAAAAGTTCTATAATTTTAGGGTGAGGGATCACTGGAACAGGTTGCCTAGAGAGGTGATGGGGCCCCAACTCTCAAGACATTCAAGGTCAGGCTTGATGGGGCTCTGAGCAATCTGCTCTAGTTGGAGATGTCCCTGCTTACTGTAGGGGTGTTGGACTAGATGACCTTTATAGGTCCCTTCCAACCTATGATTCTATGATTTCACACAGGCCCTGCGGCAGGCATGAAGTTCCTGTGTTTTCTGGTTATTTTGACAGCATCCCTATGCACCTGCTCGGTTGGCCACTTTCTCTTACACAATCTTAGTGCAAGATTTAGAATCACTCAAGTCATCATTTTCACTGAACTGGGCCTGAAAGGTGTCCTTTCCAGATGACTGCTTTCCACCAGGCAGCCCCATAAAGGAAATTTTTGTTTTAAGCAGAAGTGTAGCTCTCTCCGACAGTAAAACTCCAGTCACATGCAGCGAAGTTATTCACAGGTAGATTACATTTTGTTGCAGTATTTTTCCACTGACACATACCATGATGTGAAATAAAGAGGCAAGATTTGCTCCCAGCAGAGTAAAATACTAAGTGTGAAATACCACATGAAAGAAGAAGAGATTTTTGTGATCAGATACTCATAATCAACCCACATAACCAAAATACGATCTTAATTACTATCAGTGGGTGGAAGTTTCCTGAATGTTAAACTATGGAGTAACCTGTTTACAGCTTCCTGAAATTATCATCACATAATTTGGCAATCTGCCATATTTTATTTCATTAAAAACTTAATGTACTGTAACATAATAGCCATAATAAAGCTGTCAAGGGCCACTCATTGCTATTTACTTAGATATCATCTGTTTATTGTCTCTCGAAAACAACAGCCATACAGAAAGGAAACCTGGAGACTAACAGGTCATATGAGAAATGGGGGAATATGAAGAGATCTTTCTTTCTGCTGTACAGCTCCCAAATCCATATCCATCCTATTTGTCTCATAGTCAAAATTATGCATGGACAATACCTAATAACCTGTGTTTGAAGACCTTAACTGCTTGCTAAAGTATGACACATTTAGATGGGACAAAACATAACTTGCCAGAACATGGTAATAATTACTAGTATTTTACACTATATATAACATTAATGACACCAATTAATTCTATAATTATTTTCAAGCTATCATCTGGAAGAAGTGCTTCTTCTCCCAAGATAAAATTCAATAATGAGGAATTTGAAGAAATAATAGTAGATGGAACTGATGCAAAAATCAAAATATTAGTGACTATCACAAAAAACCAGAACTATTGGATGACTAGTTAATTCCTCCATTTACAGCCCCACAGCATCAGACAAAATAGGGTGAGCTTGTAGCTGTGCTTTTAGCAGGCACTGCATTCTCAGAGGTTTCATCATTCAGATGGAGTGTAGGTCTAGAAACACATATATTTAAGAGTAATCTCTAAACCAAACTATTCTACTTACAGCAGGAGTGTTGATTTTCTTCAACAGCTACCAGCCCAACTACTGAGGTGAACTATGTCTGTTAAAGTTTTGAAGCAGATGAAGTGCTAAGAGATGCAGGCTTGTGGAGGAAACAAGTGTGAATTGCTACATACAGATGTAGGCAAAACAACAGTACCAACAACAATAGTATTAGACGTGAATAGCAAGACAATAGCACTAATAGTGCTGAGACTAGCAAAAAAAACACACCCTGGAACCCGTGGATTTAATAGACTGTTCTCCCCTGTGTTACTGACAAATGCTTAGGTAGTTTTACATACTTAAATGTATATTAAAAATAGGCTTTCTGAGTAGCACATTAGGTAGTATACTTTGCCCACTTGGGATTTTACTTTTTTTTTGCTTGTATATATTAAGAAAATAGCTAAAATTGTGTTATATTTTTGTGCATCACTAAGTGATTGAAATCACAACGACAGACCATTTTATTTGCAAAACATTCAATGACAATTTCACAAATGTGACAAATAAACCAAGACATAATGCATTAAGTTTTCAAGTAGTGTGGGATAAATAAACGCTATGTTTCAGTGTTCATAGGCAGCTCAAAGAAGCATTAGTTAATACTGTTTAGAAAATTCATAGTGTTAATCTTTGAGCTTTCAAGTAAGGGAATAACTGCTGGATATACTCTATTTACATGCAGTATTTTTCTGACTTTTAGTTTAATGCATCAAGCAGAAGACAACAAATATACATGTACTGAAGACATCTGAAGGGAACCCGTAGTAACATAAAACCCTTGTATAAAATAAAAATAAGCACTCTTCATTAAAATAATTTTGCTGACATCATTTTACCCCTGGGTTGGACATTAACTGTAAGTGTGATTCACAATGAGCATTTCTTCTGGTTACAAGTGCTGTGTAGCTACACTATGGCACATTTCCAAGGGTCAGAAGGCAAACTAGCACATTTTCCTCAGTTTCAGGCTAGGATCAACTCCTTATGTTGCAGCATCTTTAAAACAGGATATTAGCTAAAAATTAAAAGCAAATACTGATTTGGCTTTCAAATTCCTATCCAGACATATATTCTCAGACAAAAACCATTAGAGCAGTTATAGCAAAACCCCTACGCTCTTTCACATATGCTATCAGATCCACACTTGTCATTTACTGGAACACATGTGCAGGCTTTCCCACTAGGCAACTGGAAAGTGCAAAGGAAGGGAGAAAAGCAGAAGCTGTTATCCTCTATTTGAAGCACCCCACAGAGAAACTACACAACTAGCAGTAGCAAAATTCAAGACTTTTAAAGTTCTGCACCTGAATTGGGGAACAAAATCAGAAAAGTAAAAGTTCACGTTTTATGCTACACTAAGGGTACAAGGGACCTCAAATTCTAGTTCTCAACCAGAGACACTGGTGTCGAAAGTCTGTGGGTAAGAATTAAAGGGCAGGGTGGTATGGGTGATACAGTTGTGGGGGTCTACTACAGACCTCCTGATCAAGATGAGGAAGTTGATGAGGCTTTCTACAGGCAGCTGAAAGCAGCCTCACAATTACAGTCCTTGGTCCTCATGGGAGATTTTAACTACCCCGATATCTGCTGGAAGACTTATACAGCCAGCCTTTCACAGTCTAGGAGGTTCCTCCAGTGCATTGATGACAACTTCTTAATGCAAATGGTGGATAAGCCGACTAGAAGAGGAGCGCTGCTGGATCTTGTGCTCACCAACAAGGAGGGCCTTGTTGAAGCAGTAGTGGTCAATGGCAGCCTTGGCTGCAGTGACCACGAGATGGTGGAGTTCAGGATCCTGTGTGGGAGGAACAGAATACCCAGCAGGACCAGAACCCTGGACTTCCACAGAGCAAACTTCGGCCTCCTCAATCAATTGTTAAGGAAAGTCCCATGGGACAGAGTGCTAGAAGGTAAAGGGGCTCAAGATAGCTGGACAACATTCAAGGATCACTTCTTGCAAGCACAGGATCAGTGTGTCCCAATGGGTAGAAAATCTAGTAAGGGAGCTAGGAGACCAGCATGGTTAAAAAAGGAACTGCTGGGCAAACTCAAATGGAAAAGGAAAATCTATAGATCATGGAAGGAGGGGCTGGTTACTTGGGAGGAGTATAGGACTGTTGTCAGAGAATGCAGGGAGGCAACTAGGAAAGCTAAGGCCTCCTTGGAACTTAACCTTGCAAGTCGGGTTAAGGACAATAGAAAGGGCTTTTTCAAATACATAGCCAACAAAACTAATACCAGAGGCATTGATGAATGAGGCGGGTGCCCTGGTGACAGAGGATTTAAAGAAGGCAGAGGTGCTGAATGCCTTCTTTGCCTCTGTCTTTACTCCTGCAGGCTTTCCCCATGAGCCCCAGTTTCATATAGCCCCAGTAGAAGTCAAGATAAAGGAGGAGTTTGCCCAGGTAGATGAGGATTGGGTTAGGGATCAGTTGCGTAATCTGGACATCCATAAATCGATGGGTCCAGATGAAATGCATCCAAGGGTGCTGAGGGAGCTGGCAGAGGTCATTGCTAGTCCACTCTCCATCATCTTCGGTAAGTCATGGGTAACAGGAGAGGTGCCTGAGGACTGGAGGATAGCAAATGTCACTCCAGTCTACAAGAAGGGCAAGAAGGAGGACCCGGGTAACTATGGACCGGTCAGCCTCACCTCCATCCCTGAAAAGGTGATGGAACAACTTGTCCTTGGCACTATTTCTAGACATATCAAGGAGATGGGGGTCATCAAGAGCAGTCAACATGGTTTTACCAAGGGTAAGTCATGTTTGACTAACCTCAGAGCCTTCTATGAGGAAATTACTAGGTGGATAGATGATGGTAGAGCGGTGGATGTGGTCTATCTTGATTTCAGTAAAGCGTTTGACACTGTCTCCCACAGCATCCTTGTAGATAAGTTGATCAAGTATGGGTTTGATGATCAGGCAGTGAGGTGGATCAAGAACTGGTTGAAAATAAGAAGTTAGAGAGTTGTAGTCAATGGGGCAAAATCTAGTTGGAGGCCTGTGACTAGTGGAGTCCCTCAGGGGTCGGTACTGGGACCGGTGTTGTTCAACAACTTCATCAACGACCTGGATGACGGTACAGAATGTACCCTCAGCAAGTTTGCTGGTGACACTAAACTGGGAGGAGTGGCTGACACACCAGAAGGCTGTGCTGCCATTCAGAGAGACTTAGACAGGCTGGAGACTTGGGTGGGGAAAAACCTGATGAAGTTTAACAAGGGCAAGTGTAGAGTTTTGCATTTGGGGAAGAAAAGTGTCATGCACCAGTACAGGTTGGGGGCTGACCTGCTGGAGAGCAGTGTAGGTGAAAGGGATCTGGGGGTCCTGGTAGACAGGAGGATGATCATGAGCCAGCAATGTGCCCTTGTGGCTAAGAAGGCCAATGGCATCCTGGGGTGTATTAGAAAGGGTGTGGTTAGTAGGTCAAGAGAGGTTCTCCTCCTCCTCTATTCTGCCTTGGTGAGGCCGCATCTGGAGTATTGTGTCCAGTTCTGGGCCCCTCAGTTCAAGAAGGACAGGGAACTGCTTGAAAGAGTCCAGCGCAGAGCCACAAAGATGATTAAGGGAGTGGAACATCTCCCTTATGAGGAAAGGCTGAGGGAGCTGGGTCTCTTTAGTTTGGAGAAGAGGAGACTGAGGGGTGACCTCATCAATGTTTACAAATACGTAAAGGGTGAGTGTCAAGAAGATGGAGTTTAGCTTTTTTCAGTGTTGACCAGTGATAGGACAAAGAGTAATGGATACAAATTGGAGCATAGGAGGTTTAAGGTCAATATCAGAAAAAATTTTTTTACTGTGAGAGTGACAGAGCACTGGAACAGGCTGCCCAGAGAGGTTGTGGAGTCTCCTTCTCTGGAGACATTCAAAACCCGCCTGGACGCCTTCCTGTGTGATGTGTTCCAGGTGACCCTGCTCCGGCAGGGGGGTTGGACTAGAAGATCTTTCGAGGTCCCTTCCAACCCCTATGATTCTATGATTATTGGAACAATCCCAGTCTAGTTGAATGGGTTTGAAATTACAAAATTTTTCTAGTAACACTGTCGAGAATTACACAATGATGCTACTTTATCACAGCTGAATCTAGTTACTAGCTTACAGTTTTGACCTAAAAATACATGTCAAACGTGAAATTTACCTGACTCGTACTAAAGGCTTGAATTCTGTTATTCCTTTTATCTTATTCCCTCTTCTGACTAAATGGGCCCATTGTGGTCAATCTCTTACTGCAGCAGTAAAATGTATCTTTACCTAGTCTCTACCTCTGGCCCTTTGGAATTCTACCATGTACCTGAACTCCTTCAGATGTGGGAAAGAATATTGAGAAAAAGGATAGCAAATTACTCCAGGCCAAGTGGAGAGCTCAGAGGACTATAACCTTTCCAGTATCTGGACAAGCTCACTCATCTCTATACAACACTGAACTGGGCAATGTAGACTCCCTTCTGCAAGCTGTGGTATTAGCAGTATAAGTAGCGTCTGATCATCCAGATAACTAGCACTGGACTCCATGTGTTCTTCATGTGTCATTTGCTATTTCCATCAAAGGTCTTAATGAAAGACAATTTACTAACAGTGTGGGAAGGCATGCTGGCCTGCAAATACCTGGATGCCATCAGGTATGCATGAAAATTGCTGCCCCAACCTTAATTTCTCTCCTTTTTATTTGTTATGGTAATGGGGTCATGAATAATGACTGCTTGATAGGTTTTCACCAAAATGCTTTTTCAAGATTTGTTTTATTATTTTCAGCTAACTTTTTTTTTTTTTTTTTAACAAATTATTTGTAACCAACTTATTAAAATGCATCCTCAGAGACAGTTCAGGAATGATTATATCATTCCATCCTTCATGCTGCTATCATTAGAAGGGATGTGCTATCATTATTGTCTGAAATTTCTAAAAAGGCTTTTAAAAAAACCCCACAAAAGCACATCAATGCTTATGAACATGCTTTGGCAATAATTTCAGCTCTTACAAAGGCTTAATTTAATCTGAAACTTGTACTTACAGGGAAAAGGCTCAAAATAGTAGCTGCTCACAGCACAGCAGATGGTCCAGACAATAAAAAAGGCAGATCTATTTGAGGTACGTGAGTTGTTCACTGATATATATAGAGCCAGCTAGCAACTGTGCAATGAAAATGGTATTTCACTGGAATAAGCTAATTTGTGAAAAAAAACTTTGAAAACTTGGTATGGATTAATCTTTACTTTTTCCCTCTCCTTAAATGTTCTGAACTTGCTCAAATAACCCATTTTAAAACATAAATTTCTGTTTCAAAATGTGATGAATTTTAAAATCTAAGATAACAGTAGTAATTTTTTTAAAATATTGTGAGGGGAAAACTTGGGATAACACACACACCAATACAGTGTAGATTCAGATATATATCCTGTAGATATCTTATTACAGGATGAGAGAAGAAACATTAAAGAAAAGGTGTTATTTAACCTGAAATACCTTTTGGTCCACACAGTACACTTCCATTCACTTCACACAACAGTTCTTTAAATATTATTCAGAAGAAGGTAGAAGTTCAAGGGTCTTCTTGTGTAAACCATCACTTTCTTCTGCTTTAGTAGGAAAACAGAATGTATTATCTTTTTTATAGACCAAGGAAGTACCATACAAATATCTTCTGCACCTACCCTTGCTTCAGAACTTGGCTTTTGCTGATGCCTGGAAGCTCTGTTCCAGTTTCCAGGCTAAATGTGTTTGAGATCAATTTATATTGATGATTTCCTCTAGACTAAGCAGCTTTTCAGCCTCCACCATTTTTGCAGCACTCGCTTTGGAAAAGGTAATGGAATTCCCCTCTTCCTTAACATAGTTATTATAATTAATTGAACCAACCACATTCTTTTAGCATTGTTTCCTAAGAAATGTTCTTCATCCCTAAATCCTGTCAGTAGGCCTTCTCTACACTTATTCTACTGTGAATTTATCTCTGTTGATGACCAGCCAAAAAGACAATACTCTAAATTGAATTGTACATTGCTTCACATAACAATACTAATGCTTCCATCTCTTTTTTGGGAATATAACCTCTAACAACTATTTTTTGTGCTTTGGGTGGTTATCTGCTGACTTTCTGGGTGTCTAGCAATCTAGGCTATCTAATATCTGGAAGTCATGGGATTTCTGGAGTTAAAATAAAATAAACCTAGTTTTACTGGAACATTCTCCCTTAAGGAGCTGAATGTCCCTTGTAGCTTCAGAAGCCTAGAAACTGTCTTCACATCTCCTCCCTAATGACTGCCTGTCAGTCACTGAAAAGCATTTTTACTCCTTCCATAGGTCCAAATCCTGTGATACAGAAATCACTAATTTCCATTATTTGAAAGGAAACTTCAGTATTCCATGGCTCCTAAGATTTGGTTAGCAGTTAAAACACACTATAATTCTCGCTTCTAATAAGAAAATAATCACTGGGACAAGGAATTTCAGTGCTTCCACATTAACAGTTACCATTACATGCTAATCACATTTTAATTGCTAACCAGCCACTACCAAAAAAAAGAACAGGCTACAAAAGCAGAAGATAAAATTCATGAAGCAGAAGTTTCAGTTTATCACTTCTTTTATGCTTTTATGCTTAATTTCCATTAGTTCCTATCTGACCTGCATCTGTTTGAAATACATTAGGTTACAGAAGGCTCCGAGCCCTTGGGTTAGGTAATCTGTAAAATATGAACCTGAAAAATATTTAGCTTCCCTATGAGCCTAGGTCAAAACTTTGGGTTTTCATTCCCCCAGTCAGATTGGGGGGATTCAAAAATTCGTTTTCCCTATTGCTCTCAGCTCAAGTTGGTCAAAGTGGCCTATGTCAAACCTGTGCTTATTATCACAGCTTTACCACGAAATCAATGCCATTGTGTATCTTCTAGGTCTGAGCCAGTGTGGTGAAGCAGAGGCTTTTTAACTCAGGGACAGTATCAGTGTATCTCAGTCAGCCATGGAGTTTCCAGCAGTAAGGTAGGGACCAGAAATTCACATCTTGGTGCTTCAGAAAGCCAGTGAAACTCTCTCTGTCCAAGCAATGCTACAGCAGAAAGAAGTTTTCAGGAGAATGAAGTAAAAGAAAAAATAAAACACCAACCCTGTCCTTTCTACTGAGGTGCAAATTAGTTATACCCAAATGCAGAGTCTATCTGAACACTTAAAAAGTTCCTCTAGCTCAGTAGGCCTCTAGGTGAGGTTTTTCATTTCATGCACATCCATCCTGTTAGCAACCTCAGAAACCTGCTTTCTGTTTAAGTGATGAATGGTGGATAATGGTAATTAGTGGGGAGGCAGGCAGGAAGCCAAGTCCTCTGGTCCCTCGGGAGAGTGAAAAAATTTCAGGACAAAGGAGCCTTGCAGGAGAAGGCTCAAGAAAAGTGATGGAAGGCAAGAGATTAACCTCATTCTAAGTACTTGAGTGCTTGTTGCCTTTGGGTTTCTTAGTCACAATCACCTTAAAGCAAAGAGTAATACACTAACTCAAAGGAAACAGGAACAGATTGGTAAAAGGCAACCCCAATCAGTACATTTCTTTACCTCCAACCCCTAATCCTAATTTTGCAATTTGATATATGCATCTAATACACATTCTTTCAACAGGAGAGAGATTTTTCTAAGTCCCATTTGCTTTTGCCAATACTGACTGAAAGACCTCACTGACACTAACAGTGACAGGTCCTGCACTTGGGTCATAAGTAAACTACAGACTTGGTGATGTGTGGCTGGAAAGCTGCAGGTTGGAAAAGGACCTGGGGGTATTGACTGACAGTTAACTAGATATGAGCCAGCAGTGCACACAGGTGGCTAAAGAAGGCCAATGGCATCCTGGCTTGTTTTAGGAACACTGTGGCCAGCAGCAATAGGGAGGTGATTGTTCCCCTGTACTTGGCACTGGTGAGGCCACACCTCAAATATTGTGTTCAGTTCTGGGCCCCTCACTATAAACAGGACATAGAAGTGCTGGAGCGTGTCAAGAAAAGGGCAACAAGGCTTGTGAAGGACCTAAAGCACAAGTCCTATGAGGAGTGGCTGAGAGAGCTGGGGTTTTTTAGTCTGGAGAAGAGAAGGTTGAGGGGAGACCTCATTGCTCTTTACAACTACCTGAAAGGAGGCTGGTGCTATAAGGGGACAGCCTCTTCTCCCTAGTGAAATGTGATAGGACCAGAGGGAATGGATGCAAGCTGCACCAGGGGAGGTTTAGGTTGGATATTAGGAAGCATTTCTCCACTGCAAGGGTTGTCAAGCACTGGAATAGTTTGCCCAGGGCAGTGGTGGAGTCACCATCTCTGGAGGCATTTAAACAGCATGTGGACCTGATGCTTAGGGACATGGTTTAGTGGTGAGCTTGTGGTGTTAAGTCTAAGGCTGGACTGGATGATCTTGGAGGTCTCTTCCAGGCAAAGTCATTCTATGATTTCTGATGTAAAATTCAAATAAATTCCAAATCTAACTGCTGCTAAAAATAACTTTCAAAGATACTCATTCTGGGAGAGGCAGCAGTTGAGTTATGAACTTTTAGCTATATTTCTAAATGTTCTACAGTATCTTGAAACACAGCTTAGTAGAAAAGCTGAAACTAAGTCAACAGGAAAAATACCAAAACCTGAAGTAATTCTGATGTGAAAGTACATTCTATAAAAATGCCAATGTCTCAAACTATTAACTTCTATAGCCTAATTAGCAGCTGCAGTAGTTCTTAAACAATGGCTTTATGAAACACAGATACAACACCTCTGCCTTATAAACTTCCACTGCCAATTGTCAGCAAATGGACATCTCATTAATTCATTAAACGGGGTTTGTGCAAGCTTTAAAAAAAAAAAAAAAATTTAAATCATGAACAATGGGCACATTATGACCAAGCAAAAAAAAAATACAGAAAACAATTCATCAAACATAACTCATTGCACATTAGAAGAGCATGTACTATCAGTTATCAGAAGTCAGAGCATAGGAGGAGATGGATGCTCCCTTCATCTTTCATTGACAGGATGTTGTTTGCAAAAACAGCCTTAGCCTTGTATTTACATGTTAAGTTTCCATGGCATTTCCAAGTTCAGTTGTGCTGGAAGTGGACATAAACAACTATCTTGGTCATTACATTAAAGCACTAACTTTGTTTTAATTTCACTTGCAAACTGTCCATCCCTCTCCCTGATTTTTACTGGCATCTAGTGGTACAGTACTGTTTTTGTTAAAAATGCATATTCTTTACTGGTCAAAAGAATTGCCCAGCAATAAAATAGAGCTTCTGGACAATAACTGGTTAAGAGAATTGGAGTTAAGCCTGAGTTTATAGGTCTGATGTTGTCACTAGGCAACAAGTAACTTGCTGCAGCCAGCTCTTTTCAACCTCTTTGCTTCCTAATGAAGCCAGGTCTGCAGGCTGGTTTAGAGACATGTTTATTCCCTCATTTTTTCACTCCCCACCAAGACCTAAAAAAAAATATAAAAAAGGAAAACCCAAAATCCAAGAGTGATGCTGCCATGCTGGAAGTTAGACACAGATAGACTTTGACTGTGGAGCCAGGTTTTAGCAAAAAAAATTTAAAAAGAAAAATATTTTTAAAAAAATTTAACTAGTTTGAGCAGTTTTGAGCTTCTAATTACAAAACAGTACTTTTCCAAAAACGCTTTAAAATACAATCCAAATCTCTTCATACTTTTCTAAATCAGAAATTTAGTCATGTTATGTTTCTGTGGCTTGACTGATTGTCTTGCATTTCCTGTTCCCAGGATTAAAATATGACCCTGATTTAAAAAGTTAATTCTGTAAAGTTGTCTTGTAGCCAGTATATTGTTTTCAGTAACACATAAATGTTTAAGACATTGAGATGAAATAAAAATAATCTCATAATATTGTTTTACAAGCCATCTGTTTAACTCACAAAACTTCCTACAAAGAAGGAAAGAACAAATGACCCTTAAATTCCATGGGTATTTTGCAGAATTTTAATACAATGCAGTAGAAATAAATCAGTGCTCTGCAATCATCAGGGCATTTATTTTTTTTCTGCATTAAAAAAAATAAATCACACATATCATCTATTTATATGGTTCAAGAGATTACATGTTCTTGGATTCAACACTTCCAGTTCTTTACCATAAATCTGAATTCTGCTGTCATTATTTCTGCATTCCAGCATCCATTCAACCCTAACATTTTTGACAAGCTAAGGTACTTATTTTATTTGAAGACAGGTCTTTGTACATTTGGTAAACTTAGTATCTCACAGCAAGTACAAAACTATAAGCATATTGCATTACATCGTCAGGGCAGCAGACGTGTCTAGTTATGAATACACACAAGATGACCTGTGCCCTACTAGCTTGCAATTGCAGCACATTTTCCCCAGAGGTAAAATTCGGACACACTAAAGCCAATTTCACACTCCATGTAGAACTAGTCACTCTGATGTCCTGGCTGAGAGATTCAGCATGATTCTCTTTTCTTTTTGCTAAGCATATCATAGATTTAATTAACATGGCCACTCTCAGAATAGAGATTGAAAGCTATTTCCACTGAGGTCCTAATTCTGCACTCTGTTCTGTGTTTCCTGAAGCTTTTGCATTTCAGCTCAGCACTCCTAGGTCTTTACTGCAAGAAGGTTTTAATTTTTGCAGATAATAAGCCTCATTTCCTCCTTTGAAATAACTTTTTAGCCAGTCTATTTTCATCCACACTGTTGATCAGGTTTAAAGCCCTCCCTTCTTATGCTGCACAAGAAGCAAATTCTTAATCTTCATCTGCTCTGTACAACAATAGGTGCCCACGCACACAATACAGCCTAGAAAAGCCATAACAAAGCCGTAACAAAGGGGTAAAGAAGCAGCTGCCATGTTCAAGTAACACTACCTTCTGTGTTTGTGGAGCTGAAATTAATTTCAGCCAGAAAGGAATATGTATTCCTAGTTTGGTGATCTTTCTTTACAGCCAGAAAACAAGTAATCAAGTTCACAGAGAATGAATAGATACATTGATTTAGGAATGAGGAGGTCACACACACCACTCTCCGATCTCTTTTTAAGATCAAAGGAGAACAGCAAGTCAAATCAGTCAGTTCTAGATCAGTCATCCATTTAAAAATCTTGGCTAACTCCTTGAGTGCTATCTAGAAAAGTATTCTAACCTTTCTTTAGAGGTGCAGTTTGTAGTCAGGGTATCTTGCCTTATGCAGCAGACAGGCCACTGATTTTCGAATCAGCAGAAAGCTTCTCAGTGGGCAGCAATAAACTTATGCCCAAAGAGAGCACTTCCTAAGGATACAATACACTATAGTCACAGTATTATAACCAGGAGGTGCTTAAGCTGCACTTTACCAAGGAATGTCAACAACATCCCACATGACCATGGTGGATGAAGAGGTGCTTGCTCTTACCAGGAATTACATCAGAACCCATGGAGACCCATTGCATTTCAGTCTCAGCTCGTTTGCCCCCATTTGGACCTCCAGTTCAGATAGCCATCCGGAAACCAAAGAGTTAGCCTCAGGGCAAAGAAAACTATAGTCAAAATAACATTACTAAGTTAACAGCTAAGTTCTCCATTTTCCTATGCTATGGTACGCACCTACCCCATGAGAAGGAGAAATGCAACCCCTCACACCCAATATACCAACTGTACACAGCACGCAAAAACTGCCCTGGTTTGAGGAAGGAACTAATCTTAGACAGAAAGGTCACAGCATATGTGTAAATCTCTTCTTGAACACTGGTGCTTGCAGAGCAAATGTTTCAAAGGAAGATGATAGTATTTTTTTTAACTGCCTGCAGCATTAGACATCTGTGACTGTTCTTACATACTCTCACAGGACTGACAACTTACCAGGTACAGGATCATCTTTCTGTGTGAAGGAAGGATGGATCAGAAGGAGCGTGCCACCAGACCATTTCGTTTTCCTCCCCAACTCAATTAGGAAACAACTGTCTTTTCCTCTCAGCATGCTCCTTTTATCTTGTCTTCTGAGTGATCCACCCCCAAACTCCTTTTCTCTCCCACTTCAGGACTGGCTCCAAACACTGATGAGACACTGTGTGCCACCTCAGGTAGTTACTTTGGTACTTCAGGGATTAAGATCATTAAGATCATTAAGATCATCTGACCCACAGGCATTTAGAGACCAGTCTATCCTGTTATCTAAAACAAACCGCAGGTGTGATGATGGTGCTTCCTGGATCTCAAAAAAACCCCCAACAAACCACATATACACACAGAGACTTTGTACAGATGGTGAGGAGGAACAAAATCAAAATCAGTTTTTAATAGAACAAAGCCTATTTGCTTTTGAAATGCAGCATCTCTTGCTTGCTTCTCAAAGACCTACAGTAATTAAGGATAAATAGCAACTTAAATGTATTTTGTTTTATTTGCAACACTGAAAGCTTCAATTTTCTTTCACTGAGGAGGAACAATGTATTTCTTTCCAGTAGGAAGAAAATTGGTCCGTGGTTATAATGACATCATGCTACCACTCATGGATTGTTGCAAGTCTAAGAGCCTGAGAAAGCACATGAAGTACAGTACAGCCTTTCAGCTTTTTAAGTAAAAATTCCTATACATATGCATGCACAAAAAGTAAGGAGTATATGAACTTCTTTTTTTTCTTTGAGTTCTCTTTCCCTTAGCCAAAACACTTATCAATATTTGGATTGGAATAAATGTACACAATTTTTAGTTTAATTTTCCTCTGTAAAGTAGAAATAAGCCAAAACAAGAATCCAGATAACTTTGGAGGAAAATTGTGATCACAGCAATGTTCAAAATTTACAGTCTAATATTATCTCCATTTTTTTTCACATTTTATACTAAAAAGTATTTGCTTACTGTACAAGTTATAATGAGTGAAAACTGTTTTCATGTCACTTGTAGAATTAAAACACTGAAGTAACACAGCATGCATGTTTCCAACAATTTGAGTCTGTGTCATGAAAAATTAGAATCGTTATATTCAACTATGCTTCATGGTCATGGACAAGCTATTATATTAGCAAAATCTGTTAACATTTTAGAGTCTCTGCAACCATGACCATGATGTTCATATATTTTGGGTCATCTTTAGACTTAATGCAAAGCAATGGCCAGTCATAACATATGATAAAGAATAATTGGTGGGTGCTACCAATCATTACACTGAGGTCCACAGCAAGATCACTTGCAGGGAAAACATAACAGTGCACCAACACTCATTCCTGCCTACTCCCCTGCTGCAGCAAGGCCTGTTTCATGACCCTCTGTGGTCATCTGCCCCTCTTTTCTACCACTAGTCACTTCTTGTGATTCAGGTCCCTCATCTTTAGGGCCAAATAATTTAATTCGGCTTGCTTTACTTACATGCCTAAAGCTTACATGCCCCTGTATTCGGCACTGGTGAGGCCACACCTTGAGTACTGTGTGCAGCTCTGGGCCCCTCACTACAAGAAGTTGCTGGAACATGTCCAGAGGAGAGCTACCAAGCTGGTGAAAGGTCTGGAGAATAAGCCCTAGGAGGAGAGGCTGAAGGAACTGGGAATGTTTAGTCTGAAGGGGAAGAGGCTGAGGGGAGACCTCATTGCTCTCTACAACTACATGAAAGGAGGTTGTAGGGAGGTGGGAGGTGGCCTCTTCTCTCAAATGAATAATGACAGGACAAAAGCAAATGGCCTGAAGCTGCACCAGGGGAGGTTTAGACTGGATATCAGAAAGAATTTCCTTACCAAATGAATGGTTGGACAGTGGAACAGGCTGCCCAGGGAGGTGGTGGAGTTGCCATCCCTGGAAGCATTTAAAAGAAATATAGATATTGTGCTTAGTGACATGATTTAAGCACTGAACGGGTAAATCTGGCTATGGTAGTGGGATTTAAGTTATGGTTGGACTTGATGATCTTCAAGGTCCCTTCCAACCAAGATTATTCTGTTCTATGATTTCTCCAAGCTATGCCAATACACAAAGGATCGATGGCTTTGAGCTCTTTTTCGTGGGAGCCTAGCAGTCTTACTGTCATTCTCAAACTTGGAGCATAAAACTGTCCTACAAGAGACTAAAAGAAAGCCTCGTCCACCAAGGAATTGCTGGATATCATTACTCAAAACAACACTGCAGGAATCAGTGGATTGCTTCTTCACATTTCACTGTTGTTTGGGAAAAGCTTTTGTTACAAAGAAATGGAATTGTACACATGTATTTCATGAAACTTTGCTTATGCATTACCAAAAAGGCTGCTTTGATGTCTGAAGTTTTAACACTTGTAAGAAAAAGAGTTACGTCAGGTAGCAGTCAAAATATTAGCCTATCACTTATGGCTAAAGAAAAATAGATCCACACAGAATTCCCCAGAGTATGGTAAGGTTATTATTGACAAAAAAAGTGATTTCACAGGTCTCTTAATGCAAGGACATGCTATTTTATTTTTTTTAATTCTGGTTTCTAACACAAGTTTTACAACTGCACAGCTTGTCCCAATAAGAATCCCAGACATGCTAGAAGAGAATATTTGAGCTCACCTTCATTTTCTAGTTCCCTGTTGTCCTAACTCAGAAATCTGCCAAGGAAAACCTAAGTTTTGTAAATTGCAATGCCAATATATCAGTCTAATGTTCAAACGATGAGGGAAGCTGAGGAGTTGTCACTGATAACATCCTATCAGCAGTTTGCACCTCTTTATATTCAAAAGCCTTGCATGCTTCAGTGAATCACAACTGAGTTGGTATCTGGGAAAGAGCAGTAACCCCTCAAAGCACCAAGAAATGAATTATTTAGCTGTGATGCATGAGAAACAGTACAATCCAGAAATTGTTTGGGACTGACAAAAAAACTGGAAAAACTGGCATTGCATTCTCCCCACCCAGTAAATTACCAGCAAGCAGGGAGCTACACCTCTGGCAGCCTTTTGAGATCCCAGTTCTGACCCAAGTGAAGCACAATATCGAAGTCCTGATGCAATGGAGACTTAGATATCTGAGTACAGAAAAGCTGAATTAGGAGGCAAAATCAGAGCATTCTCACCAGGCACTGGTGTGAGGACACCAGTCAGGCTGCAGCTGCAACTGGTTCTTACAAGCACAGCCCAAGCTACAATCAAACCCTGAGCTTGCCAATCTAACACTCTAAGTGGTGTTGGGGTTCTGCGTAGAAGGCTACAAATACCTTTTCAGTACCACTTTTGGCTGCCATGTCTGTTGGGGTTGTCTCATTTAGTGCTTAGTTTGCTCTTCTTTAAAGGGCAAGTTAGTGGTGATGGAACTTAAGATTAATTTAGTACCTGCTCTGAGGACCTCAAGAAACTGAACAGGGAGAGGCATTGTTTGAACATATGAACTCATTACCAGCACTAATTTAAATAGATATGTTTTAAATGGTATTTCTGCAATCTCTCCTACAGATATCTACGTTCAGAGCATGGCCATCTGCAAAGGGTATGATAAAAAATTTCTGGAACAGTTTCTTGAAGGTCCTGACAGGCATAAAATTTCATAATAAACCAGAGAGAGCACACCTATGGACACTCACTCTATTAAATTATATTAGCTTTTCTGTTAATTGTTGCCAGCACAGGAAGGAAAACTAAATAATCACCTTGAGAGGATATTCCTGGCAATCGCTACCACCAGTCTTTTCTCACCTGCAGCTCAGACTGAGATCAGTCAGTCCACTGAGATCTGCCTTCAGGATCCCAGAAAATCAAATTTTTCAAAGCAGATCCATCCTTCTGTGACTTCTTGTTGAACCAGTGCCTAATAACTTCAATTTGGTGCAAATTTTTAAAAACACAATGACTTTTCTGTTTCCCCAGTGTGTACCACTGATTTCAAAACAAAACAGAATCTATACTGAAATGCAGATAACAAAGGAAAAATACAGAAAAACAAAGTACATTTTACCAACTGTATCTAGCCAAGCCCAATTGGCCAATTACTTAACTCATAAAACTACCCAAAGTCACTACATTTTGCATTGTAAACTGCCATATTAAAGTTCAAATTCCAATCAAGATCATTAAACCTACTCCCTTTAAAGCCTGGAAATTATTTGCTACACATGCAAAGGGTTCTTTATTATGTTTTTTAAAGTTCCTATACTCAGTGTGATATAATTACAGGATGAACAAGGATAAACTTGTAGGAAGGCACCCCTCCTTGCAAATCAGCTGGAAGCCAGTTGTTATGATTAAAAACATTTCCATGCTTCAGCTCCGGCAATGTTTAAGTATTTGTAAATATCCCAAAATGCTACGTGGGAAGGGAAGTGAAGGCAGATAGAGGGAACAGAGAATGACAGTTTCAATCAAAGAAGTAGTGAAAGGAGGTCGAGGGTTGGACTAGATGATCTTTAAAGGTCCCTTCCAACCCAAACCATGACTGTACACTTAGGAGAGATTCTTGGAAAATTTTTACCTTTTTCACACCCAGTTGTGGCTATAATTTGGTGATTATAACTTAGCAGATTAAAAACTTAATATCTTCTTCCTTTCTTATGTATTTTTTTAAAATAAAAATAACAATGAAATAAAATATCTAATAGCATTTTGAATATAAACCAATGTGATACACAATGAATGTACTGAGCTCAAGTATCCATTTGTATCAACTCAAGCTGATAATTCTATGCATTTTTGCTAGTTGTCTATTCTATTCATATTAAAAATTGCTGGGCTCTGATTTTTTGCACTGGCATCAAGATCATATGAGCTTCATTTCCACAAGCTTTAATTAAGACAAATATCATCAGAAGGTTTTCCAAACAAAGAGAACACAAAACAAGTAGAATCAAAGGAAAGATAAACTACATGCTAACTTCATTTTTGTTATTTTATCCCCACCATTGAATCAGTCAGGAGCACTGAGATAGAGACCATATCCAGCTCCTCTGACAGTCTAGGAAACAAGTAGCTGCCACCCAGCTATTTCCTGCTCACTGAGTTCTTTCTCTACTTCCCGAGTGGCCCATGCCTCTGGAAAGTGGTGATCAACTTTCCCTACCTCGTGTGTGATACATAGTTGGGATCCAAGACTTTATCTTCTTGTTTTTATTCAACCCCACAGGAATGAAAGTATGCTCTCTCTCTGCCCTCAAAGAACATAACACACTGTTTGAGGGAAGGGTTCCTACATAATCCTTTAAGGCATTTAAGGAACACACACTGGAACACTTCCAGAGAAAAGATAAAGATCCAGATTTTGACTAAGAAGTTCCTCTTGGAAATCTAAATTATCTGAGAATCTGGCTTTTCTGCCTTTAAAAGAGGAAAAGAAGAAATGTCTGCTATACATGAAAATATACCCACTCCCAAAGTTGACCATTTGTTACATTAAAAGTAAAACTATGAAACCAGCTTTCTTACTTTGTGCTGGCTTCTCTGGTGTGTAACAGAGCAACAGTATTGACTGTAACTCTTCCCACCCTTGGGGTATTTGCCACAACCATCTCTCCTTCAGATCCCTGGGAGTTCAGTGTGAGTTGAACACATGGTGTATTCATCCTCTCAGCAAGAATACTGGGTATGGCTTCTGCCCCTGGCCATATTTCGTCAAAACTTGCAGAGATGTATAGCATGCCTGAAGTAATTTGTATTTATCACATGAAGCAGAAACTAGTGGTCAGCAGGTTCAAAAGCTGCTGGGCCTGTGATAGAGAGCTAGGAGGATACAGGCACAGATGGACATACCAGCAACAATATTAGGTAAGTCTTGCTTTCTTTGGAAACTGCCCTTTAATAATATTCCTTAGTTTTTTACATGGAATGGGCTGAGTTTTCTTCTTGGTGAGAGAAATCATTTTAATAGTACAAGTCAAGTTTAGAAAATATAGAAAATATTAAGTATGCAATGTCTGCCATACCTGTTTATATCCAGACATTTGACAACACGAGTATCATATGCATCTGTGCATGGATTATGAACTACATTCACACTAAACTAAACTAAAGAACTCATCATAATGTGGTATGGTAATCATGGATAAAAATGACCATCTGCCTATTACATTAAGAACAGTAAAAATCTATTATAACGTGTTTGGGTTTTTTTCATTTTAATTGTGTTCTACTGTGTATTTACATTGAGATAAATAACAGGAAAAAATAAATACCAAATCAAGGATCTTCATATAACAAATTCAGTCCTACTGTTTTAAATACAACAATAAAAAGATTTCTAATAATCATTAATAAAAAGTCTTATAATCTGTTTATCTGTGATCAATTCAGTGCCAGTAGTGGGACATGCAAAAGCTGATTTCCACATTTTATTATCAAGTTAACCATATGGCAACCTGGCTTGTATTAGAAATAGTGTGACCAGCAGAAGCAGAGAGGTGACTGTCCCCCTGTACTCAGCACTGGTGAGGCCACATCTTGAGTACTGCATCCAGATTTGGGCACCTCAATTCAAGAGAGATCTCGAGGTGCTGGAGCAAGGACAGAGGAGGGCAACGAAGCTGGTGAAGGGCCTAGAGAAAAAAAAATTATGAAGAACGCTTGAAGGAGCTGGAAATGTTTAGTTTGAGAAAGAGGAGGCAGAAGGGAGACCTCATCAGTCTCTACAACTACCTGAAAGGTCATTGTAGAGAGGTTGGTGTTGGTCTCTTCTCACAGGTAGTTAGTGACAGAACAAGAGGGAATGGCTTCAAGCTACAACAGGGGAGGTTTAGAATGGACATTAGGAAATTTTTTTTTCACAGAAAGAGTGGTCAGACACTGGAATAGGCTGCCCAGGGAGGTGGTTGAGTCACCATCCCTGGATGTGTTTAAAGGTCATTTGGATGTGGTGTTGGTGGATATGGTTTAGGGGAGAACTTTGTAGAGTAGGGATGATGGTTGGAATCGGTGATCCCAAGGGTCTTTCCAACCTAAATAGTTCTATGATTCTATGATTCTATGATATCGTGTGTCTCTGAAAATTAACCTCTTATTTGCACAGTCCTTGTCCTTCTGTGTTCTCACAGTCACTGACTGCAAGCTGGAGCTGGAATAGGGCATATTCATTTAGTTTGCATTTGTTAGATGTACAGTGATAACTGCATAAAGCATCTGAGTGACATTCCAAACCAGCTCTGACATTTCAAGTATGTTCTTGTCACCTAATGTTAAAGCATCACAAATGTATAGCCCATTTATTTCCATTTTTTACTGTTTAGTTTTTTAAAAAAATTATAACACAAAAGCTGTTTTGCTGTGTGACCTTTCTTTTTAATACCTTCATACTCTTCTTCAGGATGCAAGCACTTTTGAGAAGGAAAAGAGGAAATATTAGAAAAGCTTGGCTCTTTCCTGTCATTTTGTCTTAGTGTGACATGAAATTCCATGACATGTGGCATTAATAAAGGTCATTTTGACAACCTGACTACTAGAACGCCAGCTTATTTTCCACTGTTGCTAGCAAATAAATGGCAAATTATGCAATGTCTGCAACTAACAATAAAAATAAATTTTGTCACTTTTTTATTTTTATTTTTATTTTTTATTATTTTATTTTATGGAGGTTTATATCCTAGTGGAGCTTTAAAACATTATGGAGCTTCTTGGGCTTTTCTCCAGTTTTCTCATTTCTTCCCTGTAGAATTTTATTGGTAGCAATGAGGTTTGGTTTGTTTATTTTTAAGGGATTTCTTTAATGAGTTAATGATTTCCCTGTTCCTTCTTGCTACATTGGATAGAAAAGGAAGTAAAACTATATCTTTAGTACTATGTTTTGAATTTAAAAGAGGAAGAAATCCAAGAAGAAAGCATAAGACAGGTCCAAATCTTGCTTTGAAGAACAATCAGCTTTTTTGCATATCAACGAGTTCATTCTGATATGACAGAAGTTCTAATTGATACTGCAGCAGACAAACCCCCCTGAAGTTATGTTTTAGCACTTAAAAAAGGACATTCTTAAAGACTGGTCTTACAACCTCAGCCTACATATAAAACCCGTGGTGGAGGTGGAACAGCAGGAAAACCTGATGAAGCTTTACTGGACACCAAAAATGTCCTCTGTTTCTCTTGATTATTTTTTTTTCCCCACATAATTTCAGTTGCTTAGTAATGTGTGACTTAAAAAAAAAAAAAAAATACTGTCATTCATATTTACACTCTGGTTTCCTTCTACTTTTCATGACACTTAACCAGGTCATTGTAGTATGTGTTCTGTTAGCTTTTTAAAATTTAAGCATTATTCTCATGGGTGTATTGCTTGTCCTATTATACTGCACACACTTGGGTTGCCTGGGTTTTGAAATGTCTTCTGAGCCTGCCAAGTGCCTGTTTAAAACACAAAGGTAAAAAAGTATGGATTTTGAATGTTGTTCTTCTCTTATAAAAAAAATACTAAATTTGGAAAAATTAGAGTTTGCAATTTAATGAAACAAGGCAGGAACTGACCTCCATCAATACTGTAAAAATGTTTTTGGAGGTTAAATAATGTAATATATCCCAGGTTTTTTATAAATATGGTGGACTGCTAATGATCCCTTTAGTCAGAGACTCCCGACCTGAAGCAGTGACATACAGATGGCATTTGTTTACTGAGTTGGTTATTGATGTGGGTTTCCAGATGGTGATGTATCAGGACTTCTCTTAAGAGCATAGGCGGATCTTGCAGAAATGTGTCTGTTTAAATGGTATAGATTTCTTGGAAAACCCTATTTTTTACAACAGCTTTTTAAACTCATGGCAAGCAGGCAAGTGGGTTTTATGCACATAGAAAAGATTCTAACTTTTAACAGAGGCTTTAGTGCTGTATTGTTTAATGTCTCCTGATTTAAAACTTTTCAGATGGAGGAAGATTTTTTTTTTAAAAAAATAATATAAAAAGTTGAACCCTTTGGAAACAAAGAGAATTAATGAGCTTTGGATTTTTTTTCTTAAAATACACATAATGGAACTGGGCTTTGAAAAACTTCCATTATATTCTCAGTTCCACTAAATCTACATGTGTCATATTACATACAAACAGGCATTTTGTAATAATAGCTTTTAAGTTACTCTCTTAATGACTATGGCATAATGTGTATTATACACTGAAACATCAGAAAATCCAAGATCACAGCAGGCATTCGTTAAAGTATTCTGAAAAGCTAAATTTTGGGAAAACTGCTCTCTTCTATGGCAAATCGAATACCTTCTATAGATCTATACACCTAGCTTGGTCCTGAAATAGAGGCAAAAGCTGATAATTAATTCGCTTAGGATGTGGCAGGAAGTTTGTGTGTCTTGCCATTATATTCCTATCCTGAGAGTCACCTACATGTGGGTCCAATGCTCCACAGATGTATCTGTTCATGTGACCAAAGAGAAGACCAAGGACTTGCTAATTAACAGCACAGCAGAAAACCAGCTGGGATGAGACGAATGCATAGCTCTATGCCCGTCAATGGGGAGGCTCAAGGAAAAGAAGGAAAGTACGAAGTGGTCAGTGGGAATGATCCAATACAGTCTTTGCAGACAAATTACATTGAGTAAAGCCGGAAGCCAGAAAATAAGCTATCTAACAACACAGAGCTGCAACATGTTCAAGCTTTGTTCTAGCTTCCTAACAAGATAATCTTAAACAAACCACAAAATCAGGGCTACATTGTCATCCTTTTTGACCCCACAGTTCTGTCCAAACCAGTAATCCTTGCTCCTCTTCCTGCAACTTTGCCTTTCTTCAGTTCCATGCCTCCAGGCTCTCTTTCCTTTCCCCCTTTCTAACTTCTTTCTCAGTGTGTCCTTTCATGATTCTCCTCTTTGCCCAACTTCCTGTCAGCACTACATAGTGCTTTGCACCTGAACACCTTCATTTTGTTTCAGGGTCATATTAACATCAAAATACAATTTTGCCAACAAACTCTCTGTGGATCAGACAACAATCTCTGTCTACTGCAGGGCCACTTTTTTTTGTTTGTTTTTAACAGAAGAAAAGTATGTCTTAGTGTTTTTGGAGATGCCTATCAACCAATAACTACTTGTGTGATATCCAAGCTCATAAAATGAGTATAATTTTTATTTTTTTTAAATCAAGATAACATCTCACAAATACTCTCTCATGTAACATGTCTAAAATAAGTCTTTTCCTATCCATGCACATTCTTTTCCAGGTTCTTATAGTTTCATATAATAATTATTGCAGTTTACTTTTCTTTGGCACTGACAAACATGACTTTGCCTTTTTTGTATCTAACCAAAGTGTTGCTGGGAAAAATCTTTCTGCTGCTTTGGTCTTGTCAGTTTTCCATTCTTATTATTCCAGTGACTTACCCTGTTCAACCATATCAAGCAGAAGTTACTTGTCATTCCCATCAAGGCACTTTATTTCTCATTGGCATTTTTCTCATCACCTCTCGCTCCACCTCTCAAGTGGGATTGTGGTATCCACTTGCCCTGCAGTGCCAACACCCTGCACCTCTCATAAACTCACAACTGGGAGGATTCCCTCAGCCATCTCCAAACACCAACCTCCTTCAGCCTTCATCCTAAGTCTACTTTTTGCTCTGATGACCCTTGAAATTCAGCAGCAGTTAGCTTCTGTTGCATGTTACACCTACCATGTTGACCAGTACTTTCTTGCTGATTCCTGGTTTACCCCATCTATCTGCAGCCCTCTCCTCTGCCTTGCCCTATTGCCACTTACCACACTGCTCTCTATACAGAGCCTCAGAGATGCAAGGATTTTAAGGAGAAGTAATATGGAAGAAACAAGCATGCATTTGGGTACTTCTTCAGGTCTACTGACTTTGGCATTTGTTCTAAAGAAAAACCTCACTTTCTCGCTTTACAAATATTGCCTTTCTTTTCTTTTTAAAATCAGGCTGATGGAACACCATTACTTTAACAGTATAGGAGTACACAACACCTTGGCTGTAAATCGCACACAGCCAACAAAAAATAAGTGTTCATATTTGGGAAAAAAAAATAGTGAAGTTTGCCTCTGAGGAAAAAATAGAGGTTGGGGTGAAGTGGTAATTACTCATGATTTTTTACTTTCTTATTTAGAGAAACACCAATTATGTGAAAGGTCTCCTGCTACATTCAGTTTCTGAACAGAACTAACATTATTAGAGGGCATGAACTTGGACCCCACGATAGGATTCAACAGTAACAGTAACAGTAACAGTTTATCCACAAAGGGAGATCAAGATAGTTTCAGCAATTCTGGTATTCACACATTAAGCTCTCTGTTGCTGTTGATCCCAGTGAAGATTTGTGCATGGGACGGGACTAACGACTGCACGGGAATTACCCAAAAGTTAAGGAGTTGCCAGCAAAGTAATTTATGGACAAGGATTAATTTGCTGTGACATAGAAAATATACTATCCTAGAAGATGCTATTTTATTACTTTCTTTGAAGACAATTAGTGACAATAAAATAAGAGCAAAATTGCACAATTGCACCTATTCTATGAAGAAAGGCTTAGAGAGTTGGGTTTGTTGAGCCTGGAGAGAAGAAGGCTCAGTAGAGACCTTACTGCAGCCTTTCAATATATAAAAGGGGCTTGTAAGAAAGATGGAGACAGACTTTTTACCAGGGCTTGTATTGACAGGACAAGGAGCAGCAGTTCTAAACTGAAAGAGGGTAGACTTAGATCAGACATAAGGAAGAAGTTTACTATGATAAGGGTGGTGAGACACTGGAGCAGGTTTCCCAGAGAAGTTGTGGATGCCCCATCATTGGAAGTGCTAAGACCATGCTGGTTGGGGCTTTGAGCAACTTGATCTAGTGGAAGATTTCCCTGCTCATGGCAGAACTAGATGATTTTTAAGGTCCTTTCCAACCCAAACCATTCTACAATTCTATGATTCTATAACTGGCCTTGTAATTTTGCCATGAACTTACTGAAAGATCATAAAAGCCAATGAATGTAGGGTCAGGCTAAACAATAACTCCATCCAGTTTTCATACCACAAATGTATCTTAAAGCTGTGTACAACCTTATTATCAGACATTAAGGTAAATGAAGTGTTGCCTAACATTTGATATGCTCAAAATAAAAGTTCCATAGATTTATATTGTTATTAAATACCTTAAGTGCTTTTTCAGAGTTGTAAAACTGAGAGAAACACTGATGCTCACCTACTATTTTAGCCACTGAATGTAACAATTTTACTGCATGCCTTGTGTTCAGAAAGCAAACTGAGTGAGGAGTTTTTACTGAGATGTCTCCTGGAAGGGACATTTCTGAAAGAATTAAGCCAAATGGCTATGCAAAGCCCAAAAGGGAAAAGCTTACTGAATTCCAGAATCTATTCTTCATGTTTATATTCAGCTCAATGCACCAGCGCATTTTTTTTCCATTCCTTAGACTTTCAACACGACAATTCATAATTGTTAACATAACTGCCTAAAGCCTTTTAGGTGTAAATCAGTAAGCAATGAAGTGAGGTGGAAAAGTAGCTTCCCTCAGACAGATGCGTGCTTGAAAATGAGGTGATAATAGGTAAAATGGTATTAAGAAGACTAATGACATACAATAACAAGCCTGTCTAATTGTGAAGATTTAATTAAAGCAGAGCTGCTGCGATGCTGATGTAATTATTAAGAGAATATCTGGCTTTCTGTGTCAGATCAAACTGCCATTTCAAAATAATATATTCCAGGCCTTTAAAAAGGTCTAGATCCAAGCAAGTCATGTAAGTATTTTAATCTACTTAAATACTTTGGATTGAGAGTATATCAATGGAGTGGACCAAACAATGGCATTTCTGAGATGCTTCAGAAGCACATTATATGTTGAGTCCTTGCCATTCTGCAACACACTTAGTGCCTGAAATTTTTATAATTGTATGAAAGATTAAAAAAAACCCCACTGGATTAATGACAAACTGCAACACACACATTTTATTAAGAGGTTGGTGGCTTGTGACCACTCTAAAGTTGCTTTCAGTTCTTCCTCACAGAATTATATTTTTAACTGCAGCTAAGACCATATGTCATTTGGCCAATATGTGTTAGACACTAGAACCCGAATTTCAAGAGACTAATGTGTGAAGCAGAATACTCCTCAGGCTCCTTGCATCATCAGTGAAAAAGTACTTACTCTCTCCAGTTAGTAGTTTGGAGCATAGCCCCAGCTTATCCTAAGAAACCCTGATCTAGTAATTTAAGAAGCTGGTATGAATTCCTCATTGTTCTTGTTTCCAGTCTAGTCCCAACGTTCAGTTTTTCTTGGTGGCTCAGATATAAGCTGTGGGTTTGGAAGGATACATACATGTCAATCCCCAGAAATTTTTGCTTGAAAACTGCTAGCAAACTCAAATAAAGCATTTTTCTTTCTTCTGCTATCATCTTGATAGATTTTCATGCTATCCTGTATGCCTATTTCAGCACTTGCACTTTCTCCTTTTTATTTCCTTTTCTGTATCAATTTACTACCTTGGTTTCCACTTCATGGTGACCTTAATAACTGCTATGCTTGAAGAACTCAGCCTCTCTCTTTGGAAAATGTTAGAATGTGTAAGATCTACCTTTCTATCACTTGACTCAGAAGTCCTAACATGACCCTTTACTTTCCCTCCATTGTTTTCCTTATTAATAAGAAGTAAACTTTTGCACTCTGTTGAACCCCATTAATGAAAACCAAGGCTTAAGATTGTTCTGGAAAACTGACCTACCTGTTGTTCAGGGATGACACAGACAGTTCTGCATGCCCCCACAATAGGAAAGCCCAAGTGCACTTGATTTCTTACTATAGGACCAAAAATCTCCTGTCATCTGGACAGATCAGTGGTGGAAAAGCAAACACTACAGTCCAGTCCACAACATAATTTTCTCTGTTTAATGCTCTTCAAAATTATACGCTCACTTTGAGATTGCTCTATAGATAGACTATAGGATGGTTATTAAGGATAGAAAGCAGAATCACAGGGTACGACATGTCAATGTTCACACTCAAGCCTGCTTCTCACCTTGTAAGGCAGGAATATCTTCTCTGTCTTGCTTTGAGGTATTGCCATTGAGCAGCCCAATGGCTATAAGGACAAAATAGGGCTTTATAAAAGCACCTCAGATAGACTGATCTAAAATGTGCCAAATGGAAATATTAAAGAGATAATATAAATTCAATCAATGACTAATTCAAATTAAGCAAAATTCACCAGTGGAGAGAAAGCTTCTTTTCCCTTTTCTCTGAACAAAAGCAATAACAAAAATTAATAGCAGCTGGTATGTGAACTATTAGTAATTTGGATAGTCATTCAGTCTATTTTAATTTTTTCTTACGTGATTTTCATTCTTTTCCTTCCAATCACTGATATATCTTTCCTAGTTTCCAGCATTTCCCGTTCCAGAAATAAAAATATAACTGTGGTCCTGAATTTTACAGGTTTGATTCAAATTTTATATGAATACATTAATACCATAATACTTATCATAGAATCACAGAATGGTTTGAGTTGTAAGTGACCTTAAAGATTGTCCAGTTCCAACCCCCTGCATGGGCAGGGACACCTCCCACTAGACCAGGTGACTCAGGTTTCCATCTAACCTGGCCTTGAATGCTTTGAGGGATGGGAAATCCACAGCTTCCCCAGGCAACCTGTGCCAGTGTCTCACCACCCTCACGCTAAAGAATTTCCTCCTAATGTCTAACATAAATCTCTGCTCTTCCTGTTTAGATCCAATTGCTTATACATACCCTTATAAAAAGTTCCTCCCCAGCTTTCCTGTAGCCCCTTCAGGTACTGGAAGGCTGCTATAATGTCTCCCCAGAGCCTTCTCTTCTCCAGGCTGAACAGCCCCAACTCTCTAAGCCTGTCCTTGTAGGAGAGGTGCTACAGCCTTCAGATCATCTTCGTGGCCTTCCTCTGGACATGCTCGAACAGTTCCATGTCCTTCTTATGTTAGGGGCCCCAGAACTGGATACAGTACTCCAGGTGGAGTCTCAGGAGAGCAGAGCAGAGGGGGAGAATCACCTCCCTTGACCTGCTGGCCATGCTTCTTTTGATGCAGCCCAGGATACAGTTGGCTTTCTGGGCTTCAAGTGCACCTTACCAGCTCATAGAATCATAGAACTTTTCAGGTTGGAAAAGATCCTTGGGATCACCAAGTCCAACCATCATCCCTACTCAACAAAGTTCTCCCCTAAACCATATCCACCAACACCACATCCAAATGACCCTTAAACACATCCAAGGATGGTGACTCAACCACCTCCCTGGGCAGCCTATTCCAGTGTCTAACCACTCTTTCTGTGAATTTTTTTTCATAATGTCCAGTCTAAACCTCCCCTGTTGCAGCTTGAAGCCATTCCCTCTTGTTCTGTCACTAATTACCTGTGAAAAGAGACCAGCACCAACCTCTCTACAATGACCTTTCAGGTAGTTGTAGAGACTGATGAAGTCTCCCCTCAGCCTCCTCTTTCTCAAACTAAACATTCCCAGCTCCTTCAAGTGTTCTTCGTAAGATTTTTTCTCTAGGCCCTTCACCAGCTTTGTTGCCCTCCTCTGTCCTCGCTCCAGCACCTCGAGATCTCTCTTGAACTGACGTGCCCAAATCTGGACGCAATACTCCAAATGTGTCCTCACCAGTGCTGAGCACAAGGAGACAATCACCTCTCTACTTCTGCTGGTCACACCGTTCCTAATACAAGCCAGGATGCCATTGGCTTTCTTGGCCACCTGGGCACACTGCTGGCTCATATTCAGCTGCTTGTCAGTTAGAACCCCCAGGTCCTTTTCTGCCAGACACTTTTCAGCCACTTCCCCAGGCCTGTAGCGTTGCCTGGGGTTGTTGTGGCCCAAGTGCAGGACCTGCCACTTGGCCTTGTTGAAGCCCAGACCATCAATATTAGCCCAATGATCTAACCTGTCCAAGTCTCTCTGTAGAGCCTCCCTGTCCTCATACAGATCAACACTCCCACCTAGCTTGATGTCATCTGCAAACTTACTGATAATACACTCTATGTCCTTATCGAGATCATCAATAAAGATATTAAACAGAAACAGTCCCACCACTGAGCCCTGAGGAACACCACTTGGGACTGGCCCCAGCTGGATTTGACTCCGTTGACTCTTTGGGCCTGACTGTCCAGCCAGTGCTTGATCCAACAGATCGTCTGCTCATCCAGGCCATGAACAGCCAGCTTTTTTATGAGAGTTCTATGGGGAACAGTGTCAAATGCAAAAAACATGGGAAAAAAAATATGCAAAAACCAAAATAAATTATGTTGAGCTGCTCATCCACCATCACCCTTAAGTCCTTCTTCTCTGGACTGTTTTTGATCCATTCTCCACCCAGCCTGTATTTGTGCTTGGGGTTGCACCAACCCAGGTGCTGGACCTTGCATTTAGCCTTGTTGAGCTTCATGAAGTTTGTACAAGTCCACCTCTCAGGCCTGTCAAGGTCTCTGTTGGTGGCATCCCTTCCCTCCAGCATGTTGACCTCAGAGAAATAATGTAGAAGTTGTTTTCTATCTTAAGAGTTATAGGCTTGAGATGGTAGCCTACAGGCAATAGGATTCATACCTAACCACTAGTTTTCCCAGTGATACCAAACCAACAAACTGCTCTGATAGTTTCAGTTTACTCTGAGTTTTGGATTAATTGATCCAACATGTTAGGAAGAACATGCCCCTAAAGTTTCCTCCATTTTCAGCTTGTCAAACATTGTTCTGCCTTCACATACTGTCTTTCAGACATACTCTCTTCACCCCTTCAACACTTTACACAGGACCTGCACATCCCAATTTATTCTAGCATTGTGTTATGTTAAGACATCTTGTTTTCAGCTTCAGCATCAGTAATGATAGCTCCAAGGAGAGCGTGATTTAAAGGCTCCTTTCGAGCATGAAAAGATTGCACAAATTAAGTTTCGTAAGTGATGAGAGAGAAGTGACAAAAAAGGAATCTTTAATTGCTCTCATACTGCTTAACATCTTTTAAACATGTACACTCTAAAGTCTAATGAAATCTCAATCTCTTCTGCCCCAAACTCTCTTTATCCACCTTGCTTTCCTCCTTTCTTGTTCCCTTGATCTTACTTCTGAAAACAGAACTGAGAACTGAGAGGATTTGCTCTCAGTACATCCATTAAAAAAAATAATAATAAAAAAAAAATTTCAATTATTTCTAGCTTGTTAAAGTCATGCAAAAAATCGATTTGTGGTAGCATTTGAGCTCTAGTTATGGCCAGATTTTTTTGTTCTTACTTTGCCATATTAAATGCCATCGTAATTGTTAGTGAATTCTTCCTTGTGGAATGAGGGAAATATTAAGAACAGACATTGACAAAACCAAAGAGATTTAGGTTAGACATTAAGAATAAATTCTTCACCATGAGGGTAGTAAGGCACTGGAACAACTTGCCCAGAGAAGCTGTGGATGCCCCATCCCTGGAAGTGTTCAAGACCAAGTTGGATGGAGCTTTGAGCAACCTAGTCTAGTGGGAGGTGTCCCTGCCCATGGCAGGGGGGTTGGGACTAGATGATCTTTAAGGTGTCTTCCAACTAAAACCATTCTATGATTCTGTGATCCTGTGAACTTACTGTAAAAAATTGGCTTGATATGTCCTAGATCAGAAAGGACTGAAAATTGTCAAGATCAGCCAGAATTACCAGGTTTTTAATTTTTTTAAATACCAGACGTTATGTGCTTGAGGGCAGTTTGTGTTTCCTGGCTGTTCTTCTAATGGCATGAGGTGAGATATCAAACACTTGCTCTAACACTGCCCTAGGGTACATGAAACAGGTGCTGTATCAGGGCAAATAGCTGTTTGCTTTCCTGGGGTCCATAGGTGAGCTGATGAAGAAATCCACTTTGAAGTTTAAACTACATACTGATTTATTCTTCTCTAAGTACTCTGCTGATCAAAGGCAGAATCCAATGCTTTCCAGCCCAAAAAATATGATTGCCAATACTGGAAGTTAGCAATACTCCTAGAAGACCCCAATGGAAAACTGTGAAGCTGCAAGGGGCTTGTGGATACACAAAGACTTTACAAATAATTTTACATCAGAGGACATCACAAACTCTGAAACACCAGTAATAGGAGACAATTTTTTTTCTCCCTTAAGGGTTGAGGAGGAGAGTTGGTCATTACTTGCTTGAGCAAATGGGAAAGGGGGAACTCTTAGAAAACTTCTAGGTTTACTTCTCTTGTATTTGCAAAGAGAAGATGTCTTAAAAAAATATTCTTCTTCTAAGTAAAGTCGCATTAGAATTTACAATTTCAAAAAGAAATCAGAATGAAAAAATACCTTTATTTTTCAGAACACTGGAAAAAAATGTGTCACTTTACCTCCCTATTCCACATGTAATTAGCTGTGTTTCAATGAAACAAAAGGAATAACTTCTATCCAGTCTGCAAGTACCCTCACCTCAGAAGCTACTGAAGAAAGCAGAACAGCTATATGAGGTAGCCACATGATGAAACAACTCTCATGCTCATTTGAAACTTACATAGTTTCTCTATGCAAATCCAGACATCCTGTCTATCTCAGGCAACACCTTCACACAGGAAATGGAATACAGAATTAGGAAAATGGAAAGAAATCTAGACATGGAAAAGAAAATTAAAGATGCCAAATAAGCTAATGGAGAAACTGCAGTTGTATCTTTTCGTTGTTACGTGAAGCAAACTGCTTGGTTTTACGAGAGCGTAGCTTGCCCAAACACAATTTATTTGTGATACAAAATTTGTTCCACTGCATCGTCTCTTTGTAAAATAAGTGCCAATCAGAATGTGCTTGTACTGGCAATGACTTCTATTTGCAAGGTGTAAGTATGGCCCCATTGGAAGCAATGACAAAACTCCCAGTACATTTAGAAGGGAAAGTCTTCATCCAAAGTCTTACTGCTTCTCAGTATTCAGTTGTGGTTATGGTAATGGCTTGATCCTGCAGATTTTATGTGGACGAGCAACTATGCTAAATGTAAGATCTCTCACAGCTAAGTAACAATCCCGTTTGTATTGTTAGGAAACAAGTAGGCAAATGGCAGCTTGGGGCAACATCATTACAGAGCAGACCATCCTATGCTTTTGTGTTACTCATGAGCACTGCAGTCTTAGTGCAGTGATTGACATTTAACCTGGAAGAATGCTGTGATCCAAAAGGCAGCCCCAGTGGGATCTTGTGTAAGAGCAGTGCTATTGCATGCACAAAATGCAATGGGGAAAGAAACATTTTGCATGCATTCACAGCTTTCAGTTATGTGTCCATGACAGAGAGTCAATTGGGATCTTAGCCAAGTGGCCAATGAAAAGTAAAATTCAAATTGAGATTGCCTGTGAAACTTTCAGATGGCCCACACTCTGGCAAATGCCAGGTATAGTTTAATTGGGCCATGTTAGATATAGCTCATTAAATGATTGCCATCTACCGTGCACTGGCCTTTTACTTCTATATAACACATATACTTTGGGTTTGTTTTCCTTATTCCTGCCCTACAGTGAATAGTCTGTTTTATTCACATGCCATGACTAAGGTAAAAATTATTGCTCACATAATTCATCAGTAAATTAGGCTTTAAACCAATCTTGATTCCAGGGATATAATATTCATTTCTGCATATTTTAAAAGGACGAGTGTCTGAATAGAGACTACAAAAGTAAGAATTCATATTTATAAAGACATCAGATGCATTAAAGAAAGCATTTGCATGAGGTCTAATTTTATTCCAATGCTGGTTTATGTACTGATGGCTAAACTGTATGTTACTGAATTAAATCCAGTTGGTAGAAAGAAAATAATTTATTGCCATATATAAGCCACTCTTAGAATTCAAGAAATTCAAACTCTAGCTTTAAGAGGTAAAATTGTTTATTTACTTTAAAGAGACTTATGCTCTAGACTCCTGATCATCCTGCTTGCATTCCACTGGAGGCTTTCCAGTTTCTCCACATACAAGGACCTTCCTGCCCACTGCACCTCCAGAGCCTTTCTCACAGAGCTACTCCCCAGCCTATGCCCTGCCAGGAGGTTGGTCCATTGCAAGAATGGGACTTTGCATTTGTGTTTTTTTTAATTTCTTAGTGTTCCTGCTGGACCATCCCTGTAGCATGTCTTTGTCTCTTTGTGTGGCAGCCCTGCCGTTGAGTATATTGGTCCCAGTTTGGCATTAACCAGCTGTGAATCCATATTGGCAATTCCAAATCACTTTCTTCTCACTTCCTGTGGCCAGTTACATTTTCTAAGAGGATTCACTGATTTTCTGCAATTTCAAGTATTTAGATCCTATAACATTAGCTTTAACATAAGCACTTTCCTTTAAGACACAGAGTTTACAATGGCAGTTAGTTGGTCATTTGTACCATTAGGAGTCCATTGACTTCAGTGAAGTTACTCCTCATTTATAGAAAAAAAAAAAATTAGTAACTGACTAGTGCAGCACTGAACCAGGTTTCTCAAGAAGGTTATGAAACCCCAGCATTCAATTATCAGCCACTTACAGAATTATTCTCTTGGAAAAGTGCCCTTAGGGTTCTTTGAGGTAAGCACAATAAAAATAATTTCAGTTTCTTGTAAGTCAGTAAGATTCCCTTTTATGGCATAGAAATTCTCAATGTTCAAGAATCATTTTGTAGAAAAGTAATTTGCAATTATAATTTGTCCCCATATTGCCATACAAGATTGCACTTCAGAAGACAAATAGAATAGAATGAACTATAAATTTCCCTCCTCATTATGAATGATCAGGATCCTGCAAAGGCATTATGCTGGATATAAATATGTGAAATACGATCTTTCACGAGTGAATTTAAGTAAGCTTGGTTTAATAAGAAGCAAGCTGAAAAATTCTTTGTGATTATGAAAAATCTTGAGTCCTAATATGAGAGAGACCACGGCTAAGAGGGCAAAAAAATTAACAACAGTTCTTGAGAAGTACGCTGAACACCTTGAGTACTGAATGGAACAGAAGCAAGTCATACAAAGACAAGTTATTTATATATATACTTTACTTTTGCTTTTTACTTCCCGAAATGAAGGGAAAAAACATGCTAGAGGAGCCTTTACATTAACAAAAAATAATTATAGCCTCTAAAACATTTTTAAATTGAGGTAATTGCTTTGTATGACCTGCTGCTAACTGTGATTCTGCTCATTTTGCTAATATTTTCCTCAAAATATTTTGTTACTTCATTATGTTGGGTTTTTTTGGTTCAACAAATGTAAAAAATACAAAGCAGTGTTTATGGTTTATGAATATCACAGCCTGCAGCCTGATGAAATTAACATATTATACTGCTGGATTTTAAATTTCTTTTGTACCATATATCTCCTATTACTAGTGTTCCACCCCTGGCTTCATCACAACAATTTGAAAGCTCTGTTCACCTAAGAAGGAAACTAAAGTTCTCCTTTTTCTGTAATTAAATGGACTTGGACTCTGTACTGTCAACTTCAGTGTAAATTTTTTCTTTTACATAAAGAAGCCAATATTTGCAGTGCCAGGTCTCTAGTTGTTTGTACTGCTGCAACACAATTGATTGCAGCAAAATCACTCCTGGTGTACAGAAGCAGAAGGACCAGAATCATGTTACCCACTACAATGTTACTCTATTGACCCAAGTACACAGGTTTCTTGTGCAATGGAACAACACAGAGTGCAACACTGCAGAACTCAGGAGAAAAGTTAATGCCTATTCTGTGTCCTGAAGTTTACAGCTTTACTTCTCAAAGTGAGACTTTTTGATGGCTATTTTGTCAGTCAATCACTGGGATGGAGTGTTATCATAATACATACAAATATACATTCTAATAGTAAGATTGTGTAATGGAACTGAACTACCTCCACAAAATTTTGTTGATTGGGTGTTCTAAAGTTAATTAATTAGTTAATACAGAAGCTTAACTCACCATTGTTACTGAGGTGAGAATAGTGAAAAGGTGTTGTTTAGATTGTTGTGTTGTGGTTTTTTTTTCCTATGAATATGAAAGCTGAGAGGTTCCCATCCCCTTCCTTTGCAAATTGATATTGTGAGAATGTTCCTTTCAAGGAGGACTCTCTGAACTTTTTGTACATCAATTTAACAAGTACTTCCCGTTGGAGAAACAGTCTATAAATGTTTTCCAAAACAGACTCTAAAAAGATAGCCTTTTCTTTACAGATGTTTTAAAGATATGTTAGACCAGGATATCCACATATTCTACCTAAAACAACTGAGATATTTTAGGGGTTTTTTTAGTAGTTGTAAAAAGAAAGCCCACTAATCCCTTCTATGCATACATGGCTCATTGTTCCTACCATCCAGAGAGTGATAACACATAAAAAATTCTAGATGATGTAAAAAAAATTATTATGCAGGTATATGTCATCTTCTTAGTAGTAAATACTTAGTGCAGTACATCTCTATTAATATAAGATCTTAATTATCATTTATAAGGAAATATTGATGTTGCTTCTTAATCCTATGACCATATGTAAATGCCAGATCTTCCAAACAAAATTAAAACACCTGCTTTATCTTTATCCTCTTTCTACAAAAGCCTAATGACTTGTTTGCATTGTTCCCTACTGCTGTGTGCTGTCTTGATTGTTTCAATGACTTTTCCACAATAATCAACACTTCTTTCCTCATCAGTGTACTGGAGGATTGATTTTTTTTTTTTCTCCTCAGACTAATTATTTTACATATTTCTATACCACAGTCTATTTACCATCTGTTGACCCAGTTACCTAAACGATCCAAATCCTCTTCAGTCTGGTTGTGGTTTCTGATTTGCTTTAACTTCCATTTTAGTGACATCCATAAGGCATGAGGACTTATGTTCCATTCTACATCCACATATAAGCAGATTTTAAGACAGTAATCTAGAGGGTCAGATCCCAGTAAGAATATTCTGAATCTGGTGCATTGGGCAAATATTTCTTCAAATGGTATAAAAGATTATACTAGCCAATAAATACCTGAAACTTCTGGCTTGCTTTCAAGCTTAGGTTCAAATGTCCATTTGTCTGCTTAGCCTGTTCCTCACTTTTAAGGATTTCTGAGGTATTTTTGAAGCATGTAGCTATCATTTGAAACATAAAAAATTTGCCTCTCAGTTTTGCCAGTTTTGTCTAATGCTAACTAACTACCAACTAACAGAAAGAAGGCCAACACACAACTGGCTGCTTGTGTCCTCAGGTGCTCCTGACAAGTTGCTTTACTGATACCTTGCAGGAGTTAAACATTTCTATAGATGAAAGTGGGTTTCAAAGCATATACATTTAACACAAGTGTGGCTGTGATAGCAACTCAGGATGCTACAGTAAACTTCAGTAAGCAGTAGTGGCTTTGAATTTTACAGAAGATACTATTAGAGCTTCTTTCTGAGAAGGAACAAGATGGAAGAGGTTTTCTATGAGATGGTAAAAAGCCTTTTTTTACTGTGATTTTTAAATAAGTGGGAGAAATCAGAAGGGAATAGTATATGCAGATAGAGAGTTAAAAGGCTGGAGGGTTTTTTAGGGCAAGGGATTTGCAGTTTGCTCTAATTGCCTGCTTATTCCTTCATTATGGTTGAAGGGTTCTGGTAATTCACCATTATTAAATATTCAAGGACTGGTCCGGAGGAAGCATTCTTTGGGGACTGCTCTCATTGCTCCAGTGCCAGTCGAAAATCCAGCTTTGTGCCTGTTCATGTGTGCAAATAAAGCTCTGCTTTTCCCTTTTTATTGACTTCCTTTACTAAAAAGGCTTCAAGCATTGTGGTAATGTGAGATTATTTAGGAAATTAACGCTTGTGCATCTTTCATGGAACTTTCCTCATATTAGCAAGAACAGTGTGTTTACTTTTTGGAAGCAGAGTGCTCCTCCCCCTAACTAGAGCCTTTACATATATTCACACTCCCTCCACTCCCACCATGCTAGTACTCTCCCCTACCTACATTTTCCTCACCTACCTCACCAACTTCATAGCATGAAAAGTCTATTCTCTTACTTTCCTGTCAAAGTGGACCAGTATAAAAGATATAATCATAAGTCATAGAGTAGTTTCAAGTGACCTGAAGATCAAATGGTCTGTTATGCTAGGGGGAGTTATAAATTATAGGAAAAACTCCATCAGTGCAGGGATCCTGTCATCATAGGGAGTATTTACAAATACAGTAATGGAGCATCTCCAGGTATGCAAAACAAAGACAGAGAAAATACCACCTTCTACTGGGTAAGGACAAACAGAACTTTAAAAAAACCTGAGAAGAGTGCTTGACTATCGCATAGTACACCTGCATAGAGATTAGTCCCATTTCTAGGTAAGTTTTCGATGGAGATCTCAATTCTGCAGTGGTAGTACAACAAAAATCCTTTAAATGGTGCAGAGGGATCACAACTGTTATATTGTAGAAAGCAGGTTGTCACCAGCAATTACTGTTTAAGAAGGCTTGAGAGCTACTCTAAGAATTACCATGACATGATGGTCCCATGTTTGCACCTCAGTGTCCAGTTCTGTACTTAAGTGTTTGCTTTAGTTTTGGAGTTTGTAAGAAGCATATAAAACACTTTCAAATTTAAATATTATGGGGCGATACACAGAAAATTACAGACCTTGGAGAGTCAAAGCAGCTATGGCTTGTATGCGGGGTTCTGCTGAGGTTTGTTCATCGAAATTAACATTTACTTTATCTTTCTCCTAAACCTAAATTCTTCTTTCACTTACTTTTTTTATAATCTAAGGCACACTTTGAAGAAATTGAAGTTCCAAAAACTTGCATTGCACATACACAAGCAAAAAAAAAGCTCTTAACAACCTGATGATAAAATTCAATCTGTGGAATGAGTATTATAAGTGCTAAAGTATAATTCTGAGATTAGTCTTTCCCTTTATTTACATCTGTGAAAATTTTAGATGCTAGGGAAATTTTCTGTTATTACAACGCTACCAGAGTGTGATAACATGTTTGGTTTGGAATTCCCAATGGAAAAGAGGAGAACTTGGGTTTGCTCTCTAATCCTAATAAAATTAAGACTCTTTCTTCCTGGAAGTACTGAAAAAGAAAACTCCAAATAGATCTAGGCCAGGTTGTCCTGAAAATGGTGTATTCACCGAAAAAAATAAAATAAAATAAAAGCAATTTAGTCAGACTCAAGCCAGTTGCAGATTTGTCTGAAATTTACCAAAGATTTTCAACTATGTGAAAAAATTGTTAAAGACTGATTTTCACAAATCTTTGGTTTAGTCGCCTGAGCACTTCAATACACAATCAATTTCTTTTACTGAAGCAGCTCAAAACACTTCCCCTCCTTGGAGAGTATCCTGACTAGCAAGCCTGTAAGCATATTTGGTTTTTTTTTTCTTTACTTTGCATAATTGATTACATGTGATAATTCTTTTGCATCTGCAATAAGCATCCCATGCGTTGGTGGTGTGCTTTGTTATTGTTAAAAGGTGGCTCTTTCTTTACACTAGTCTTGAAATATTAAAGTACTAACTGGAGCAGGGAGATGAAGGGGGAGAGAGTGATTCTCTGGTCTGGTAGTTTCAAAAATAATTTAGGAGAATTTTATAGTTCCAGAATTTGCGCTACTGAACATTAACTTATTTACATAACATCAAACTGTCAACAGGAGAGACTGAGAATGCACTTTATCTTTTTCTGAACCTTAATAACCTATAGCTATGTGACTACAGTGTTCCTACTGAATAGGTAGACAATACGGGGTTGATTACCTTCTGACAGGGAAAGATCTGGACCCATGGCTCCTATATATCTGATTTACTAAATAAAGAGGCACCATTTTTTTTGGAGGTTTTGCAAAAAAAAGCCACAAACAAACAAAAAAATCCAAACCACAAACAAGAACAACAAAAAAATCCCACAAACAAAAAAGAATTTTCAAAATAAAAGCCAGACTTTCCGTTTTTGGTTTGTTGTTTTTAAAGGCATCCAGACGGGATCAGGCCATTCAGTCTCTGAGAGTAAATGGTAGTGGCTGGCATAACAAAGACCGTAAGAACAGGGCAAGCATTTACTGATTTTTCAGCAGAATACTTCACATTTTCTGGCAGTCTGTAACTTAGGGACCTCCTGAGCTTCCGATGATATCTCTGTAGTTAGTAGTCCCCGATGGGATGTTTCCTGACATGAATTTGTCCAACCACTTTTAAAATCCATGTAAATTTGTAGTATCTATGACATTCTGTGCACTAAGTCTCTCAGCTTAATTAGGTGAGGTGTGAGGATGTACATCCCATTGCTCATTCAAATCTACCACCAGATAATGCAATCTGATAGCTTGTTCTTATGGGGGGAAAAGGAGGGAGGAGAGACAAAGAGAATAATCATTCACTACCACAATCTCCATGGCACCCGGGATTTCGTAGTCTTCTTTATATGCCCCCTCAGCTGTCTCATTCCCAGACTGAGGTCTTACACTATATAATAATTCTGTATGCACAAGCAAATCCATGCCAGGTAACACTGTCCTTCTCTGAATCTGTTCCGAATCCACCACCTCTTTCCTGAGGTGGAAATGAACCAAACTCCACAACACATTCAGGTACAGCACAGATTTACATACACATACACTGTGGATTTACAGAACAGCACAGTAATGGTTGCTTTAGAGCCTGGCTCTTCCTCAGCTCCTAAACTTTCATTTATTTTTGCCTGGAAAGAATACTGAGCTGAGAACTACCATAACCTCAGATCAGACAACTGAACACTAACAATTAGTTCATGGCCTACTACACTATACATACATACACCACTTTGTATTTAAATTTCTAAGTTTTGCCTATTTTTTGTCACAGTTACTTAACATCTCAGAGTCAGCCTTACCTATGTTACTCAGAAAAACTGCATGCTGTCAGCACCCTCTGTCAACTCATTCTTCACACCTTTCACACTCTTGCTGTTGACTTCCCAAAGGAAGTCTCTTAGAACTGTGACCTACTTTTAGGCAGGGTTTTATACTGGTGAGGAGCTATCTTCTTCTTCCTCAAGTTTTTCTTTTCCTTTCGTGTTTTTTTGTCACTTTTGATGTTACTTCCATTTTTTTTCTTCGTTTGGTTTTAGTTTGGTTTGGGGGGTTTTTTTGCTGTCATCTAAATGTGTGAGTGTCTGGTGCTAGCAGTTTGCTAACACATTCATTTGGTCTATTTGTTCATAGACCTCCTCTCTGGCAATTGATCCTTCATGGTTCTTTTTGCTACAATCGTATCTTTTCTTAGCAGTCCTTTCACACATTCCTAAGCTATTGGCCCTCTGCATACTCTGACAGAATTTGTTTCCATTGTGTCTGTAAGTAGGTGTATTATTTTCTCAATACCTTTTCAAGGTACTGCTAAAAGTCTTTGTAGCCATACATTATTTGTTTCTACAAAATAAAAACTGCCAGAGGTTTTTCCTGTTGGCCTCTTTTGAACATAACATTAAACTTCTGAAGGATGCCTTCTTTCATCTGTCATCCTCCCTTACCCCCTTGTTTGACCATGGCATCTTCTGATAGTCTTTCCATAGTCTTTTTAATAGATTATATGATCTCCAAGATATGGTCTTTCAGCAGTCACCATGACACCTGTTAAGATTATGCTCTTTTAACTGTGCCTTTTAGTTTCCTTTTCTAAGGTGTTTCCTCATTTTACGTGGAGCTTCCTTTTTACCATCACACATATGCAAAGTGAACACCAGCCTCTGTCACTCCTGCAAGAACATATGGAAGGGCCACATGGTCATGCTAGGGAACATCTCCATCTCCACAGTGCTTTGGACAGTGCTTGTGCAAGCTTCAGGCCCAAAGCAAGGCTGACTTTTCCCCTCCTGGGTTTCCCTCCATGAATTAGTTGGTTGTGGCATGGGCAGCAAAGAAGCCTTGCCATTCTTGTCCAGTTCTAAGATTTCAATCTGCATTGCCTCTTGTTTCACTTACTTCAGTGACGCAAATTAACTCTTAAGCTTTCTCTAACACTCATACCAACATGATCTATTTTGTAATGCTGTGCTTCAAAGGCTTCAGGAAAGGTAGTATCTCATTTTACTCTGTCTGGTTCTCCAGTATGAGCCCAACGGACCATTTTCTGAGTTTCAATAGTGATAGTGGGGGGGGGGGGAAATAAAATTAATTAGACCTAGGCTTTTCTTTCCTCCTCCATTTTCAGGTTTGCAGCAAAGCCAAGACAACTATTATCCAGCTCTAATTTCAGCAGTCTTCACAGAAGAAACACTAAAAATTTTCCTCTTTTTCATGTGTTTTACAGTTGACCATTATTTATCAGTAAGTTACATTTTGCTATATTTGCATATCTGCATTTAACAGCTTAGAAAATGTAAATTACAAGTTAATTACATTGAAATATAAGGGGAAATATAATTATTATGTCAACATTAATAATGACAAGGAAACCTATTTCAATACTTGAGTCAAGCTGTGTAGTTATTGAGAACTGCATTAAATTATATGGCTTATGGTATCCATAAGGGGAAATTTGATTATAACTTATTTCTTCTGTCTTTACTGTTTCTGAAAATATATAGTCCTCTGACATATTGTAATGTCTAATTACTTTTTTCTTTTTTTTTCTTCCTTTTTTTCACACCCCCCCCCCCCCCTTTCACTGCCTTTTTTGGCCCTGAAGGCTTACATCAAAAGATCAGTAACTTACTACAGGGAGTTATTTTGACTTGATCTACCTTTGCTTGACTGCAGACACAGCAGTCTTGGCTGAGACTTTAACTTTGACAGGTAAATTCCAGTTACTTTAGTCATCAACCATTCTGAATTACCAAAGAAAAACTATTAAGAAATTTCTGACATGAAAATGCTGCTTCTTATTGCTGTCATGCAATAACTAGAATAAGCAAGTAAGCAAGTGCTCATTTTCTCATTGAGCTGACATATGTCTTTAGTCTTTCCCACCCAAGCTTTGATATTCCATGTGTCACATACCTACAAGAACAATGACATTTTAAACTTAAACTTTTCTAGAAAAAGTTTTAATTCAGTTTAAAACCCTGCAATATGCTATACTTGTAGAAATGGCATTTGCAGGTTGCAGGCAGCTAATAGATGAAACTTGAAGGACAAGGAACCATTTTTGGTTTAACCTCCTCTCCTTTACTTACAGCTCTAAAGCTTGAAGGAAATCAAAGCTTGAGACCCTGCAAAACTTAAGACATCACAATTCAGATAAAAAACCACTTAGTAGAAGAGCTTCTGCAGTGACTTTTCCCTAGATACAATGATGTACCTCTGTATTTGCCTAAGTTTACCCACGTAGATAGTGACATGGCTATCTGCTTCAAAACAACAAACTCTTCTTCAGCCTAATTCAAAGCTTGGGTAAATGCCTACATTAGGAAAGGGAAATAAAGGCAGATGCGTATTTTTAATAATATGCGTATAATATTTCACTGTCTTTTTCAAATCCCATCATCCTTAATTTTCAAAAGGTGTCCCATTCGCCCAGCTACACACTGAAAGTATGTTCATACTACATGAGAACTTTTGTCTGTCATGCCCACTATGAATGTGATAGCAACAGGTTATATCTGTATGCACGGGGGTTCCCTAAATACTGTTACTAGTGATAGAGATGATAAGGTGATAACCTCAGCTGGATATTCTTATATCATCTGTAAACTCTAGGAGGACATCTGGAGAGAGGCCACAGTTTTTCTTTTGAAAATACACTTTTAAAGTGATTGTCATTCTTGATAAGTGCAGATTGGAGTATATAAAGCAAGGGTTAGAATCATTCAGCATTCTTTCTGAAATCATTTTTTTTTCAAAAGAAGAAAAATCACATAATCTTCTAATAAAAAATATTATTTTTCTGGCATTATAGTTGTGGGTTTTTTTCCTTTAAAAGTAGGTGGAGGGATTTCAGAAGAATCAACAAGTCAAATGCTTTAGAAACCACTGAAAATGTTGAACCTTGATTAAAGTTTCCATGTTGTGTTGTGGAGATTTTAGCTCTTCCATGAGGCAATTTGGGAACAAAAGTTAGGTTTTTAAAAGTTGCTTACTGTTACAATACTTCACACAAATCCTTTGGGCTGAGCGAAGTGGTAGCTGTTTCCCAAATCCATTAATGAATTTCACACTAAATACTTTGTAATCTTTGTAGAAACAAGGGACTTAACCTAAATTACTTTTCCATCAGTTTGAAAATACGGCAGTCTTCCCGACGGTAACATCTGCTTCTTTTTACTGGTGCTCTGGTTCACAACCATAAAATCAGACTATAATAGCATTGCCCTGGTTGAGTTTCCTTCATTTCATACCTCTTTATAGCATCACAGTAGCCTATGTTGATAAGCAACCAGGCTAATGCACAGATAGTGGTCAGAGAGCAACTTTCAGTTTTGAGTACTCCAATTAAACTATTCCCCTGGGACTTCCACTCGCAAAACAAGGTCACTTGGGGCCTGCCCAGTGACACTGACAAACAGTGCTTCTAATTAAGAAACCCAAAGCACTGTTAGTGCTATTTGCAGTTTCTCAGGGCCCAATAAGGAAAATATTTTAGCCTCTTACTTTGCTGATTGTTATGAAATAAACAGATACTTGTAATTGATGAGGATAGACAATAACAAACATTTGGCCTTAATTTCATTCACCTGCAGAGTGACCTGAGATCATATAAAATAGGAGTACTGGTGACAGTCTCCCACAGTGAATGGAAATTCAGTGGACTTGTGTCGCCACAAGGCATCTTTACAGGCTGCTGGAGAAACAGTCATTACAATGTACCACACTCATGTTTTGTTAATACATAACCAATGTATAGAATTGCTCTGTTGAAGACGAATTACGACTGTCAGGCTCTTGGTACAGACATATCTCTGCTACCAACACTTGCAGGCTGAGACAATAGTAACAAAGTGTTTGATCTTGAGTAAGGGCAAAAAGAATGAATATTCCAAGTAATTAAACATACTCAGTTTAGGCAGTTGATCTTATTTTCCAAGCGCTGGTACTGTATATTTCACTAATGAGTCATTGCAAGTACCAAACACCAGTGCTAACCTACACATTTTAAACCTGCAGGAAAATCAATTAATGATACTATGTGATTGTAGATTTTTAACCAGTTTCTTTAGCTTCTTCCTTTAAACAAATCTACACAAACTTCAAGAGATAAAAAAGTCAAAGATCAAGAAATATTCATGTGTAATTAACTTTCAATTGCATTGCTCTTCAGAGAATTTTGCTTAATGGCCATGTTCATATGCTTGGACTTAGGGGTTTTTTTCAGTTTGATTACTGGTCAGATCAGATTAATGTGCACCTAAAATGATGGCTTTGCAAAACAGAAAAGAGGAAAAGGAAAGGCTTGCAGACTGCATTTAAATTCTTTTGATAATTTTATCACATACTTGCATGTGTCTGTTTTAGTCTCTGAATGAAGTGACAAGTCAAGGTTCAGCATGGGATGGGCAAATGCTAAAATGGGCTATATTGAAGTACATGAACAGCAAGTTCCCTTAGATCACCAGGGTCTCTCTGCTAACATGCTGGGACTGCAGGGATCTGCAAGCTTCAGGGAACACAACATTTCTTAGTCTACAAGTCCAGCCTTGCTTCATGGTGAGCAAAAGTTAACCTCTCATAGACTATTATCTAATAGCACAAATTTTAATGTGGGATGTGTGTCCACATCACATGAACATGGTGACCATCTTGTTAACTAAGTACTTGGGGGACTTGTGGAATTGGTTCAAGAAAAGCAGAGTGCATTGTTTTGTGAGTCACAAATTCTTGACACATTTTATAAAAGAAAGTCACCTTTTGTATATTGACAAGTGTGTTGAATAGAAACATAACACTATTTTAAATGTATTTAAAGGTATTTAAAAGATGTGTACATGTGGTGCTTGACGATATGGTTTATTGGTGGACTTGGCAGGGTGAGGTTAGTGGTTGGACTTCATGATCTTAAAGGTCTTTTCCAACCTAAATTATTGCATGATTCTATAACATTAAATCAGTAACAAAAAATAGTTTTATTCTTATAAAGTCAATATATTACTCTAATTACTTCTTCAGTTTGTCAAAAAATGTCTGCTTTCTGTTAATAGCGAATGCCGTAGTTCAATATGTTTTACTTCAGCTTTCCTACAACCATTCTTTCTGTGTTTAAATTAAACTGTGCTAATTGTTTTGGGGAATATATATTATTATTATGAGTTTGCTATGATTATTTTGTTAGATCCTGTGGGAGGAATGTGGCATACAAGTTTAGCAACAAATAGGCTATCCCTGAAAGAACCTATTCAACTTCAGAAGAAATAGCAGCCAAAATTAAATGTTTTCTGAGGGGAAATGAGAGGACTGGTTGAGAATAGACTTTAGAACACCAGGTATTTGGTGATCCTAAGACCAACGTACTTGAATTTTCTATTAGGGTTTATCAAGCAAACATGCTTAAATTTAATGCTTGGATGAATTTCTCATGTTAATGACATCTTTGCTGGGGTACTTTTTTCTTCATGGAACAAGCTCCTATCTCTACATCTGCCAATTCTATCTATCCAGAGTCTAATTTCTCATTACCTGGCATAAAATTATATTTTCATATATTGCTAAATGTACCTCAGTACCCAGCACTTAAGCTTCATTTCTAATCCATTTAATTCCATTCAAACATGTACATGTTTTCCAGCACACCGATATGGGATATGCATTTTCTTGTCTGTGTTTGCAGGAGACAGAACAACATCATGGCAGAGAAACAAGGAGAAAAAAATGGTTTTGAAAACTTGTAAGTTAAAGATTAGAGAAATTCAGACATTCTGCCTCAAAGAGAATGAGATCTTTAGCCTAGGGAGGGAGGATGAGGTTACAGCCTTTAAGCCATGCTATGCGGGAATATCCACAAGAAAATCTAGGTCAGTTTCTCACTGAAGATTGCAAACTTCTCAGCAGTAGTGGCAATCTATATTTGGTGCTTCTGTGAGAGAGAAGCAGGGCAAGATCCTTACTTGACCCCACGTATAGTAACAGACAAGAGTGGTGGTGGGAGAACAGGTGGGGACATAGTTTTAGGGACTAAATCTCTAGTAGGTGCCCCATTTCCAAGTAATTTAGATGTAAACTCCTGACTGGCCTTCCCTTCATTTATTTCTTATTACTGGTAACGACAGAGAGCTCTCCTTTTTTTTGTATGCGTTTTAATATTTGCAGTTTAATATAATTTTGAATTGCTTAAACATTTATAAAGAAAATTAATTATTTCCAACACAGTTCTCGGATGTCACCTGTTTTGTTTTTTTTTCTATGGTAAGAATCCCTCTCTTTTCCAGAGCATGCAGAGGCCCATGGGGTTATAATTTCTGTGTGCACCCCTCCATGTCTTTACCTTTTCCACTGGATCACCAACAAACTTGTGTTCCCTGATCTTAATGCCTTTCCTTTACCATTCAGCTTCATCTAACACCTCCAATTGCACCAGCCTTCAAGTTTTCCTCATGTAATCTCTCAAGAATGAGAGTAAACTGGGATCCATGAAAGTTCAGTCCATGAAGAGAAATATGTCCCTCTCCAGTATGCTTCTGAGTAGCTGCCTCTCTACATCAGTAAAGGAAATCTGGAGACACTGGCCTCCTTAGCACAAAGCCAGCCATACCCCACAAAGTCCTGTCAAAGATTTGAGAAGTTGTCATCTTAATTCCTGTTGGCAACCTGAGATAATGGCTTTGTTACATGACTTTCTTCCACACTTCCCTATCAGTCACTCCTCATTCCCTCAGCCCCTTGCTGTCCTGGGACTGCTTTGTTCAGAGTTGCAACCTTGCCTGCTGGCATGACTCATGCCACACTGGCTCCTCAAGATATGCTTATCTGTACAGCGCACAGCATGGCACAAAGGTTTACAGAGATGCCTGTTCCACCAAAATGCTATCACAATGAAGTTCTTGCAGATTAAATTATTTAATAACTCCAGTTAAGTAGTTAGACCTCACTATAGCTAGTATGGGCTCATTATTGGCCCATCACTGCAGAAGACAGCTGGAGAGCATATCTGAGATAGTTTCAAATGAGCCAGCATGGAGCATTAGGCTGCCAGATTGCTCTTTGCTCTTACCAAAGACAGTTTACAAGAAGGCTTCTAAAGGTTCCACCTCTATGTTGCATCAAGGTCTGCAGCATCAGCATGTGACTGTGTGTGATGCGATACTACCAACATTTCTCATTAGGTAGCTGCAGCAGAAGAGTGGGAAAAAACATTGGAAACAAAACAAAACAAAAGACCTACAGGGGAATTTCAGGGCAATAGTAAGGTAAAGGAAGAATCAAGATTTCAGCTTCTGACTCTTTGACCTTTCTCTATGCTTAATTTTCACATCTGTTAGAGAGTAGGATGGCTAACCTCTACTTCTCAGAGCACTGGAAAACTAAATACTCAATACACAAAGCACAGTAAGGTCCCTCAAATGCTATTGGTAATAAATGTTCCTATGGAAAACAGGAAAGAGACAGGTTAGAAAAATACAAAGATTGTGTTTTTTTGCAGAAAACAGAGAAGGAGGCTGTAATCTTCCGAGCACCCTGTAGAATTCAAGTTACTTTTACTTAATGAGTGAGATATTTGAGTGAGCGCTTTACTTGAGAAGGGTGATTTTTCTCAGAATGAGCAGAGATGCAGCATGTTGTCTTTCCTAATGAAAATGAGAGGAATGAATAGCCCTACTGATTTCACTGTTATTCTTTTTTTCTGCATTTTAATGGTGCATTACCAAAATGTGAACTGCCTTGTCCTACTTTCTCCTGTATTTACAGATACCATTAAAAGCAGCCAGGTTGCACTGATGTGTGTTCTAATGGCTGATGGTAGCACCTAATGGTGTGAACAAGCTGGGAAACACCTGATGTTCATTTAAATTATAAAAGAGTGGTGCATTACAGGTCATGGAAGTAACACAGATCGACATCAATAAAGATACCCTGGAAATGTTTCTGCCATCTTTGCATAATATTCTCACATGCTGTGTTTGTGGACTTGATAAAAGCTAATCATCCTTGCCTAATATGAAAAGCATTCCAGTACTATCTGTGTGACTTGCCCACTAGGTGTCATACTAGAAAGGCTGTGTTTAATGCACACTTTTGAGGCACCTTATGTTCAGATAAAGGATACATCAGATACACTTTGCAACCTATGATGCAAATACAAAATAAATTATTTAAAAATAAAAAATGCGGTCACTGGATACATTACCCTTAAAACAAAATAAGCACACTAGTATTACTGAATGCATTCCCAAAGAATATATGAGAATAATTTCAAAAGCAGTACTCCCAAAGAAATACATGAATTGAAATGTTAACTGCATGAAGTTCAACAAGGCCTACTGCAAGGTTTTGCACCTACACATGGGTCATGGCAATTCCAGGCACAATTAGGGGTTAGGTGGAGAATGGATTGAGAACAGCCCTGACGAAAAGGACTTGGATTTCTTGGTTGATGAAAAGCTCAACATGAGACAGTAATCTATGCCTGCAGCCCAGAAAGCCAGCTGCAACCTGAGCTGCAGCCGAAGAAGCAGGGTCAGCAGGTCGAGAGAGGTGATTCTCCCCCTCGACTTGGCTCTCATGAGACCCCACCTGTAGTACTGTGTCCAGTTCTGGGGCCCCCAACATAAGAAGGACATAGAGCTGTTGGAGCAAATCCAGAGGAGGGCCACAAAGATGATCAGAGGGCTGGAGCACCTCTCCTATGAAGACAGGCTGAAAGACTTTGGGTTCTGCAGCCTGAAGAAGAGAAGGTTCTGAGGAGACCTCATAGTGGCATTCCAGTACCTGAAGGGGGCCTACAGGAAAGCTGGGGAGGGACTTTTTACAAGGGCACGTAGCAACAGGACAAGGGGTAATGGCTTCAAAGGTGAAGAGGGTAGATTTAGGTTAGACATTAAGAATAAAATCTTCACCATGAGGGTAGTAAGGCACTGGAACAACTTGCCCAGAGAAGCTGTGGATGCCCCATCCCTGGAAGTGTTCAAGGCCAGATTGGACGGGGCTCTGAGCAACCTGGTCTGGTGGGAGGTGTCCCTGCCCATGCAGGGAGCTTGGAACTAGATGATCCTTAAGGCCCCTTCCAACCTGAACCATTCTATGAGTCTATATTCTAGTATAGATCCATCAGAGGATCTGATCATGTTTAGGTTGCAATATTTGCACACTACATATTCAAAACAACAAAGTGGGGTTCTTACTATTGGTTATGTTCTAGGTAAAAGGTAAATATAAAAAAATTGGCCAAAAGTGAAAGAAATTACATTAATCATTATTATGTATGAAAAGTTACACTATCTAAAGCATCAAACATTCTAAAAAATTAGTGAGCTATGCAACAGTTAAGGTGAAAACACAGTGAATACTTCACTGTACTAAATGTCACTTGAAGTGGTTTGAATATATTGTACAATATTGCAATATCATCCAGCTGCAGCAATGAATACTTAAAAAAAGAAAGAACATATTTTTATGCCTGTGTGTAAATAATCTTTTCTTCTGCAGCTGTAGAAAATTTCAGTGCTTGAATGTAGCCTCTTAACTACCTGAACATGCTTGTGGCAGGCATGCTTACAGTTTACAATGGCAGCTTAAAATGATGTATAAATCTGTTAACACGGGCAGAGAGGTTTTAGAATCCTAATTCAAACATAACCTAAATCAGCTTCCTTTGTAGTCCTATGTCTAACTTATACCCAAATCTAACTCATTCAGCAGGTCGGCTACCTCCTGAAGCAGTAACCCATCAGTTAAAATCAATTGGATGGCAGGGCTGCACAGCATTCAAAATAAACAAAGGGAGGATCTCTCAAGAAAATACTATAATGAATTTAAATCATTTGCTTTACAAATTTAAATTAGAAACATTTTAACCACTTTCCTAAAGGCATTCTTTTCTTTCTGCCAAGGTTTAAATTCCCACTTTTTCTCCAGCAGGATTTGATTTTCAGTACACTGCAGACATTTTCCCAAGACTACCATTAAAAAACACATCACACCACCTCCTTCTTGATGATGGCCTATTTGCACAGGTTTCAAAAAAGTCAGCTCAGGATTGTCTGTCCCAGTTTTAATTAAGTTAATCAGTAGTAATTACAGGTCTAAACACTACCTAGACACTTGCTAAAAAAAGCCTTATATTTTTTTCTTACTGCCTCATATGGAATACTACCACAAAGTGCTCATATAACACCTGTTTCACATTAAGATTTGTTCAAGACAGGTAACAGTGATACCAATTTTAGTATCATGTGGAAATATCTAATTACTGGCAGAACTTCATCATAAAATGGTTATGAAAGTAATAATTTTATATCTCCCTCAGAAAATGCCACTAGAAAGTCCAAGTCTGACTAAGAGAAACTGATTTAGTTTCATTAGAATTTGTTTCAAATAGCTGTCTAGCTTTGTCACTGTAAGTTCAAAAAATGCTAATTAATTCTAAATCAGAATGTATGTAATTATAACAGTTTTGTGCTGGAAAGCAAATTACCTGGTGCCCTTGGGGTGAACAATACAGAAGATATTTCATATTCCTTTAAACGGCATAAATATTTTACATTTTAGGCCATGAAAATAATGTACCAAACAGAACCATCCCTTTTTTTCCCTCTCAAATGTTAAAAGAGTCTGATTTCTTCCTCTTCGCATGAAGACACTAAACGACTTGACAGTTTGCTTGCCAGTCAGTTTAATCTCACTCTCTCTCTGGGTTTGTGGGAAAACTGTGGCATGCCAAGTTATTTTTGGCCAAATGTTACAGTATAAAGAGCCTTCAGGAGCTTTCACTTAGTGAGTGGACTAACTGGCAGCTGTTGTACCTGCAGAATGTGAATTGATGTTGTCATGGATATAGAATCACTTTTTTTTTTCCCCCCTCCTGTATTTGCATATTTGCCCTTGTACAGAAGTCAGTTTGGGAAGAATCTTCAAGAACTGCATGAAAGAGTAGGTGGCCTCTTGGAGAGAGATCAAATTAATTTGCATCTTTCTCAGGTATTGGTCATTTATGAACAAACCACTTGAGTTTCTCTTCTATAAATGGGAAGTAGGTGAAAGTAAATAATTCAGATTTCATCCCTGCCTGTTGTTGGCTGCCATAAATTTTCACTGCATTTGTCATACTGACCAAACTTCACAGAAAAGTGACTTTCAAAAAGCGGTCAGGACAGTTCTGTTTGTTTTGTTTAGCACAATCCGTATTATTAAAAAAAATATAATAAATGCACATAAGGCTTCCAAATTGGTAATAAAGGAATTCAAAATCTTGCATATGATTCAGAGTCACAGAGCCATGCAGAAGACAGACTGCATGACAACAGTAGACCTAGAAATTAAATTTATATGCCCTGAGATGACACAGTTCCAAGACAGACCTCTCCCCCCACAGCCTGTCTCCATCTTCAAAAAAAGGCAAGGAGACATTTCCATTCAGTCATAAAATCATTGTTGTTTCATCATAAAGTATGTTAACCTTGGACTTTTCAAATCATCTAAGTATGAAGTCAGTGGAAGTGCTGCAAATCATGGTTTCACAGAGGGAGGATGCCAGAAAAAGGAAGTACTATTGACACAGTCAGTAATGTTTATTTTCTGTACTAGTTTAAAGACTTCAGCAAAAAGCAAAAGAGCTGTAAACCTTGGAATTTTCGTCAGTTGGCTGAAAAGCCAAGAAGTCACCATGTCTGCAGAGTACTACCATGCTCATTGCAGATAGACCACAGTAAGTTAAAAATGCAGAGGTTAGGTACAAGTGGTTACATTATCACTTCTACACAAAGAGGAATACAGCCCATGCACAGTCGTCTGGAGGCTGGGGATGGTGATGAAAGACAAATCCATAACAGGTTGTGATTTTCATCTACACAGATTAGAAGCCCCAGTCTTAGCAGAAGCCAGTATGACTTGTGCACATTGTTTAAGAACTGAAAAACTGGTAAAAACTTTGTGGCACAGAAAATAGGATTTTGGGGTTATGGATGGTTTTTTGAGCATTGTTGAGATCCTACTGTTTTTCCTATTGTGGTAATTTTATCTCCCACTCACATCTCAGAGGGGAGGCAAGATACTCCTATATACTGGCTGTCAGCACTTTAACAGCTACAAGCTGATCAGGGAAAGAAAATTAGGCTTTTTCTTGTTGCTGAAATATTCTTTAGATTTAGATAAATCTAAACATTGTTGTCCCTCCGGGTCTTTGCATTTTCCTCACTTCTCATTTAGTTCCACATTTACTTCAATAAATATTTAACTACATGCACCAGCACTTCCCATTCACTGTCTCCTTAGCTTAAAGATTAATGTATATATCTGAAGAAACATCTTGGCTTAAAACCATAGAAAAAATAATTTTGTTCATACATGCAATTAGACACCACCATGTTTACCTGGTTGGTAAATGGGATAGATGATTTCACAACTGTGTATTAGTCCAAGAGTCAGAAAATATTGAAAGAAAAACAAAGAAAGGATATTTCCCTGAAAAAAAAATACACCTTCTTATGGACTAATTTATGATTCTGATTGAAATCTTGTCATGCTGAAATCAACAGGAGAACTGCCATCATCTCCAGCAGAACAAGCATTTCATTCCTGTTCTGGTTATTGCTTTTACTTTTCCCCATAAATGAGCATACCTGCTGAGTTCCATAATTTTCTTTCATATTCCCAGTGTAAAGGATGAAACCACAGTCCAATATACAAATGAGGCCTAAATTTTCTACCAGGAATATCAAGGACAAAGAAAGCTCTGTATACATATTGACTCTATGCACCAATTAAAGCATGACTGCAGCATGCCTAAGCATCCTTGTTGCGGCTGTAACCCATCTAGCTGGGGGACTGGCACCCATGAAACCCCAGGAGAATGCACAAATCTATCTGAGACCCACAATACTTAAGAACGAAGCTGTATATTTAGTTCCTGAATAACTGAAGTCATCTTAGGTATATCTCTAACTTAACACCAGTTCAGCTTACTTAATTGAACCAGAAGTATGTCCGTCTGGAAGTCATACACTGGTATATACAAGCACCACAACTATTCAGAGTTTAGGTGTCAAGTCCATTCAAGTTGTCTGCACATCATGCTAGTTAAAACCAATATTTTTCAAGCCAACTAAGCTGTTTTCTAATCTAATAATGCAAATAAAGGGTTTTGCTTTCTGAAAAGGCTAGGGGGCATATTTGTAACTCACTGGCCATCAGACCTTCCAGGATACTGGCCATTTCAGCACAGTGTGTGTAACAAGAAATTGCATTTATCACAGATATATAATATTCAGATTCATTTAGGCCTTGACAGGAGCCATACCATCTCAGATTTATTTGTTGACAAGGGCACCCTTTCCTCATATCAGCATAAATGGTTTTGCTTTGGTTCTAGAATTGTGCCCTGTAAACTCGAGCTGACATTTACCAACACCCCTTGTTGCTTTCAACTGATTCAGGGTAAATCTTGTGGTAAATTCATCAGCTTCAGTGGAGTTCTGTGGTGATGAACTTGAATCCAACCTTCTGTATTTAATAGGATTTTAACATGAAAACTAGTGAATAGCAAGAAATCTCTAAAAGTAAACTATATTTCAAATATCCTACTTGTATTTAATGAGTTCTAGCACTGTATTTTAAAATGGCACTATATTTAGGTTGTGGTATTGCATCCATAAATATAATGCAGTGCCAATAAATATTTCTGTGTTGACATGCAATGCAGAATTCTCACCACAATAATACATCACACTTCTTGTCAACCTATCAGTCTGTCTGACTCCAAGCTAACACATGTGTTTCTGCTTGCATTTTTTACCTCATAAAAATCTAACATGGGCTTCTCTTGTTTTGCAGCAAATTTCTGGAACTTTCTGAAAAGTTTCACAAGAAACATTTTCTCTAGAGCACCCATCAACTATTGATAATTACCGTATGCAAACTGAAAATGAACAGTAACTCCAATTATGCTTTTTTTTCAATTCTTTCTTAGTTTAACAGCTCCTCATCTCCTTCTCCCACACCATTTTCTCATTAGTTCTCCTGCAGCCATCAACCATAATACAACAAATCCTTCACTCCTGTTGTGAGAAGAACAAAAACCATCTCAAATTAGAGCAAACCAAGTTTCACATCTTCCTCATATATTACAGATGAAATGGGGGAAAGAGAAGAAAAAAATAACTAAACCCTCTATTTTTTAGCTCCTTAAGATACATATAGAAATAACTGTCCCGTTTTGGACAAACAAAGGTAGGTCTGCCAAAGGAGGCTGTAACCATAAAGAACAGTCACTCCTGCAGCTGGGGAGGTGTGTCTGCACCTATAAATGCAATTTCACCCTGCACAAGCCTGCCTTGTCAGAAAAGCATAAAGACAGCACCACAGCAAATGACCTTGTCATTTCAAAAGCTCTCCCCAAATTTTACGGATTTCTGTACCTTCATCTAACAATTGCTATAAAATAAATCTTTATCCACCTTCAGGAGGATGACTCTCCTATCCCAAATAGTAATCCTATTATTGTCTTGCTAACAACAAATGCGGTCCCCTTAAGAAGTCTAATGAAACAAACAATAATTGTGAATCACAGATCCTTGAAAATTAGTCCTTTCTGCTAAAAAATAAAATAAAATTCTCAAAAAATTCAGAAAAATATATAAATGCCAATTTTTTAATTTTTTTTTTACTAATTTCTTGATTGCTTTTTACTCAAAAGCAATATGGATATGTCATATAATGCTTAAAGGGTATTCCTTTTTAACTCAGAAAGGCTGCTTTCCAAACCTTCTTAAAAGCAATTTTCCAACTGGCTTTCCCACCTCATAGGGAGTATTTCATAGTATTCCACAGGCCTCATTCAAGGCCAATGAAGTCAATACACAGCCACTGTTTCTAACGACCAGTGGCCCCCCTCTTTTGCCAGTCAGAGTACTTTATTGTACAAGAAGGTATCTGGACAGGAAGAATTAAAATGCATCAACTCCTGCTGAGACTAGAGCAGATCCCAAACTGCAGTCTTTAAAGTTTTTTTGTGGCTGTGTGCAAGCTTTGTAGATGAAATGCCAAAAGCAGAGGATCTGATTGCAGTGACCTCATTATTGCTCTAAAGATCCTTCAGTGGACAGTAAACGTGATGAGCTGCTAAATAATTGATTATTCCAAGAACTTAATGCTGAGTGCTTTTCACGCATCAGTACAACATACTATTTTATAGGTGTTGGTGTGTCAGCAAAACTCTGAACTACTCACCTACAGTTCTCGCTGAGTAGAAAAAAAAGGAAAGCAGTGGGAGTCAGAGGCAGTTCCCTTGAAAGCTGAAAAATGCAGTTTGCCATCAGCTTCTTCTAAACCCAACTGCAATAAAGTTTTGATTCAGCTCTTTGCACTTAAATGCCAACTTCTAATATCAGTACTGCTGAGAAGGAGATGTTATTTGTTTATGGCAATAAAGGAGCAAATTCTCATATGCTTGGAAGCTTTTAATGGAAATTTTCCCAGCAGGTAGAAATTTTTACTCCACCCACACACAGCATATTGCTCTGCTGCAACAGCTCCTGGCCATGGGCTGGGATAACGCAACATATCTTAAGTTTCTTCTCAGATGACCTTGTAGTTTGCCAGAGAAATAAAGGTCAAGAAGATGACTAAAGTGTTAGGAAACAGGGGAGAAAGGTTCCACAGTAAGAAATCAGAGATGGAAATATTTAAGTAAGCAGTCCTTAGACCCCAGATCCTTAGAACTGTGTCCAGTTTTGGACTCCCCATTACAAGAATGTTCTTAACATATTGGACTGAGCCCAGTGGAGGTCAAGGGGCTGGAGAACATGTAGGTCCATTCAACTTTGGGAAGAGAAGGTGAAAGGGAGATCTTATGAAATATCTCTGGCCAATTTTGCTGCCCATCTAGTCCGCTCCTGCTTGTGGACGGGTTGCAGATATGACTCTTCTGTCCCTTTAGTATCCGAAGCAGCCAGATTCAACAAGCAGAGCAAAGTGTCCTTGGTCTCTTGGCACTAACTATAAACATACAGGTCTTATCAGCCCACTGGTTGTAAAACTTGTGTGCTGCTTAAGAGAAGTTCACTGAAGAAAAAAAAAATATCAGTAAAGGAAAACTGGCTTCATCCTCGCTCAAACCAGGACATTGTCTGAACCTCCCTGATCAGAGAATACACAGACACCAAAGCTAGAAGTCTTTGGAGGTGTGCAGTGACAGAACTACTTTATTTTATTTTTGCCATGAGGATGGTTAAATACTGGAAGCCCAGAGAGGCTGTAGGACCTCTGTCCTTGGAGGTGTTCCAAGATTTGACTAGTCATGGGCCTAAGAAATCTGATCTAATTAGACTTTTTCTGAACAGGGGTTTGAATTGAATTAGCTTCAGGAGGACCTCTTCAACATAATTTAAGGTTCTGTGAGTCATGAGAAGAGGGAAAGAGTTGGCATCTCTAACCTGCTCTCCAAACTATCATAAAACATTACCCATTTAAAAGATGTGCACTGTGTCACTACAAAAAAAATAAATCTGGTTCACAGTTCAAAGCTGTTATGAACATTAACACTCCTAATAGGGCTTAAACACAAAGCTATTTTGAGGATTTAAACCAAATGTACAAAAATCCAAATAGAATCTGAATACAAAAATAGGGATTAAGTAAGTAATTCACCTACTTGAATTTTTTCCCCCTATCCTTGGTCAAGTTTACTTGTACCAGATCTAAGGGAAATGTTCCCCTGCTCTGAAATAAACTGTTTTGCTAAAATGCTCTCATATCTGGAAGACATTTAGGAACAAGTTTGACATTCTGAAATCGCAGGAATTCAGAGAGGAAAGACAAACAAATGATAGTGACGACCAGACTGTGAATAGCTATTAACATGTTCAGAAACTGCAATGTATCTACAGACTAGGCAGGAGAATATGTTTTGTGTTTTAGTTACTTAGTTGTTCTCAATTTTCCAGAATTCTAGCAATGTTTCACCCAAGGGATGTCACCTGACTCTGAATAAACTAAACACTGTAATTTGTGCCTACAGCAAATTTCACTGGTCTGGGCTCCCATTAAAACATAACATTTAAACAAAAATCAGAGCTAAGGTGGGTTCATGAGGACATCCATTTAGAGTCTAATAAAAGTCACTTAGAGATCCAAGTGGAAAACTCAACCCTGTTGGAAATTACTTATCAAAGTTTACCTGACAGATTTACTGATATGAATCATTTGCTTTTTGAATGGTCCCTCCTGTCTAGCTTCTTTGACTCACCTTCACTTGACATCCTTATTTATTTAGTATGACTGGATGGTCCAAAATGATAGTTACTCTGACAAGCAAAGAAAAATAGAACAGCATGACATCAGCAACGAGAGCAGAATGCAGGAACAAAGAGACTAAAATGGAAGAATGTAAGATTTAGTTCAACTCACTTTCTCTTCCTCTCTGACTCTCCTCTCTCCTTTCTGCATGGTAATACATGCCTCTCACATATTTTCTTTGTAAATTCTGAAGTTGCAGATAACGACAGGAAGACTGAACATTTGTGTGTCTGGGTATTTTTTCAGCCTTTCAGTGTGCTGTGTACTTGTCCTTACCAATACCTGAACAAGTATTTAGTAGGAGTGCCACAACAAAAAAAAAATATGGTGTTAAGATGTTGACACAAAATAATAGCTTCTCTGCAAACAGGAAAATTCACTGTGAAACAAAAAGGTGTTTTGCGATACAGTTACTTCTGTATTACTATTTGCAATTGTTCCTTTGTCACTTAAAATAAATGTTTGCTATTCTGTACTTAAACCAAAATACAGATATTTATGGTCAATAGAAGTTAATGCAAAAGCCTGCAGTACTCAATTTGTACCAAGTGTTCGGCAATCTGGGGGCAAACAGAGCAATTCCTGAGACTGCTCCTCCATGGGAGCAAGGTGTCAGCAGGTCAGAAAGAGACCTCATTGTTTGTGTAACTGATATTCTTCCCTGCTTCCATCCCAACAATGTGGAAGAAAAGGGAAAAACAGCTGACTTGGAAACCAGGGTCTGAAGAACAGAAGGGCTCATAGCAGTTGGATCATGCAAAGGGTACAAGCAAAAAGTAAAAGGACAAAATGCAACAAAACCAGAAAAGAGACAGGGATGGAAAGGGTCTGTAACTGCTGCAGAAAGGTCTTTCTCTGAACTTGAATGCATCTTGGGATTACTCTCTGAAATCACTGGTACACGGGTCTTCTTAATGCCCAGGTAGTTGTGCTGCCCTATAAAGAAAAAATCTGTTCGCTTCCACCTTTTCATTCAAGGAGAATGCTGTGCAGCTAGATATCCAAAACTCAACCGATAACTCACATGGAACCAAAAGTGCTACATATGGTAAAGGTGTTATTTAAGCATTCATTTCTGTGTAGGAAAATGCACTTAAAATTTTATATTGACATATTATTTAGGTTACAAAAGCAAGCAGGCAATCAGAAGTTGGACAATTCCAGGGATTAAATAGCTGATGTGATCTTATTCTTTCCCTTTTCCTCAGATCCTCAAACTCTTCATCACCATTAAATACTGCTACACTTACATCCTGCCTTTGCCTTAAGCAATCTCCCTTTCATTGCACAGCAGGAACGGCACCAGCAGCTCTAGGCAAGACTGCAAACAGATATGACTGGATCTAGGAAGCATTACCTGAAAAGCAACAGGGCATGTATTTTCTCTTGGAAGGATGGTTGCCAGAGCCGTAGGAAGACCAGACATTACCAAAATGCAAAAGCTGGGGGCAATCTATAGCAAACTTGTGGCAATGCCTTATTCTGACTATACCAGTGCTTTTCTCTGACACCTTTCACAAGTTCCAGGGAAACCCCAGAGGGCACTGTCTGTAGGGTGTGTCATTGCAGAGGCTTTGTGGTGTTGAGACACGTTCAGTGCAAACAAAAGGTGCCCATTTTCTTTTAACTGCAAGGATCTAACAAGTTCTGTGGAGCATAACATTTGCTGCAAACACCGAGTTTTACAGATTACAGCTCAGCCAATTCTGAACAGACCTTCATTAGATATCAAAAGGATCCTTTCTGATTTAAGGATTATCATCTTTGTACTCATGACAGAAATCAGATCACTTTGCAACCCAGTCACATTTTGCCAGAGACTATTTGTTCAGAACCCAAAATCCAGATATTACATATTCTGTGTGAGCCATACTGCTGAATAAGCAGGTAACCAAAGTGCACGCTTTCCAGGAAGTCACTGGGCATCACGTTTCACAGAGCAATGGAAGTTCTTCAGTACTCAGTACTCTTCATGCCTTTCCTTCCACTACTCCCTATTTTCTGTAGCTGTTCGTTGCAACATGCATTTGGAAGAAGCTGGTCTGTGGGTCCCAAGAATTTATGCCTTATTTAACTGCAAAACAAGAATATGTTTTATGCTTTCTTTCTTCAATATTAATTACACTGATTGATATGAAAGCAGTCTTCATGCTTTGTATTTTGTTTTATTACCTCCTATGAAAGTGAAACTCTATTTTTAAAAGCCTCGAGAGAAGAACACAATAACAATGTAGAGAACAAAAAATCTGCAAATAATATCCTAGCTCTGGGGAAAAGTTAATGGGAGATTTTTGCATCTCAGTCTAGTTCAGTCACTCCTGATAGCAATGATTATTCTATTATCTTCCAACTCTTGTCAATGTGAAACATAAAATAGTTTAACTTCCATCTTTATCCCAAAATCCTGGACATTATATAAAGCAAATAACTTTGTTACTATAAAGAAAATATTAGGTATTATCAGTAAAATGAAATGATCATGAGAATTTTAACAGTGTTGGCTTTTTTTTTCCAAAAAAACCCATACATGTTTCCACTTATTTTATTTACCGATTTATGTATATGCTTAGAACTCTTTTATTTGATGGGTTCAATGAGAACTCAGTGATTTATGCCAACAATACAGAAAATGAGCTATTGGTACACATACTTATCTGAGACTACATACAACATTTTGGCATTGCAGAATGCCCTTAAAAGACTTTTAATATTCTTCTTCTTCCTTACCCTTTATTATTTAAATTTGTTGCTTAAATACTCCGTGTTTTTCAGCATTTATCTTGAGCTGAGGTGATTCCAAGAAGATCTTGAATTTCTTTTTTCCATCCTTTTGAATGATCACTATGTACAATTATGTCAACTTTTTTGCAGACCAAGAGATATCTGTGTTTTCCAGTTGACTTTACAGGCAAATTTTCTGAATGTCAAATACATCCCTCTGAATGAGGCAGATAAACATTTTCGAAAAAGAAGCTATGAAAACTCAACAGGAAAATTCCTTATCCTTTTCAAAATATAGCTGAAATCCAATCAGATGACTGCCATACTCCAACTGCCCTTTTGGACACTGAAAACTTTTTTGCCCGTTAATATCTGTTCTACATTACTGCTACAGGTACTGAAATTCCATTACCATATATTGTGTAGAAATGTCAGGAATCAAATAGTATCTAAAACTGCAATAAATTAGAGACAAGGCCAAATGTCCATCTCAAGCCTAGGTGGTCCATTAGGCTACTATGATCAAGATACAACAATATTTGGGGTCATTCATACATAAAAAGAGACTTTTTCAGACAGGGCTTAAAATAAGCAGGAACTAGAAGTATCTCCCAATGGTAATGAAGAGTTGGCAGCTCTGTAAATGTCAGGAATACAAACAGACAAAATTCCATCAATCCACAAAGAAAGGTGAAAAAAGCATAGTCTCATTTCCGTGATATCCTCCTGGGACAAACAGGTTTATGGTTTAGTATAGCAAGGTTTAAAAAAAGACAGAAAGTCAGAAGTGATGGAAGAATATATTTGCTGCATACAAAAAAAAAACCCACAACAATAACAACAACAAAAAAAACCCCAACAACAACACAAATGACAACAATGACAAAAACACAAATCAAAACCAAAACACAAACAAACAAAAAAACAACCAAATAAACAAAAGCCCACCAGAAGCCAAACCAAACTAAAACCAAAACAAAAAAATAACCAAGCAGAAAGTACAAGTAAAAATATTGATGTCTGTTATTTGGTACTAGAAGAGACCTCTTTACTTACTACAGTTTCAAGGATCTCTTCCTTTACTTTCTTTTTACTGAGCAGGAACTTTTGGATTTAAAGAGAAGAATTAGGAAGTGAAAAGACATTACAAAACTTGTCATTTTTGTTTCTTTGGTTTTTTTCTGACTAGATATTTTAATGTTGCCTGCAGAAAATCACCCTCAAATAATTATTTGGTACATAAAAGGTATTACAAATGAAAAAGTAATGACTCAGAACTAGATTTTTAAATGCAGGCATTACACTGGGCATATAAAAGCCTTCTGAACCCTGATTTGTTAGGAACTCTGTAGACACTCATTTGAAAATATGATTGTGACTGAAAGCTAAATGAAAAGCTGGCTCTATAATCTGACAGAAGAGCCATTTTTTTAGTTACCACACCCCTGAGAAGCTCTGATGCAGGACTGCTGCTCTAAAAGCTAATGGCCCAAAGCCTATTCAAAGCAATGGGAGACTTTTCAATTACTCCATTAGATTATTGGATTGGGTTCAAAAGGCTTAATTTAAAGGTCTTTCATGACAGAATTTCACTCTAGTGACAGCATTACTGCAAATTCTGCTGTTCTCAAATGCAACAACCCCAGTCTTCATTGAAGCATCTGAGTTGATGTTAACTGCTACAAATTTCAACTCCAGAGTATAGGGACTGTCCCAGCGACAAAATGCTGATTATGTTATTCTCATCCATTGTTCCCTAAAGAAAAGCTCTCTATATAGAAAGTCAAAACAGTTATTTTCACACTGATTATTGATTCACAGTAATTACATTTCATATGGGAAATATTTTATATCTCATCTAGCATGTGAACAATTATGTACACCATGCCAATTACTAGTTGTCATGCGCATCAGTTATGCATGTGCTTCTGATGTATCCCGCAGTTAATATAGACATATATGAAATATGAAATTAACAAAAAAGTAGCCTCCTTCTGACAGTAAGCAAATCACAGTTTCCAGCTCATCAGAAATTGTCACATTTTAGTATCTGTTAATGTTGTATGGGGGCTAAAAGCTGACACGTCAAAGTTCTTCACTGAACAGGTTGATTCATGGAAAAAAAGTTCCAGGTTCTGAAATGTGTCATTTTAAGTTTCCAATAAAAATTCATCGTTTCAATATTAAAAAAAATATTCTTTTTTTGCTTTAACTTTTGTTTGTTTGTTTGTTTGTTTATTTTGTTAATAATGCTAAAGCTTTGCTTTCTCTCTGTTCAAGAACAGGCATAGGTATTATGGAAGCTGAGGTTTGGATCATTGTTCTCACCTACAGACCAACTCCTTGAAGATTTTAACTTTCCGAGTGTAACATAACTACCCTTCTACCAGGCCCCACAGGTTGCCTTGTGGGAAATGAAATGTGAGAGTTGAATATCATTATTATTCCTGTGCACAGCTTTCTAATCAAGCTGTATCTGCTCTAATCCAAACATCTGACCAAAACACATTTCTGCTGTCTTCTCAGAAATATGCTTGTCAAACATGCCTGGCATATGAGGAAGCATTTGAGCTGTAACTCCAACAGAGCAGTGAAGTGCTATGGAACTGTGCTTTGCTTAACTGCTTTGAAACAAGACATTTTTGTGTAAATAACAGAATTTCACTAAAAATTATTTTAGTGGAACTAGCCTCATAAGTAAAATCTGCACATAAAGAACTGGGGGAGGGGAGAATCCTGAGATTTGCTGATGTGCCATACCCATTATTTAGTTCAACAGTTAGGGCAATAATCATACCTCTAGGCTGTGGCAGAGCACGCTGTATAGCTGAGAAACGCAAAAATGAAAGAAAGCTCATCTTTATATTTCTTTTCCTTGGGCCACTTTGCCAGTGTATGTTAGATCATTCTCTGATGACAGACGGCTATAACCCCTGGGGGGTCAAGAACCCTAGCCAAAAGTTCATGGAAGTCCACATGAGGGTGGGCACTGAAGTTGCATGCTTTTGGTTAGAGCAGCAAGATGCCAGAGAGACATGGAAGGCAAAATTGTTTAAAAGTAGCTTGAAAGAGTTCCAGGCTACAGAACTGTCTTCTCTAGTAGAGATGCAGAGCACTTACCCTGCCTCTTAAAATCTGGTCTTAACATGAGCTATAATAATTTTTTAAAAATGACATGAAACAATGAAAGAGGAAGATGGCCAAAGGAGTGCACATCTATCTCTACAGACTACTAATTGCCACTCTGCAACCAAATCTAGACCTACACATCAAATGAATCGGAAATACATCTAAGTCTGCTATCTTACCAGGAAATGCTCTTTCCATTTTGTTGTATTCTACATCATGATCAGCTTAGTTATAGCAGTTTAAATATAACTTATTTAAAGTCAGAAAAATTAATGGTTTGAGGTAGCAGAAGTAAAGTGCCTAGTTTTGGGACACACCTACCATCATCAAACAGAAAGATATCTGCCAGTAGGGTTCATGTTAAATACCTAGCCAGTTCACTGTTTCTGAAGGCTGTAGCAATTTTGTTGCTACAGTTTCTAGACGTTTTTACTCAGTGCCAGTACTTGTAATTTAACACTGACAAAGTCACATTTGGCAATTTTGCCTGGTCAAAATCAACATCCACAGAAATACCCCTCTAAAGAAAACAGTTGCAGCGAGGTATGACAAAAATACCACTGCAGACAGGCAAATAGACAATACCTACAGTAATAATTTGGATTAACTTTTTCGCATGAGTTTCTTTCGATTGTATACCAACTATATTATATAGGCTAATAACGAGAGGGTGCTGAGAGGAACTATCTTAAAACCTTTAAAAAAAGAAAATACATAATTTCATTAGTTTAGAAGATATGGATATCAAAATCAGTAGCTCAACAGAATACTCGGTGTGAGTATTCCCTAATAAAAGGGAATTTTATTCCCTAATAAAAGGGAACTTCTTGATGTTGAGCACTCAGTGCAACACTGATACGATTCTTATTTGCTTTTTAATATTGTACACTCACGTAAACACAGCATGTTCGCAGTCAACCATAAAAGTATGTTGAGAATAAAAGTACATCTGATTTCTTAATAAATTAGAAGAACAAGGAACTCCTTTAGGAGAAAAAAAAAATCAACAGAAAAAAGACCTTGCAGTCACTCTTAGATGTCAAACACCATTAAATACAACTTTGTCTGTTGCTAGAGAAGATAAAAGCTGTATTTAAAAGCCTTGCCAAAAATGTCCTTTTCACTACTAATTAGCATCATTGGTCAAAGCCACGAGAGCAAAAGAAGAACAGAGAGAGAGAGGACGAGAGAAATAAGTACCGTCACAGACACTAACAGGATTTTTTAAGCTTTCTCTCATGATACATTAAAGGATATTTTATTTTAATAAAACGTCCTAAGCTTACAAGAACTATGAGCAGATGCCCTTCCCAATCTACTCTAAAATCAAGTCCAATAGCACACAAAGAAAAGCCACAGCAGAAACTGCCTCTTCCTAGAGATTTCCCAGACAAGAAATTAGCAGTTCTATAGTGTAAAAATAAGTAGAAACCTCTTTGTCATGTTTGAGAGCACTTTAGATTCCTACTTCAGGATTGTTCAGTCCATGCCCCAGATCACAGGGAGAGGATAAGTATGTTTAAAGAACCTTGCAAAGAGATTAAGTCCACATGACTGTGTGGTTTTTGTCTTCATACTTTTTACAGTCACATGAATTTTATATATTCACAAAATGGGGACTCTTACTGTTGCAGCAACCACATTCACTGGGAATGTCAACCATGTTGCCAAAACCAACTTGATCTTGTCTTTTAGAAGTGCTGGCGACCAAACCAGCATGTGCACTTGTCTTCCTTTTCCCTGGTATCTCTAACGCATCTTGCAGAGCTTCAACACAAAACCAAATCCAAAAATACCAAGCAAAAAAACCTTCAAACCTGTTCACCTGCATTATTACCCACCCTTCACTTTCATTTGCTTACATTGCTTAGTTTCTTTCAAAAATAGAGTGCCTTCTAACTTCTCATTCACACAGAGTTAAATTTGGAGTAACTGTGGAAGCAGTGCAGCTAGGTGGGTATAATAATACACGATAATTCCTATATTTCATAATTACTGCAAACTAAAAATATGGGTCAGAGCCTAAAAACAGATTACCCCCTTAAGCTCTTCTTGTCTCTTCTTGTCATGAGTGGCATGACAGGGAAAGAAGAATAAACAAGCCTTTGCCCTCACACTCAGCATACAGGCAGCCTGGGGCACTAAACCCTCTATGCAAAGGCTAGAAACAGCATTGGCATGATAGCTACACCAGCTTTCCAAATCTAACCTGTCATTACATTTCAGTCCTTTTTATGAGGGGATTCTTTTTCACATCCCTTTCAGACTAACTTCATGCCCTGAATTCTCTGAACTGGTTCTAAATGCTTGAACCAAACTTACAAAGGATGAAAGCCTAGGTGGTCCTCAGTGTCCTGCAGTATTTGGATTTGTTACTGGAACAATCATCAAGAGTACAAGCCATATAGTAAATCTGAGATACAGGCATCCTGTCATTATGGACAACATAACTGTGTAATCATTTTAGACTGTTCATCTAGTCCTGAGCAGACAGCGTGTTTACTCCCTATCAGTTTTGAATGAGAATCAATGAATGTCCACATATCATTGTTCTACTACTGGGTCACACTGCACTGTGTGGATGTTCATACAAATAAAAAATAGGTTTTATTTGCATTTTGAAACAGGGTCTTCTGAAGGTCCAACTGACTGTTTTTATGTGTATGCAGTGCAAAAAAGCCAGTCTCTTTCCATGTAAGCAAGAGTAGAAATTATCAATTTCAGCATTTCCACGGCAGACAAGCACAGTGAGACACAGCACGTGAACAGGCACAAGATGTCTAGGATGCATCCAAAATAATTTGAGGTCTAGACTGAATCATCTAGCAAACCACCATCTGACAGCCCAGGTCTATATTAAAATATGCAAAATAGTTGACAGTACGGATGTCATCTTCTAGTACGTCTCATGTACATTTTACAACAATGGCAAAAATTCTGAGTAAATAATTCCCATGGCTTCTCAGGATAAGTTCTAATTTTTTTGTGAAGAGAAGACTTAAAAGAACCTTGTGTTTTGCCACATCTGCATGTTCTTGGGGGGAAAAAAAAAAAAAAGGCAAAAAAAAAAAAAAGCCCAAAATAAACTAAAACTGAAAACATGCCTACGTTTTTTTTCAGTTCTGAAACATGGGTAGAACACTTATCTAGGATATTGAAATGTTACATTAAAATATGGTTCTGAAGTCGTTGATGTATGCTTACGTGCACACATAACATATACTAATTAAACCTTTTACTCAATACCAGACATAAAAATCAAAATGCTAAGAAAGAAAATTAGAGTTGTTTTGTTAAAACAGAAAAAGTTATCTTTAGCTCCAAACAAAAATTCGGCACTTGAACTAAAGTTTATGGCATTCTTTATTTCACTTATTTTAAATACTTGAGCTCTGCAACTGGTATGACAGGAAATTGTATTATTGCTTGATATTAATTTCCTTTTTATTATTAATAACATTCCATTGGGTGCCCCCTCCTTGCCCCAGGAGGCTTAGCTACAAGGAGTTCAAACTGCTGTTAAGCAGTGCGAATGCCTTATCCAGATCTCCATGGAAATCAAGCTGACTCATACTTCTCTAAGGGAACTACAAGAACGGGGTAGGGGGCCTACAAGAAAGCCAGGGTGGGGGGGCTTTTTACATGGGTATAGAGTGAGAGGACAAGGGGTGATGGTCTGAAGCTTTAAGAGGGGAGATTCAGGTTGGACATTAGGAAGAAGTTCTTTCCTGTGAGGGTGGCAAGATGCTGGAATAGGTTGCCCAGGAAGGTTGTGGATGCCCCCTCCCTGGAGGTCTTCAATACCAGGTTGGATGCAGCCTTGAGCAACCTGATCTAGCAGGAGGTGTGCCTGCCCATGCAGGGGGGTTGTAACTAGGCAATCTTTAAGGTTCCTTCCAACCCAAGCCCTTCTATGATTCTAGGAACTAGAGCCTCAAATTGCTGAAGGTTGGTCTGTTTAAGCAAGTCCAGCCCACAAGGGACGAGAAGGAGATGAAGGTCAGCAAAGAATATTCAGTTCTTCTCTGTAAATGTGTTTTTCTTCATGTCCAAAGTTATGGCTAGGAAGGGTTTGATGCAACACAAGAGGAAAAGATAGGAAGGCAACACAAGATTTTTCTTTCCAGCATGTTTCATGCAGTCTCAGAAATGCTTTTTGACAGCACCTCATGTGTTGAAGAGGAATTCTTCAATGTGTAATCAGCGAGGGGGTCTCTGTAGATGCATGCTGGCATATGGTATCACAAATTTCTCAGTGACAAGTGGCATGTTAGTAGAGCAACAGAGTAGCAGGGAAAAAGACGTTTTACTAATCACTCCCTGTTGCCCACACCCTCAGGCAGAATCATATTGCTTTATGCAGATGAGCTCATAACAGTTTCTTCAATTTAGCTTTTATATAAAAAAGTGCCAGCTCCTAACGCTATGTCAACAGGCACCCGAGGGCCTTCCACTTTACATTGCAAGTGTATTACTATTTAAAGATGAGCTTTTAGCTTAACATCATTGCTTGCCTTCAGAGTTTAATTACAGCCCTCCCCATGAGGCCCAATGAGCCATCCACTCCTCCCACGGGAGTTCTGCCTGGCAATGATCTTTAACTAAATAAGTAAATGTCAAATAAGCACTTCTTAAAGATGCAGTGTCTTGTTTTCTGCCCAGCTTTGAAGCTTGAAGAAGCCGAGCTCTGATTTGCATCTCACTGGCAGCAAGTCATGTTGAATGTAGAGATCTCAGTTATAAATCTCATCTCTGATATAAACTAGAAAGGGGATTTAAAAACAAAAACTTTTTTTTCTTTGCTGTTTCTTTTGTTCAGCTATCTTACATCTTACTTACAGGCAGACATAAATCACTGAAACAAGAGCCTCTTGTACATAGTTTCACCATCTGTGCCTTGCACATCTACAGCACTCTAGACAGCCTGCATTTGCTACAATACCCCTCCAAATTATCTTCCCATATTTCTTTCTACCTCCTCTGTCTGTAATAGCATAGTAACATTACAAAATAATTCATTCCCTTTAAATAAAAATCCAAGACTTAAAACAGATATACTTAATTCTGTAACAAGTCAAGCTACTGGGCAAGACGCAAGAGGCTGACAGACTCAACTGTTGACAGAAACAGGAATTTGAACTGACTTTTCTTTTAAAGTAGGAAAAAAATTGGCACAATCAGGTACTATTTCTGAGACATGGCAGTATTACAAAGCAACTACAGACAGAAAATATTATCTTGGTTCTTGGAATCCTGTAGATAAAACCAAAAAAACCATAAACCCTTGCAAGCACCAAGCACTCTGCAAACCAACAAACAGGGATGAAATACAGCACTGCAAAACAGCAAGGAGCTGTTGCAAACACTGTGAAGGAGACATGAGGTATATCCTCCTTGCACCATCTGGGCTTCAAAGCAGCAAACACAGCTGTGACTGGACTGGAAAGGAACAGACCAGGTGATCTGCTTCACCGTACTTCTCCGCTAACAGGAAAGTAACCCACCTTTGACACATCCTAACAGAGTAGGTAATCACAACGATTCACTATTTTAAAAGGCCTAGATATTGCCTGTGCTTTGTACTGTACTGTTTAGTACATGTTGCAAATGACATTGTGAATGCCTCTCTGGGATTTGTGTCTGGCTTCATAAACAAAATTCAGGCTCTACTGTCAGACTGGCTTTAAAGAAGAGCAAATCTGTATTAAAATGAAACTTTTCAGCATATAATCGTATACAGATAATGTCTTTTTTGTAACATTTGCAAGAAAGCACCTTCATTCACTGTGTTACAGAGCACAAAATCTCTAATTGCAATGTTCTGGCCTAAATAAAAGTACTTCCATTTAACACAGAGAGGGGAAAACACTTTTGTTTCTGCATCAGGTTGGAAAAACATGCAAGCTTCCAAGCAATCAGAGTTCACAACAGATTCACCCTCTTCAGAAGAAAGCAGAAAGCAACAATTCTTGCAGACTCCCTATGAATTATGCATGTGTGGTTATTACAGTAGCAGGCCTCCAGCAACATTTTGCTATAATGTTAATTTTCCTCTTTTTTTTTATTTTCCCTTATTTGTATTTATAAGGAAAGCTATTGAGCATCAAAAACCAGGAACATCCTTAAAATACTTACTAGCTCTCTGAAGATATGAAATGTAGTTGAATGAAACTGTTTCTTCCTCATCTTTAAGGTTTTATTTTTATGTTGTGTTCCTCAGTAAAGTATCTGAGTGTTTCACAAACATGACCCTTCCTTCCTTTTAAAGCACTAACTAAAACAAAAACTAAGCACCTATCAACTTCTGTGCATGTTGCAGGATTTGCTTAGTTATTGTGGCAAAGCAAAGCCAAGCAAGTTATTTGCTTTTATGCTTTTTTCTGAGACAAAGTTTTCCTGAAGTAAAATTTTACCATTCTGAAACAACATAAATGCACATGATAAGGTCCAAACACAAACTCTGCCCAGTCCCTTGAGAAGATTATTCATCAGCTTGACCAGAACTGGAAAATGATATTGTAATGAGTGTTCTGCTACCAGTACACTTTTTTGAATGAGATGGCTAATCATGACATAAATATCCAGGTATGAGGATCCTGGACACACATCAGCCATTGCTTCTGTCCTCCATGGCATGCAGCATTTACATGCTGGATTAAAATTATTATTTAAAAATAATTAAAAAAAATAATAAAAAAAATCCTCCTGAGCTAGGTGTCTTTTCAGGCTTCTGTATGATTATATTAACAATGGGACTAATTTGCATGAGCATGATCTCTGTCAGCCTGCCCATGGCTAAATAGTGTGGCAACTCCTCTTTAAGGCTGTGCTCTCACCACTACAAGGAAGAAGGGCGACACTGAAAGGCTGGAAAAACACTGGAAGTGAGGAGTAAATAGATGCTCAGATCTGCTTGTGGAGACAGAAGTGAAAGAGATCACTACTGCAATGTTTATGATGGGAAAGGTGACTTTCCTCACTTTGTGTGTGTTCATCCCTGGAGGTACAGGCAGGAATTGCTGCAGCTAGCAGGAATGCCCAGGCCAGTGTGGAGGCCAGCAAGAGACTCTGAGCTGGCCAAACTAGAAGGACAGTAAAGCAGAGAAAGACTGCCACGATGGATGAATGCTGCCACAGAGCAGCAGTGAAAGCTTCCATATTTTCTGGACTTTAATCAGCTGGCAGTGTGGAGAGCTGCCAGGAGAGGGACCAGCAATCCTCCATCACAGCTTGGTCAAAATGGTCTTGGTCAGGTTGCTGTTTATCTGTGGACTACCCTCTGCTCACTCTTCCTAAGCAACTTCCTGCTCCTCTCACCCAGAAGCAGTCAAAGGGCTAATTGAGTCTCACACATTGTTAAATCTCTGATTTTAAAGAATTTTTAACAGCATCAACAAAATTCCTCATATTTCAATGGTGCAAGTGAATAAATACAAGTAAATTCACATCCAATAGCCCCTTAAATTTTCAAATGTGAGCATAAAGAATCGGATCTTCCCTAAATATGGAACTAAATTGCTGTCTAGGTAAAAAAGCCTCACAACTTTGTTCCATCAGAAAAGATAGCCTTTAACATATCTACCAAAGAGCAAGCATGTTTTACCAAAAGAATGTTTTGAATGTGAGAACTAATTCAGCATCAGCTCCCACCATCTTAGGAATTTTATACCTCTTCACATGATACCCATTAGGCCCAAGGAAAATACAATCTCAGGCAGGGTTGCTGAAAATACTGTTTTCCCTTTATCAGCTCAGCTCCTGATAAGGGCCAAGGCAAGGGTATTTGTTGAAAGTAGGTGTTAAGGGGACAGGACTGTCTACAGTTCCAGGAAAGAATAGTTATGGAGTGGATTTCTTTTAGCAGCTTGAAATATCTATATTATAGACTCTTGGCAAAGGTGATACTTGAAACCTATCTGGAGTTCCCATCCTGTTTGGAAAAAGTTACAAGTATTCCATGGCTGTAAGACACATAAATCTGCTCACGTTTTATGTTTTAACAATAGAAAGACACAATTTTCCCAAAACTTGTGGCAAGTAAACCATTGTGGGAGTGTTCAGTTATTTTCTCAGCTTTAAACATTTATACAGAAGAGTTTCCCATATGTTACCCAATTTCTTGACAGTGGTATTCCAAATATAAAATCAAACTTTCCCTGTGTCAGAAGACCATTCTTGCACAGGTAAATTAAAGCAGCAAGATACAACACAAGTAACACAAACTGAAGAGCTGGATGCTATTATACAGGCTTCTTACAGATTTACTCTGTCACTAAATATGATAATTGCTATTATTTTATATAGAGAGAGAGTAATCATTGAAATATGTCAGCTATGTGCAAACGAGCATTAAAGATCAGATAAAACCAGATTTCTTATGTTTCAGACATGGATTATTGTTAAAATCCAACCCGGAAATTGAAGCAATCCTAAGCATCTTGTTTTTTATCAGCATTACAGCTCCAAACCATCTGTACTTAATTGTAAGACACCAAATTGTCTAAAAACCAGCAAGGATTAATAGGAAAAAGCTTCTTATGGACAGTTTGTATCAGAGAAATTTAAATACTGCTAAGATCACAGCACTTCTTGTGTACTTGGTTTATTTCAGTCAAGTCCCTATGTTTATCTTCTTCTAAAATGGAAATACATACAGCCAGTTGATCGTTGCCACAGCATCAATAAGAGGTTTATCAGAGTCTTAAACTTTGATGAGAAATCCACTGCGAGCTTAAGAGCTTGCTGACATTTACTCCTAAAGTTCATGCCAGGCAAGAAGACCGACTGCTGACCTCCAGTGTCCCACTGACTCACAGAACTAGAGAAACTGGGCCAGTAGAGTAGGATGGGAGGTATTTTGCATATCATGTTTCAAGTATAGCAAAGCAAATAATTTCATTTATGCAGAATGAGGAATAGAGCTGGGTTGATTACAGCTGGGTAGAAGGACAGAAGTGGAGATGTCTGTTACCAAATGGGTCACCCAAGCACAGGCTCTCTGGCATGAATGGCAGTATGTCAGTTTGCTCCTGATGAACACCTGCAATATATCAAGCAGCTCCAAAAATTTTTCCAGTGTCATGTCCATTCAGCTATGCTTGCATTCATTTTATTTTTTTCTGTTTGCTAAACATGATTCGTTTCAATCATTGGGTGGAAAGTAATATTATGCAATTAAATGAGAATTCATGAGATGAATAGCCAACATCTGCCAGGCAAGTCAACAGTTTGCCTACCTACCAACTACAGTACTCTTCATTAAAACATCATTTGGTATATTTTCCAAATAAATCTATATCTGCAGAGGAGAAAAACCTGCATGTCTGCCAATAGCAACTTCTTCAGGGAGTTCTTTCTTCATGTCTTTAAGCTCCCCTTTTAATTCCTTTATTTTCTTAGAGCTCTATTTATTCTCTTTACAAGCTATACCACTTCCTTTTGCAAATCCAGCTGTCTCAGCTGACCACAATACTTATCATCCTTGCTGCTGCTTACCTTCTCCCCATGCATTCTTTGATATTCTATGTAATTGTTTTCATAAAAAAAGAAATGCTATAAAACAGATAAAGAGAGCAGGAAATGCACTGTAACCATCAAGATCTCTACAGAATCTTTAAAAGTTATTTCAAAGAGAACATTATTTTGGAGAGAAAAGTAGATCCTTAAAAAAAAAAAAAAAAAAAGGAAATTCAAGCATTTTATAAAACACATTAAAAAGTCTGAAAAAGCCTTAAGTGACATTCCTCCTGGCACATCTTATGCAGTAAATGAAATGAATTTACTTTAAAAATAACGTAAAATATTTAAAGATGAGTGAGATGTTACAACTAAACAAATTTCTACTTAAACTAAACATGCACATTTTTAACATGGTAGTAAACAATTTTGTGCCTGGCATACAGACTACTCTAAATGCTTTTCCAGTCTCAAAAAAGCTGTATACTATTGGCTGAGCGCAGATTACAAGTTTGTTTTCAATGCATTTTCTTCTATGTGTCAATTTGTCACTTTTAACACAAAAATGTCAAATATCATCTAGGATAGTCAGTAACCAACATGATCTCTACATTTTCTCAGTTATGCTTCAGATTGCTTTATTGGAGATCCATGTAAATGGTAGACCCTCCAATTAATATTTCAGACTACATTATAAAAGCTAAACAGTCAATGTGTAAACCTACAAAGCAACACATCCTCCAGGTCAAATGTCTGTGGCCTCATAACCCCTTTGTCTCAAGAAAAGCTGTTTGATTTTTTTTTTATGCCTTTCTTTATCTATACACATGACAAACTGTTCTGAGAAGTAATCCTTTTAAGGCAAATTTGTATAGATGCACTAAAAAAGTTAATTATGTCCATATCTCCTACGCAAGATGGAGCTTCCTGAATGGAACAATTCTGTAGAATCATGCTACTTTTTAAAATGGCCAGAATTCTGCATTTATACTTCCATATTTTAAACTAAATCCTACTCGACAATTAATACAGAAAGAGAAAATTATATACCTACTAGTATTTTCAATAAATGTTTTTTTAAAGTTCTGCTTCCTTCAGAAACAAAATGAAAAAAAAAAAAAAAGAACTTCTAATACTTTGTAGGATATTTCTTCAAACAATTAGTAATTTTTCATGCCTATTAGATACCATTACAAAATGTAACAGCAAATAAAACAAAGTAATTCTTACTCAGTTGTTTTTTCAGTGCTAATTACTAGTTCCACTATACACCTCTAACTGAACTTCACTAACTTATTTTACTTAGACACAGAAGATCTTGTTAGAACAAAGAGCTATTTTATCTGTTGCTTAAAATATTTTTTCATCATTTTCTTACATTTCCTTTTAATTTGAAATTATAAGAAAGACTTTACAGTTCAGTGTAGAAACAAGTTAGATATCCATTTAATAAAACACAACTCATAAATACATACATCTGACATGAACCCAAACAGCAACTTTACTCTTGTAAATATGCTCAGGAATGTTCAACACAGATCATAGCAGCTAACATCATAATTCCCACATGCGCACACCACGTTTCTGTCAATGAAACTTTTGCAATCCAGAGTGGGGGGAAACAGTAAAAAAGGGAGAGCCACAATGCCAAACTGCCAAACCGAGCTTGGCTTTCAAGCCCAAACTGCTGAGATTCCTCTCAAACCCTGAGAAAAAGCAATTAAAAATATCAATAATTGTGTATCCTGCACAAATTCATCTACTCATTTTATTCAAAATCGAGGAACATCCACATTTTATAGATTGCCTAAAGTGGGTCAGGAACTCCAGGAAAAAGAGATAACTCCCAGGTTCTAAAATTTTTCTACATTTCAGTATAGATGCTAGTCACAGTGATTACTTCTATAAATTCTCATTTATTCAAGAGGAGATACTCTGGGGCTTCAGAAATCCCTAAAATTCAGATAAGCATTGGCTTATCATCAAAGACTGCAGAATAACACAGACTGTAAAACAGAAAACTGTCCAGGGGAAAAACGAACCTAAACATCTAAAGCCCCAAAACCTTCCATTCATTGAAGCACCTCAAAACAAATGATTTTATCACAATTTCCATTAGAAAAAAAAAAATAAATTCTAAGCCAACTGAAATATTTCGGCTTGTCAAAGCAAAGTAGTGAATGCTTTGTTCAGGAAGCATTTGAGCTGGAGTAAGAGAGTTCAGACGTTTTCATGCCTGTTATTTCCCTTCCAAGCCAGGACCTGCAGTAAGGATACATCTCACAGGATGACCCATGCTGGCTCATGGCAGCGTGTTTCCCTCCTGCCTTGTAAAAAGATGCTGCTCAGGGAGGAAAGCTGGTCCACAAAGACAGACATGACACTTCGAAAGGGTTAACCTGTTACCGTTAAATCTTATAATAAATAAGTATTGTAATAATCTCATAATCTTTATAATTACCAAGTATGCCAGTGGGATCCTGTTCTGTTTTCTGCTATACAAAGACACACAGATATTCAAGGTCATAAAATGACTGACCTTGTGGACCCAAGTAGATAAAAACACTATTTATGCATGGAAAGCTAACAGAACAGAAGTAGCAAAACCTTAGAAATCTGTGATTTGTGACCAATAGTGCAGTATTTGTTATGATGGTCAAAATATTACATAATACCAAAGGTTTTACAGACATTGCTTCAGAGGAATATAATAATGTGAACATTTATTTAATAATTAACTTGTTTATATTATATTCTTTCTAATCCCGTGCCTTAAGTTATGCAATGGAGCACCAAAATTTAAATTTTAGGTTGATCTTTATAAAAATTAAAAGCTGTGATGTCTTTGCCTGGCTAGAAATGATTATGAAATAATACCCCCCCCCAAAAAAAAACAACCACAAACCAAAAAGCATAAACTGAAAATCAACTATGATTAGCTCCTAATCTGAGTTTACAATCCCTAAATGCTAGCTGTGATATTTTCACGAGTCCTGACTCATTTCCTAAAATCACCATTGCCCTCACTGGAGAGAAAAAAAAAAAAAAAAAAAAAAAAAAAAGGGTTTCAGATTTATAAAAGTCATGATTATCTCCTGACTGGCTTAAAACAACACAATCAGCCTAGGAATAAAACTATCAGCCTGGAGGAAGCTAGGGCCTGTACATAACACACCTATACACACCTATCTTCTGCTCTCTAAATTGGATCCCTACTGGATATGATGTCAAGTAATAGAGTCCAGTCTCAACTTCAAGCTGTTTAATCATCAGCAACTGGAACACCTAAAAGACTTCCAGAAGTCTTCACCTACTCTAAGATCCTGGCACCAAGGAGAATCAGAGACATCCACCCTGGTAATCTTGTCAAGGGAAGTTTTACAGCATTTTGTCCAGAAACTAAAATTCTTCAGTGCAGACAATGTTAATACAGATTTCAAGTTATCGTAAAAAGTGTCATTAACTGCTACATCAAATTAGAAAGCCACCTTTTAATTTCATTTATTTTTCCTTTTGATTTAGTAGGTGTGTTTGTGAGCTTTCCTTCCTTTTTTAGGAGATACTTTACTCTTAGGATAGTTTGTCCTTAATTTAGGAACTGATATAATTATCCATCAAGTCTCCTTTCTCCCCATAGTGTTTCTCCTTCTTAAAATTGTTCCTTTCCTCAGCAGCCCATTTTGGTCTTACTTAAATCCAGTTTTGTTCTCTCACTTCTCTGTTTTTCCCACATCACCTTTTTCCATTCCTTTTCAACTCACCACCACCCTTTTCTCCCCTCTGCCATATTCCTGGATTTTCTTCCAAGGTATTGAACTGCCTCCCCCACATATACATATTCACTCTTTCTCTGTCTTTCCTTGACCCTGTCACACCTGTCAAACAAATTATATCTTATTTGCTAAATAGGATATAGATCTCTGAGCTGAGGACCCATGTAAACCCATTCTCCTCAAGAGTCACTTGGTAATAAGGCAGGAAAACAGCAGGATAAGTGTTTTTCCCCATTCCTTTCCATCCACTGGCTGAGGAAATCATGTAACCAAAGAGACTGTTAATTTTCTTTCCCAAAATGGAAGAACTCACAGCCTGAGTAACTGGCCTAAGCAATACTGAGGACTGCTAGGGCACAGACCACTGATGGGAACCTCTGTTTGCTTACTCTGACAGCAGACCAAGGGCAACAAAAAAAATTACTACAGGAGCTAGGCCAGCCAAGCATCCCAAGAAAGAGACCAGCCCAACTGGACAAGATTCCTGGAAAATGGTTGTCCCATCAGCACCAGTCTAGGACCACATGACAGATTTGGAAAACAATAGTAACGTGGTTCAGATCAAAGTCTCCCAAGTGCATACTTGTATGCAGTTGCATCAGAGAATCACATCAGGAACGTGCAAGTCTAAAATGAGATTCACCTTATCCAACTTTGGCTGAATGATTTGGACCTTCTCAAAAGGGGATGTGTGCTGTTCTAAGGAAGGTGCCTTAGATCAGGGAGGTGAAATTACCCACCTATTCCTATAGCACATGGGACAGAGGAGACCAAGATGGCTCTGTTTTGTTAGATCACTGGAGAAGATGGACCATTTCCATAGTAGACAACATGCCACTTCCTGCTTTGAAACAATATCCCAGTATAGCAAACTCTCTTACCTTCCAATGTCTTGAAGTGAAACAAAAAGTGGTTATCTAGGTGGACAAATATACTGCAGAAAGCGTAAGAATAACCTTATACGTTGTTTGGATGCAATAAAACTTGAGGCAATGGCAATAAGCTTGATTAAAAGCTTACTAAATCAAGCTTACTAAGCTTGATTTAAACTGTGGAGAATCCTCTAAAACAATAAAGTTCCAGGGAGAGTCAGCACTATCTGGCCACATTTTAACTGCATCCTTAAAAAACAGTGTTCTGAGTCAGACCAACATAGTTTTATCGAATCTGAATTGACACATTACTTAGAAAACTGATTTAGAGGTGGTCATAACTGCTCCAGGAAAGTAGTTTCTCTGCTGCAATAAACCCTGTTTATTGAGTAGTTGTCTAGTAATCAGTCTACAGGATGATTATTATTATTTACTATCACCTGACCTCACTCTTCATTTAGTAATGGTTGATAGAGTAACAAAATTACCAGAAGACTTTCTTCTGTCTTTCACAGTGAAAATATTTTCTAAAATATTTTGAGAAGCATTGCAGTTTTATGCACACACACATTTATTTACATACATATGCACACACACAATTTTATATTTTATTTTAGAAGTCATTACAGAAGAGTCTGCTAAGTCTGCTTTGGTTTAACTGTTCCAGTAAGCTCTTCTTCCTTAATTCTGATGCCTGCAGTTGTTTGTTTCATAATTCACCATGTGAGTGCCTGCTGGAAGTGATTTTAATACCTGATTGCTCTTGGCTTCAAGTAAAGGAATGTCCTTCATCAGGGACAACAAGATGGGGTTGGTGAGAATTTATGATCCAATGGCTAGATGTGACTACTGGATAGAAATCACTTTTACTGTGTGCATAAAATGGTGTTTGGATTAAAGGACAACTAAATTTCGCAAGATGACAACCAATCTAGCACCTTAGACAACAGAGTAATGCCTGCAGGTTGGTGCTTGATTTTAGTGACTTCTCTATAGGTTTTTTTTTTTAACTTACTTTGTCAGAAATAACTGATACACAGAGGATATTTTGGTTTTATATTTCATAAAAAGACAAATTTGACAAAAATATTTTCTGTAAAATAAACATTTAAACTTACTTAGATACTGAAGATAAGACTCTAAAATAATCTAAAGAGACATGAGTCACAGAAGTTTTCTGGATGACTTTCTTTCAATCACATTTTGGAGAGTGGTTTCAAAGGTGTTATTATTACAAGTTTTAATATAACTGGTATTTTCAACCAGAATGTATACTGCTTGTAGCGAACAATACATTTTGCCATTTCCTTGAGGGTAGGGTTTGAGACATCAGAACCTGATAGATCTATCATAGAATCATAGAATCCTAGGGGTTGGAAGGGACCTCGAAAGATCATCTAGTCCAACCCCCCTGCCAGAGCAGGGTCACCTAGAGCACATCACACAGGAACACGTCCAGGTGGGTTTTGAATGTCTCCAGTGAAGAAGACTCCACAACCTCTCTGGGCAGCCTGTTCCAGTGCTCTGTCAATCTCACAGTAAAAATTTTTTTCTGATGTTCACCTTAAACCTCCTATGCTCCAATTTGTATCCATTACTCCTTGTCCTATCACTGGTCATCACTGAAAAAAGCTTAACTCCATCTCCCTGACACTCACCCTTTACGTATTTGTAAACACTGATGAGGTCACCCCTCAGTCTCCTTTTCTCCAAACTAAAGAGACCCAGCTCCCTCAGCCTTTCCTCATAAGGGAGATGTTCCACTCCCTTAATCATCTTTGTGGCTCTGCGCTGGACTCTTTCCAGCAGTTGCCTGTCCTTCCTGAACTGAGGGGCCCAGAACTGGACACAATATTCTAGATGTAGTCTCACCAAGGCAGAATAGAGGGGAAGGAGAACCTCTCTTGACCGACTAACCACACCCTTTCTAATGCACCCCAGGATGCCACTGGCCTTCTTGGCACAAGGGCACACTGCTGGCTCATGGTCATCCTCCTGTTTATCCATCCTATCCTGAAATAATTATTATAAATAAATAAATAATTAAAAAAAATATCACAGAATCACCAAAGCTGGAAAAGACCTTTAAGATCGTCAAGTCCAGCCTATGAACTAACACCACCGCATCAGCTAGACCATGGCACTAAGTGCCACATCCAGTGTTTCCTTGACCACATTCAGGGATGGTGCCTCCACCACTTCTCTGGGAAGTCCATTCCAATGTCTAATCAACAATCAAACAACCAATCAAGTTTAAACTATTGTACTTCTTGTACTTGTTGCTATATGAACAAACTTAGTCCCAGAAGTTTTTTTGTAATTATTTTATAATGATATTGTGAAGAATAGAGAGGAGAAGTACAACAAAGACAAAGCACAAAATAAGGTTTACAAGGGAAGAAATTTGAGGAGATTTAAAGGAAAAACAAAAACTCACTCAGCAATAAGAAAGAAACAAGAGATGACCTGGAAGCTTAAAATGTTGCTACCACCTCCCTCCCACATGTAAGAAATGCCATTTTTACATTAAAGCTCCTCTGTTGGTAGATCCAGTTTAGAAGATCCTCCCTAACAGATGTTTTTATGCTCTCTCCCTGCCATGTCCATGATGGGTTCTACCGACTATCACCTCATAAAGCAAACTAATACCAAAAAAAAGTCTCCTCTATTGTTGCTAAAAAGGGAACATTTCACATTCTGAGTCTCATCATGCAAAGCTTATAATACAACAGAGATGGCCATATCCTCCCAAAAAGTCAAAAGAGCGATCAGTTGAGAGAAGAAATCTAACCTTAGCAATCACTCAAGAGAAACAGCTAAAGTGGTGAATAATCTCCTGTGGAGGAGACAAGGAGCAAGTCATTTGAGGAGAACGGGAAGAAGGTTGAATGGCAAACTCCTGTGGCCAGATCTGCTGTTGGAGGATTAGTAACTATATGGAAAAAGAGAATAAAGGACTGTGATGAGCAGGGATGGCCAGTTCCTGCATCAGTGACCAACTCCTGGACAGTTAATGCCACTGCAGGGTGGTTTCACTGTAGCCTGCTACAATGCAGAGCCTCATGCACTGATCTAAAACAGCTGACAACCCTCCAGTAGCTTAGAAAACTCAAAGAGACCCAAGTAGACACCCAGAGCCAGAATTTCCTTGCTAAGTCAAATAGAACCCTCAACTGCACTGACCTGAGTGAGTGCAGGTGCACTGCAAAATGACACTCCGGTAATGAGCAGTGATTTGTTTAGTGGGCATGACGGCAAGATTAGTATTTGATGAGCTATGGTCATCTGGAGCTTCTCTGTTCTTGCTTTCTCACCAGCTTTTGTTGAGCTGCCTTTCATCACGTAGCAAGTAGCCTCCTTTTCCTAAAGTACCAGGCTATGAGAAAGAAATTATTTGTGTCAAGTGAAATCTGACTCATGAAGAATTTGAAGTATAGCTCGAACCTAAATATTTATCAAGGACAAAAACAATAAAGAGGTGCATTCTGAGAAGATAAGATTTGCTGCAATTGTTTTATAGTCCTATCAGTGAGTGCTTCTCTTTCCCATATAGCTCTGGTTTTCACCCTTCTCTGAAAAGTTTGTTGAAGGACCATACAAAATGAAAATTTTTTCAGAAGAAAAATCACTACTTTTTGTTCAAAGTATCCACCTAAAAACTAACCATCTCTGCTTAGGAAACAACTGGGAAAAGACGGAAGCAGAACCAAGTGTCATATTTGTGGAGGCATTGAGATATCAAAGATAAAGTGAAGTAAGAGTTAAGTATTTCTGAAAATACCACTATGTTCAAGGCATCTACACACCCACACAAATCTCTTCTGCAGTATCAGTGGTGCTAAGATTAGTGGAGTTAGTTCCCAACTAACTGTAGGTAATCTGAGCACTTTAAACTCTATTTTAATTTAATTTAAAATCTGTAGAAGTACTAAGTCTTTCCACATTTTAACTTATACCTGTTTCCACTTTTTTTTTTTTTTCTTCTATCACTAATTAGGCTCAAGGTATTTTCAAAAGGTATTTAAAAGAGGAAGATAACAGGAGCACAGGATACTTCAGGTAGGGAGGGACCTCAGGAAGTCCAGTTCAATCTCATGCTCAAAGCAACATCAGCTCTGAGACAGGCTGCTTGGCTTTTGAAAACCTCCAAGATAGCTCAACCACTCTGAGCCACCTGCTCCAGTGTCCTGCTCTTCTCATGGAGAAAATGCTTTTCCTCACACCCAGGCTGAAGCTCTCATTTCTTGTTTTCCCTCATCCTCCTGCCTTGCACCTAAGAGTGGCCTGATACAGGTTCCCCCTGCTGCCAGGACATGCTGTGGCCTCAAGTCCAGCTCGCTGCCCCAGCCCCCAGGGCCCTTCCCACAGAGCTCCTCCCCAGACAGGCAGTCCCCAGCCTGTGCCCTGCCAGGAGCTTGCTTGGTCAACCCTAGGGGCAGGAAAACGAAGGTGGGTTCATGAGGATGGAAATCAGGAAGCACAGCTCCTAATTGTCAGTGATAGCAGAATTATACAGATGCTATGCATACAGATGAGGCAACAAATCAGAAGTTTGCCCACTTCACACACCCACTCTCTTATTTATTATAGGTGTCAAGAAAAATAATTTAAAAATATATTAAAAAGAAGAAACAGTGTTTTGATTTCTGAGTTTGCAGCTTCCATTCTTATGAAAAAGATACGGACAGAAGAGATCTCTGAATGTGGCGTCTTTAGCATTTGCCATTGAGCTCCAGTCCCATGCTGCGCAGGCAGAAGCTCACTAATCATGATGTTTTCTAGCCAAGAACAGCACTGTTATCAGCCACATGCAGGCTTTGACCCCCAAAGGCTGCCTATTGTATGGCAGGCCAGCAGCATCTTGGGCCGCCAGCAAGGACAAGAAATTGACCTGCTCAGCCTCTGAAAATTAAAACTGCTCGGAAAAAAACAAAACAAAACAAAACCATGTTTAACACCACTAGCTAGCTGAGAGGAAAAGAAAAAAAAAAAACAAAACAAACACAAAACCATAAAGAATCTTCAACTGTCACTGGCAGAAGCGGATACCTGCAATGAATCTGATCTAGACAGCAAAGAACAGTGTTTCAGCACAGAGCGATTGAATGCATTTTGCCAATTAAGAATGCTGCAGGTTTAGATCACATATTTTATTTCCAAGAAAAATAGAAAGATGAGACAATAAACCACAGAAATACTGGCAGGAAACAGAGGTAGTGTAATGAATATGCAGCAAAATGCAAAACAACTGAACAGCTAAACAGATATTAAAAAAAATAATAAATTAAAAAGTAATTATATTTTTTTAAGGCTACAAATTAAAAAAAATAATAAAAAGCTAAAACCCAAAAGAGCTAAAAAACATTGATCACAAATAAATTCACTTTATACAAGGACATTCTCATTGCAGAGATAGTATGGCTTTCTGGAATGACCTAGCTGCTAAATAGGTTAAAAGATTAGTGACACTAAGACAACAAATTTTCAACAACAGTGAAGCTGAATGTTTTCTGCTGGGCTATGAAATCCATCCAGGTTTGTAATGAGGAGTTTGTATATACTTTTTTAACACTAAAAAAGCCAATGGCAATTACACACATATAGAGAGCAGACAATACAAAATGCACAAGGTAAGAGCACTAATTTAATTTCTATTAAGCCAGAGTTTCAAAGGCACATATCCCTCCCATTTTTCATATCTAATGATATTTTGCATTTTGCTGACAAACTCAAATTTGAGCCTTATTAAATTAATTATTAAATTAATAATTAAATCCTACTAAAAACCCCACAGCTCTTCCTGCATAGAGATAATTTCATCCCCGCACAAGGAAAACTACAGCCAACTTCCGTTGCTCACTTGTCCAGTGCCTCCCAAATGCCAATTTCTGCACTTTCTAGGTTTTTAGGACTGGAGAACTCAAATGAAAGGACTTTGCAGAAAAATACATATTTACTATTTTTTCTTACACTAACCACAGGAAAATATCTTGCCTAATTAGAACAAGATTCTCAAAACAACGTAAATATTTCTTCTGAAATTAAAACAGTGCATCCCATAGACTTCAAGGTAATAGAAATATGCCCAATACCACATTTTTGGTTTTTTTTTAAGAAAAAAATGAGTCAAAATTCACAATCCTTTCCAGATTCTTTTGTATAACAGAGTTATTGACTTTGGAAAAATGGTGAGTCATGTCACGCCTAAAATGCAGCCAGTCCATGGCTTTGCATTCAAATCATCCTTTCTAAACGTCATGTGAAGTATTTGCAGTTAATAGGAAAAAATCCCAGTGTAGTGACTATGTTCGTGGTATTGCAAAAACAACTTTCCAAAGGCCTAAAAAAGCCTAATAATTTAATGTAAGCAATGTTACACACTGCAGATTTAAAAGTTACAGAGTGTGTTATTGCTCATTCAAACAGAAAGATCTTTGCTGTAGAACTTTAAATCCACTTTGCTATTCTATCGTAAGCATATGTAAAAAAGAAAAAAAAAGAAAAACAAAGGAAAAAACCTCACAGTTCAGGTTATTACATGATTCTGGTAATTACATGATTCTATATGCTAGAATTTATTATCATGCCTTTATCTTCCTTTTTGGGACCCACCTGAATAATTACATTAGAAAGTAGTCACTGTGGTTTCAGAATGAGGATCAATTTTTGACAGGTCACCATTGGAGACAATTAAAAGCAGCTGCTTCTAGCACCTGGGGTCATGCTGGTATGCTAGTTTAATGCAAACTATACAATCAATCCATAATGTAAATATCTTTTGAGTACTGAATTAATGTTTGATAAAATTAACTCAGACATTTTACAAGTCAGAGCAAGCAAAATACTTAAGAGTTTTCAGGCAAATTGTAATTTAAATAACGGCAAGGATGTGAGTACAAAAGCTGAAACAAGGTGAGTAGTTTGAAGGAAAGGGTGGCATGATTATATTCTGCTCACCTCTCATTTCCCTTTTTAAATGAAAAGCCACAAGCAGTATATGGAAGCAGAGAGAAGAGACAGCAGCACACGGCTGCCCAAAGACGGGTGCACAGTGTCCCCAGGGCCCTAGTCAAACAGGGAGGTAGAGGCCAGGCAGTGCTCATGCCAGGTTGCCACAGGCCTCTGCTCCTGAGGACTCTCCACTCCAGCTGCCAGACCTGGCATAGGCTGAAAGGCTACAGCAAAGCTGGGTTCACAGATCTACCTACCTGGCTGTAGGGAAAGGGAGCTCTTTCCCATCTCCCAGTACAGTGACCCGACCTCCCTGTGGGAGGCAGCAGGGAGTGAGAGGGAACAAACAGTGTGGCACACTGGTGGCACCACCTTGAGTGGGGGCCAGGGGATGGCCCACCTCCCCATACACATCTGGGGCTGCCTCCTCCCCTTCAGATGTGAAATCCAGTAAAAGGAAAAAAGTAAAATTGCATTTCCCAACTTGATCTGTCACCCTACCAAACTCTTAGTGCCACTAATTAGCAAGATGTGTAGATTATTACTTAGCACCAAATCTGAAGCTTTAAGTGGTGTTTAGCACAATGTGAGAGATTGGTATATAAGATTCTGGCTTATATTTCACAAATATGATGCCTTCAGTGTAAAATCTGACAGGCTGACTACAGTTTTGAAAAGGGACCTTGATACCAGTATTTGAATCATAGCACTTATGTATGACCTTTGAGAATTGAAATATTTTACTTAAAACATTGAAAAGGAGATGTTAAATGATGACATTTTAAAATAAGAACTCAGTTTCCTGACTGAGTCATAATAAGCATCTGCTCCATAAACAGAAGCTTGCAGAGGTAATTTTTGAACACAGACTAATCTGCAAGAGTTAAACATCACAAAAAGAAATCTGTAGTTCTGATGGCAGATGCCTGATTTTGTACCAATCCACCTCAAGAAGAAAAAAATATTTTCCATAGAGCTTTTTTAGGGAGTTAGTTAAAACAGAAAAAAGAACTCTTTTGCTGGCTGGATCTGCATGTCTTTGGTAGGAAGTATGTGATGGAGTTGCTAGATCCACAAAAAGAATTTACCTGGACCCTGAAGGTCCATTGATTCAAACCACAAATAAAGACAAATATGTCCTTACTTGGCAGATGTGGTGAAAAGGGCTTGTTGGGAAAGCCCACGAGCCTAATGCTTCATTGTGGTGAGAGTAAGAAGTTGGACCATGTGCTCTGTGTGCTGAGCTTCCCCCACTGCAGCCACTTCTCTAGGAGACTTGCAGTGAGCATCACTGGGCACCTGCAGACCTTGCACTTGCTCAGAGCAAGAAAGTCTACCTAAAGACCCCGTGAGTCAGAAAACTCCTTAGATAAAGGCAAGCCTTTACTCTACTTTCTCAGTCTCAAGCACTTGGGCTAGTAACACTGGCTGATCTTTCAGAGAACGGATGGAGTAGGGGCACAACTGAAAAACAATACACACTGACCTTCACTAATGTTTCACCACTTTCTAAGGCAGCTGAACTTTAGTAAGTAATCAGATTTTGTCTCATCTCTCAAATTTGTAATGTTGGAATGCATTTGATTTCATGAGATGTACAGAAGATTTAAGTCCACTGATTCATGCATCATCCTTGGCCTAACACTAACAGCAAGTGTTTGCAGCCAGTGCTCCAGCAACTCAGCAAGAAGGGAATGTAATCAGAAAGGGAGGAGAGAAATAAAAAAAATCCAGCATTAGTAATGTGAAAAGCATGTAATGTACAGACGTACAAAGAACATTATTCACTTGTTACCAACTGGTAAAATTTAAGCAAGGTGTTGATGAGCACAGTTTGAATGGAAAAATGAAATAATATTTGCTCCTACTATGGCTCCAAAGGATTTGTCAACACAAAAGGTGTTAAATGTTCGGCACCATTAAAATGAAAAAATCCTTCCAAATTTCAAGTATTCATGCTTATATATCTATTTTGCAAAGAAACAGCAGGGGAAAAAAAATACTATTTAGTGGTCTGTACAGCAGAGGAAAACAATAAAAATTGTGTATGTTTTGCTATGTTAAAATGTTCCTGTGTCATACAGGATTGATGGCAACAGCCCTCATAAAGCAAATCTTTCATCCAGAAAAGCCTTTTTGTGCAATTTTTGTGAGGGTTTCATTGTCTTTTATATGCAGTATATGACCCGCTGAACTGAACACTAGCAGTTTTTCTGAGCTCTATTTAATTTTAGGCTGTTTGCAAAAGGTGGCTGTCCAAACCCAAAAGCAAAAGCATCACTTTAGTCAGATTCCTTTCGAAGGATACATTCTAGAAGTCTTAAAGTCACAGAATATTGCAAAATTCTCTATTCATCCCCCTGATTCAGTGCTCAAGGGGTCTCTCATACAGAGTCTACTGTATGTTTTGTTTAAATTCTAGTGCTGTCATCTAGGCCAAGAATCTCAGCTTGGGGATTCTTTGCCCGTCACCTTCAATATGCGTTACTATGGGTACCAGAAAGCTTATTACTGTACACAGAGAAGAGCCACAAGAAAGAAAAGGCACATAGATTTGTAACACTACCAGGGGAAAAAAAAAAAAAAAAAAAAAGGGGGAAGAGAATTCACAGCCACTATTAGGGTATAATTTTGCACAATATCATTCTCTTTAAAAAGCTGAAAATCTTGATGTTGTTAGTACCAACAAAAAACTGAAGGAGAGATCAGCATTTCCTACCCTGCAGTGCCACACAGAACATATACTGCATACTGTGCCTTTCCTATAACATACATTGCACACTGTGTCTTTTCTGTACTTCCTTCTGTCAGAATACTGTGGGAAGTAATTATCATTCACGTAAGAACAGCACTCAGCTTACAAGTCCTTTTTACCACTGAAATAATCAAGGAAGAAACAGCAGTCTGCCCTGCAATCTTCTGCACTCTCCAAGGTCTACAATAAGATTTCTACATGTTGGCAGTCAATGCAGTTCAATTAATGTTTAGTTCACGTTTTCTTCCTGAAGCCAGATGAAAAGACAGAACATTTATCAATAGCAGGGCAACAGTGAAAACAAACACTTTTTTCCCAATATTTTAATCTTTTTGAGATGCAAGGCAACATATACAAGAAAAGCCAAAATGTCACCTGCCATTTATTTTACAGAACTGGATTAAGTTCTGCAGATGATTAAATAATATATTAGGATTCAAATGTATGGTGAGGGGAATTCTTCAGCAAATGCAGCAGCCAAACTGAAGCAGAACATAGCCATTTTTGGTATTTTCAGTGAAGATATTCCGGAAACTACACACAATCCCATAATATTTAAGTGCACATCAGCTAAAAACTCAGTCTCACTAAAAATCTTTTCTGTCCTGCTGGTTTCTGCTTATCAGCAAGATTGCTGGTCATCGAATTGAATGCTGACTGTTCCTAAGAGGCTGGCAAAGAACTCCCCACTGTACTGCCATGATCCCTCTCTCAACAGCAAGCATCTGTCTTGCTGAAGATAGAGTATTTTATCTCCATGGCAGGCTTGACTCAAACATCCAAAGCTCTAAAAATAAGAGTTTAAAATCTAATTCATGTCTATGGCCCACCTAATCACCCAGCAGACTTCAGTAAATGCATTTTCATTGTTTCCTTTTTAGCTGTTTCTGCTTAACTGACAGCACAGTTATTCACAGTTCAGTTACACATTAACCTCTTAGACTCCAACATGAATCCAAGTCATTCACCAGTAAAGACTGGCGAATAGAGAGTGCAATCCAACCAGGGCTATCTTTTATAATTAATATCTCAAATATTTTTATTAGCTGTGATAATTTAGAAAAAAATATACTCTACCCATGATCTTGAAACTTCTTTCAAAAAGTTGGAGATTGCAAAGAAGCAGAATGAAAAATGCTCTGTATTAGGCATTGGACCAGTGGGAATGACAAAAGAAAGGCAGGTGACATTTTTCATACTTCTCAGAGTACCAGACAACGTCTTTTACACTAAGGTCATCATTCTGTCCTGAAGACAGTCTACAAGTCTACACATGCCGAGAGACCAAACTACCAGTGACCAAAGTATGATTGGAGCAGGAGGTACCACATGAAGTTTTGCCTGGTTACCACCACCCTGGAAAGAAAATGGTCTTATAGTAGCATAGCAGCTGTTCTGTGCTGAGATACACAACAAGCACAAGCACCAGCATTCAGAAACCTTTCTGCCAGGGTTTGGAAACACCACCAGAGGCAACTGTAGACATCAATAACCATAGTGGTCTTTTTTCACCTCTTCCTGAAGACTTATCTAAATTTGGTCATATATTGTGACAATTTAGTAACAAAATGCTGACTGTACTGACCTGGATCAACAAATAACTAATATATCAAGCAGGACATGATATTCTGGATGACACTAACTAAAATCAGAAGGTCTAGAAAACAGGACACAGGAAGAAGAGCTGAAGGAGTGGATATTGCTTAGTCTAAATAAGAAAATACTTTCAAAGAGAAAATAGCAGTCTTCAAAAAAACACTACATGGCAGGTAGAAAATGGAAGAGAGAAAAGTTTTTCTTCATCCGCCATTGTCTTGGCAAGGTAGATTTAGGTTCAATTCAGAACTGTTCAATTGGGAGTAAAATGCAAGGGGACGGAACAGGTGACCTGAAATTTTTGCTTTCATTTTAAGAAGTGTGCCCAGCATCTCTCAGAAATGGCAAAAGACATTGGGTGATCCTACCCTCAGGCAGGGGCATGGACCAAGTGATTGTAAAGATCCCTTCCTGACTACTTCAACTGAAGCACTGCACAGATCATTTGTAAGAATGGATGACACTGAGTATAGACATCAAACTGTAGATGACATTCATAGTGTACATCCTAACCAGTGGAGGCCACTGGATAGTGAAGCACTTGGTGTAGACTGAAGAGCACAGGGTTCAGTATGTTGTCTGGATGATTAGAACAAACTTACCAATAGAAACGAAAACATTGAGGGAAATAGCTGTAGGTGTAAAGAGCATGACTGTGTATGACTGATTTACCAGGGGCCAGTCACACAATGGGGTGGACGACCATGCATCAAATTTTCCCATGCAAAATTATGAATCTGGCATGTCAGGCCAAATGTTAAGGGACCCAGCCATAATAGTTGCCTGGTCCTCATGGTCCTTAGTCAACCAGATCAATGCTTGAAAGGAAGAATACTTTTTTTTTTTTTTTTTAATAGCCCATATGTGTAAAGGTAGCAATGCCTACAAGACCACTGTCTCCACTCCAAATAGTGTGGGGCATTTCTCATCTGGAGGTAAAAGACCAGCTGGATTCAAGTAAAAAACTCGCAAGGAAAAGGCTGTCTAGGCAGCGGCAAAACTGAGAGCTCAATAAAGCAATAAAGGATACTTCTCCACATCAGGTGATGGATTTTGATTTTTTCACTTTTATCAGATTATGCTGAGTACACGAGAAAATAAAAGCAGAAAGGATGTTTCTTGTCTCATAAGTGCAGTTCAGATAAGGATAAGAAGGAGAGTTGTGCTTCCCTTTCAGAAGGCAATGGACTGAAGATGTATTGTTATTCAGCTGCCAAGAGATCTCTCCCTTATGTATAGACATCAGTGTTTTCTCTGAGATATTGTCTGATATCTTAATTGCAGGCTACCTTTCACATATGCCCATAGAGAAGCAAGGTGTTGATTCACTTTCTTGCAGGGAGAAAGACTGCCACAAGCCCTAAGCGAGCTGATGGTGGCTGTAAAGAGGTGTCACACTGCTAGTACACACAGCCTCACGCACAGATGGGTTGTACTTCAGAGTTTCCTTGACACTGTCCTGGTTTGTTACGGTGTGAAAATTAGCCTCTGTTCCAGGGAAGCCCAGTGCAACTTCTATCTCTTGGGATTTCCTAGATAAGAAGGGCTTGCACAAACTGAAGAAGTCACTGCTGAAGTGATGAGAGAATAAAACAAATCAAAAAAGAAGCCCACTGAATTGTGAGGAAGCAAGTATATCTAGTAACTCCACAGTAAAGCATCAGATGGAAGATCAGGAAGAAATTCTTCACCATGAGGGTAGCAAGGCACTGGAATATGTTGCCCAGGGAGGTTGTGGTGCCTCCCTCTCCTGCCTCTGGAGTTGTTCAAAGCCAGGCTGAATGAGGCTTTGTGCAGCCTGGTCTAGTGTGAGGTGTCCCTGCTCATAGCAGGGGGCTGGAACCTGATGATCTTCAAGGTCCTTTCCAGCCTTAACCATTCTGTGATTCTATGATTCTATGAAAAAGAATCCTGTACTCATCCACCATGAAAGTGGTTACTGCACTTCTATTTTTTTATATTATATCTATGGGCTTAAAATGACCCAGCTCTACTTTAGACAAAATTAAATAACTTTGTATTAACTCTGAACTTCGCATCTTCCACTTACGCTCTACCCCATAATTTCAATTTTGCCTTTCTGCACACTTTTCTGTAAAGATATATATATAAAATAATTTAGTCACAGAATTTTTACAGCACTAACAGCTCATCTGCACAGGAAACCTTCAATGAAAATCAGTGGGGTTTCAGAGCCCACATATTATTTAGAAGAATTAATCTACCTCTCTCCATGTCTATATTTATCTAACTTGGGAAGTGGGCAACTTACAACATCAGTCAGCTGAAACCACTCAGACATTTGGCTTATAGAAGCTCTGTGAGATCCTACTCCAGAGAAAAGCCACTGTCATAAACCTTACTTCCACCTTGGTAGGCAGATAGACAAGCAAGTGTGCAGTTAAACCAATTGTGTAAGCATGGGATTCACCTGATAAATTAAACTTCCAATAAATACAAATGAGTTTTATCAACAGTTCTGTGGTAGTAGTTTGGTAAACCTACCAATTCTTGCCATATCACTGATATTTAAATTGATTAATTACTAAATTTAGAGCATCTGCCTGCTTTTTCACCTGAAGAATGTAAAACAACATTTGTAATTGCTACAGAACGCAAATGAGATTTTGAGGGGAAAAAAAACCTATAGAAAAGATGATAATGAAAAAACATTTCTGGTTTCTTTCATTTTAATAAAACAAAATAATCCTATTTGCCTTCAATCTTGACCAACCTGGCTGTTAAATACCTGTAAGGTGAAATGCTTTTTCCCTTCATAAGGAAAGGTTCTCAACACTTAGCTCACCAGTTCAGCTAATGTTTAATTCATTTTCTTGTCTGCTAGCTAGATTAAAAGAAAGAACATTTGCCAACAGGAGGGAGGCAGCCAAAATCTAGCATTGCACTCCAATCCTAATTTACAAGAGTACCAAGTTCCAATTTCTAGATAAAAGATGTCTCAGGAGGGAGGCTGAAGTTGAGACTGCAAAATATAAAGTTATTGGGACAAAGACAAATCCTCTAGGCAAAGTCAAATTTATGATCTAGTTAAAATGGAATATCCTGACATCTAATGTCATCACAGCACTAACAGGATATATCTGTTGCAACAAACTGCCTTCTCCTATGAAAACACATTATTTTCTTTATTTCTTGCTTCTTGGCTTGCCTCTAATTTTATTCTAGGCAGGGAGCACTAACTGAGCGTACTGCAGGTGAGGTTTTTTTCTTCAGGTGCTTTGCAGCATTTGTGCATTCACTACGACTGCAAAGTGACACTGATATTAGGTAACAGAAAACAAAGTACTGACAAAAAATGCAGATTTACGTGTTCTGTAAAGACCTAAAGAGAAGTGAAATGCCGTGGAAAACAGCTTTCAGTTTTCAGATATTTGTATTTCCTTTTGAGCCATGAGAAAAGCAGTGATTAATCATAGCCAGGTATATGATGGAACAAGACACGTAGTGCAACGTGTATGCGAAAGGTAGACATTATCAGCAGAATCACAAATCCCACCTTTCCTAATTGGACATCTCCTTGGACTAAAATGGAGAGTATACTGAATAAGCTCATTTTAAGACCCATGACTTCTGTCATAGTAATTCAGAGTTTTGGCAGTAATATAAGCAGCTGAAAATCCCTAGATTCTGGTTTGTTCCTTATATGTCTACCCTTTCCAAAAATACATTGATTTTTATAGGTATGACAAGCTTGTTCAATTTATGTCTATGTGAAGCAATCTTTCATATCTGGATATGAATACTAGAAGATATTTTGAGCACACCAGAAAGGGTAACAAATGCAAACTGCTGTAGGCTCACATATCTGGCAGGATGACATCTAGAAGACTGTAGAACTGCTGCAATTTCTACAATATAATGACACTGCATCAGATAATATACTACCTGATGGAAACTGCTAAAAAACATAAAGGTAGCGTAAGGAGAGGGAGGGAGGGAGAGGGAGGGAGAGAAAACCCAAATGTGTGCAGGAATAAATACAGCTACTAACCTTCTGTTTGTTTTCCTCTATTTCCCCCACCCCAGCTGGTTTGATTTTAGTGTAGTGGAGTCTTTGTTTCTCTTGCAGCATGAAAATGAAAGTGTGGGTGGGGGGGAATTAACCCTAAGAGGAAAGAGAAACATTTGCAGATTTCATTTAGCCCCAGTTCTTCAAACTAATCTATTTGCAAGTCAATCTTATCAAACGGGAGATAGGCTTCTTATTGCAATGTTCCAGAGGAAAGAAAAAAACCTAAACCAGCTCACATTGAGCAGTCATTAGTACCAGAGGAATTGAAATTTAGAGGGTTTTTTCTCTCTGCATCCCCCACAGCAGCATTACTGGTTGCAGCACACACTGAATGCACACCATTCATTTTCAAAATAAGTTTTTTATTCAACTAAACACTAAACATTTGAGCATTAATAAAATGAAATTAAAAAAAGGAGCCTGTGCATCCACCTAGGTTCAACCTCTAACAGAAGTATGGAAGACAAATAAAGCATTCCTTTTTAGTCTCTGGACCATGCATCTTTCTACACCTCTACACTTCCCCAGATTAAATTATAAACTCAAAAATATTTTGTCCTGACCCTATGCTTGCAGGATTTGCTGTTGAATCTTTCCCTGACAGCAGTACTGCCTCTAAAGCTAAAGCTTCATTATTTAATTACTTTCTGGCCTGTGAATGCAGCCTTAAAAATGAAACATAAAAATAACTGCACACAGTGTCATTTCTGAGCCTATAGCAAAATTTAGAAATAAGGCTGCAATATTATAGATAATACAAAAATAATAACGAAATTGTAAAGTCCATATGCTAACATGAATCTTGGTCTTTCCAGCTTTGTACTACTGTAATATTAATAGCCACATGACTATTTATTCTCTTAATTGAGATACTAAATCTAAACAAGAAAGATGACAGTGAAATGTGAGTATTGCTAGAGCATCACTGATAACCCATTTTCACAAAAGCTCAGGTAACGTACTTATTCAGGTCTTCTCCATTATTGAAAGCCCTAACTTTCCTATCTCCAGGTTTCTCTTATGGTTTTATAGGAACCAGCTATGCATTCTTAAAAGACAAAAATCGTTAGAGTGTTGAGACTTGAAATTATGAAATCATAACACCAAGACTGGAACTGAATACATAAGGGTACCTCATCGGACTGTGGGCAAGACATTGCTGCTCACTTTCCTATAGAATTCCTTTTCACCCTCCACTTGATTTAGGGTAAAATAAACTGCTGGCAAAATTCCACAGCTGAAAAACCACACTATACAGACATTTTTATGCAGGTCTTAGGTCCAGCTCACTGTGTGTCAGAGAAACTATTTTCTTTCCTTTCCTATCAGAATGCAACAGCACTAAAAACAATGGGTAACAGGGCTCATCTGCCATCTAAGCAGGTCTTAATTGCAGCAAGGGTGGTTTCTGCCAGCTTTTCAAAACGAAGACATCTTCTATCAACTTCTTTAAGCTTATTTTTACTGCACATCATTCCCATCTTTACCAATAGCTCTTCCTGTAATTAAATGCCCACCTGGCAATATTGGCTTATGAAAGAACATTAAGTGTAGCCAAAACTGTGTGGCCTCACAATATGGCCAATTGTTCTGAAAAGTTATAAACATCAAAAGGCATTCATGATCCCTCAAATATGGGTTTTTTTGTTGTTGTGTTTAATCTTAGCTCACTCTTCTTATTTGGGAGGAGACCATGAAGATTTTTTTTTTTAAATGAGCTAATAAATAAGCTTGAAGAGGAAAGGCAGATTTATTGGTGCCTACCCATGCTGTAAAATTACAGTAAACAGTGGGTAACTTTTTCTGTCTAAGCACAGTTTTTTTCCCGGTATTTTGTGAGCGTCGACCTTGTGCCATTTTGAATGATGGTTCTTTCTGTCTCTTTTTGCCTCCAATTCAATACCTGTCACAACCACCACACAACTGAGAGCCTTCTCATAGGCTTTATTTAATCCACTGATTCATGGAAAAGCAGAATCTGGAGCCCGCAGAAGCATTTGCTTACTGAAACCTGTATTTCCTTATAGCTTGCCTATAAAAACCGATGTTTGTGTATATTCTGAATCTTTTACTTGCGTTAACTTTTGATGAAGAAAGCAGTGAGGTATAAGCTCAGCTGAGGTAGTGGGTTAACAACATCTAAATTTTAACAGTGTTGCGTGATAAAATAACCCTGGAGATTTCAAAGGGTGGGAGGGAGGATTCAAAGGCATATCAAATTAAACATCTCTGAGTCCTCAGGGGCAGAGTCAGAGGGGGAAGGGAAAAACTGTCATCTCATTTCTCCAGTCAGTACAGATACAAGCTGGCCTTCTGAGGAAAACAGGGATACAGGGATCCAGTTGTTAAAACACTCTTCCCTCCATATTAAATTCTCCTCTCTTTCTTAGTGCTATTTATCAGCATTTCTTCCATTTTTATAATAAGACTAATATTTTGTGGGGGTTTTGTTTGTTTGTTTGTTTTAATGAATTCCTCTGAAACATTCATTCAAATGCTTCACAAAAAAACCAAACCAAACAAAAAAAAATCACAAAAAACTCCTACCCCCAAAACCCCATAAAAAACCCCCCCAAAAACCCCACAACAATAACAAAAACCCACAAAACACAACTGTTAACAGTGAGTTTAATTAATGAAAGCTCTTTTTACCCCTCCTTTTTTTTTTTTTTCAAATAAACTACTGCATTTCACCAGTAATTAACTAGAATTGCATTTTAAAAATAAAAGCAATAGAGGCATCAGAATCTATCAATAATTAATTAAGGAATTAAATTGATCAGCTGGAGGTAGCACATGTGACAGCACAGGTGTCCTATGTGGTGATTTGTCACACACTGATATCTTGCATCATGTGTTGGAAAGTCTGAAGGTTGAAATGCATAGGTTCTGCTCCCAATTATGGGTCTGCAGGAAAGCTACAGGCTATAGATTGGCTAGTTGTTAATTAAGTGGTAAAACGCAATTTCTGCCTCTTCCCACCTTTGTACTGGATGACCTTCTTTTTCCTTTCTCTCACTCTTTGGAAAATAAAACTAGGTCCCCTGGCACGTGACATTGTTCACCTTCTCTAGGTTCTTCCCTATAGTGTTTTCTGCTACAGTATGAAAATCATCCAGAAGTTTCAGTAGAAAAATAAGGACACAACTGATTTTTAGTCTTTTTAAGGCACAAATTATGATAAAATTCTCAGATTTTTTTCCATTGCTATAAATTGAACTACTATCTGCATCAACACCAGTAAGTCACCCTACCAAGACATGATGTCCCTGAATGTAACCCTTCAAAATGCCCCACTACAGTTCTCTTCTAGTCTTCTCCAACAACCTGACAAGCCTAGAGCTAATGTATTAGAAACTGTGGTGTTCCTAGAGAGCCCAGCCTTTGTTAAGACAAGTGGGAAAAAGAAAAAGGCAGATGAAATTAACATTTATTGATGGCTGCTCTGTTGCATGGTCTCTGATGAGCTCACAGCTACTTGCCATGTTGCTCAGGCTGAACAGTGTGGGAGTGAACACCCTCTGTGCTCACTGCAGCTGAGGGACTGTGATTCAGATATGTTGGCAGCTGTGGTCGTGGTAGTGGTGGTGAACAGAAAAGACAGATAGGGGGAAGGGTGAAGGAGGTTTGGGTAGTTCTCAGAGGGCAACTTCAGATGTTGGATATCTGATTTTTACAATCGTGATTTTGGACCACTGCTAGGTGATGAGTTAGTGTTTGTCACTAATGGGGTTCTGTAATGGGGAAATCTACAGTGCTGTGACAGCCTGTCAGCACCAGCAAAGTGAAATGCCACTGCAGAATTAATAAGCCTGGGAGACTGTAAACACAAAGAAACCAGAAATAAAGCGAGTAAGGAGGAACATGAAGTGATAAAGAGCCAAATATACAGGAGTCCACACACAAAAATAGCATTACTGCACATGGAACTTGATTTGTTTGCTTGTTTCCAAAGTTTACAACCCTATATTCTAGGAAAGTAGCTTTAAATTGCTCTCAGTCACTCAAAAACCTAAGTATAACCACAAACATAGCTTCACCTGAGCCAACATACAGATGTATGAAGTAGTTTATACAGCCTGCTAACACTGTAGGACATCCCATAAGCTGTCTTTTTCCTGCCCATGGGTGGAGGGTCTCCTCAGATAGTGGCACCCTTGCACAATGCCTGTAGCCCGTCCAGAAAAGGCACAGGCAGTACTTGGCTCCCAGCACAGGAGAGAAAGTCACACTTTTCTGGCTGCTAGGTGAGCTGGCCAAAGCAGGAACAGGCAAACAAAACCAGCTCTAAAGCAGAAATCCCCACCAGAATGCTGGCTCTCTCCTCTCGATATGTAAACTGGTACAGTTATGGAATAAGATGGGACAAGAGATGACACAAAGGTCCATAGGGATGTGATCTTGCCATAGGGCATCAATGTAGCAGGGAAATAAGGAAGCAAATTTGATGGGAGGTGGAAACTGAGACGTCTCCTGAAAACCTTGATTTTCCTTGGCAACCTACTCTCTTGAGCTTGGTATCCCTGATGTACATCACTGACAGAAAGTGACATTAACCACACCAATGCATCACCAATATCCAGTATTGATCCCAGCTCAGAGGCCAGGCAGCACTCGTGCATTGCTCCCTTAGGCAGTGTGGGCCTTCAGAACCTTTCTCAGATCTCCCAGAGAACAGTGAGTATCACAGATCATGCTCCTGTTAACTGCAATAGCAGAGCCCATCATGTCCTTGGCAGTGTACCACTATTTAATTATTGCACAGAACTAGAAAAAAAAACATAAAAAATGGTGGAACATGGCAAATACTGACAAGAGAACTAAGTGAAATTTCAAACACCTTTTTTCCAGCAGTATGTGTCTATTCAAGGGTTCAAAGACAAGTAAAAAGCCTCTATTTAATTAATAAACCAGAATGCATTATTTGGCCCTTAGCAAAAAAGAGACAATCTGAATGCTTAGTCTGTGTGCTCTCAGTTTCCTACTGATTCCTCTGCAACTAAATACACACAGATGCAGCATCTCTTCCCCCATTTCTTTCCCCTACTTGGCTTTTAACCAAGTAACCTCTTTTCTTCTTACTTTGACTGCCTCTATAGTTGGATCCTTTTTAAGTTTGGACACATCAAAGTTCTAGGATGTCCAGAAAAAAAACAGCCAGTTAACTCATCCAAAGCCCTGAGCATAGTTAACATTCATGTAGGGCATGAAAAGTGCAAAGCACCTTCCTCGTGCTTGCCAATTATGCAATATTTCAGCCAAATGTATTCAACCATGCCAGAACAAAAATTCCAAAGTGTGCATTATGTTCCTTTCTAAACCTTGTTAACTTAATTAACTCTCAGTTAAATGTACACTGATCTTAGACCTTAGGCATGTTTGATGAGGTATTTTTCATTAGGCAAAAGAAAGAATTTGAAATGTGCAAACAACAGAGAAGACTCCCTTCATAAAATGGTATACAACACACACCCAATTCATGCTCAGTGAAGGTTTATATTCTATTTGTACTTTGTTATGTTCTTGTCAGTTTTACTTGGATCATGGCACATCATTTGCACAATACTATCCACAAAACATGGAAGATAATATTCTATGCTGTCAGTACCATTTAAAATGCAAGACCAAGTAATATGAAAAATTATTAAACCACCCAATAGCAGCTGTATTTAATCTGTGTTACAGCTAAATTCACACCCAAAATGGTTGGTTGGTGAAATTATTAGAGGCACAAGTCTAGATATTCAGATCTCTGTAACCAGCAGGTATACAGCCATTTCTGAAAATAAATAAATAAAAGCAGGGAAGGGGCTTATCATTCTTAGCAGAGCTGTAGCATTTTTTAAATTAATCCAGATACACACCAGAAATAACTAGAAGATGGTGCATTTGACTAGCCTCTAATAGCTTTGTTGTTTGCACACTGATTGTTATCTCAGAATACTTTGCTTTTTTTCCAAAAGTAAAATCTCATACCCTGCACGTGACACACACTGAGGCACAAGTACAGTTGGCAAACAGAAAGTCATCTGGCTACCTCCCAAAGAAGGCGCCATAAAAATACATCAATATTCCAGAAAAGACAGGCATGCCTGGCTGTCAGAACAGGTAGTTAAATGGGATAATGACTCTCTGCTCTGTCCTACAGCTGAAGGTGCAGAAAGTTTGTTTCCTGCAGCACCCCATGCACTGTAAAAGGCAGTTTCTAAAAAATCACAGGTGGACAAGTCTGTTCTCCTTTCTTCACAGAGAATGAGTTCTGAAGTGAATTCTAGGCCAGCTGAAAAAGCAAGAATATATAAAACTGATGCCACCCTCATTATGCTGCTCCTTCACCTGCTGCTTCAAAATGAAACACAAGATAACAGCCCTCATATACAGGCTCAGCAACATTATGTGGACATCCTGAATCAAAGGCACACAGGGCACTCTGTAGCCATTCTTCTGTCATTAGGTATGTTAAAGGACAAGAAGAGACAAATACCAGATGACCAAAAATTAGTTCAGTGACTTAAACAGAGTTGTGGTCTGTGTCTGTGGCCCGTATTTCATGTGCCCAGTCAGTTGACAGCAGGGTTGACAGCTTTCCTGAATATTAAACACTTAAATGAGAGGAAATACTTCCCTGCCACTCTCAGAATATAAACACTCAGACTCCAGAAGGATATACCATCTCTGCCTTTTAGCATCAGCAAGTACAGAAAAGCTCCAAAGAGCATTTTTATTTCTGCTTCTTCTTTGTGTATGTAAGAGATGGCCAGAGTGGTGCATAAGCTCCTGCACTTATTTCTGCTGCAGCTTCCTTTGATGTACAATTTGCTTCATTCCATTCCTGACTTCATCTCCACGTTCCCCACTCATGAAGCCCTTACACACTTAGAATTTCCCATGTGCCTTAATGATCACAGCAGATTTATGAATACAGAGCTACTTTACTGCACAAGCTAAAGTTGTACCTCTGCTGCTCATCCTAATTCTGCTCCTTTTGCTAACTCTCTTCAGCTATTAGCATTCCTGGAGTAGTTACTGTGTAGGTATATTAGAATATTTTAAATCAGCATCTGGTAAACTCATCAAAAGTTACTCTTATTTGCTTCTTAATAAAATACACCAATATATTCTACCTTCCCTGCAACTGAATATTGGCAGATATTTGCTCTTTATTCACCCACTACAATTTCCATTCATATAGTACACAGTACTTCAAAGTAATCTTTTGAACCTGAATAGGACTACAACCCTGTTACATATGGCTTAATTTTGTCTACTAGCAGATGCTTGGTTTAGCATTAAGTCAATTTGCATACTGACAGATCTCTTCCCTTTCCAGTCACAATATAAAAAGTTAAGCATTGCTGTAATAATTCAGTGTACGTCAAATCTGATTTCTTTTTATGCATTCAGCAACCTACTGTCACTTTAAAGCATTTTACTGGTGCATACACACACACACTGTTTCATGTGAAAATATTTATGTTGGCACTCAATTCTTAATTAATTTTTTTCTACGAAGTTGAAAAATTCATACAGAGATGTATTCAGCTGTTCAAAAGAATCAACATTTTCAAGTTAGGGAAAGGAAGAAAGAGGAACTATTCCATTTCTCTGGGATTTGAGTCAGCAATAGTTTTACACTGAAACTGCAAAGTTAATCAGTCTTTTCTTTATTTAGGTTGTGTTAGCAACTACTCAACATAGGGGAAAGCACACAGCTCCTCAAAAATTTACCATAGAAATAATAAGACCAAGGGAAAGAAGTGAAAAGGTATGAGAAGTACATAGACCATCTGCCAGAGCAATGCAGCTCTTATCATTCGCTCCTAATAGGAAACAATGAAAGTACAGAGCCAGAATGGAAGTGTCACTGGTGGAAAAAAATTCATACATAAGTATATTATTGTTTACATGTCATAGTTTCCAGTCTCATAGCCAAGAAGCCACTACCACAATTTTCGTTAGGAAGTTAGAGAGGAAATTTATATGCATCAAAGCACCTATTTGACATTTTACAATGGTATGTTTTGGCTTTTCTGGCATCTAACTGCTTAATTTACCAACATAATTTTTCTTTCTCACACGAAGCATTGGGTGTTTCTGCTGGCTATTAAGTAGTGTTTACAGTACTGTCATACAGACTGCTTAAAATCTGCCATTTAATGACTTGCAGTTTCTCAGTATCCCCAGTACTACCCAACAACCTCTTGGCACTAGCCATGCTTTGCTATACAGGTGCATGAAATTGCATTACTGCTCACATAAAGGCTAATTGTTACAGGCACCTTTTCAAAAAGATGCCCATATATATGATGTAGGAGTTTTTCCACTTTGGAACTCTCTGAATACACTTACATGCTACATAGACACATGTACAATATGCTCTTCTGAATCCCTTGCATGGCCAAAAAGAAACCCAAACAAAAAAAACCCAAACAAAACCAAACAACCAAAAAAAAAAAACCACCAAAAAAACCCCCGCAAAACAAACAAACAAACAAACAAACAAAAAACCACAAGAAAAAAAGCCCATAAAACTAAGAAAAAAGAGGAAAGGAATAAGATGTTGAGGATGCTGCCACTTAATTTCACTGATCCTTCAAGGTATTAAGCACAGAGGCTGTTGTCCTCCTTTTTCAAAGCTTCTGAGATTGTTCAGCCAGATAAACTAGCTCTGAGAATTTTGTTTACCCAGATCTGTTTCCAGTGATTGCAGAACATGGGAAAAGCGTTGGCAAAGATACAACATGCTCTTTCCAATTCTGTCTCACTACTGGTGTTATCATTAAGGCTGAACCTGCAAGTAGAGAACATCATCCATGCTAGCAGCGCTTAGAGGTCCATCAGATTTGCTGTCACTGACTCTGATTGATTTTGTTTCTCCCGTTTCTGGGTCAGTGAATTCTCACATGTGGCTCTTTTCCAAGCAAGTATTAACTGCAGCAGAACACTGACTATGAATCCTGTGCACTTCAGCTTGGGAAAAAAAAATACCCAGAATTTGGTACAGTATTTGTCATTAGCATATATGTGTGCACATGCACATGTACTTCAAAAATTTAATCTTGGGTGAGAACACACTCTCTGAGACAGAAAGGGTTAGAAGGTACAAAACATCTCCTCATTATAATACTGAAAGATTTCTGACCTTGAGCTCTATTCTTTATTTCCAGTAAGTGCTTCCCATGAGTTTGAAAGGCAGAGGTAAACTAAGTTTACAAGATAGTTGTGGGTGAAAATAAGATGTGAAAATGGAGTAAAAAACCAGGATTGTCCCAGGATTTAACATATTCATTAATAAAACGTCTTCTCCAATAGAAAATATCTCTATGGGATAGTGAAATTGTATCAGACTCCCTGAGTCACTATTCATTTCTTCTGGGATTTCTTTGGAGGCCTTTATAACATTTGAAATGAGATATATAAGCTTCACCACTTGTCAAAAAACACTAATTTTGACAAGATCGCATATGCCTTAGAAGACCAATCAGAGATACAATTACAGTCTTTTGTTAAGTTACTTTTGTAACTGTAAAAGAGGCATCAACTACACTGCTCAGTGCTCTATTGGTTGCTCAGTTCTGCTGCTTACAGAAATGGTATGTTTTGCCTTTTTGCTTCAGTTGAAAAAAAGGCCCAAACAGAGGAAAAAATATTCAAGTTGCTGTAAGACAGATATTAATAGCACTTTGCAGCCAAAGAACATGCTAAACTGACTGTAGATAACTCCTGTTGGTCATCAGGTTGCTCTCCCTGAAGACATATTTGTTTTGACTTCCATCCTTTCTCTCATTCTTATCTGGCAAGGAATGATTCCACAAGGAAATAAAGTGAGAACAACACTGAATAAACACAAATATGTTGTTTGCTTGTCTGCCTCTGTGAAGTGTTAGAGGCATCTCTCAAAATGCCAAAGGCAAGCAGAGTCTATATGTTTCACAGTGCTGGGCCAATACACTTCAGGTCTGCATCACTGTGGTACTTCAGGCAAGTGGAATCAACAACCCTTTTTCAGACAGTGTGAGCAGCTGAACACACTGTGGTCCTTCAGGTCTGAAACATTGGTCTTGTACCACATTACACACCAGGGAGAGGTAGGGCCCAGTCGCACGAGGGAAAGCTTCCTTTAAGAAAGCAAATTCTGCGTTCCTTAAGACAACTCAATCTTGCCTCTTCATTAGGAGCATCAGCTGCCAATGCACAACTCATGCAATAAACTGCCAAAAAATTATCTCAAGAATCACTCTATGAATGGCCAAACTGAGCCAAGGATTATAGAATAAGCCAGGACAGACAAGCCTCACTCTGTCACAGTCCCAACTATTAGCAAGAGGCTTAGAAAACAAGCCATTTTGATGATGGAATCACACACAAATGACAGAATATGAAAATCAGTATTGAAATACAAATAAAGAAAGAGCCTGCCTCCCTTCAAGCCTCTGGAGAGCTCCAGTAGTACAAACTCATCACTGCTGGTATATTTATTTTCAGTCAGCAGGACACAGGCTAGTAAGGCTCATAAGGCAAACTGCTGCCCACCAGCAGTGTTCCATCTGCCCTAGTGGCCAAATATAAACATGCGTCCTACTAAAATAACACAGGAATTTATTTATATATATATTTTGGTAACCTTTTTCCATAATATATTTTACTATTTAGGTAATAAATAAATAATTTGATTCAGTAACACAAACATAAAATGGGATTTCTCATGTACTTTCTGAGTAGTGTCAGAGGTCCATCAGTCTTGATGTCATCTGCACACAGGTGCTGAGACAGTAAGATGACAGGAACCGCCCCTGGTGAAGTCTTGTTAATAATACCTGCTTGGGAAGTACATGGTCTCCTCTGAGCACTGCCAGCCATAGTACCTGGCTGGCACCAGCCAAAATCGTGCCTATGAGCCTACTAACAACTAGGCAGTGTTTGCACAATCTGCACTGCACAGTCTGGCACTCCAGCTCACTCCCTACTCCTGTTTTATTTATCAGTAGAGATGTGGCCACTGAGCACTGTCTAACAACCATTTAAGTTGGCTGCAATCATTCTGCTCACTCTAATGCAGCTTTGGTTACTTTTAGCAAATCTGGAAAAAGGCCAGGTGGAGTAAGAAACATTTGCTCTCTTGTTTTAAGAAAGAGATCAATCTACACAACAACATTTCTCAGGAACATTATCTAGCCTCAACCCAGCTACCACAGAAACTTTGTCTCAGTGATTCTGTCAATGTCTTTGCTACCTCTTAGCTGTCCCAAACTTACCTTTTAGAAGGCTAACCAAGGAGTGGACTGAAAGACAATAGAGAAATGGGCACAACACTTCATAATGTGTTCCAACAGTTATATCACCCAAGGTTACCTTTGAGTTAGGAGATACTCTAGAAATTAACAAATGCAAATGCTCTAACATTAAAGTCCACAATTTCCTGATTTTACTGCTCTTTCATGAAATTAGCATTTTCTCCCTGAGAGTGTACTTGTATAATGGTAAAATCATTCTTGAAAGCTAAACATTGTCTTTGTTAACCAAAATAGATCCTGCTCTTCAGCATTCACAATAAGGTGCACTTTCAGGATGTCAGATTATTTGGGAGCTTATTTTTAGAACTTTTATCTGAGCTCTAATTTGCAACATTCTTTTTAGCACAAGAGACTGAGAAAGATGCAATTTCAGCCATGATCTCAGCAGTGCGGCTTGTAGACTACTGCTGTTTAACATATGTAGGAATAATTCAAGAACAATAGTAGTTCCTTCTGTCATAGATTCAAAATAGAAATGCACACTTAATGTAGATCAATAAAATATTTTTATTGCAGAAGAAATCAGTAGCAAGACCTACAGAGTCTCCCAGGGGTTATTCTGTCCCTTGATTCTGCTCTGGTGAGACCCCACCTGGAGTTCTGTGCTCAGGTCTGGGGTCCTCAGTACAAGAATGACAGGGTCCTGTTGGAGTGAGTCCAGAGGACTCACTAAATGAAGAGAGGACTGGAGAATCTCTCCTCTGAAGACAGGCTGAGAGCTGGGGAAGAGAAGGCTCTGAGGAAACCTTGTATCAGCTTTCCAGTATCTGAAGGGGACCTATAAGAAATATGGGGAAAGACTTTTTAATAGGGCCTGTAATGATGGGACAAAGGTAATGTCTTTAAACTAAAAGAGGGCAGATTTATTTGACATAGGGATGACATTTTTCAATCTGAGGTAAAACACTGGAACAGGTTGCCCAGAGAGGTGGTAGAATCCCATTCCTGGAAACTTTCAAGGTCAGGTTAGATGGGGCTCTGAGCAATGATCTAGTTGAAGATGTCCCTGCTCATTGCAGGGGGGTTGGACTAGAGAACCTTTAAAGGTTCCTTTCAAACCAAACCATTCTATGAATCAGACTGAGAATGACAACAAGGTAGCCAGTTAAACCACCACCATGCACTGTCTGTCATCTAATTCCTCATGTCCTCCTGAACACTCAGAGCTTTGCAGTCTTTGAGATCCAGTCACTTTTGGGGCTGCAGGTGCATTGCTAATCATGCCACTTTCCAGACTCTTAGCAGTCATCACAAATGAGTCAGAGCACCCAACTCCTCCTTTCACTCTTCCTTGCTCCCTCCATGGCTTAACATACACACTTGAAAATTGACTTAGCACTTCCATTGTATTTGCAAGCCACAACACACATTCATAAGCATTCCTTGGTCAGACACGTGATCAGATACATCACAGTTTTCTGTTGTCATAACGAAAACAACAGCAGTTTTAACAAAAAACAAGATCATTTGGCCTTACATCATCTCTAATTCCACATAGTTCAAACAGTGAAGAGAATAAACAAGATTATGATGATGAAGCATCAGTAGTACAAAATCTAAATAGAAATAGTAATAATAAATAACTATATCATGAGCACTCTTTGGCCTCAGAGTGCAGTGGTCCATTCATTGTATATTAGATCAGTCAATTTCCAAAGCTAATGAACCCTACTGCTTTCAAGTACTGGTTCAAAAACTTCTCAGTGTGGGTATTACCTAGCACATGCAAGAGAGAGAGATTGTCTCTTGGGTCATTAATCCCACCTCAGGATCAAATACTTCCCCTTACACTCATTACACACCTGTCACAAGAAAAGCAACTGTTTATGTAGAAAAGTAACATTAAGAACATGCTATATAGTTAAAAAACATGTAGAGATATTTATATGCTTAATGAGGCATAGCAACTGAGAGCAAAGCCTGCAACGTGAAGCTGAAGCTCTATACAGACCACTGACCGTTCAGAGGACTCAACGGTCTAAGAAGAAATGCAAGGAAATGAGACTGACAGCTAATCAAAGGGTAAAAATATTAATTGTAAAAGTGATGATTCCCCTGAAAGGTGAAAGAGTACAAACAGATCTACTGCTCAAAACACGATGAGTATACAACGTATTTTTTAAAAGTACACTATTTGGATGTATAAATTTCTCACAAACCATCCCAGTTTAATATAAATATTCAGGAAAGTATTTATTAAAACTGAACATCAGCTTGGGGTTTTTTTTGTTTGATTTTTTTGGTTTTGTTGTGGTTTTATACAAGAATTAACCTAGAAACTACCTTGATCATAAGACAATGAGCAATACATTGGACTACATTAGATAGATGGGGTATCTACAGTGTAAAAGAATAGGCAGCACTTTCAGCATAGCATTTGAAAGACGTTCAGTGACCAGAATCTAAAAAGCATATCACTGCCTTAAAATTATTAAGGAAAATATAAATGAATAAACAATTATTAAATTATTATTTCAAGATCAATACCAATTTGATAGAACTAAATTACTAGCACGGTTAGTTTTAGTTCTTTATATCTTAAATTTTATGCCTTCACATTTCCTTCTCACCTACTGATGAATATTGCAGCTGCCTAAAGCCCTTTTCATGGTTCGCACACAAAACTCGTATTCACTTTGTCTCCTTCATGTATTTCTTATTGAGCTAATCACAGAAACAGGTGTCTTCGATGAACAGAGGGAAAGACAAACCCTCCTGCTCAAAAACATCACCAATACATGCTTTTGGTACATAACAAAAGTGCAGGCTGTCCACAACACCGACGATACTGAGTCTGTCCATTTGCTGAACTGTTGCCTTCTCCATATGCTGGGGAGGTCATTTCCTGCTACACACTGGTCAAAGCAGTCCATTAAAACATGGCATGTTACCCCACCATTTTGCCACATAGGTACATCTGAACATGCACCATCATTCTGTAGGTCTGGGTTATACGATGGAGAGATTTCTTACTTCAAGACTCAAATTTGCATTCCATCCAAGAAGGGAACAGAGTCATCTGCAGACATCTGGAACCAGGTAACAAGATGCCCTCTCTGCTATCTTCACATTTTTAAGAGGAAAAACTTCAAAGACTGAATGGCAAAAAGCCAGTCACTAGCCCAAAAGATTAATCTTAATTTTTTGTAAATGCTTTAAAATACAACTTCTGAGATCAAGAAGTTATATGCAGTCAAAGAAAAACTCTACTACTGAAAAAGTTGCCTAGAGTCCAGAAATAAAAGCCCTCCCTCAGAAAAACGCAGCAGTCTTCTTCATTTTGTCTGTACATATAAATCAAGTAAACTAAAGGAGCATCCTAGAAGAAATTAATTATTATTTATCCTTAATTATTTTTAGAAGAGAAAGAGTAAACAACAAGACAGAAACTGCCAATATTTTTCTGTTAAATATATTAATTTTCCAGTTACAAATACTGATTTGTTGACATCAAAATGGTCTGGAATTGCACTCATCGGGCTAAATTTTCCTCAATTAGAGAATAAGTAAACAAACAATTTTAACCCTGTGAAAATTGTAATAAGTCATTATCAATCTAAAAATGTTAATATTTAAGATTTTACAAATTGAAGAAATAAAACATCAAATTCCGTCCTGTATTGCTTGCTATACCTTTTCAAGACTTGAAAACCATATTTTATTTTCTAACTAGCTTCTATTCAGTTTTGCCAACAAAATAAAAAGCACTTGTTTAATGAGCTTTAAGAGTGACGCTCCATCTTTTCAAAGGTCAGATACCAACCTTCCATAGAATTAGACTCAGAAAGGGAAGATTTGCTGGCCCTGCTTTGAGCAGCAAGTTGGACCAGAACTCTAAAGGTCCTTTACACCTTTAATGATTCTGGGAGTCTGTGAACAAAACTTCTCCCTCTTCAGAAATTGTTCCTAGCTATCTTAGCTGGGCATGTGGTACCAATCACCATAATACTCCAGTTCTTTGCAATCTTTAATATATTTATTTTCACAATCCTTTTGAGAGGCAAGAGAGTCTATTATCTCTTTTTTATAGATAGAGGACTCCGTTATGGAAATTTAAATGGTTTCTGTTTAATATTTCTATTCTATTCCTCATGCTCAACGTTCCTTAGGTGCTGCATATATATGGACATTTATGCACAAAATACTGAAAATATTCTTCGGTCCTTCTATGTAACTTCATTTTCATAATTTCATACCTGATAACTTCAATAACTTCACAACACTAGAGAGCTTCAGTTTGGGCATTTTAATTTAGCCACCTGAAAAAACTTAAAATTCATGTCAAGACAGCATCTACTGACTTGGTAACCTACCCTAGACACAGCCAAAGACAAGCAATTATATAATTAGCATGATCATTCGAATGGCCTGGTAAATACATAGTCAGGTTGTAATATTATATTTCATAGACATCACAGGGGTGTAAAAGCTTGCTGCTAACACTAGTATCCTATTGATATGAAATACAGGTTAGGAATCCTATTCAGAGAGAGGAAAGGGAGTATGAGTGTCCTCAGGCAGTGAATCAAAGATAAATTACAACCCAGCAGTTAGAACCATTTCTTAAGATTTCCATTCAACAAAGCTTATGTAAAGAATTCAAGGATAGGTTTGTCCTTGTTTGTCAGGTTTGTCATCACAAAAGGGTATAAACGGGTTACAGAGGGAGAGGGAGAGGGAGAGGGGAGAGGGAGGAGAGGAGAGGGGAAGGGGAAGGCGAAGTGGGAAGGAGAGGGAAGGCGAAGGGGAAGGGAAGGAGAAGTGGAAGGGAAGGGAAAATATTTTAAAGCTTTATCAAAGAGAAGTTTTGATCCACACATCAGTACAATAACCTACTTCTAAAACTGTTGTCCAAGAGAGCTCCAAGGCCAACAGAGTACATAACATTTAAGTTTAACTACAGATATTTTGCACAGTTCTAGCAATTTACATGTGGAAGCATATGTTTCACTTTAACACCTACACTCTCTCAAACTTTTATTGCTAATACATCCTAAAAACAACAAAGCGGAAATAGTATATGTGGATAGATTAGCAGGAAAGAATATCTGCATTAAGCCTGTACAAGCTTGATAGTATTTTCTCTTCTGGACTTACTGAAATCTTAATCACAACTCCTCACTATGTTTATATCCCTGGGAGCCATATTCTTTTGCTTTAGTGTATGCAATGTTCTTTGTGGCAGATTGTTTGAGAAATATTTTAAAGGAGAGACTCAGTGCACAGCTAAGACTCTTTCTATCAAAGGCTGAACAACCAAGTTCTCCATAGAAAGGGTTCACCCCATTTCATGTTCAATCTCCTGAGTAGTGTGAATTTATTAACCACTTTGAAGTGGTTGAAATGTGATGTGTGTGTGTGTACAGATGATCCAAACAGTATGAAAACCAGCCAGGAAATCAATAAAGCAGCTTTTTAACAAATGCATTTCCAACCGATCAAAAGAATAGCCTAACGGCTACATATGGCTGATCTAACGCTCATTACATTATCATTTCAAGGAAACATCTTTTGCAACTGAAAGGTGAAGTCTTTCTGTAATGAGCTCCTTCTGAGTCAGCAACAAGACCCTTTTTTTTAGCGCTGAGACAAAATAAACATATGGCAAACAACGGGGACTAATCATTCTCTGCAAACAAATGTTTTTCTGCATGTGGTGGCTTTTGCTTTGAATTGATTTGCTGCTTAAAAGCAAGTAACTATAGAGAGAAGGGGGACTTGAATGCAGGACCATTTCATTAGAAGAGGAACAATGTAACTCAATGGCAGTTGCCTCTGAGGGATGGATTTGAGGGGGAAAATGTGTTCTGCCTGATATTACCAGATTCAAATATACACGGAATGTGGAATTGGATTTGAACTGGCCCCAGAGAAGTCCTCTGATGTTTTCCATAGGTCTCACACTTCGAGGAATGTTTCCCTCATTAGCAGCATCAAAGCTGAATAATTTTGCAAATTAAGGAGATGTTAAATCTGAAATAAAAGGCTTTGTTTAGATTTTAGTAGACTATAAAAGGTGTGGGTTACATCCTCAAAGAGCATAAATTACCAAAGATACGCCAAAACTGTCTGATAGATTAGCCCAACCTAATAGAGTTTCTCTTTGTTTGTTTGTGTGCTGTTTTGCTTAGAATAACTGGAGGGAAAGTAAGAAGCAAAAGTGGTTCTCTTCTGTAGTAGGCATTTAGCTGCTTAATCCAGAAATAACAGAGAGCAATGACAAATTAGGGCACACAATATTGCTTTTCTCCTCTCCTTTCCTTGAAAGATTCTCTTCCAAATAACACCATGTCCTAAAGACTGGGCTTCTTTGGTTTTTGCAGGTTTGGGGCTTTTTTTTAACTAATGAAAATGTCTTGGGACCCACACACTGCCCCATAGTTCATTCTAAAGTAGCAAGGAAATTCCATATCCTCAAAATGTCTTTGGATTACACAATCAAGTTTCACTTTCAAAGGAAAGTGCTGGCTTACTAAGTATTTCTGTCGCTAGTCTCATCAGTTAAAAATCTTCTGTAGCTATTATTTAAACCTATGCAATTGAGGCAGCCTTGTGTATCTCCAACCAAGAGTGCAGTAAGGGAGATATAATGTTTTTCCACGACATTCATCAGGGGTCTATTGATAAAGCAAGTTATTGACGTAAGCCCAGGCAGGCTAAGGCTGACTCCTCTGTTTTACACAGTGCCTTGTTTGTCTGGAGCGATGTAGTTCACCATGTAAATCTTACTGGCGCAAGTGCACAGGAGAGTTCCCACAAGAGCCAGGAGGAGAAGCAGAAATTCTGATTCCTTTATTCACCCTCACAATGCTTCAAGTCAGGAAATCCCTTCTTCACGTGGTAATCATGACCTCTCAGAACTAAACTCAAAAGTAGGATTCATCCCCTCTAATGTTACATGTCTTCACTGTTAATGTCTACATCTGAAGCTCTTCAGTCCAGGATTGCTGGAAACCAAATAGATAAAAAGATGCTTCTAGGGCATGATTTCTCTAACCAAACAGAAAAGTCTTATTCTTGAAAAGACAAATGACACCCTAGAAATGTCTGTTTCTCCTGTCTTTTAATGAAAAGATAAGATGACTAGCTCAGATGTAAGCATTTATGTTGTAGAAGTTTATATGTCATAAACTTAATCCCACACTGACAGTCCCGAAAAGGTATCAGGCTTTGCAGGTAGCTGTATTTTGGTGACATGACATCTGCACACCAGCTCTTGCATTTCTCTGTGGAATCTAACAGCTTCAGAAGATAAGAAAACAGCACCTTTCTCATGGAATTCATAAATCAGGAGTGAAAAATAAATATTTTTAAATTTGTTAATTTTTTTCCTCTCTTGTCTTGATGAAAACTGGCTTTTTGCTTCATGTGGCACATGCCCAGCTTCGTGCACGTGTGCACATCTCCGTACCAAACTTCCCATCAGCTTTTGGATACCATTTTCTGCTCTAGTAGTATCAACCTTCATGCTTTTGTCGACATGTCAACATAGCAGGCCAGCTTGTGGGTTTATTTCTTTTTATCATCATCCCTTTTCAACCTTTCTTACACACTTTTTCTTTTTTCTATTCCTTCTTTTTTACTATCAGCCTTCAATAGCCTCAAAGGGTTTCAGAGGATGCTAGAGGAAGAAAGCAGTAGATAAAAACGTGGACCGAAGCAGGAGGAGGCAAAAAAAAAGACACTGTTTTATATTATTGCTATGCACAAGGCTGTCCTTTTATCTTTCCCTAGATGTCTGGAGCATTTCTGTTGCCTTAACCAGCTGCGTACTGCAAAAATGAAGCAAACAAACCAAGTAGGTAGTTGGAAATTTCCTTGCATTCACAATAGAAAATTAATGTTGGAGGCACAGATCGTGTATGAAGTTTGCTATGGATCACAAGGAACAGACGAACATCCTTTGGCCACCAGGGGTTTAGTTGCAATATAGAAGCATTACTTCTGTGGTCACAAGGCAAAAGACTTTCACTTCTACTATTCACAAGCAGAGGAGCAATCACTGAGGTTATGTAGGCTCTCCACTGTCTTCTTATAAATTCTTTTTTGAAGTTTTTAAAAGATAAATACATCTCCTTCCCAAAATCCCAGTTCAGATGATTCTAAATGAAGTTACACTTCAGTACTGAAAATTGCAACTTACCTGCTACAGCCTGTGTAGCTGGTAGCTTCTCCATAAAGTGGATGTAATTCCTACTATTCCTGGCTTACATTACAAACTGTTGAAGTAGAATATTTTTTATTATTTTCACATTTCATACTTTTAATTTTTGCATTCATATTACTCTTGCCTCGCTAGAAAGCAGATTGTACCTTTTAGAATTTTGTAATTTATAGTGCGGTTCTGCAATGGGTAAATATCTATTAGATTTTTATTCTTGACCTGTCACTGAGGTATTTGAATATGCCTCAACAGGAATATTTAAACTCTCACTTTCTCCTATGGATGGTAGCTAACGTTAAAATGTTAACAGCTGAGTGAAATAACCAAAACCTTTACAATTTGACCTGCCAACTCGACCTTTCCCAAAAGAATAGCTAATTTATATGATAATTAAAAGGAAATTGGAAAATTCTGTGCTCCCCCGAAAGATTCTCTGAGGTGAGAATATCATCAAATACATTTTTTGCAAGGATTGTGTTCTGTTTTGGTTTGGTGAGTTTTTTGATAGTGGGGGAAGGGCCCCAGGAGTGGCTCCCAAAAGAAGCTGAGAAGCTCCCCCTGCTCCAAACCCAGCCAAGGAGCCATTAGAGGGGCAATAGATGCGCCTCTGCCATTAACATACGAAAGAACTGAGATAACACCTGAGCAGAGGAGCACCTGAGGGAGAAGAGCTGTGCTGAGGAGGAGAGCGGGGCTGGTGGTTGGTGAGGAAGAAGGGGAAGAAGGTGCCCAAACAGAAGTTTCCCTGCAACCCATGGCGAGATGGCAGCTGTCCCCCTGCACTCATGGAGGAACATGGTGGAACATTCCCGGAAGGCACCAGGAGGGGTGAACTTGGCCCGTGGACTTGGACTTGCTGCCAGTGGACTCGGATTATGCAGCTTTGGAAGACCCTGCTGCCAGGGGAGGTGACTCTGTGGGAAGCCCAGGCTGAAGCAGCTCTGGACCTCGTGGGAAGGGCTCATGAAGGAGAGGTTCATGGAAGACTCTCTCCCATGGGAGGGACCCTGTGGGGAAGCAAGGAAGGACTGTAAGGAATCCTTCTTCCTGAGAAGGAAGGAGCAGCAGGAACCACCAGCCTGTGAACTGACTCTAAACCCCATCCCCTGTCCCCCTGTGCTGCTGGGGGGAAGGAGGGAGAGAAACCGGGAACAGAGTGATTTGGGCCCGGGAAGAAGGGAGGGGTGGGGTAACATATGCAAGCCCTAAAATACCTAAAATGTACGACTGTGTTAAAATATTAAATGTACAGCAATAACTCTTACAATAGTAAAGAAATTCTGTATGACAACAGTAAATAGTACAATAGTAAAGACTAAGCTGCATGATGGGAAGGGCAAGACATACAGGTGATAAACATTGACTTACTTCTACATAAAAATAGAAGAGCAGTAGGAAATAAACAGATCTTTAATAAAGAACACTGAGTTCTCAGCCTGGCCCTTCTCTTGTGCTGTTTTTTTGCAAGGTGGACATTTTTCCTTTTTACTCAATGCTGTAAATCCATAACCACAAAATTAGTCTCACGTCTTCCCTTGCAGTTGAGTTTCCAAGGCCAAAACTTCCTGAGCACATCTGCTGTTGACAAATACCAGGGAAAGTTAAGCAAACACAACTGAAAGGTCCTAGCTGCTGCTGCTGCTAAGAGTATTTGCTCTTCCCTCACTGATCACCTGCCATCTTACTTTAGGCAGATGGAATCCCAGCTGCTATGTGACCAGACAAAACAGGTCACAATACACACAACTCCACAGGTAGCACATTATCGGCACAGAATAAAATAGACCTTCTCCTCCAGCTGTAAAATAATAGTCCTCAAGCTATGTCAAGTTGAACTGCAAGATGAACTCTGTATAAAACCCCTTGTGTCAAGATAATATAAATTTTCCAGGCCATCTAGTTTTCTATGTTGTCCTGCATTTTCATCCTCTATTCATTTGCCATTTATTACCTTAATAAAGTATTAAAACAGAACTTTAAAAATATCTGTTCACACATGGCTTGCATGCACATCCTCTGTGTGATTTCTATGTCCATTATCCCTTGTGCTGTTGGCACTAGCAGCTGGTGGGTAAAATCTTTCTATCTGGTGCTTAACGGTGCAACATTCTGATCAAAATCAGTCAGAGGGAACAGAAGAGAGCAGGGAAGTGGCAGACCACTGCCAAATTTCCCTTCTCTCTTTGCAGAGGGCACTCCAAAACACATTTTGGTCTTCCTGATACATACAGGGACTGGACAAGAGAGTCAGTGCTGACACAAGCCCACCAAAGCAGAGTTCTGGAGGCATGCAAATATGTCTCGGTTTTGGGGGCTCTCCTGACTTTCTTTCCTTGACAGTAAAACTCAGGAAGGACCCTGCACCGTAGGCTGCTGAGGGAGTGTGGGTCAGCAGTTCCTGCCAAGGTGCTCAGCTCCTGGATGGCTCTTGGGTCAGAAAGGAAAGGTGACTCATCCTCTTCAGCAGGGCTCATCTGGCAACACTAAATTATAGGTGAACTCCTGGTAAGGCAGATAAGCTGTCCTGGCCTAACATGATTTATTTAATAACAGTGTAGTGAATATATTTATTATTTCCTTTCTTTTTTGAGGTGTATGAGCACTGGCACCAGGTAAAACTACTTCAAGAAGGTTGCGCTACACTAGCTGTGATTCTCAGGTATCATATTGGAGAAAAATCTTGTTCCCCCACTAGCTGCACTTCAGGTAACTAAGCTAAACCAACAGATATGAGGAAATATATGAGTTCCCTATTTTGCAGTTTTGGCAGAATCTCAGATCAACAGTGAAATGCATACAGACTTAGAACATTAAGAGAAAGACCATTTCTTATGCATTGTCAGTTACAAGACTGCAATTTAAAAAGACAAAGGCACTTCTTTCTCCATAAAATACTTTCCTAATTTTAATTTTTTTCATTAAAATAATAAAAAATTGGATGTGATTTTGAGAACTGATACTTCAAAATACTGTTTTGTCTTAATATAAAAAAATTGCTTTTTACTATAATAATTTTCTATTTTGCCTAGCAACAATGAGAAAATAGGACTTGAAGATATTTCCAGATAGAACTTGCTTACAGTTAATCAGAATAAATTATTAATAAGAGAGTGTATTTTTCAACAATAAGAGATACCTAGAGATCTAGAGAAACAGATCAGAAACAAGTTATGTTGAAAGGTGCAGATACTGTAAAGCGTTTGCTAGAAGATAACATTTTCTTCTCCATTAATTTACTAGTTAATAAAGGTTAATGTTTATGTACTGTATGTATGTCATAATTCTTTGCATTACTTTGAAAGAAAATGAATGCTTCAAGTTTTAGGAAATCTGATTGGCACAAGGAAAAAATTAATAGAGGCTTTATCTACGACAAATGAATAATTTCTTCCAAGGAATTTTGAGAGTTTAGAAGAGTGATAGATAGAAGCCAAGCTATGAAAATCATGTTCTCAGAATGAAAACTATTTAATCTTGCTTTCATATAGGATTGTAAAAAGTAATTAACACCAAAACATTCATCTCAAAGTGGTTCCAGGTTGTTCCAAACCAAGTTCTCATTTGCGCATGAGTGGTGTTGCTCCCACCAACACCTGCTCATCCCCTTTTCCAGTATTAACCTCCAAGCATATGAATTATCAAAGGTAAATATGCAGTCCACACTATTTCTAAATTACTTTTGGGCAAGTAAACACTATACCCAGTGCACATAACTGTAAGTGCTTGATAAAAGACATGCAGGTGTCAGCAAGTGCTAACTTGGGGTGCACAAACAGACCATCTTTTTAATATGCACCATTCACCTAAGCAACAAATGTAACACATCTCTGAGGCTGACAGTGCCCAAAGCTGCAGTCCTCATCATGACTCTGAATTGTACACCATGTGAGGTTCATTTAACAGAGCACTTTGCCCTCAGACTTGCAGCTGCCAAAGCAAGACACTTGCAATGGTGTACGGTAAGTCATCTGAAGTGTCACCTGCTTCTTCACTAGTTTTTGCCATCAGCTGGGGACCTTAGGTATTACCTTACATACTGTAGGCTTAGAGAACTGAGCTCAGAGGAATTTGGATACTGAAAACTGTGTTCTACAATTTCATAGTAACCATGCCTCCATCAGCCCATATTTCCACTGCTTCCCCATAAAACAGGTATTTTAGGTGAGAATATCAGAGATGTGTTCAACAGTAGGTCCATCATTCCGGACAAACTTTGGGCAGAGTGATTTATTGTCCTATTATGTGTAGCAAGAGGAGGAACATTTATCAGTACTCTTCCACTGAGGATGACAATGGGGTGGAGGAAAGTGGCAACATCCTTTGACTCTGACAGAGTAAGAACTGCACAAGGTGCACAAATCAGGCAAGGTTACAGTTTCAGGTGACTCTCACCACCAGTTGGGCTGGAATGACAGCCACCAATAATATTTTATTGTCAACAGAATGGTTCACCTCTGGCATACAGAGAGATCTATTGTTTTCTCAATGATGCTCCAATGACCTATATAAGGCCATTAAATGAAAATACAAACAATAACACTCTATGGTGGAAGAAAGAATAAAAAATCTACTTTCTGTTCAAAACCTGTACTGAATACAAAGTAAACTATTTCCTTAAATTAAAAGAAAGCAAAAATAAACCTAAATACTCATCTTTCCTCTCTCCAACTTGCTTATCAAACTACGGTCAGGTAGGAGTTACTGATTTTGTCACACTGATTTTTGTTACTGATTTTGCATACTGATCAGTATGCAAAAAAGACCAACAGGCAGACTTTCAAAACTATTAGCACTGTTCATACAGTCCACTCTGTTCTGCAATAAAAGATTGATTAAAATGGTAGTCATGGAAGACTGTACAAAGATGCTTATTACACAACTATTTTAAAACCTCTGACTCAAAGGTACACCATAATGACTTGACACTACTTATTTCATTCTTTTGCTCTGAGCCCCTGCTGGATCTGCATTAATTTTGCTGGAAGCTACTCCTTGGTCCCTATGCCTTATACATATGCCTTATACATATGCAGCAGCTACTTATCCATAGCAATCCAGCTCAGAGCTTTTCTGGATTTTATGACAGTGCTGCTTCAGATTAACTGCTCCCTATTTTTCTATGAGCCAGTTAATCACTGTACTGCTTGTTCTATTACAGGGTAATCAAAACATTAACAGCAATCTTCCTATAATGGCAATTCTGCAATATTACATTAGTCAACTTCCTCTGTCCCAAGCTGCTCTTACACAAATTACTCCTTTTTTAATAATTTAATCTATTTTTTATCCTCTGAAGTATCTCTCACACTTTGATCCTGACCTATAATGATTAGCTCAGGTAAATTATTTTCATAGCTTTTCATATTAAAAAAAAATCTTCTGTTTTCTGAAGTGGTTTCTTCTAGACTAGACAACTGATTCTCGTAATAAGTTTGTTTGGGGCACCCAAGTGCTTTTTTTGGTAGTTAATTTTTGGTAACTAAGTATACTTGTTTTCCCCAAAGTAGTCACTGGCACTGTTACACCAGTATTAGGGAGGTTACCATTGTAAAGCATCTTCTGCAATTAAAAACTTCCCATAGCAGACATCAGTATTTCTGGAAAGTTGCAGCTAATTATATGGTAGGGTCCAATTAGAACAATAGTGACCTTCTGTATATAATAAGTAGATGCTCACAGACTTACAACTTAAATCAAACAAAAGTTAAAGAAGCACAATGCCACAAGAGCTTTCTCTCTGTATGATAGAGGCAAACACCATCTTCCTTGGGAAATTTCAAACAAACTCTGTGTCACATACTGCTGACATGCCATCCTTGTATCTGTGTCCAAGTCACCCACTAAAGTTTTATGTTATTCTAATAAAGGGGTCACAGAATTCTTTTGTGGACACCAACCAGTAGAGTAGATCCTACATCAATGGCTCCAGACTCTTTCACAGCACACATGAACGAAAGGGTCAGAGTTGGTTTTCACAACATCAGGCAAAGACCAGAATTCAGCAGTTCAATAGCTGACTTGGTGATGCTGAAGCACTATACAAGTCCCCTGTATCAGATCAGTGTGAGTACCTAAGGGTCTCTTTCCACAGACATAAGTAAAGGTCGAAAGAGAACTGGGCAAGTTCTGAATGCTGTGTATGGGGGAGTTTCAAACCATAATACAAATACAGAGGGAAAAAACTGCCTGCAATAAGAGGCCAGAAACTTTGGACACCAAAAGGGATGTGCCCAAGGACATCTCTTCCACCAAAACCTCTTCTGTTTCCAAGTGGTACTGAAACTCCAAGATACAAGCTTTATTCATTTTTGAAACTCCACTCTCTGCAAATGATCAGCTAGTGCCAAGCAAGGAGAGCCTGAGTTGACAGGCGACACAACAGCAGCACCATGCGTAAGAGAGGTTTTGAATCCTCACAGCAGTTGAGGATTATCTCACTGCCAGGGTTTGGCTTGTGCAAGCAATGGCCTCCATGCTCCAAGAGCAGCACTGGCTCTGCGCTGAGGGCATGAGGCTTTGCAGTGCAGCACCCCTTGGAAACCAGTGAAGAAAAACCAAAGCAGGTGGCTTCCGCCCACAGGCAGCACTGAATCTCCCCATACTGACAGTGGTCACTGAAAGCCTGGTTCAAAATATGAATAATAAAAAAAAACCCAACAACTCTTAAAGCTTTTTCTGTGAGGGAAGCCACTAGCAATCACTACTTACCAAAAATTAGAATAAGCAGTCATCAGAATGGCTAGATATGGTCAGTGAGCATCCACAGCATACAGGACAAAGGGAATTTCATATACCTCACCAAACACCAGAAAACAACCTAATACCATAAAGTAAGAACACATATCTGGCCACCCTGTTCTTTATATTCTTTCCGTTGTAAAAGGAAGTACTGAGGCTGTCACATATCAGCAGACAATTTAAATTCACCTTTGACATTAAGATTTACCCCAAATGAAGGGAAGAGTTTCAGTTAAGTGCAGCATGAACTAAAATCAAGGATCAGGGGTGAATCTAAACAGTTAAAATCTCTGCTAATCAGCCCTCTAAAAATGAAAATCACTATTATCACTACAGAAGTTGAAGGTAGCAATGGTTATTCTCCTCTACTGTTTCATCTTGTTTAGAAAGGTGCATGGTGTGTTTGATGTTCAAAAAATTCATTGCACTGTGGTATTTATTAATGCTTTTCCACTACTTCGTGAGCTAAGTGATTGAAGCATCCAGTCAACATGAAGTTGATTTGCTTCTATGTCTCACTCAATATATGTTCATGTCTCTATTAGCAGAAACAGAGAACAGTTGTAAGATGACTGAGTATTTTAAGACAGGTGTGTCTTGGAAATTTGAAGAAAAGAAGGGGACTTTGAGGAAAACATTTCTATGCTGCTCATTTTCATCATGAGTAACATCACACCACTATAAAGTGAAGCTTTAATTCTTAACAAAAGTGCTTCCTTTACTATTCAGAGTTTCTTATTAAAGGTGCAGAGTAGATTAAAGTATTTACATTCATTCAAAAAAGTGAAGCTGAATTAAAGAATGCAGACTTCAGTGCTGAAAGGCATTTAAGTATGTACTTAATGATCTGCACTGGCTAGGCCTGCTTCCCTTAATCAGATTCTATGTCTTGACTAGCCACACTTTTTTTTAATTTTTTTTTACTACTTAAAGCCTATGAGTATTCTGTGTAGACAGAGAGAACACAGATCCTACTGAATACGTGACAGCCATTTCCAAATTGCATTTAATTATGTGACAAGTGGTATGTATTATCTGTGAGAATGATTTTAAGGGTTTGCTTAGTACTTCCATTATCTTGATTAGGGTTCTGTGATAAGCATTTAAAAAAAAATCTTATTTGCTTCTGGCTTCTCTTTTGTAGTTTCAGCACAATCACTTATTCTAAATTGAATTGCATGCATCATCTTTCTGCCACAGCCTCATACTTTATTCTAGTAATTTTGGATGTTATTGTCTCCTTGTCATCCCCAGAAGTGTACTTGCAGATTTCACTGCCTTCTTGGGAATGTTTTCCTCTAGGTGATTGTTGCATAAGGACAGATTCACTGCAGGAATAAAATGGACACATTCTAACTGTTCAAGTCTATGGTCAAGTGCAAAAATAAAATTAAATTAAGAGTTACATTTCTAATGATAGTCTCTAAGGATAGGTTTGATCCTTCCTTCTTAAACTTCCTTGGTAGGAATTAGTCTCTATTTCTGCTGTAGACAGGTAATACATGGCCACATATCATTGTGCAGCACACTTGCGAGAAATTGTGAAATCACACAGGACCTTGGGAACTTATGAGTTTGCCTCTAAAGGATCCTAACACAGGAGCAGGTACAGTACACACAAAACTGACAGAAAAACAGAGCCTTAGCACAGAAGTTATTTGGGCAAGATGGTTAGCAGAACCTCTATAAGAGCACTGTGACCTGAAAAGGGACATGATAGCCTTCCTGTTGAGTGCACCAGAGATGGGATAACTGCCTTACAACTGGACAGGTACACAACCGTGAGCATAACTATAGTCTATTCCTGGCACTTTTCTCATTCTAAGCAAAGGGGAAAAAACAGATTCACTGTTTTCATGGTATTGGCAAAATATTCTCATTCCTGAAACCTATTTCATGACTTTAAAGCAGATCCAAATTCTTATCCTTGCATTTTGTCTGTGTCTAAGGTATCAACATTAGCTTCAGAAGGCAGGATTTCTAGCAATGACTGGCACTAGTGAATTGCTGTCATGCCTAAAGTGGGGAGGAGAGGGAGAACAGAAATATCAATTTACATCAACTGGTGGAGGTGCAGCATGGGACTTTTGAAGAACAGTAAATATCTCCTCCAACTAAGCATCATGCATGAGGACTTTGAGCAAGCATTCAGGGTTCTTCTGAGGACACATGCTGGTGCCCATGCACAGGACTATGAGGTATGAATGGCAGTCCTTAGCAGAATAAATGATAAGAAAAAGGGCGGAGGTGGATGAGGGGGAAGAGAGAAATTGCCACAGACAGCAGTCACAGAAACTCTCAGGGTGCCATACACATCTGTGATTATTTAAGATGCCACAGATGAACAGAGAGGTAAACCTGCATCACATACAGAATGTGAACATTTAACATCTTATAAACTACCTAAATGGCTAGCTGTGTGATTTTTATCTTAGTTACTGAGACATCAAAACATGGAGAAGATACATGGAAATCCCGACATAACTCTAGGAATAATCAATAGCAACAGAGATTCAGTCACCATGCAACATGGAGACAGTTTTCAGCTGTTCTCCTGCTCAGAACAATGAATGTCAACCCTTTAGAAAAAAAATGATCTGTTACTTAGGGTTCAGGTGGGCTCTCTTCAGTCCCAAGCTCTTCTAGGAAATCTAGTCCATAGGGTTTAGTTTTTAGGGGAGGACCAGTGCATATGTCTCAATACTGGTTACTTTTTGAAACTGAATTTACTGAACATGGAAACATTCAAAAGAAAAGGAAAATTAAAAAGCACCTAGAGATCTACCAATGCTAAAGCAGTATGTCCTGGAAAACCCACTCTTTCTGATGCATAGAGATCACCACACAGCTTCAGAGAGCTCAGAAAGATGATGTTTCTAAGTTACACAAAACTTCCCAAGAGTGGTTTACATTCCAACCAAGTCAGCAGCTGAGATGAGGATGATCTTTCAACTATAACCACTGTTCCACTCACAAGTAATATCTCCAGAGTGATATTTCTCTGTTATCTTAGCCAATTATACTATTGCTGCTGCCAATGCTACTCTAAAATTCCTTTTATCTATCTTCTAGCTGTTATGTGCCTAATAATTATAATGTAAATGTGCCTTCATAGCTACTGGGCAATTCTTGTTTTTTCATTCTTCATAATGAATTACTCATATTAAATTACAAACAGCAGCCTGAGGCTATAGTTTTGATACCCAGAGGCTATTAAAAAGTTTCAACCTCATGTTTGACAACTGGGGAATTAAACTAAATCCTCACATATGTTACAGCTACAATAACAGTGATAGTTATCTTTGTATAATAAAGGCTGTTAACTATGCTGCAAATCTATTTTAGTTAAGTTTTTGTGAGGACACAAAGCTACATTTTATAGCTTTTATTACTGTTCTTGATACTGTATGGTTCATAACACCATCTCACAAGTCTGAAATTATAATTTATTTATTTATTTAGGTTTTGGGGTTTATGTTGGCAAGGAAATATTATTTGTCTCTAAATTCCTCACTCTCAGTTTTTAATAGTGTTGAGAGTATTGCTATAGCTGTTTCCAAGATTTGGTTCTTGGTGGATGATATCACCATAGGATTCTACTATAATTTTCATTATTCCTTACTGGTTTATTTAACCAATGCAAGGGTTGTGAGTTTGCATACAAGTTTAAATCAGACTAATTTTGTTTTCATTAAAAAAAATCCTCAAGAATCACTTCAAGTTAAAACAACAATAAACACATTTCAAATGGTCTTACACACCAGGCAAGCCAACTGCCAGAAAATGCTTGATGTTAAGAAAAAAAGCAACTTTCTTGGGGAAATGAAGCTATAGTTCATGAACAGAGTAATTCCAACTAATTAGGTGGATGCAAGAAAGCTATTGGGCATTAGGATGCAGCTCCTGAAAGCAAGAAAGACCTACAGTGATAAATAAGACTGCTGTGTTATGCTGCCAAGTACTTTTTTTGCAATGCGTGACCTGTTCCTTTGTGTGCAAACACCGCAGTGTCACTTAGGCCAGTTCTGTGGCTCCAGCTTTCCATTTAGATGTCCACGGCTACAAAGCCATGAGATATGAAATGCATCCTGTTTCTGAAAGTAGGATGGTTTGAAAGTAGATCTGTTCTTCTGACAAATGATACTTTACATATAACCAAATCAGCTTTAGTCACTCAGAGCAGTCTTTTTAAAGCAATGAATTTAACAGCAATTAAAGAGCTGTTTAATTTGGAACATACAGAGGATGTTTAAAAAGCACTTACAAGCCCTTTTCATTGTTATTTTCAACAAGATATACAAATATAATGCTACAAGATAATATTCAAGTGCACTACAGTTTAAAGTCAAGGTGTTCTGTAGAAAGACATGCAAAATATTCAGTCCTTATTTATCCATAATTCAATTCTATAAATGCATCAGAAAAAGTGTTAGAATGAGTTTTTATTTAAAAAAAAATAGTCAGTCAGCTAGATACATTTTGTTTTTGTATTGGATAATTACACTGCTGTACTGGACATTTATACTGTAAATATTTAATATTTACATTGCAAGTACAAAAATAGACCCTAAACATTAGGAAATGTGGTTTGTTAATTTTTTTCTTTTCTGGAAGAATATCTGATGTCTTTATCTCTGACCCAAAACTACATATATTTCTGAATATCTCAGAGAAAAATATCTACCTTTCCTCTATGACTTAGTTTTCATCTCAGTTGCTGGGAGGAAGGAGGAGGAAACAGAAGACAAAATGACAAAATGAATTATGTATGAGATAGACAACAAAAATTAAGTCCTTTCTGCAAACAGTGCTTATTGTATGAAAGCAGACTAGGTAAGTATACTGCAGATTACATGTCTGCATGATGTTCCTGTCTGTCTTGAGATTCAGCAGAGATGTGGCTATTCTCTTCAGGTAAAACATCACAGTTCAACAAAGAGCAAAAGGTCATATATATTGAGTGGACAAGAAAAAATATTTGTAAACACAGTTCCTATGGAGCTCATTTTTGCAGAAAAACTCTAATATTTCCCTGTTGTTCTGCAGGAGGAGAATGAACCTACAGTATTTAAAATAGGATCTATTCTTATGAAATAAAATGTTCTTAAAATGAGTATTATGCAGTTTAAATCTGTTAGACTGAGACAGAAAAATCAAAATGCATACGGTCAGAAGGAAAAGGGGGTATTTTTTCCCTTAATATTTCCCTAATAGATTATTCCAAACATGTTAAGCTGCTTTCAAGAAATCTAAGTGACTCCAGAAAGATTATGCAAATAATAATTTCATTTCTGCTCTTTTTTGGTGAAGTAGCTCCACCATTTTTAATGTAGCAAAGTTCCAATAGCCCCTATCTCTACCACACAGCTGGCAAGCATATCTAAAGGATTATGCATAATATGCATGTGAGCCCATGAAGCAAATACATTTATTCAGAAATGAAAAGAAGTAGGAAAGCTTCACTTCTCTAGCCACAGAGCAAAACTGCTTCAATAATTTTTATTCCATCCTTTTCCTCCAAAAAAACCCTCTTGCTACCTATACCTCCATTTTCAAGGCAAAGTTGAAGCATTACCAGAATCACCCTGCTCCTTGCCAAAACAGTATATTTGAAAAGGCTTTTTTTTTTTTTTTTTCTAGGGGGAAAGGTGGTTGGATGTTTTGGGTTTTTTTCCTCCTTAAACTAGATGAGCGTACAGAATGGTTTCTTTCTTCCTCCTTAGGTAAACATTTGTCACCGACATTTGTGAGAGTTACAAATGCCCATCAAGACAAGGTTGGTGTGCATCCGCATCTGCCAGTATCCAAGAGAAGAATTCATTCTCCTCAAACATATTCCTGGGCAAGGAAATGTGCAATGCCATTCTAAAAGTAGAAGCTACAGCTAAACCAAAGAAAAAGCTGCTGGGTTTTCGTTAACTGTTTAACCTAAGCAATTAATAGCGTGCATCGTTCATCATTATTTTTAAATTAGTATTAACACAACTAGGACAATCCCTTAACTGTAGTGCCCAAAGTCCAACTTTTATGATGTGTAGTTTTGCCTAAGTATTTAATTTCATTGTCAAAAGCCCTCAACGAATCCGAATGTGGGTGGGTATAAGTCCCCTTCACTCCCTCTTTGGAAAAAGATAGCTTGTTTTGAAAGATCAGGACAAAATTCTGCAAGGCATGCTGTATTGATACACAGCAGCTTGTTGGATGTTTGTCAAATTTTACACTGGATTCCCCACAGAGTTTAACTCATACCTCATGCATCAGCAGTAACACTAGCTAGAGGAAGAAGAGTTTTTATCATATGGGCATATTCAAACAAGGCTTTAAACTGAGTGGTTCATGTACTGATAGCAATCAGGTTGACACAACGTGAAGCCTACACACCTACTCAGCTTCCAGAAGGGGTGTTGCCATCTGCCGCAACTGGAATATCACTGGTGTCCAAGAGGGCTAGGGACATCCTAACTACTCTGCAGTTATGGACAAGCCACTCATAGAGGCCTTGCTGGTAGACTAAGTGCTAAGCTTCTGAAGGGAGATTGCTCCATCTAAACCATATCAGCACAGAGCTCACACAGAGGGATGAATGTTACTGTTAAAATTCTGCATCAGATCTTTCTAGTGTCTCATTTCATAACTTGCAACCGTGCCTTCATCCTCCTTCCCAATATCAATACCCGAAGAAAGACAACTGGGTTTGCTACAAGAGCCTAGCATACCAGTTTTTAACCTTTGCCCTTTTGTGAACCCCTAAATATCCCCCTGTAAAAGTGTGGATCCCACACTGTGATTTTCAGTCTCCTGGCTAGTAAGTCTGCTTTGGTTTATTGTCCTACTCAAATCCTTTTTTTAGGTGTGACCCCAGAACTTGCTAGCTTGATAGTTCTGTCTTTTTGGCTTTCTTCTTCAGTCTTCTTGCTATTCTCATTCTGTGTTTTCTACCATTATTTTTAAGAATAAAATCACATGCAAAACAGCATCTACAGGCTTTTGAAAATTAACAAACTGTGTCTGTTCTCTGACCTTCACCCCTCAAATTGAACTGCCCACAAAAAAGCTAAATCAGCCCTCATGAACTTCAAAGCCCCTGTGCTGGGATGGATTCTGACACCTGACAGAGGCAGACATGGCACATGATTATATGGCCACATTTCTCACCGCAGCCACAGCCACAACTGGGTCTAACAGTTAGCCTAGTGAGAGCAATTAAAGATGGCTTAGCTATCTTGATGCTAAGGAGAAGGCTGAAGCATAGACGTTCCCTCATCTGACCCACTTTGAGAGAATCAGACAAAGCAGCACAAAGTGAAGCACGTATTAGTAACTCATGGCTACCACAACCTTTGCTTCCTCGTTGGAATTATTTCCCTTGACCCACCATCCATTTCAGAGCATCCTTTAATCTTCTTTAAATTAGAAAGTAAAATGTAGGCTTGAAAAAAGAGGGAGGAAAGAGTGAGGTGATAATTCCACTGAGAGAGAAATCTTCAGCTGATACAGCTTGATGTTGATTTCTGTCAGCCAAGGATCCGATCTGCAAGACCCAATCTGAAAAGATGCTCTTACCCGAGGGGTTAAGTTAGACAACTCTTTTAAAAAGCAAATTTTCTATTTTTTACTTTATTTCAAGCACAGCAAAGCAGGGCTGTAATTAGAGAATGGGTAGTCGGCACTGTTCACCAGTTGTGCATAAGCTTTAAACTAATAACTCAGCAATTAGAAGAAAAATGAGCAGTAATTACACACATTTTACTCACTGCTAGACAGATGGAACATTTTCTGCTCGTTATTGGCAAACTGTCACTGCGTTTATTTCATTTTTAGTGTTTACTGTTGGTTGTAGTTTGATTAGGAATAATTACAGGCTAGGAAAAAATATGAAAAAAATGAACAGCCTTTTCATTTTTACATCTTTAAAGCAATACAATCATCTCTTCCCCTACTTTCTCCAAGATGAACATAGTATTTAAACCTTTATTGAAATTAGGCTGCATCTTATGGAGTTTGGTAAGAAAGTGAAGTAAGGCACTGCCGGAAAGGTCATCTTTTCCAGAATGGCTGGCTAAAATACTCTTCAGCTTATGAGCCATTTCCCTCTTGGGCACTGCTCCATATTGCTAAGCTATTGCACAAATTGGTTTATATTTATTGCAGCTACTAGGCTTTAGTCAAAAGCAGCATCTGAGCCGGATCACAGCCCATAGGGCAGGAGCTGTGGAGAACTGTCAGTGCTGTTACCTCAGTTCTGCAGGTATGGAAAACACTTGCTGGAGGCAACACCTTCTTTATGCCAAGTTGGTGGAGCTTGCTTCCATGTCCTTTCTTATTTAATTCTGGGTTTCTGAGCCTTTATGTTGCACAGATAGTGCCTTACTCCCAATATTTGTGAACAGTGTAGGGGAAGGGAGTGAGTGGGTGGGTGTCATCTGTGGATGCAGCATCCAGACTAGAAACTAGGCACTTGGAGAGATTTCAAAGTATTGTTGGCCCTGGTGCAAAGCATCAGCTTCCTGTTTTAATTCTGTTCATGAGAAAATTTTCTAGGTCCCAAACTGAAACACATAAAGAAAAACACACTGAAGTGTTTAGGTCACAGCTCACTTGCTTTCTGACAAGTCCCAGCACCACTGAGATGCTCGTACAGTCCACACCTGCCCTGCATAATTCTCCTTGGTATTGCTAATAATGATGGGATTTTTTTACAGAGTAGTGGATGGGGAAAATAGCAATATAAATGTTGACATCAATATATACTTCTGACATTACAGACTTAACACACCTTGTAACAAAGTGCTATGGAGTATGAGGTAGATCAAGCCAGCTTTGTCTCAGGAATGTATTCAGTGACTGAACAGGTCTAAATGCCACGGTCCAAAGAACCACATATATGCAGACATTCTCTGTTTCCCTTAAACTATTCCCAGCAAAATTTTCTTCATCAACCCTCTAACCACTCCTTTAATTTTATTTTTTCAACTAAAGGGTCAAAGCCCCAAACCTGAAAAACAGGCTGATGAATTTCCCACCAATTAGCATGGGATTTGAATGCTGGGGATGAGGTGCATCACTGATAAATTGATTTACATTCACTGGTACTGACACGTACAAAACCACACAGTTGAAAGAATTATAAAGCTAATGAAAACCTAAGAAAAAAAAGGATTTTTCCCATTATCAAATATGGTTGCTAACTTTACACAAAGCAGAATGGGATAATCTCCCTTTTACTTTAGACGTGTTGTGTCTCAGAAAAAAACTCCTCTCCTTATGTTGGTATCTTTAAAGCAACAAAATTTTGGCATGACTATTAAAACCAGCATTAGCCAGGTGGCACTGACAGCCTTATAGTTGGGAAGGTTTTCCTACTGCCAGCCTTTTTTTTCCTGGTACAAAGCTGCTAGGCACTGTATCTACCTCTCCCTCTCACAATTCACAGCAGCCATTTTCTCAGCAACTGAGAAAGTAAGTGGCTTCTCTATCATGCTATAATAGTAAGTATTAGGATTACTATGAATAATTACTCAGAGTAAGTGGAACATGAATAAACTCTACGGCATGTGGCATCACATGATGCAGAACATGCAAAGCCTGAAACATACGGCCACCACAAGGCAGGTTTCCCCAAAAATAGTAACGTAAGTTTTGAATGTCTATGATTTTTAAGTCTTTTCTCTTCTGTGTACCCATTAATTATATCCTCCAGAGTAATGAGCACTGGATACTTATCTTCTTCTATACTGCCACCTGAGAGACCAAACAGAGACTCTAAAAATCCTAGAGGCAGAGATGTTAAGATTTGCAAGATTTGTAACGTCATTACAGCAACTAAGCAGAGCTGTAGCTTGCTGCAGCAAGAGAAAGCAACAAAACTGTAATGGTGAAGAAATGGAAAGCATGAAAAACAACTGAAAGACCAAAGCCTGTGCAAAAGCAGAGGACTTCAAATGATATAGTAAGATTATAACTGCAAGGCATTGGCACGTTCCTGCATTTAGGCAAATGCTATGTGGCTATTATGGAAATTTATTTAATAATAATTAAAAAAAAAAATAAAAAAAAGAGAAGAAGGATGTAGCATCAAGTTTATACTTATTCAGTCTTTTGATGGAAAGCTGTTTTAACCAAGTGGACCTTGTTACTGCAATTGGAACCAATGTGATCCACTGAAGCTGAAACACTACGTCAAGGCAAGCTTCTGGGCAGCAAACAGCAACTGGAAATTGTCTTTCCAATATTATTCACTACCTGAACACTTGGGAGCACACTTCTGCCAGCCACAAGGTACAAAACCAAGGTCAGGGTAATGTATTCTCATACGAAATTAATAATATCTGCAATTTATATTTCACTTAATCTGTGTTCTCAAAGGAAGAAAATAAAACCATTCACAGTTTCATTTTTCTCATTTCCTACAAAATCTGGAAAAAAAGCATTTTCCTCATAGTAACAGAAGAAAAATAATTTCTGTCTAGTTGTAAAGCTGTGCTCTTAATGATATTTAATTACACATGCTTAATTACACCTGGCACTCTCCATCTTTGGCTCCTAAGGATTTTCCTAGTCAGATGATTAATGTGCATGTAAGTGTGGAAAATTTCAAAGCTAGGGCTTTGAGAATTGTTTAACCTTGGTACTAATGTATGACAAACTGAAGCACCTGTAAATCTGTACCTGGGTTTTATTTCTTTATTGTACTATATTGGTAGAATGGTATTCTGAAAACACGTATACATTACACAGAGTGGTAAAAAGAGCTCTAATTACTTTTGTGTCCTGTGACATTTGCTTCAAGTTTTTATTTTTTCCTCTAATTAAGGTTTTGCACGACTCCAAGCTGAAGCACAGATTTCAGACACTGTTCATTGGATCTACGCAGGGATAGTTTAATAAAAATAGAATTCTTTTGTAAACATGCTGTAGTAATTAAGCACTATAAATAGCATTCAAGAAACCTCAGTAAATCTTAAGTAAGTATGACAAACAACTTCTTAGCTGGCAGACCCCAAGGGCACTTCTCTATCTATGTTTTCAGATTTTAACCCTCTTAATTTCTATTCTGCTCCAGTGTACAGTAGTTTTGCAAAGAGAGATTATCAGAGCATCAGAACTATGTTTCATCAGGGACTGCACAGGAACCTGCATTATTAATTACATACTATATAACATTTGAATAGTATTCCTGGATGGCTTTCAGGGCAATTTTTAGAATATCCCACTTATGTTCTGGAGCACAAACTTAAATTTTAGAAGCTCACATGGAGTGACCTGTTTTGACCAGAGTTTTTTTCTTTTAAAGACAGTATTAGCAGGATGGAGAAGTTGATATATATAAGGCAAAGGCAATAATAAGATAGTCTTAGTAAAAGATTTCGCAGCAATAACACCGGGTCATATAACAGAAAGCTGAAATTTTATTCTAGAGTAATGGTTTTGTTTGAGTTGCATGTAGTTTTGTGCTGCTCAATTCTTGCATCTGGCTTGCATAAGATAAAATTTACATGCTAGTGTTAGAGTATACCAAATGACATAATATGTTTTTACAGAGATAACTTTATGTATGTTTTGAAACAATAAGGTACCTAAAAGTACTTCACTCTACTTCCATCCCATCTACACCTATAGCAGCAGTCATGGAATCCTACTGGCTAGGAAAAAAAAAATAAAATAAAAAAAATCAACCCCAAACTCAACTGAATGTTTAATAAATAAAACACCTAGCAATTAAGCAGCCACCATCTGGTTTCTTCACAGGAATTTGCACAATGTACAATGTATTTCAGTTGAAAAAAGCAAAGCCCCTTCACTTTCACTTTCATTTAAAAAGTTACAGAGACACAGTTTATAGCTGCACCACTATAAAGAGTGCTATAAGCCTTAAAGAAACTAAAATTATTCCTTGGCAAATAGACTGCAAGTCATGACACACAAATTGAAACTTTAGGTTTACTATGCAAAGCAGGATTTTTTTATTTTAAGCACACGAAATACAAAACCAAAGCAAATGGATGGATAAACCATGAATAAAAAGAAATATAGTTAAAAATTGGCTTACAATAAAATAAAATCCTTTGCTAGATGTTTAACCATTTTAATATAGTTTAGTTCACCTTTTCTGGTTGAAACTTTTATACAGATAATGCATTTATAATGCCTAAATCCTGCCAACCTGGCCCAATCTATCAAAATGTGACTGTTTATCTCACTTATCGATATGTACTTTAAATAACATGAAAACTTGAATGAATAGCAATTTGTTAAGGAGAAAAGCAGGACCAGAGAAAAGAGGAGGTGACCAACCAACTAAGATTTACAAACAAGTTTTACTTCAGCAGAAGCAGAGCACAGCTAAATTTCCCTTTGCTTTCCTAAGTAAAACTCACATGGGCTCAGCACAAGTATTTATGAACCAGATATTGCTGACTGTGCTGGAACACCAACTTATTTGCTGAGCAAACTAAACAAACTGTTCCTCCAATATTAAAGCATTTATTCCTTTCCTCAGTTCTGACTCAGCTTTGAGTGAAATATTTTTTTCTGATGATTAAAGAGATGGACGACCAATGTAATTTCACTGCCAGCTTCTCTTATATCAAAGATTGATCCAAGGTAATGCTACTAATTATTTAGTTTATTAATGTGCTTTGTCAAATTTAATTATTAACCACTATCCATTAAGATTGTGTCCTAAAGGTATTCAAGTTAAAGGGTATTCAAGTTTTCTTAAAATGAGTGAGAGGAAAAGCATCCTACAGTTATTTACACATTCAGTAAGCAAAGGTGATTATAAAAAACTTCTGTTAGAACTGCTAAATTAAAGCTCAGTTCTCCCTCATGACTTGCCTGGGTGCCAAGATACCTCTGGTGAGATTTGCTTAGCTTCATTCTGTTTACATGAATTGGTGGTACTGTTGAATGAAAACTTGGACATGAGCCAGCAATGTGTGCTTCAAGCCCAGAAAGCCAATTATATCCTGGGCTGCATAAAAAGACGCATTGCCAGCCCATCAAGGGAGGTGATTCTTCCCCTCTACTCTCATGAGACAACATTCAGAGCAATGCACCGGTCCTGGAGTCCCCAGTACTAGAAAATTGGAGCTGGTCCAGAGGAGGGCCACAAAAATTATCTCAGAGCTGGAGTGCCTCACCTGTGAGGAACATCTGAGAGTGTTGGGGTGGTTCAGCCTGGAGAAGAGAAGGGTCCAGGGAGAACTTACTGTGACCTTCTACTATGTACAGCAGGCTTATAAGAAAGACAGAGAGAGACTTTTTCTCACGGCCCATAGTGACAAGACAAGGTGCAACGATTTTAAGTGCAAAGAGGTTAGACTTAGATCAGATATTAGAAAGAATTGTTTTACTGTGAGGGTGGTGATACATTGAAACAAGCTACCCAGATACCTTGCGGATGTCCCACCCCTGGAAGTGCTCAGTGCTAGACTGAATGGGGATTTAAGCAACGTCTTCTAGTGGAAGATATCACTGCCCATGCAGAGGGATCGGACTGTATGATTTTCCGACTCAAACAAACAACATTTAAGTATAAAATCATAAAATTGCTTTGGTTGGAAAAGACCTTTAAGATCATCAAGTTCAACCCTTAACCAACAAATTACCAAAAACATAGAAATAGAGTTCCTTTTTGAGGGAATTAATGTACTTCTCAAAGATCTGGATAATGCTCTGGTATGACTTACCAGAGCATTATGTATGTATGTATGTATGTATGTATGTATGTATATGTGTCTGCAACAGTTCTTGCACAACTACATCTAAATATATCTGTTGTATTTTAAAAGAATTGTTAAAATCAGTGTCACCGTTTGATTCAGGTTTGACAATAATGCTCTCAATCTCCTTCCCCTCCCCCTGCATATTTAGAAATGCACAGAATAAAGTGAATCCAAGATGAAAAACAAAAACAAAAACAAATAGTTTTAGAGAAACTATATTGTCACTGGGGGAAAGGCAAGTTTAGCAAAGGAAAGCTGCCTTTTTAACTCCACTTGTTTTAATATGAAGAGTCTTTAATACAGCTGACAAACATAAAACATGTTTGATGTTCTCCATGTATAGCCACATAATGGTATTTCCTTCATAAAGAGTTAATCTGCTTGCCTCCCTTGCCTTTTTTAAACATTTTCTCCCCTATCTGTCTTATGTCTAGAGCTGTGGTAACAGTGAAGAACTGAGGTGCTAAACAGCAAAATCAGCAGAGAATGTGTTTGCTTTTATGGCCTGCAAAAATTGGGCAGGGGTAAATTTTGAAACAGATACAGATTATACTGATAGGTGTCACACAGGAAGAATGGGGAGGAAGAAACATTTTAAAATAAATAAATAAAAAAATAAAAAGAGAGTGACAATTTTACCAGTAAGACAACTGTATGAAGGTGAACATTAAACTGAAGTGATGCTGCCTTGCCAACTGACTCTTGTAACAGCTGCTCTAAATCAGACACCAGTATAACAGCTAATATAATGTTATTGATGTTACTAATTGTACTGAGTCACATACTGTGCCATTGTTCTGTCAGGTTCCTGAAGAAATTTCTGACAAATACAGTACTCACACTTTTCAGCCAGTTAGTAGCATTTTAACATGCCATTCTCTGAAGAAATTGTCAAAATCTAAAGTATTTTGAAAAACTTGCTTCGTTATGAACTAGTCCACTGTCACACACAAGAGTATTTTATTCCCCTGTCTGCTATCAGGAAAGAAAAAGAAATAATTAAACCTAGGAAAAAAATGTAGAACAGAGGCATTTTTCATTCCACTTATTAGTAGCTAGCTCATGCATGACAGGAACAGGCAGAAATCCCAAGGAGAAATCAGCCACATGGTGGTGGCCAACACTTTCAGAAACTCTATTCTATCTTCCATGTAGAAATACAGCTGGTACCCAGCAAGGTTTTCAAAGTGACTGGAGAGCAGTTAGGCACTTGTGACCCATTTAACTGCCCAGCTAAAAGCCACAGAGAAGACCAGTGGAAAAGTTGGGGAGTGAACTCAGATCTTCTGAGTTGGTCTGAAACAGATGATGACTCTTTGTTCTTTTTCCCTGCTATCAGCATTTCACACTATTCACTGCTATGAAATATAGCTGAGTATTAAAGGTCATTTTATAATTTTTTTTCATAGGATTATAAGCAGAAGTGTTCTTAGATAAACAACTAGCTACTTTTGCCCTGGAGTACAAAAGCAACCTGAGAAGAGTGCTTTCCAGCATGATTAAATAAAATAAGGTGCTTTACCAAAGGTGAAGCATCTATTCCAGGAAGAGACGAAGAAAATTTCTGCTGATTCACCTGCTGCCTATCAAAGCTAAATTATGAGCACTGTCTCAGGAAAGGAAAAAAAAAATCATCAGGTGTTTTTTTCATGGAGATTTTTCATGAAGATATATATATTTGGCTCATTTGCTTTTCAAGGTTAAAACTGAAGTGGATGAACATACACCTTCCCTGGCAAGTATAAACAGAATGTTAGTCACATCTTCTGTGCAAGAGAGTTGGAAGGCAAAGTCAGAGTCATGTTCAAATTAAGCTTTAGCCTTTGATTTCATAGTGTCCTCCTTCAAATAAGAGTGCTTTAGAAATCTTCAGAACCACAGCTTTTCTTGGCTGGCTTCACTTGCCAAAACTTACCCATACAAGTACCTTACAATCACCTTACCACTGACTGACTGTCACATGAGAGCTTTCTTGGGGGGCAAGGAAAAAAAGAGGGAAGATGCCTCTACGTAAGTTATGTTGCTTGCAATTGATTTGGTAAGATTGCACTGGCGGGGTGAGGGGGGCAGGAAAAAAAAAAAAAAAAAAAAGACAGCAAAATCTAGTAGCACAGACCAGATCTAAAGCACATAAAGAGGTAGGAGATTGCATCTTCTTTTAGACCTTTACAAAGATATGAAAGCAAAGTGGTATTCTTGAATCTGCAAAGCCACACAATAGCTATTTATCTGTTATTTGTAATCAACTCATAGAATTCTCTGTCCAGCATTTAGAAATTGGTATGTTAATGACTTACCTGGTAAATATGGCATGTCTAGGCATAAGCTGGTGTCTTAATTAGCCTTGGTAAATACAGATACATGCCAGAAGAAACATAAGGATAGCCAATTTATATGAAGTCTATTTTAAAGGGCAAAGTGTATTCCGTATTTTACATGGGGATGTGGATAAGTAGAAAAGTTGTTATCAGATAAAGATTCAAAATTGGGAAAGGATTCTTAGCTTCCAAGGCAATGTGTGCCTGGGAAATTGAACACAGGGACTGGATTATAAAGCTGAAGATTCAGCTGAGCAGTCCATGGAATTGGAAAATTGTCTGTCTTTTGATTATTTATGTATGTGGTGGATTTAATAAATAGAATCTGGATGATGCATAGAATTGAAACCTCCATGTACTCCCTACCCAGTACAGAATAAATCAGCTTTCAAATATTCTTCATATGGAAAAAGTTGAGTAAGACAGACAAGGTTAACTGGAGGAAAAAAAAGTCTGCCTATCAGGTAAATAATGTGCACTGAGTGAACTGATGGTAGAAAATGAAAGTGTTGAGGATTTATGAGTGAATTTATGCAAGTCTTTGTCAGTGAGAGTGAATCTGGTTGACTTCCCAGATATACCAAGGTACAAATAGGAGATTTGTTAAATTAGTCTTCCAACATTAATATCCCATCAGGGACAATTATTTGTGATACCATTATCCTAGGCACAAGAAAAGGAAAAATAGAAAGGACGTAGTACCACATATGTATATACAAGAACAGCCAAGCCACAATCTCTACAAGATCTTCCAAAATTTTACCTGAGTGAACCCCCTCTGCACCATCTTGGTATTTTTTCTCAAGAGTCTCAAACCACACTCTTGATCCAGTGCACCTTGTCCCATTCCCACTGCTCACCAACACTGCCAGTCCCCTGAAAGTAGCAAAAGCCACACACTAACCACTATCCCACATTTCAGTGACGCGTTAGCCAATACCCTCAGCCCTTCCCAGCCCAGGGTGCTTAGCATAATAAAATTCTCCTTGGCACCAGTAACAAAGTTCATTGTCTTGGATGACAAAGAACCAGCCTTATGAAGCTCAGGTAGCATTAGCAACTTAGCATACACCACTTATCTCTAGAAGGAAGCAGACATTTATCAGTTATAATAACATCTGAGAAAAGTGGCACATACCTGAAGCAACTATAAATACTGAAAAATTCTTTGCCTCCATGTGGTAGATACTACATCTTGTAGTGTGCCCAGGTGGCTCGGAAAGCCAATGGCATCCTGGCTTGTATCAGGAATAGGGTGGCCAACAGAAGTACGTATGTAATTCTCCCCCTGTACACAGCACTGGTGAGGCCTCACCTTGTGTACTGTGTACAGTTCTAGGCCCCTCACTTCAAGAGGATATTGAGATGCTGGAGCAGGTCCAGAGGAGAGCAACAAGGCTGGTGAAAGGACTAGAGGGAAAGTCTTATAGGGATAGGCTGAGGGAGCTGGGGTTCTTTAGCCTGGAGAAGAGGAGACTTAGGGGGCACCTTATCACTCTCTTCAATTAACTGAAGGGAGGTTGTAGTCAGGTGGGGGCTGGGCTCTTTTTCCAGGCAACTAGCAACAAGACAAGAGGGCATGGCCTGAAGCTGCTCCAGCAGAGGTTTAGGTTGGATATTAGGAAATACTTCCTCACAGAGAGGGTGATTAAACACTGGAAAGGACTTCCCAGGGAAGTGCTGGAGGCAGCATCCCTGGATGTGTTCAAGGAAAGGCTGGATGTGGCACTTAGTGCCATGGTCTAACCAATGTGGTGGTGTTGGTCATAGGCTGGCCTTGATGATCTTAAAGATCTTTTCCAGCCTTGGTGATTCTGTGATCTTCAAAAAATTGCATTTTGTTTAGGCACTTGCTTTTAGACAAGCTTTTTCAAGACCATCAGACCTTTTCTACCCATATTGTATCTTACCAAGAACATTGTAAGACATGAGATGGAGTTATTGTTCTAATGGTGGCCACCTGAAGGATACATAGAGTTGTCATTTGAGCCTATCAATTAAATGCTACTAAACCCCCACCAAGACATACAAATTTCCAGCTTAGACTTTATACTTATATTTAAGCTATTATATAAAAACGTCTGCAGGCATTTCACGGACATAAGTTTAAATACAGTTCTATAAGCAAATCTAAAGCTCATATCACTTGAGTGACCTCATGTATTTAATTTGTAATGCAATGACAAAATACTTGGCACACTGCATATAAACTACCGTTTCCACCAAAGAATGAGGATCCATTTTGTTTAGAGACTGTATAGCCTTTGTAGATTTTTAAGGTGTAATTATGCATTCCTAACAGTGAGCAGTGCAAAATGTTCTTTAATGCACTTCAGAGATTTCTTAGGATTGCAACCAGATCATCAGAGTTACTAAATTTCAAAGTCCGTGGTAATGTGTTGAGAACATGTGAGAGTGGAAGTATGGCTAGAAATGAACTGAAAGGAAGACTGCTTTTTGCTGCCTGCTCAGAGGTACTGCAAAATGTCTATAAAAGCTTTCTAATATATTGGAAAATTTCACAAGAACAAGATCCACTTTTGGTCTGTGAGATATTCCTACCCAGCCTAATTTTTACTTGTAGAAAAGCTAAGCTGTCTCCATCCTATATCAAGCTTGCTTACCCAACTCTTTCATTTTGATGGATGTATTTACAGAATCACAGAATCATCACAGTTGGAAAAAAAAAAACCCACAGAAAACAAACAAAGAAAAACAACCAACACAAGCACAACCAAAACAATCAGACACCCACACACATCCTATCAAAAAGCACCTACAAACACCCCTCCCCCCCCCAACCTCTGCCATTAGAGCATGCCCTGACGTGCCACATCTACACGTTTCTTGAATACCTCCAAGGATGGTAACTCAACCACCTCCCTGGGCAGGCTGTTGCAGGTTCTGAACACTCTTTCAGTACAGAAATTCTTCCTAATATCCAATCTAAACCTCACTTGCTGCAAATTCTGGCCATTTCCTGTGGTCCTATCCCTATCCGCGTGGGAGAAGAGGCCAAACTCACCTCAGTACAATCTCCTTTCAGGTAATTATAGAAGGCAATGAGGTCTCCCATCAGCCTCCTCTTCTTCAGACTAGGTCTGTGTGACTAAACTTTGCCCCTTTCCATCCAAAAAAGACAGAAAATAAGATAAATCATGTACCAAGGGGACATAAACTGCCACATTCACATATCAAGTCCTGTATTAGAACTCAGTGCTCACTTGCATTCTGAGTTTAATAAATGTAATGAAACCGATAAAGCTCTGGACCTAAGCTGCCTCTTTGGCCTAATGATTAGCCTGAACAGCACAATCCCTTGAAATAATTTTATCAGAATTCTAGTGCTGCAATTTGTAGCAATCACTTTTAAAATTAACTCCCTATTATTTTTATGTAAAATGTGTGCTTTCTTTAAAACTTCACCTAAAAAAACCCCATACCTGTAGCATATGGAAAATATCGTCATTAACCTGTACGTTCATAAGTTCAGCAGCTATGAAGTCAGCCTATCTACATATTTCTTTATTTTACTGCTATTCTGAGCTGCATCTACAGCTACTAACTAAGCCAGTTAGTTTAAATGCAGGCTACTATACTGCATTTTCATTATGTTGGTCATCCGCAACCAAAAATAGTGTGTTGTTTTTTTTTATAGTTTCACAGGCTTACTTCTACTTGTCTCATTTTTCTCCCAGTGACATCACCACTCCTTTTTTGTTTATTTTCACAAAGTTTCTAGGCAATCCCTGGTGTGCATTGAGCAAAAAGCTATTGTCACTTACTCTATCAGTCACTGGGCTGTCAAACAAGCTAGAGGTGCATTATTTTTTTTAATACCTCCTCAAGCTGAAAAAATGGAACTAAACTGCATTATTACGTACTTCAGTGCAAAAAGATGGCCTGAACAATTCTTGCAGTTTTCTACAGATACATTTCAGAGAACAGTTTATTTTTACAATATCATTACCATCAATTGCCTGTACCTTTCTGCCAACATGATTGCTTAAAGAAAGCTAATTGTGATATTAAATATGGTCTTTCTGCCCATCTGTCCTCAGGGTAAAGAAAAGTCGAGAATGAAGCATGGTATTACAATCAAACCTGACACGTACAGAGCATGACCTTCTCTAGTCTCTCAGTTATTGTGACTTCCCAAGCCAAAGAGAGAGAGAAAAGTTAAACCGCAAATATATGCAGAATGGAACATCCTTGACGTGTGATCACAACGCAGCAAAAAAAATTTTCCATACAAATTCTTCTGAAAAGAACAAAAGTATTACTTTCCCAAGAAGGTGAGGCAAATTAGCTGTAGGATTGCAGAATACTTGTATTCTGTAACATTTTGCAGAGTTCATTCTGTGTTCCCACTTGCATGCAGAAATTACTGTTTGAAAAGGATTTTTTTCAGAGGTAGCAGCCCTTCTGAAATTCAACTTAGAATTTACTTTAGAATGAGTGGAAGACTGTCAGCTTCACCCCTTCAGAACACTAGCATAGATCAAAAAAACCACTGCTTTTAATATAGCATGACAGATGGGATGACCTCTTCTCTGGAAAGCCTTCTTTACAGCTGACATAGTGTCCTGATTTAAGACAGGATGAAGACAATTTTCTTTTTACTGATTTTTGTTTTCTTCAGTGAACTCTCTTTTAAGCAGCACATTTGTTGAAACTAGTAGCAAGTTTACCAGCTAGTGGACTGATAACACTCAGTGTTTACAAATTACTGCTGCTGAGAGACCAAGGACAGTTTGCTCTTCTCGTCAGATTTGCTACAGTAAAGGAGAAAAAGAGTCGTATCTACAACCCTCCCATAGGGAGGAGTGGAATAGACAGACAGCAAAATTGGCCAGAGATATCCCATACATATATTTATACGTAACACTTGGTAAAAATTTTGAGATGACAGAAGTCAACTCCCTTCTTTGTTTTCCTTCTCTTCTGTCCATGGCTGACATCTGGGGAGGACTCCGTCAATCCATCACCAATGATACCTAGGCCTGTTCCTGATCCTCAAAACTCTACTCTCAGCTCCTGTCTGTTCTCCTGCTATCTCCGGCAGCTCTCCTGGACATGTTGAAACTGTTCACAACTAAGGAGAGGTCCATGGGAGTTGCTGCAGGTGGAAAGAGGTAATAAGGGTTTTGCACATTCCTGCACATATTTGTATATATTTGTATATAATTATTATTAATTTTTTTAATCATTAGTATTTAATTAAAGCTGTCTAGTTTAGCTTTCAATCCAGAAAGTCTCTCTCATTCTCTCTCTCCTTTTCCTATCTGGGTGGGATGGGAGGTGATTCGGAGCACTGTTGTCATTGGTTTAATTGCCAATCCTGAGTCAAACAGTGACATATGGATAATGTATCAAAATCAGCCCTTGAGAAGCTGCTCATTCTAGGACGGAAATAATGCTATTCTTTTGAAATTAATTTTTTGCACAATTTATGCATCTTTTCTTGCTTGGCCAATGAATACACAAATGGTTACATGGAAGCAAATATCCTAACCCATGGAGGAAGGCAAGGAGGTGAAGAAGGATGGCAGGTATCTTTCAACAAACAAAACATTCCCAGAAGCAAATATACTAACCCATGGGAGAGTGATAAGACTATTATTATTTCCTTTTTCCAGTGTGCACTTCTCCCATATTAAATTCACGTTATATTTTAAGGGTTTTTTCCCTCTTGCATGACCAAATCCGCCTCTCGCGTTCAGTACCCTGGACAGCGCACACGTAACTGGAATTCCTCGTCTCTTCCCTTGGAAGACTGAAACCCATTAGCCTGAGGAGCAGCAGCAACAATCTGCACCAGCACAGCTTGTAGCTTTACCCCAGTAATTCAAGCCCATCACACCTGGTTGTATTAGAGCTTATCTTTCTGCAAGTCATTCCACTCTTAGGTAAGCATTACTTGTTAGTTAATTGTTTCCACTGTCAAAACCTTGCATTTATTCCTACTGCCATTGGAACTAGCTTCAGCTTTTGCATTTTATCACCACAGACTTATAGCCACTGGAAATGCTCAGCAGCTGCAAATAAATAATTTCTTCCTAGATAATCAGTGAGAAGCTGAAGGTGAGCTCCTTGTGTCTCATTTTGGGATAGTTTTTCCAAAACCATTTTCTAAACTCTCTTAGGCATTTCATCCTTCAGAACACAGAATCCAGATGCATGATTCACCAAAGCTAAAACCAAAAAATATTATAATCCTCTCAATTCTAGTCAATATTCACTTAATCTCATGACTGCTTAATTGTTTCACCACTCCAGTGCAGAGCAGGCTGCATGCACACCACCCCAAAGCACCTTCCAAGAGAGATTCTATTCCAGCCTATATGCTTGATACACATCCTTTGTTTCTAACAGCACCATCTTGCATTCAATTATGGTAAAGTAGCCAAAGAATTCAAATAAGGCTATTTTATTGAGATGAACATAGTTGTTCTGCTTGCAAACTGCATAAAGCTCAACCAGGCCAAGATGTCCCCCTGCCACGCAGGGAGGGAAGGAGAGAGAGAAAGAGAGAGACTTTGCTGTGTTGAAAACTAAACTATACAGCTTTAATTAAACACTAATGATATAAGAAAATATATACAATTAAATAGAAATATGTTCAGATACATGCAAAAGGCCTATTGCCTCCCCCCACCCCCAGCAACTCCCACCACACCCTCCTTAGCTGCGAACAGTCCCAAAAAATCCTGGACTGATGCTGGAGAAAGCACAGAGTGATGAGGGTCAGGAGAGCTCGAGCCCGGGGGTCGACGCTGATGGATGGACCAAGTCCTCCCCGGACGCCGGGCATGGACAGAAGAGAAGGGAAGAAGCAGGAAGGAAGTTGCCTTCTGTGATCTCTCACCTTCCTCTGAGCTTACGCAGATATATGGAATGGAATATCTCTGGCCAGTTTTGCTGTCTGTCTAATTAAGCCTCCTACAGAGGGGTCACAGATCTCCCCATAGTGTCTGAGCCAGCAGAGGAAAGATGGGACCTTGAAGACCCAGCAGTTCCACTCTTATCAGCCTCAGGTGGAACACACCGTGACTAGTTTAAAGAAAGCTTGCTGAAGGAAAAAAAAAATAGCAAAAGGAAAATTGGCTTCATCCTGGCTCAAACCAGGACAAACCATTTCACATGTTCTTCTAAGTGACAGAAAAAAATATTGCCAGGTATGTGCTGGTTTGGTGGGTTTTTTGGTAGCAAGGGAAGGGCCCCAGGAGTAGCTCCCGAAAGAAGCAGAGAAGCTCCCCCTGCTCCAAACCCAGCCAAGGAGCATTTAGAGGGGCAATAGATGTGCCTCTGCCATTAACATATGAAAGTACTGAGATAAGACCCGAGCAGAGAGCACTTAAAAGAAAAAGAAAGAAGAGCTGTGCTGGGGAAGGAGAGCAGTGCTGGTAGTTAGTGAGGAAGAAGGGGAAGAAGATGCCCAAACAGAAGTTTCCCTGCAACCCATGGCGACATGGCAGGCTGTCCCCCTACACTTATGCAGGAACATGGTGGAACATTCCCGGAAGGCACCAGGAGGGGTGAACTTGGCCCGTGGACTTGGATTTGCTGCCAGTGGACTCGGATTATGCAGCTTTGGAAGACCCTGCTGCCAGGGGAGGTGACTCTGTGGGAAGCCCAGGCTGAAGCAGCTCTGGACCTCGTGGGAAGGACTCATGAAGGAGAGGTTTGTGGAGGACTCTCTCCCATGGGAGGGACCCTGTGGGGAAGCAGGGAAGGACTGTAAGGAATCCTTCTTCCTGAGAAGGAAGGAGCAGCAGGAACCACCAGCCTGTGAACTGACTCTAAACCCCATCCCCTGTCCCCCTGTGCCGCTGGGGGGAAGGAGGGAGAGAAACTGGGAACAAAGGGATTTGGGCTCGGAAAGAAGGGAGGGGTGGGGTAACATATGCAAGCCCTGCTCTGTGTGTTGTCTGTGTCCTGGGTGTGTTTGATTGGTGTGAAATTAAATTATTATTTTTCCCTAAATTGAGACTGTTTTGTCCGGAACCTTAATCAGTGAAGAACCCTCCTTGTCCTTTGTCTCGACCCAGGAGCTTTGTCCTCCTCATCCCAAAGTGTGTGTGTTGGGGGAGGGAGTTGAGTGAGTGGCCATGGGGCTGTTCCTTTGTTGTCATGTTGGGCCCAAACCACGACACAGGTGCTAAGCCAAGAGACTACAGAACATATTATTTTTTAGGTATGTCATGAGACCTGGGGGTTGTTTTTATAATCTATTTAATAAAGTTCTGTGTAGTTTTTGTATGCTGATAAATGTTTTTAATTCCTTCCATGACAGTAAGTCAATTACTTAATGTTACACTCTATTAACACAGGACTCTTTTTCTAGCATATTTCTGAAAAATAAAAAGGGGGGGGGGGTGAAGGGGAGAGGGAAAGACAGCAAGATCAAGTTTTCTGACAAGACCTAGTTTCCATTAAACTGAAAATTATGTTACCATCTTTCAGGGTTTGTTTGTTCTTTTTTTTTCTTTCTTTTTTTCTTTTTTTTCTTTTTTTTAAATCCCAGATCAGCCTTTCTGCGATTCAGAATGAAATTGGCACTTGGCTAATACGTTTTGAAGTAGCATGAAATTAATGTTCTGTACCATATTTTTGAGGGAATAAGTAAATCTGATTAGTATAAGACCTCCCCATTGTACACTGCAATTGCACTTAGCTGAAAGCTAGAACTGTATCTGGAATATAAACTAGCTGAAACTTAGGAAATTATCAGTGACATATGCAGAACTATATATAATTATCTGTCAACTAGTTGCAGCAATATTTTGAGTCAGAAATATTATTGAGAGAAAGAAACCAGGTTGGATCAAGGGTGGGAAAGGTTCTCTAATATTACTTGATCGAACTTTGGAGGGTTTAAAGCAATTTCTGAAGGTCAAGTTTTTAAGTCACTAAGTGCAGAAAGAGAATAAACAGAAATTTGTGCATAGCTATGTATACCTGGATTTTAAAAATGCAACACTGTTCCTTCATTTCTACATGATACAGTATTTTGAGACTATTTCTCAACCTCTTTCTTCTTTATTGCTATATTTTCATTAAAAGTTTGGTAAACATGGAAAATATGGAAAACATATTTTCTCTTATGTCAACATGAAACTAAAGCAGGCTTTTAATGGCGGTTATATTTGTTCTGTTCAGAGGATGAATTTATGCTCAAAATTTTCAGAAATTTCCCAGGACCTGGCTGAAGAAATCTCACTCTCTGTAAAAAAATAAAACTGGCCTTTAGTCACATAAGTCATTTGCTTCATGAAAGTTTAAATTACATTATTAATACATGTTCTAGCTTTCAGCCAACTTCAACACTTTCCAAAGAACTAAATATCACCAAGCTTTAATTTTCAAGTCAAAGCTTGAAATAATTACTAATACATTGCAAGGAGACTAAATTGCAAAGCAAACTGCAATGGAGACAACTAAATAGAGCAAATAACAATGATAATTCTGTGTTTTACTATCCACAGGAGTTCAGCAAGACTTGTTGGAACTCAAGAGGTCTTCAGTCAAGCTTAAGCACTGTGTCCAGTTTACTTAGATTTATTTCTACTTATTCTTCCATAGCAGTCAATGAACTAATAACCACTCCATCATATAGAAAACGTAGAACCACTTTTACATAGTTTTGAGTTTTCCAGTATTACCAGTATATGCATGACACTGCTGCTAAAAGCAAACTGAGATCAGTGTCCTTTGTACTGTCCGTTGTACACACATGCAAAGAAAGGTCTCAAAATATTATACCCTTCAAAAAGAAAAAGAGGAGGAAAAAAATAGAGGGGAAATAGAGAGACAGACAGAGCAAAGTGGAACCAAGGCCAAAGACAAAGAGACATAAAGGGCCTCTTTCCAAAACAAACACACAGAAAGGCAGGTATAGTCCTAAAAAGATAATTGTCTCAAAACTTCCAATCACTGGCTTTGTTCAGTAAATCACACTATCTACCATTGCAGGTTTTATTAAATTCCAAACTCATGATAAATTTGCAAATAAAATGACCTGAAAGTTTTAATCAACCCTTTTCCCCTCTTTTCTCTCTCTCAGCAAAATACCCTCCCAGGTCTCCAGCAAATAATTGTCACAGTCCATCTATCTAGGTTTACCAATAAAAACAAAAATCAGCAAGTACATACTTTACAGTTCTTGAGAATCAATATGGTGTTACAATTTAGCAAAAGTGACATGATAATGGGTTACAGTGAGATGAGATAAATTCCTATTGCTAGCCTAACTGTAGAATACCATGGGAATATTACATGGATTTTCATATTCATGAAGCTTAATTATAGCAAAATAGCCAATCTGTAAAATACAGCTACATTCAAGTACTGATTTGAAGACTAAAACATGAACAAAGAGAAGACGTTTCCCAGGAGAAGCCTCTACAAGATGTGCAGAGGCACAAATGTAAGCAAAAATCAAAAGAGACAGATCAACAGATACTGTAACAAGGAAGAACTAGAGCCGCAGCCAAGGCAAGAATTAATACACATTTGGGAATTAAGAGAGTTTACAATATAGTATAATGGGATAGCATAAAAGGTCTACAAGGTCTACAGGGCTGTACTGCATGTTATCCGGCTATCACAAAAAACACCAAAGCACAAATCAGATAGATTGCAAAGCATTAGGGGTCAAACTTTATTTGCCAGAAACAACAGCAAATGGGCACACACTTCTCTTATGTCAAATTTTCTAAAACAGTCGTCAAACAGGGCATATTATGTCATTCCTGGTGATTCAGCAGTTCCAGCCACTGCTTCAGATGCTGCCAGTTTTAGCCGGGATGTAGGAATTAATGTGAAAGGTGACAATAAGAACATCCCAGACTGAATGCATAATTTTAGTCTGAATACAGTACAATTAAACTAGTTGTGCAGATACATTGCCAGTATATATTATGGGAAGGGTGGAAGCAGGGAGTCTGTGACAGTCATTTGCCACTGACAACATTGGAAAGGCAGCAAAGTGTAGGTTGGAGACTTGCTAGGGAACAGTTTCAGAGTAACACACTTTGATATGAACGTGCAATTAATTGTGAAGGGCAGAAAGCTCAATCCAAGGTCCAGGCTGAATTTATCTGAAGTAAATAACACAGTGAAACAAAAAGTTGAGAGATAAATGTTAATATGAACTAAATCAGTGTGATTAAGTGTGGCCAAACATCAGTGATACTGAAGAATACTTGAATACCTAAATGTAACCTATGAAAATGTCAATGGATAAAGACAAACAATAACCAAATATCCTGAAGCCTATTTGCAGGAAGAAGGCAGGGGGAAGGAGGTAGAGGAGGGAGTAAGTAGATCCATAAGACTTCTTCCTTTGACCCATTACTGGATGATAGTCTAGGAGGATACCAAGAAAGAGTATTCCCCTGGCAGCACCAATTCTCTTTCAGGTGGAACAGAAAAACATCATAGTAATTGCAAGGAAATGCCAATTGGCAAGGATACAGAGTTATCTGCAAGGGTTGGCAACTGTCCCACAGTCCAAAAGGTTTAAGCTCAATTTCTCCACACTAACCAGTAGAAATACTATATCCAATCCTAAACCCACGACTTGTACTTTTCTGGACAGCAAACACTTTAAAGTAGATATCTACATAATATCTTCAAGTCATTTTAGGTCCTAGAAAGGGAAATGGGTCTAGAAGATTTGAATCTGCATTTCATTAACCTGTGGTTAACAAACTGATTTTTTTGTTCCCCTAAAACACTATTTCCACCTTATTTGTTCTGAATCAAGTAATTCTTTACCCACCTTTCCAAGAAAATCCTTTAGGCAGATTATCACAAAAAGTAATTGAATGTATAAAACCAAAGAAATATTCAGTTTATTTTCTGTTCATATGAATTGCACTCAAACCTTCTCATTTAGAATGTAACTTAAAAACTATTCCCTATATTATTATAGATTAGGCAATTTCAGAAAATAATTTCATACCAGGTCACACCTTTGAATGAACAAAAAATCCCAACAAATACCTACACATCGGAGAGATGACTCACAAGAACTACCCATAAATTCTATAATATCAGAAGAAAATGGCACTAAGTCCAGGAAGATATAGCTGTTGGCAAGGTGTCTGTGAGATGCATCCTTGCACTTTCCAATTTCTAAAACACCAAGATGAAAAAGAGAAGTGGACATCAGTGCAGGGGGAAAAAAAAGAAAAAAGAAGGAAAAAAAAAAAGCAGAAGAAAACAGATCTTTCTTTGGGGATTATTTTTTCTACAAGTTTAAAATACAAAGCACACACCATGTTATTAGCATTTCTTATAAACACAATGGCAGCAGTGCAAGGGAGAAAAGTAATGGATGTTGACTCAGAGTTAGCTCTAGCAGGAGTGGAAAAATGGTTCCACAAGGAAAAATGAGAGAGATCTCAGGTTTTGATCCTCTGCAGAGCACTGAGCTTTTTTGTAAACCCTGCTTTCTACCATACATGATGATTTTTTTCCTAATGGAGCATAGTTCCTTTCAGCCTTCTTACACACATACACACACACACACACTCTCTCACACACACACAAATGTTGCTTCCTAGCTCCAGAAAAAGAGCTTAAGAACTGCCTTCACTAAAAATTTAGAGATTTGAAAGCTCAAATGTGTTTATATGTTTCTCGGCTTATATTTTCACTCAGTAATAAACATAAGACAGAAGCAGTATTTGTTTCTATAAATGTTTCTAAAGATACAAATTTCAGTGCAGGAGCAACCCTAGAAAAGTCTATCAGTTTTAAGTCTGTACACACACTCCTTAGTGTCTATACCTGTGCACTTTTTTATTTTCTCAGTGCATCCAACAAACAAACAGAACTGACAGGCTTTGGCACCAGCATTTTGTTTTAAAAGGAGGCCTGGCTTTAGGCCATCTGCATCTATCTTTCCATGGTGATCCTACCACAGTAGTACACTGACCCCCCCAATGCTATGATTTTGAACACAGAAACAAGAATTTCTTAACTAAATGAGGGACTGACTAACCTCCTGCAACTGCAGCAGTGTAGAAGGGGCACTGAATTTCGTAAAGGTAAGACAATTCAAACTTTATTTTCTTATGTTGAATGCATTAAAATATCCATCCTCTGCCCATTCACTGTGTGGGAGCACAAGTTCACCTTTTAAAAATACAGTTAAAATACTTGTAGCACCTTCACACCACTCGCCATTTTAGTACTGGAAAGCACCATTTAGCACAACCCAGTGCTCTCTCCATCTGTAGACCTTTCCATCTCAAAGCTCTCCAAATGCCTTGTTTACAGTCATGGCTGGAATTTTCTTCTTCCTGTCCTCAACCCAGATATTCTCTCTGTTACCTTCTCACTTAATTGCTCTGATCAGTGTCCAGCAAAACCTCTAATTCAAATCTCAGAGCTGATTTTCCTGCTTCAGCTTTCTTTCCTTACCATATACCTTTAAGTCAAAGAACATTATCATCTTTGCAAGAGTCTCACTTGGGATTCACAATCACAGAATTGTCATAGAATCATAGAATGGTTTGAGGTGGAACAAACATCCGTTTTGCTTCTGTGCATCCTTCTCAGCCTGACACAAACAGATATTCACACAACAGTCAGCTCTGGGAAATGGTTTGCCCTTCTCTTGAAACATAAACAGCAACTGCAACGCTTGAACTGACTTACTTTAGGCAATATGGCATCAGGTACTCAGACAGTGCTAAAGCTGATTCATGGTTTCACGAAAAGCCTTCTTCTTACTGAGTATCTGCCACCATCCAGTGTTTCTGAGCACTGCCCTCAGTCAGAGTGAACCAGCATGCCAAGGATATGCCCACACAGCTAGAACACTTGTAAGGTTAAGGGACGTTCTTTGGATCCTTGAGGTTCCAGATTTTACTTCCATTACCAAAACAAAATTTTGAATTGCCACTATTGTGGTAATTAGTTATGCATTTGTAACAACATAACAGCATTACTCTATGGAGCATCTCTAAGCTCTTTTGTATAAGCAGGTTAGATCCTTCTATTTCTGAGTTCCTAGAAGAGTAGCTAGATATTCATGGAGTCATTTTGGTTGGAAAAGACTTTTAAGATCATCAAGTCCAACATTTAACCCAGCACTGCCAAGTCCACCACTAAACCATGTCCCTAAGCACCACACCTACACATCTTTTAAATATCTCCAGGGATGGTGACTCAAACACTTCCCTGGGAAGCCTGTTTCAGTGTCTGACAACCCTTTCAGTAAATAATTTTTTCCTAATAACCAGTCTCTACATCCCCTGGAACAATGTCAGGCCATTTCCTTGTGTCCTATCACTTGTTACTTAAGAGATCTACCCCCACCTAGCTACAACCTCCTTTCAGGTAATTGTAGAGAGCAGTAAGGCCTCCTCTCAGCCTCTTTTTCAGTTCAGCAGCTTAAACCTGGAAGTGAAAAAATGTGAAGTACATATATTTTGAAACATGTTGTGTGATGAAAACAACTATTTTTTCACAAAATATTAGTCAGAAAACCCATGGCCTAATTACCTACACAGAGAAGGAAAGGTTTTGGATTCTTCTAATACCTATTTTCTAACCTTCAACATTTTAGCTCTGTAACTTTAGACACCAAATAAAAGGAAAGCTCAGGTTCCCAAGTAACAACACCTGTTACTGAAATGCTAATTTTCCTTTAAATATAAAAGAAATAATAACATTTGCATTCAAACTGCAGTGATTAAGCTCTAAAGGGCCAGAAATTAAGTTACTTATCTTTTAGGGGGATTTTATAATTCCCTGTGTCATTAACAAGCAGTGAATAGAAACAAAACAGCCTAACTCTGGTCTTTGTTTATTATAAATTTTACACCTGCAAAATAGGAGACCACAGTATTCATGATGATAAAACTGTTCTAGTAGCAGACAGTGCTAGGTGCTCATTACAATACAAATGGAAAATCATGGATTTTTCCATCAGTTCTATTAAAAGCAGGAAAACAAAACAAGACAGGCAGACATCTGCCTAAGGAGCTTGCCACATAGTGCAAATAAACAAGACTAAATGTATGGTTCAAAATAGCATAAGGTTTCAGAATGGGTCTGAGGCAAAAACAGTCCAATCCTGAATAAGGTAATATACAGTAATAAGTTATGTCTCTTCGCTACTAAGATCAATCAGTTGTGTTCAAAGTTAATCCTTTGTACACAACTGCTGTAGCTAAAAATATGCTGATAGGGCAAAGAAAGGCTTTCCTTCAGTGTGAGTTAAATACTTTGTGCTACTCCCAGGAAGCATTCTGTCTTTTCTATCCCCCAGCCAAGGGAAAAACTGGAAAAAGCCAATTTTGATTCATACTGAAATATGGCTTTGTAGCCAAACTGCACAAAAATTTAATTACTCATGCAGTTGCAATAAAAGCCCCAGTTACAGACTTGTTTTACCTATTACTAAAGAACTACATCAGTCATTGCCATAGCCAGTTCTATTAAATGCACAAGTTCAAACTCATATTTGCCCTTTCCAACAAAATACAGACAGAAAACAAATTTAATCTGTAAAAAACTGAGTTATCTTTAAATGAGAAGACCTTAAAAATGCATGTGTCATGAGCTAGTCAAGTTTGGCAATGAAAGTTTTAGCACCAAAGAAATTTTTACTTAAATATGCAGACATAGAATCTCTCTTAAAACCAATGACATCCATTTCTGATGCAACCTTCCACAAAACCAAACACAGTAGATTTTCCATGCTGCCCATATATGAACTGCCCCCAGAGCAGCTGTATGCAAGCCATGTTCCCATGTCACATACTTGACACTGTCTCAAGTGTATCAATAATTCCCATCAGTAATGTACAGGAGAATGACCTCTGATACTCCCTTTCTACAGCACTCTGGACAATAACATGGAAAATACAGGACACTTCCAGAGTATCAGCATGGCACATGCCTTGGTTTTCAGTCTAAAATAGTAGACATATGCCTCTTTAGCAACGCCTAGTGAATATATAAAATAAAATATATTTGACATATTTATACTTTTTAATTTAATCCACAGAAATAGCAAGAGCTGGCTTGGTGGCAATTTTCTGAACTAAACAGTCCTCCCAGTTTCTCTTACCAGGAAGATTTCTGGATGACCATTTAGCATTTGTTGATGGAGCAAGTGACACCATGGCTGCCCAACAGTGTTCTTGCCCTGGGGCCATAGCTCTCCACAAGGTAAAATTTTATATTCTTCTCTGGTGGCTCCACAAGTGACCTGGTGGCTGTTTCCTCAAGTCTTCTCCTGATCTTTGAGATGGGTGGAGGCTAGTTTTTTTGTGTCCTGACCCTCAGAGATGTTAGGGCCATAGAGCCTGGGTTTGACCATTAGGAATAACTGCTTTAGCTCTTATCCATAACAGGCAGGACCTCCAGTGGCAAAACCTTTTAAAATTTTTTAATTATTCATGTCTTCCTAGAAGCAAATAGAAGGGGAAAAACCCTGCTACTTCCTACTTTCTTCTTTTAAAGGATAAAATTACTTCTGCTGTTCAGCTTCATAAAAATAACTTCTCTTCATAGATTTTTCCTCTCTCAAACCTTTAATCCCAACAGTAAATCTATTTTAATTTTCCTGACTTCTTTCAGATTTCATACCCAGAAATCAAACTTAATAATTCAAGTTTAATAATTGAAAAAATATAAGGTTTTGAAGTTTTAAAGAAAAAAATCCACTCAAATATATTAATTATTTAATAGAGTTGAAAAATTATTAAATAGGTGTTTTAGCGATTACAGTGCAGCCACTTCTTTATTTGCCTGAATTCAAGTTACTCCTACCTCTACCACAAGAATTCGACCAACTCTCTCATAACCAGAGAGAAAATACAGACAAGTCTATAAACAAGATGGGATCAAAGGCAGTTATCAGCTTGTCTTCATGTGCTAAACACACTTTCTACCTGGAAGATAGCCTTTAAACAGAGCAGGCTGTAATAATCAACTCCATAAAATAAATTTGGAGCATTCAAAGAAATTTAGATATAAAATCCGAAAGCCTTTTCTAAAGGTATTCTTCATTTGAAAAGAAAACACAACCCAGGCAATGAGCAACTTCCTTGGTGTCAAAATATTACTTGAAAAGTGATGTAACTAACATAGTCTGAAAGAAATGTCACAATGTAGCATGTTACCCAAATATTTTGTGAAGGAAAAAAGAAAAATTGGGAAAAAAACCTCAAAAACCAACAGAAAAAAAGACTACTCAATATCCATTTGTCTTTTAAAAACATTTAGAAATATGTTTTCATTGATTGCATGGCAAATATCAGAAAGATAAGAAACAACATGTTTTAATAATGCACAACACTATTTCCAAGGTATAAGCTATTTTTTTAATCTCCTGATTGTTCTTATTTTCATTGTGATTAGCATCACAATATGAATATTGTGAACTAATAAAAAATATAGTAGCAACTATATATCATAAGCAAGCCATCCTGCCATTCTGACCCATATTCAAATCTAGGAGAGCATCATCAGTATCTTTAAGGTTAAGTAAAGGAGTTTTCTCTTTTAGGATAGCTTTTGAATATTAATGAGAAGGAACTTCAGACTTGAAGAATCCTCTGTAATTTAAAGCTAGAATAATACTAAAAAATAGTGTTCAAACATTCTTAATGTTCAAATTATTTTAATTTAAATTATCTTTGGAGAAATGTTACATGGTCAGCTTTTTGCATAGTATCCATAGTGCACACGGTAAATACAATTAAAAGTTATTCAGGGGGAAAAAACAAACACCAAAACAAAACAAAGAAAACCAGTAACTTCATCTCCTGCATTTTGATAAAACAGACTGCTACCTCTCTTCGCCTCCCTCCCCCTCCTAAAACAGACATATCAAAACTCAAATATCTCTTGCTCTAGGCAACAGACTGATGGATGGTGTAACCAGATGTCCTTTGCGTATCATTAGATGAGACATACATTGCTCTGACCTCTACACTGAAGTATGTTCCAAATTTTGCTTGCTTTATTTAAAAGTAAAATTCAAAGATAACTGTGTTATATGAAGCCACCATCTACCTTTGTATATGGTCTGTCTGCAGAAAAACAGACAGATAATACAGATATCGAAGATTTTCCGTTTTTAGACAATTGCTTGGAAGGCACAACCTTCTGCTTACAAGCAGAACATGCTAGTGACAGAAAACCACAGCCAGAAGGCAATAATCCATTTACAAAGGGCAACATAAAGACCATATTGTCCCCATTCATATTCTGCTGCAGTCAGCTCTTGCTGAAGCATCTCTCCAAGTAGACTTTTTTCAGCAAGAAGGAGCAGCAGCAATTAATAGGAACACTCCCATTCATCTTTCTCTCCTCTGCCCTCCCTTTACGTATATGTGTATACACACACATGCATGTCTAGGTCACAGTCCCATGGTGCTCAATCTTTAGTAAGGAACACTAGGTAACTTTTCCCAAGGGCCGCTCAATAGAGAGCAATACAACATCTCGTTTCCCGAAGGGCAGGCAGTTGCTGAGCTGAGAGACATAACAGCATACTTGTGTTTTCTCTTTAGAGGTAGGACAAAGAAATACAGGATTCCCAGAGGAACTGGAGAAGATAACACACCTAAGACATTGGTGGAATCCAAAGAAAATTCTTTCATGGTCCTGATCCATACCATCCTCTCATGCAGCAACACCTCAAGCAATCACTGTTACAAAACACAAGCAAAAGCAAATGTGTGCACTGCAGATCCCTGCTGCTAGACGTGATGGTGGAATACAAACTGTTCCTAACCCCTCCCAAGATTCCCCAGTGCTGTGGGAAAACGGAGCGTGGCCAAGGACATTTAGCCCTTTCGGGCAATCTGTGCCCTAGGCAGTTGCCTCATTTGCTGAAGCCTAAAGACTCACTTGTCTCATCAGGATACTGCGGTGAATAATAATACATGTCTTCATGCTTCCTACAGGAAGAAAATACTGATGGAATTATTTTCACTGCACAATAAAATTATTGAGAAGCTTTGCAAAATGAGGTCACTATATTCATTTTCACTCTGATTAATAACCATGGCTTTAATACAAATGTCAAGCACCTGAGGAGGTTTTATAATACATTTTTTTAGATGAAACTGAACAAACAAAAATAAGTAACCTGACTTTTACACAGGAAAAAAATGTTTGACATTCCCAGTAAGAAGGGGTCTACATGGGCTTTTTCGTCAAGGTTATATATGCACATGACATTGCACCCAGAAAAGTCTCATGCTGCAATGTTTGTTGTTCATAATCCTATTGTTCTTTTCTCTCCTCCTCTTCCATTTTGTAGGCAATGACTGTGAATGTTCCTATCAATGTTAAGTTTGGCTGTGCACAAACTAAAATACAGCACAAACTGTGAAAAGGGAAGAATGCACACATTTATGAAAGATGAAGCGATAGTAGCAGCTCTAAATCTGGGTGATTCAGCCTTTCCAACATAAAACGATTACAAAGGTCAAGCGTATTCTTTCTTTTTAAAATAGAAATTATCCATCCTTTGAAGAAAAGAACTATGCCTTTGCATAAAATAGGACCTCTACAATAACTGCTTTGGTTCACAATAGGAAAGTGAGCTGGCATATTGTGTAACAACTACAACATTCTTCCAAACTTCCATCATTTCAGCTTTTTTTAACTGTCATTCTTCAGAACAAGTAATATTTTTTTAATGTACAACAATTTAACACATAATAGAGCAGTCAGTGGTGACAGTCCAATGAAAAGAGGATTCCATTAAAGCGCAACTCACTTTTCAAAACATCTATAGATAGCAGAATATCTAGCTGCTTTATATCAGCAGCCTTGAATATACTTTTTCAGTGACCTTTGACATGTACTAGGGTACTTCCCTCTGTTTTCAATCTTAATCAGCTCTGTCAACAGGTATTATATTGAGTGCTTTTATAATCCTGTCTAGTCACAATATTTTCAGAATTTAGCTGTGACATCAAGACAACTACATCTATTGGATTAGGAACATTATAGATAAAAATGTCAGATTCCCTAATTGACATCAGCAGAGTTTCTCTAAAAACTTTACCAAACAGTGGTAATACAAAACCTATAGCTAAGCAAACATAGTGCCATTTATGACTTCCCACGTGCATGAACTGGCAGTATTACTTGAGGAATAAACTGCCCGCCAGTAACTTGAGACCTACTTTTCTGAATGTGTCTTTCTCTCTTTCCTATTACACATCTTTATAAGAAAAGAATATTATTTTCTCAGAAAGCAGAACCTTTTTTTTTTTTTTTTTTCAGAATATCATTCAGTCAGACAGTCAAATTAAAAGAGGGTATGTAAAGAGTAAAACCCAACTCCACCAGGCAATTTTCTTTCCATAGCTACCTGATGTAGGTATGAAAGAGATGAGACAGGTTTCAGAATTTCCCTTCACAGAAGTGAACTTCATCTGTCATCACAGGATTTCTAAAGGAGAGTCTTGTGCTTGTCTACAGGGACACATTTTTACTTCAGTTACGCAACTATTCCCCCAAAGCTCCTTATTCTTCTCTGAGGAAGCATGGTGCTTTTCTTCAGATGGGCAAAAAGGAGCCACATGCCTCAAAGTGAGTAGCTGTGTCATCCATTTAGAACAGGAGGGCCAAGGCCAAACAGCTACAACTAAAAATTGCCATTTGCTGATCTGTGCATTGCTAGACCTTCAACAAGTAGCCAGGACAGGTCTAGATAGGATGTTTAACAGGTGGAAGGCTTATCAAAAGATTTTATTATTGTATTTATAGGCAAAGTCTCTTCCAAAAGCAGAGGCATCTATAGTCTAATAATTTAATCTGAACTGGATGACACTCTTCATGTCACTCACAACATCAAGAAACATGTAACATGATTTATTTAAAAAAGGAAAAAGCCATTCACACTGAATGTTTATCAACTTGCAAAAAGTTTAAATCATAGCTTTCTCTCTCTGCTGTAGCCATTTCAATTAGTACTGTACAGTGCTTGTTTTTATTAATGCAAGTCACTTAAGTCCTTTAAATCATTCATGTCTGTGGTCTTTTACAGGTCTTCCTTCTCTAAATCATAGAGAATCAATTCAAAAGTTTGATGCTGATTAAAAAAATCTATAGTGACATTTGTTAGACCAACTTGAGCTTTTTTATGACTTCTGAAATAATCTCTCTCTTGTTTATTTTGCATGCTATGAGTACTAAAAAAGTAATGAAAGCATGTAGGGAGTCGCTTCCTGCCAAAAGTCCAATTTCAAATACCTTAAATGGCTTCAAGCTTGACTTTGTCAGGCTGCTCTTTCCTGAAACAGGTTTGAGGCTGCACTCAAGTGGAGCTATCAGAAACGAGTGCTTATTCCTCTTTACAGAGTACAGTGCTGACAAAACATAAATGTTGCCCTTTGCCTCAAAGACCTCAGGATTTTTATACAGCATTCACAAAACCTTGAAATGCAGATTTAAGTTTGACATTTTTCAAGTTAAATAAGAAGATGGTGAAAACAAGCATACCTCCATGTTTTGCTTAATTTGCCCAGTTCCTCCTCCCCTTGGCTAAGCTTCTGTTTTATAAAACCTTTCTCTGCTTGCATTGCATTTTGTGATGTTTCGGTAGATTGATAAATGTTATAAGACTTTATAGATGGGAGCAAATGCATATGAACATAAAATGGGTGCTTTCTTACATTTTCTTGTCTTAAAGTATTCAAAATAATATCCCAAAAGAGACAAAATGAAGAGAGCTCTATAAAATCAAACATAAAACACAAACATAATGAGAGAAACATTTTTAAAATGTGACCTAAAGTTTGTACAAGTGGGGGCTAAGATGATGCTTACATACAGAGCTTTAAATCTTGCAAAAGCTTTGAGGCAGGTTTGATGTTTTCCCCATGCTTGCACAATGTCTCACTTTCTGTATGTGCAAAATGGAGATCACACTTACTGAATTACTACTTATTCCATAAGAAGAAGCTTATATAGCAAAAGTGTAAAGTCTTATGTAAGAGATAAATACCATTAATTGTTCGCTGCAGTACAGCAATATTCTGACTCTCCTAATTCCTAGTCATAATTATCTGTTCTCTCCATAGTTTGCAAAGTGTATCCTCAAAGACATGAATAAAGAATGAGAATGCTGACTTGCTCCACTGTGACATTTTAATATCCTTTGAGCCACTGAAAGATGCTTGTGATTTATCAAAACTTTTTTTTCGCAAATCCAACATTTTGTACATCCAAGGAACTATATGCACGGGTGTCCAAGAGGGGCCCAGAGGGGGACCAAGTACTTCTTAGCTTTTTTAAATAAGTGTTCTAAGTTAACTTTACAGCCACCCTTTTAATTACAGCAGACAAAATGAAAAAATGTGCTTAATTTTTAGAAAAACTGAGTCATGCCCACTGCTGTTTTATGGGGGTCCAAGAGTGTAGGCATCTGAGACAGCTCACTCAACATGAAAGCAGCACCAGAGTTTGTGGCCCTGTAGTTATTCTGAATCTTGACAAAGGCCCAAGAAAAACAGACATGGGACCTTACATTTTCACCAATGCAGGCCATTTCAGGGCCATGTTAGTTGCTGCTCTAATTGAGCCACAGCTGGTCCATTGCAGGGCTCTTCAGCCAGTTGGGTCTTCTGCTGTTAGCACTGGCAAATCTCTTCAGTGAAGTTTAAACCATTGCTTTGCCCTCCATATTACAGAGGCATTTCCCAAAATTTAGCCAGATGCCCAGAGATGCAGGCTTCAAACAAACACA